>NC_136061.1:758146842-758777259 GCF_964261635.1 Lissotriton helveticus | reverse complement strand
ATTGAATGGGGACTAAAGAAACTAGATAAATTAGGACTGTCAATCAAACGTGTTGTTTGCTCTGGTTTATTTTCATTCTTGATCTTTTATAAGTTCGATGTATCGAGAGTCACTAACCAATAGATTACTTGTGAGGCTTGGAAACCCCAAGACAGCAATAACATGGTGTTGGGAGACTCTGACTATGTTTTATGTCTTCCAACCATTAGTGTTCAAGTATTTGACAGGTACCTTGACCTATTCTTTGCATTTTGGCTCACAGTGAGATTCTAATGTACATTGTGTTTAAGGCATCCATGAAATAAGCAAAGATCGCAGGATGCAAAATATTTTTCTGGTATCTTAGCAACTTTAGAGCACCAACCCTGACATATTTCTTTGACGTGTGATAAAGTTTTGCACATGGGATTTACTTTTGCTAATACAGTTAGAGACACCATCTGGACAAATTGTGCTTCATGACATGTTTATCCGCATAACCAAAACCGGAGATGAAAAGGATCCATATTAAAAAACCCAGGCCTGCCACTTCTGATCACTTTCTCTACTGGCCTAATATTAAAACTTAGTTTAAAAAGCGACACGACCAGCAAATATAGAGCATATCCTTTCAATAAAGATTTTGACAAACGCCAGAGCGGGCCTATGGAATACAGCACAACATTCCAATACTTTCCCAATGCTAGTATGAATAACATGTGTGAAAGGTTTTGAAAAGCTTGCAGTAGTAACATACGAGATAATAATGAAAACCCGAAACTTTGCAGCAATTGTAGCTGAACAACTGGGTTTTATGGCCAGCATATTATAACCTACATACACAGTGTCAATCCAATAACCATTTTTTTTATTTTTTCATCTAATGCATTTTAATTACAATACATCCTCATAATGCATGTGGTATGACCACCAGTAGATAATTAGCTGAGAAGGAAAATGCCAGGGTGCTCAGGTTCCTCTATGAAATCAATCCGTAAAGCTGCACGAGCATCATTAATTGTCATAGCAAATCTGTCTCAGCATCACTGGGACTAATTCACGAACTAAGCAGGTTGGGAAGACGGTCTAAATACACTTAGGAGAGATCAAAGTCTTATTAATGTTTGTGTTGCTAAGAAGGTGCAATGTGAAAGAAAAGTTTCCTTACAGAAGGGTTTACCAGAGATATGCACGCTTTCTATGGAAAGAAAACACTTCTAGTCAAAAAAAAAAAATAAGATAAGCAACTAGTACAACAATAACATTTCTAAAACTATGCACATTATTTTGGGCTTCTGACACGGGTCTTAAACAATGCATCCAAAAATAAGGAAATTACCAGCACCGTAAATAAATGTTCTCCTTTACAGTGCCCTTCCACCACCCCCAACAGTCTTTAAGACCCTTCATTATTTACCAGGCCCACAAAGAATTTTAAGATATGTGGGACAGGGATATGAACCTCACACTAACAGCATTGTCAAGAACTGTGTACTTTGTTGTATACTACAGTTATCCAGTATTGTATTTTTTATAGATTTACATGCTTGAATCTTCCCTGTCGACATGTGAAGATTCAAGCATGTGAATCTATAAAAGATATCAATATTGGAGAACCACAGTGTACAGGTAAGTAACTTGTTTTTTTACTATCCGTAGTCACCTGGTTTTCTCTCTGTTGATAGTTTAGTTCTTAAATTTGAATCCCCCCCAGTCATCTTTCACTTGCGCTCTTTTTTTATAGACCTCCTTATAATATGCCTTCTTTCCACCAGGCTTTGGGCAAAATGATTTCTCACTTAGCCAATTTAACCATGCCCGACTTCTTACTATAGGTGATTTTAATTATTGGCCCTACGATGAACAGGAGAGTGCCAGCTCAACAGAACTGGCAGATCTTCTGTCCGGAATGAATTGCACCCAACATGTTCGCGAAGCTATTCACATAAAGGGGCACACGCTGGACCAAGTCTTGGCAGTTAACCTGACGATCTCAACCCCCATGATTTCCCCTTGTACTTGGTTGGATCATCATTTTATTTATTTTACTCTTTCTGATGTACGCCCCATTAAAACCCTATTGGCAAAGAATTGCATGTCCAGAAATTGGAAAAGTGCTAACATTGATGACCTCTGCTCACTTCTAACCACTACGGCCTTGTCTGTACCGGAACTGGTTCAAACACAGGCAGCGAACCTCAAGTTATGGCTTAAATCCGCATGCGACAGCGTCGCCCCTCTGAAGTCAACTAAGACTTTGAGACCCCACGAGGCACAGCGGTGGTTCTCTGATGATCTAAAAACTAAGAAGCTGGTGCTGAGACAAGCAGAACGCAGATGGAGACGTCATAATCTGGTGGAAGATAAGACCACTTATATTAACTTGATGAATACAAAAATTCCATTCTCCAAACTAAGGCAGATTATTTCTCTAAGAAGGTTCTCAGCAAACGAGTCTAAAGATATATTTTCTATAGTAAACGAGCTTTCCAAACCAGACAGAATCATTCTGAAACCGACCGCCTCACAGTCATTCTGTGATTCTCTTAACTCATATTTCATGGAGAAAATCATTGCCATTAAGGCTAGTATTCCGACCTCCGTCTCAAGTATTGACGTTCCCAATATTTGTAGTTCTTCGTCCCAGTTGATTGATTCCCCGCCATTTCTCAGGAGACCTTCCTAGGTTTACTAAAAAAAGTTGGATCTGGTTCCCCAACTGACTGCTGCCCTCCTCACGTCTTTCAGGAAGTTTTTTACTAAATGCCGGGATCCCCCACTGTCTCTTTTTAACAATTCACTTAAGTCTGGCATTGTACCTGACCTTTTTAAAAGTGCGGAAATTATCCCCATTTTGAAGAAGCCAGACGTGGATCCATCTTTTCTAAGCAACTATCGCCCGATCTCCTTACTACCTTACCTTGGTATGGTCCTAGAGGCATATGTTTCGACTCAACTCAGCTCCTTTGTCGAACAGTTCCATATTCTGGCCTCTCACCAGGCTGGTTTTCGACCCGCCTATTCTACAAAGTCAAAAAGAACAATTGAACCACAGAATGCAAAACAATGTCATACATTCACCCCTCTACAAAGATCTGGGGCTAAATCCATCGTTTTCTTGCTCACCATGCCATTCCAGTTTGGACCCAGCCATATGCAAATCAGTCTTGACCCTGCGCCCTATGGGAACAGTCCAGCCCGAACTGCCAGGCCAGGTCCTTCCTGGACTGGAAACAAGCATCCTAGGACCGGTTTCAGGCTTTCAGCCCTTATCAGCCAGGATAGCTTGACTCCAGTGTCATGGAGAGCACGGGACTCACGTCTGAGCATACCCGTTCCAATCGGGGGAACAATGCAAAAAGAACAATTGATGGACAGAATGCAGAACAATGTCATGCATTCACCCCAGTACAGAGACCTGGGCCTAAATCCATCGTTTTTTTGCTCACCATGCCATTCCAGTTTGGACCAAGCCATATGCAAATCAGTCTTGACCCTGCGCCCTGTGGGAACAGTCCAGCCCGAACTGCCAGCCCAGGACTGGTAACAAGCATCCTAGTACAGTTTCGGACTTTCAGCCCTCATCAGCCAGGATAGCTTGACTCCAGTGGCATGGAGAGCATGGGACTCACGTCTGAAACCGAAACAGGTCCCAGGATGCTTGTGTCCGGTCCAGGGAAGACATGGCTTGGCAGTTCGGGCTGGACTGCCCATGAGGCACATTGTCAGACTGACTTGCATATGGCCACTGGGGTGGTGGAGTGAGCTAAAGAATGATGACGGATTAAACCCAGATCAGTTGACTGGGGGTGGGTGTTTGATTTGCTCAAACGCTCCGTCCATCATCCCCTTTGGTATCGCTTTGTTCTCCCTATGTTGGCAGGGTATGCCCAGACGCGGGTCCCTTGCTCACTTTGCCACTGGATTCAAGATAGCCTGGCTGATGAGGGTTATGAACCCGAAACCGGTCCAAGGATGCTTGTTTCCAGTCCAGGGAAGACATGGCTTGGCAGTTCGGGCTGGACTGTTCCCATGAGGCACTGGGTCAGACTGATTTGCATATGGCCATGTCTGAACTGGGGTGGTGGAGTGAGCTAAAGAATGAGGATGGATTAAACCCAGATCAGTTGACTGGGGGTGGGTGTTTGATTTGCTCAAACGCTGTCCATCATCCCCTTTGGTATCGCTTTATTCTACAAAGTCAGTCATCCTGACTATTATGGATGATATCAGAGCGGGGGGGGGGATAGGGGCCTTACCCAGGTCCTGTAGCATTTCCAAATATATTCTTGCTTTTGACACGGTCGATCATAACATTCTGATTGATCGTGTCAGCACTGCCGGGATCCAGGGCCTGGCTCTCCTCCTTCGTCAGCAACCGGTTTCAATCAGTACGTCTTAGCACTTCTCCTCTAAGAGAATTGACTTGTGGGGTTCCCCAAGGCTCCTCCCTCTCCCAGCTTCTTTTCTATTTGTACCTCCTCCCTTTAATCTCCTCCTTGCGAGAAAGGAAAGTTGGGACATATAATTATGGTTATGATCTTCAATTGGTTTTCAATATCAATCTTTCTCCATCATCTGTGTCTCATTTTCAAGACACTATGATCTTCATAAATGAATGGATGAACGAAAATCAATTGAAGCTCAACCTTGATAAAACTGAGCTTATCCTCACTGGCGGGCTTGCTAATCCATGGAACTCCAACTTTTGGCCTCCTATTCTGGGCAACCCTCCCCTTCCGGTCAGCTCAGCCAAAAGTTTGGCTATAATGATAAGTAATGACCTGTCCTTGAAGGCTCAGATCAGCTCGGTGGTCTCTGCTGGGTTTTATCAGCTGCGTAGAATTAAGAAGATCAGCAGATTTCTGTCTCGGGAAGCTCTGACCTTAGTTATTTTGGCTTTGGTCATCTCCCGACTGGACTATGCCAATTCACTCAATGTAGGCATCCCGGTTTACCAACTCAGATGCCTTCAGCTAGTTCAAAATCAGGCTGCTAGACTCATCTTTCACCAACCTAAATGGCATCAAGTCAGACCACTGATGAAAAGCCTCCACTGGCTTCCAGTGGCCATGCTTTGTGTATTTAAGTTGGGATGCACTATTTTTAAAGCACTCCACTGAAATAGTCCAGCCTTTATCTCCTCCAAGATTCTACGTTATGTCCTCACTTGTAACCTACGATCCTCCTACCTGAATCTGTTAGTCACTCCTACTTTTAAACGTCAGAAACATGGTGGCTCTCGATTTGCAGTCTTAGCCCCCCAGTTTTGGAATTCGCTCCCTCTGGAGCTGAGGTTGGTCACCACTTGTGCACTATTCAGAAAACAGCTGAAGACCTGGTTGTTTTCCCAGGCATATGACAACTAGGCCTCTTCCTTCTGCTGCTACCTTACCTCCACACCAGCGCCAAGAAACCGTGTGGTGAACGTGTGCTTGATAAATATCTTTAACATAACATACCTTGCAAAGAAAATATATTATCAGCCAAGAAGGTCACTAATTTCAGTGCTTACATCTACATATCAAGATAGAGATGTGGATTTCTTTTTTTATTGTTATGGAAAACAACAAAGAGATACATTTTCGGTTGTATATTTAATACTATTTGATAGGAATTTACCGTTTACTAAGTGCCTAGATTCGGAGAAACACACACTGCTTGCCTTGAAATAGAAATAATTTCTTTTTACAAATTGCTTTAATTCTTGTCTCTAGGTGCTTATATTCGGTTAAAAAATACCACCATTTCTTACACCAAACATTTTAAATCCGTGAAACGATTTAATATCAGTTTTCCACTCCTTCCTAATGTACAGCTGTATGAGTTGAGTCTTTGCATCTTTCTAAAGGCAGATTTTAACTGCTTGAGTTGTGAACTGCAGAAACACAGCCTTCAAAACATATAGCCCTTTTACTCACCAACAATCTTTCCCACTTCTTAGCTACAGGGCTTGATATACAAATGAGGGGAACCCTCATTACCTCACCTCTGTCAGACACTACTTTGGAAGCTATTGCCCATTCCAGTGTCTTGTCACGTGGAACAAGAATTGTATTAAAGAGAGGTGGACTCATTGTTTTTTGCAGTGTTTTTCTAAGTGTTTTTAATGTTATTTAAGACGGCATCAGTGATGACATCAGTGGTGTCATTTCATATGTCGTGAGTGATGTAGTATATGAGGTCAAAAGCAATGCATTTCGGGGGCGTAAGTTACAGGTAGTTCACTAATGATAACTGGTAATTTTCAGTGTTTTTTGTTTTTAAATGTTAGTTTTTAACTCATCTCAAAACCTCATCACCGAACTATAAAGTCACTCTAACTTTTGTGTTTTTAAGTGATTTTCAAGGGTCTTTTTAGCATAGGCTAAGATTTTATTACAATACCGGACTATGACATCACTTTAATCTTTGATTTTTTTTCAGCCAATTTCAGTTTTTTTTTTATCGTATACAGCCAACTACCCTGCTGCATATGGTTGAGAAGGGGGTGGTCTTCAGACACCCAACTCAAAAGTGTTTTTAAAAAAATAATTTCAGTACTATGGTACTCCTGCAGTACTGGCATCCAAGCTTTACCAACAAAGTACCACAGTGCCAAGCAAGCTTCCCCATTTGAAGCTTGCACGGTACTGCATTACCATGAATGGGATGCTTGTACAGCAGCCCACGCAGAAGTTTCCCAGTACCAAAACGTTCTTTAAAATTGCATTGGTCTCAGTGGGGCGGGGGGTAGAGGGCACTCCTTCCACACCAGCTTCCCCCCCCCTCAACTAGGGCTATGGATTAAGTTACTTTACCCTCCCTTTATAACTTTTTTTTTAACAGATGTTGGACAACAAAGGAACCACGTCCCTGAGTCCTGTAATGGCAGCCGCAACATTTTTCTCTAGGTTGCAGCCAGTGTATTCGATCGCTCATTAGCACAGGATTGGTACTGGTCCTGCAGTACCAAAATGGATGTCAGGAAAAAAAGCTCCCAAGGCCAATCAGAGGGATTTTTTTTCGTTAAATTAGTGTACAGCAGGACTAACCATCTTGATATAACTATGTTTTGTAAACCCCCCCATGATCACCAAAAGCATCTTTTTATACATAATTTTCTCAAAAACAGTGGAATGAGTTTACAGCAAATTGCAAAAAGGACAGTTTCTGAGTAAAATTCTAACTTCTTGCCAAAACTGATGTAATTCCATTCAACCATTTTCTTCTGTAGCTGCGACAGCAGATTCCGATTGGGAATTAACTTGGGAAATTATTGTTTTGGGATCCCCTTTTTTCCTGGCCCCAGCTGACAGATTCACCTTAAACTTTCCAGAAATAGAGTGAATGAGATGAGCTTATTTTCATATATTTTGTACATGATTCATCAAACATTGCCAAAATTATTTGGAAAACAAAAAAATGCTCTTCCATATGAAAACTCTAACCTAACTATAACTACACAGTGGCAACTGCCACTGTGCAAGGGATATATGTAAGTGTGTGTATATATACAAAGAGAGAAATAAAGAGATTGAGGAGGGATGCATAGTAGGTAATAGTGTACAATATGGTTGAATATTGAGATCAAGGGGTTCTGGAGATATCCTAAGCACACTGTCGAAGTTCGAGTGGTTTGTGGAAATCACCAACACCCCGAAATGGCAATAAAGGACCATATTACACCTTTCCCCTTATTATGTATATTTTATATTACACATTTATGTTGGGCCAGGTAAATGAAAAAGCCATTTCCTTTAAAGAACTGCAAACAATGAGCACCTAATGGAATTAGTATTTTTTTGTTTTTGTTTACCATTCATGAATACCTTGTTGATAAGACAATGGCAAGGGCAAGAGGATTTATGTGCTTCTCTCGCTGCAGCATTTACCAGATAATTATGGATTTCTGTGTTTGCCACATATTTTGCAGATTTCTCAAAAAAGATACTTCTAGTTCCAATTAATGAAAATAATGGTGCAATAAAATGTATACTTGCTGCATAATCAGGTCCGTCCTGCCTCAAGCGTGTGCAATACTTTATTTGCTTGATTAATTAAAATCATTGCAAAATCTTATAAATCCTCATTCTAAACAAAATTTTGCATTAAAACAAAACTTCCAGCTTTTAGAGCCCACCTTCTAGTAGGTATATCAATTAAATCGCACATGAAATCTCATAAAAGCTGCAATATTAGAGCATGGTGTATACAAACTTCCGAAAGCTACATTGTTCATACACCTTCCAGATGCAAAACCACAAATGTTGCTGTCTTTCTATACACTTTCACTAGATGGGAGTCTCACACTAAGCGCAGATTAATATAAACAAAGGTGTGGCTGGAAGTATAGTCGTAATAAGGGGCAAACTTTAGTTGTAAAATGTTCTTTAATGTCCATTATACATGGTGATGTTAATATGAACAATTCTGGAGTGCCACCTGTTATCGCAATTAACTAATTCAGAATTAGCCAATCGGTATATTTAGTTAATTGGCAGATTAGTTGGCTATCAAAGCCTCACAGGCACTCCAGTAAACTGTTTCAATTGTTCGTAAGCCCAGTATAAGAAAACATTGATAAAAAGTAATTGTGCATCTCCTAAGAAGTCACATACCCCTACTTCACAACATGAGTTCCTTAATCTTTAAAACTGAACAAAAATCAGGTCTACGAATTTAACACATTATATTGTCAAGCAGTATGCTCTTCTTTTTTTCAGGAAGCATTGTCGCTTTTGCAAAGATGTTAATAGGGTTTAAAGGGTAGGTATGAGATACACATGCTGGGACCATAGTCCCAACGGGTGCGACGATGGTTCTTATGGACAAGGTAAAGTATTATTTAACTCAACACTTAAAACAGGATATCAAACTATGGTCAACAATCTGTTCTTGGGCTCAAGGTCTGTAGTTAATCACCCAAAAAGTTTTATTTAAACAATATACAAATATCACATACAAAATTCATATAACAAATCTAGTTCACAAATGATAGACACCTAACCAAAGCACACTTTCATTCATTAACATTTTAATAACACTAGGTATGCCAAATTTGATTGAAGTCCATTCAGCCAAATTTTCTGTGGGTGCGACATAAGATTCCTATGGAAATGAACAGATGAAATTAACGTTTTGGGGCCTCCTTTTTTCTTGGCCCCCGCATGAAGGCCCTGCAGACTACCATTAACTATACAGAAGTCCTGTCATGTTTATTTGTAAAAGTTCCTCCTCGTCTCTCATCAATCTCATGGACATTGATGGAACTTGCAGATAAGTACTGCAGGTGATTAAGAAAGGATGCACTGCAACAGAAGTGGTATGTGGTAATTACAAGAATTAAATGGATTTTTCAACACAGGTATAGGAGGTAGCATTTAACAATGGTGTCTATATGATTCAGTCACAGAACTCACAATTTAAAATGTGCAGAGTCTGTAACAATCAACTGGCCTGTAACTAATGAATTTTCCTAATGTGAACTGGTACGTCTGATATTATCTCTATTTTCTGTGGTTATTCAACTTCACTTGCTTTGAGATATGCGAGTCACGTCACCAATTAAGCTTTGACCATCAGACAAACCTCATATGTAATGTAATGTGGATTTGTAGAGCAATGCTGGTCATCCATGAGGGTTTCCAGGTGTTCCAAAACTACTTACGATAACTTGTTCTAACTCCAACTTTCCAGAAATATAGGACATTGATTCTACTAGTCCAAACAACGCTCATGAGTTCAATCTTCAAAATCTCGATTTGAATGGCATTTGTACAAAACAGCTATGCTATTTGGACAGGTTGACCTCGAACCATCTTCAAACATTCAAACAGTTTTGCTCCGTAGGCCATGTCTTCCCAGTGCAGCTGCATTTTCCATTTATGCCAAATAAAGACCACAAACTGGGCAAGGAACTTATGCTATTCTTGTTTCACTAATTAAGAAGACATTTGAGACACCAACATCACTCTCTAAAGCTGCTGCCAACAGTTTTCATTAAAGTGCAACCATGAACATATTAAGCTATCCATGTGAAAAGGAAAATAATACACTACGCTCCAAGTTGAACTCATCTGACTAAATAAAAGTAAAACCAAATCGGACAATGAATTATACTAACTGACACTGTATCTGTTCCGAAATGAAAAAAACCTAAGTATAGCTGCCAACATTGTAAAAGACACATATAAAATAAACAACTCCACCTACATAAAAATAGCCTTTGAGAGCAGCTAAAAACTTCCAAAACTTGTCAATATTGAATGACTCTTCAATATTGCCCTCATTGCAGTGTCTTCCGCATTGAGATATTTTTACATGAACAAAAAAAAGAATACATACATGACATTTGGTTAATCAATTTACTCACAAAGGTTAATAGTATCTTCTATACCAGGCATAAGAAGAGTGTATGTAAAGCATGCACCTAGGAATGGAATTTAAACTGATAGTCGCTCATTCTGTAAGTAACCAAGGCTGATTAAAACAAGCATTGGCATAGCCAATAGGTCTCGCCTATGGGACCTTATAAGTGTTTAGCCATGCAATCATTGATGTTGTTGCACCAAGGATATTGTTCTGCATAACTAAATACTTATAAGATCCCAAAGACGAGACCTACTGGCTAAGCCAATGCTTGTTGTTCGCATGTCAGCCACACATCAAAGCAGTGATTGGCCTTTTAGCTTGTGCATGTCAAGCTGTAGGTGTTGCAAATGGGTGTTGGTGCGTTGCGGCAGGAGGGTGAGGGCTGATGAGAGGGGGTTAATGGAGCGTAAAACGGTGCCTACATCAAGAAAAATTAAAGCAATTTAATCGGAATCACTGGAACCATGTAAAAGGGGTGTTGCTGTCTGCAGGGCTTTCATGCAGGCAGCTCCATACAGATTGGCACCCTGGTCCTGGGCTAAACACGCCCATGCCAAAAGGCGGCCTTGATTGTAGGGTTTCGGTTTGAACCACAATTGTTTTAAAAAATGTTTTAAAAACTGCGGCACTATCTGCTTTTCCATTGGAAACCAAAACCAAACCAAATAAAGGCATAATCGATGGGTTGTAAAACAAACCAGGAAAACCCCCTGCGCCACATTCCTATAGTCTGAGAGTGTGCAAGATGTAACTGTATAGAAAAGATTGCAGTATGTGTATGGGGGTGTAGGAAAAGCTGAGCACATAAGAGGTAAACACGGACTTGGGAGAACACAAAAACAGTGAAAATGAGGGACACATCGAAAAGGAGGCTGCAACAGAAGAAGTGGAATGAAGGAAAATACAAAGAGAGAAGAAGAGAAGGTGAGAGGTATGTTAAAAGGCTATTGATGGAAAGGAGAAAGTAGGAGGACGAGAAGAGCAGGGGCAGGGAAAAAGGGTGTAAAAACAAAAGAAGGCACATAGCAAAGTGAGAGAATAAGACATGGATGGAAAATAATGATGGTGAGATAGAAGGGAAGAGAAAAGCATTAAGAAAGGGAAGGAAGCAGAATGAGGTAATGAAAGATAGGGGTGTGTCAGAATGAAACAAGAATTAATAAGTAGACCGCTTGAGCCATATAATAGAAACGTTGGAGTGCTGCCAAAACAGTATACAATAATTTTGCACAGTTTTTACTATGTATCTAATAAAAATAGTTGAGTCTAGGCAAAGGAAGATGAACGGAAATGATGAGAAAAGGGGGGATAGAAGAGTAGAATTTTTTATAGGGGATGAACTGGCAGATTAAAAGTGTGAGGCAGAACAACAGAGGAGAAAGATGGACAGGCGAGTCAGAGAGGTCACGTGTATGTCTGCGAGTAAAATAGAACGCGCGTGTGCAGAATGAAAGAGACCAGTGCTGGCAATAAGGGAAAAAAATACACGGGATACAATAAATAGGGGTAATCATAAAAGGGGTGGGATCAGAAGTGGCAGAGTCTGACTGTCAGCATATACACTAAAAAAAACCTGTAGCACCTAAATACATTTGCAACAAGGACCAACTATTTGCTCAGCCCCTGAGGGGTTGCAGCTCTGAACGTACAGCACACAGAAACCAGTGTCGATGACTATGTCCTAGTGCCTGCAAATTGCACCGGATCCAGCTCAATAATGACTGCCAGTCCGGATCCCCCTAGATCTCAAACCCCCTCCCTCAACACTAGAAGAGAATAAGAAAGAGAGAGAGAATAAAGTATAAAGAGAAGGACAATGTGAGAAAGCGGGAAGAGAAGTGAGAAAGAAACAGAAAAAAAAGCAGGGAATTTGGAAGATAACGAATGAGAACAAAAGGAAGCCTAAAAAGAGACTAAGGGAAAGACTTGAAGAGAGGGGTTGCAAAGAGGACATACAGGCGAACATAAAGGCAAGATTGAAGACGGCGGGAAAGTGGAAGGGGCGAGGTAGAGAGGGGAGGAGACTGAATTGAGGGAAGACAGGGTAAGAAAAGGAGGTGGTCGAGGGAAAGGAGCGACAGAGGGAGAGCATTGGAGGGAATGAAAACAAGCGCAGGCGCCTCGCGCTGAAAGTTTTTTGAAAAAAAAGGTGTGCAGGCTTTAGCAGTAGGGACGTCGGAGACGGGAGAGAGGCGGAGGGGTGCACCCGTGAGTGATGCGCGTGCGCGCTTGGGAGAGCAGTCTGCTAATTTCCAAGCACTGCACTAGTGCTTGTGGTACGCCCCTGCTTGCTCCCGCAAGGTGGATGCCGTCACAAGCACGAGTGTGTGCTTGAAAATGAGCAGAGCAACGGCTAAAGGGCCTCCTAATCAGCGCATGCGCACTGCGTAGGCGAGACCTAAAAATAATTTACGTTCAGATCCATCAACAGTGTGCAGTTTGTTAGCAAAACCCTACTCGTAAGGGACTCCATTCCACCACACATTTCGTCACTTTATTATCACTATCTCACCCTCTACCAAAACTTCCCAAACATGCATCAAATTTGTCTTGAATAGGATTAGAACTTGTAACTCATCTACTTGATGCTCCACATTTTGTCATCTGTTTACTGTACAGAACCAGACATGAACTTCACAATTGCCCTACAGTCAGAATATCGGTACGAATGCTTTTTGTTTACTGAGCTGGGAAAATTAGCCCCAACAGGATCTACTACACTAAATATTTGCGAGCTAACTTTTATCATATTCCTTTCATATCTCAACTGGCTCTTCTATGTAATGTACTGAATCAAGTCATATCCTGTCAAAATAGAGATGCATTGTTTAACACATTTTAAAATCCCTAAATGTCCGAGAAAAAACTTACTTTCAATGTTTTGTAAGTCAGGCATGTTAGTTAATTCCCTTACATCAAATCCATTCTAAGTAGACATGAGGACTTCTGCTTTATACCCTCTTAATGGGTTTGGTTGGTGTATTGCCAAGGTCTAGGCAGAAGTGGAACACTGCCCCAACTGCCGGTGACATCATGATCCCTGCTCTTTCAACATGTTTAACAAATATAAAAGTATATTCAAAAGTGAAGCCTAAATATTTTCTTTTTTAATTAAATGTTTTATCGGATTTAAAAAAACATAATCACAGCAGTCATATAAACCCCCCTCTCCCCCACCCAAGAACATACACAGTTCAGCGCTTAGGCGTCATAAGACGCAATACCTTCTGTCGGAAAATACACAGCCTTATAGCCAACAACCCAACCACGGGCAGGCGGCGCTCAATTCACTCTACGTTATCAGCTCCGACAAGTGGAATATACCACCCCCAAAAACCTCCCTCTTCATACACCCCTCCCAGATCACCCCATGCATAGCACCACTCAGCCCCCCTACGCATCCCAGCCCTTCCAGTGAGTAACCTCTATCCTACCATTCTCCCCCCCCCCCAAGAAAGAACACCCCTTGGGCGTCCCTGAACGCAGCCTACGCCCTGCACGCTCGGGGTGAGTGCTCACTTCCCATCCTCATGTTGCTCTTCCTCCTCCCCGCTGCTGGCCGACCCCCCGGCTCCTCCCTCCGCTCCCCGCCACGCAGATGTGTCTGAAACAGCCCCCAGAAGTTTTTCGGGCGGCTTCTGGGTGGCAGTAGCTCATTATAGTGTTCGGACTGCGTGCAGCAGTATAGCATGTCTTGTGTCCATCGTTGGACCGTGGGGGTTGGTCCTCTCATCCAGCAAAGGGCAACCACCCTTTTGACTATGAACATACCCATATCCACGAGCCTGCGAATAGCCCTGGGCAGCTTCCTGGAATGACCCAGGAGCGCCAGCGCAGGATCCGGGCCCAACTCGACTTACACTATCCTGCTCAACTCTTTATAGATTTCCCTCCAGTAAGCCTGTACTCCCGGGCACAGCCACGCCAGGTGTAGAAAGTCCGCCACTGGCGCATGGTACCTTTCGCACTCCGCCTCCGCGTGGAGGCCGTATCTGTGCAGGCGTTCAGGGGTATAATACACCCTGTTAATGAATTTAAAATGTACTAGCCTATGTTTGCCGTTTAGACATATCCGCCTGGTGTTCACACAGCAGTAGCACCACATATCATCGTCTATCATAGTCTGCAAGTCTCTTTGCCATGCCAGCCATCCCGTCGTGAATTGGTTCTCCCTGTGGGACATCGCTATTTTATAAAGATTGGTCACCATCTTGCGGGGGTCTCCGCCTTACACTACATAGGTGAGCTCCGGAACCTCTGGGGACTCTGCAAGGTCCTCTCCCAGCTGCTCTAGCAGGGCTCTGCGCACCCTGTGAAACTGGAAGCGCGTTAGTAAGGAGGCCGCCCCCCCACTCTCAGTGGCTTGGTCCCAGGTCTTAACCTTCTCGTCCCGGAAGAGGTCCCCCGCCTGCCTGATGCCCAGCCTGTGCAACGCACTAATCACTCCCTTATCTCTGCAGGGCACCAACCATTGGGCCCATTCCATCGCATACTGGGCGAGTACAGCAGTGCCCCTCCCTGCTGTTGCAAGAGGCAATGCCATGCGTGGTTGGTAGCCGTGATGGAATCTAAAATCCCAGTTCTGCGATCCACAGGTAGAAAAAACATTGCTGGGAGGGGAAAAGGGTCTGCACACAACTTTTCCATGCGAACATGGGGAATCTGCGAGTCTCCATGCACCCAGCAGCGCAAATGCGACCCCTGTGCCACCCTGTAGTAAAGCTCTAAATCTGGGGCCCTTAGACCCCCCCCTACTGTACGGCAGAGTGAGGATCCTCGATCGCACCCACGGTTGCTTACCCGCCCATGCAAGTTTTATCATGAGTTGAGCCAATCTGTGGAAGAATACGCGGGGTAACACCATCGGAAGGTCCATAAACAGGAACAGCATTCTTGGGAGCACTACCATTTTCATGACTGAGATGCGGCCCAGGAGAGAAAGCGGGAGTCTGCACCAGGCCTCAACATTATCCTCCAGTTTGCTAACCGCCACTCCGTAGTTTTCCCTAAACACTATCTCGGAATCAGTGTGTAACCATATGCCCAAATATCTGATCGATTCAGTGGCCCACTGCAGCGGGAATTCCATGTAAAATTCCTGCGTAACTGGAGTAAGGGGGAAGGCCAAATATTTCGTCCAGTTCACTTTCAGTCCAGAGAGAGCGCCGTAGTGCACTACTTCTCTGAGTACCATCGATAAGTTATTTTCTGGGTCACGGACGTATAGCAAGGTGTCATCTGCATACATGGAGACCACTATCCTGTAGGTGGGGAAGCCTATGCCCTTATGGCCGTGGTATTCCCGCAGAGCGCATGCCAATGGCTCCGCCACTAAGGCGTACAGCAGGGGGGACAGCGGGCACCCCTGGCGGGTCCCTCTGCATATTGGGAAGGAGTCTGTAACCAAGTCTCCGAGGCGAATTCTCGCCTTCGGCCCATTATATAGCATCCCGATCATTTGCAAAAACGGCATTCCCAGACCCATCCTCATTAACACCTGCCGCATGAAAGGCCACTCCACCGAGTCAAAGGCCTTTTCCATGTCAAGGAACACTGCCACGGCCTTCGTGTCCTGTTTAACATGCTGCATAGTGCCAAACACTGTGCGTAAGTTATATGTGAGGTTCCTGCTGTGTATGAATCCTACCTGCTCCGGTGCCACCAGCAGTGGGGCAAGGAGCGCCAGCCTATTCGCCAGCACTTTAGCAAATATCTTTGTGTCAACATTTAGTAAAGACAGGGGTCGGTACGAGCTACACTCATCTGGCGCCTTCCCCGGCTTGAGGATAGTCACCATGATCGCCTCTCTCATCGACTGTGGCATGCAGCCCTCCATGCATAGGTCATCAAACAATGTCGACAGGTGAGGGAGCAATAAGTCTAGGAACGCTTCATAAAAGCCAACCGTAGCCCATCTGCCCCCGGGGCACTGCCTGAGCGCATACTCGCAAGGGCCTCCACAATTTCATCCTTCTCAATGGGGAGCATCAGGAATTCCCTGTGTGTGTTCGTGAGGGTGGGTAGCTCCAAGTGTTTCAAATATTCTAAAATGTCGCTGTCTAAATCGTCGCTCTTGGATGAGTGCAAATCTATGTAATAGCACCTGAACCTTTGTGCTATGTCAGCTTCCTCGGTGAGGACTTTACCCTCGTCTGACTTTACCCCTGCGATCTGTGACCTGCCCGTCTACCCTTTAGGACTCTGGCAAGAACTCAGCTTGGTCTATCTCCCTCTCCATACGTGCGTGCCGTCACGTATTTTCCCAGATATTTGACCTCCCTGAAGGCTTCCTCATGGAATTCAGCAAGCAGGGATTTCATTTCGTTGTCTAATGTTGTGTCCAGGTCGCCCTGTTGCTGCACTTCTAATTGCGCTAGTCGTCTCTCCAGTTCAGCAAGTCTTTGTCTGATGGACTTAAGGACCCCTGAGTGCTTGGACTTGGCAATGCCCCTAATATAGACCTTAAATACCTCCCATATTGTTTGGAAGCTGTCTACTGAACCTATGTTTGTTTCGAAGTACGTGTCAATGGCTTCCGCCAGCTCCCCCTTGAATAGCGGGTCAGGGAGTGAGTAGGGCGGGAATCGCCATGTGAATGGAGGTATCGTTTTCTTGGGGGTAGCCAACACTAGCAGAATTGGGGAGTGATCAGAAAGGGTGCGTGCGAGGACCCTGAAGTCCCTGAGCTGTCCCAGCAGTGGGGAAGACGCCAGCCAGTAGTCAATTTGGGTGTGGATGTCGTGGTGGGCCGAGTAGTGTATGTAACCTCCCTGCATTGGGCTGTGCGCTCTCCACACATCCTCTAGGTCCAGGCTAGTAATAATACTATCTACAATTTTCGCAGCTGCTGAAGTCCCACGAGCAGAGCCCGCTGATCTGTCCAGCGATGGGTCAAGAACCAGGTTAAAATCTCCGCCCCACAGGAACTGTACATTGCGGAGAGCTCGGGCCTTCGCCGCTAAAGAGGAAAAAAATTCTGGGCTGTCATAGTTTGGGCCATACACATTAACTAATGGTAAGTCCAACCCCAGCCCCTTGCACTTTGCTATGACATATCAGCCTGCCGGGTCTGCGCTCAACAGCTTCAACATGAATTTCGATTTGGGGTTGACCCAGGTCAAAACCCCCCTAGCATGTGTCGTAAAGCCCGCTGAGACGGAATTCCCATCCAATCTCCTGGTACGTAACATTTTACTCTCTTGTGGAAGGTGGGTCTCCTGTAGGAGTGCTACGTCCACGCGGTGTCTTTGTAAGTAGCTCAGTACCATCCTCAGCTTCCGGTAGTCATTAAGACCCCTGCCGTTATATGTGAATGCCCTCATCGTGTCTATCTGCCTCGGACTCAGCCATACCCGCCATTGCTGTTCGCTTTTAACTTCGTGTGTGCATGCTCTCTGAGTTGTTCAGCGCTTTGCTCTGTGTGTAAAAACCACAACTGCCCCCCCAAACGCCCCAACAGTCTCACCCAGTATTCTAACGCCCCCAACCCCCTCCCACAGCTGACCGCCCCCAACCTGGCCACGCAGAGTCCCTGACCCACCCTTCCCCCCTTAACTACTACCCTTAACAGCTTGACCCACTGTGGGTCATTTGGGTGCTTTGCACGCGGGGGCCAAGGTTGCTCCGCAACCAACCTGTAGTACATCATCTTAGGTTGCTGGACGCCATCCTCCGTTCGCTGGTGGTGCAGAGTCTCTCGCATCATAAGGACTAGATAATACTGTCTCCACTTTCCATCTGTAAACTTAAGGTGTTGCATTATGCGCTTCATCCCCCCCGCTATCTGTTATGCCCTTAGTCAACTAACATTAGACCTAGCGCATCACTTTATCAGCTACTTACACATATATCTTACACATATTATGTGGATGCGCCGCTGGCCTACACTCTCGAGCTTTCCATTTACCTTATCTAACCATCCCACCAGCCTCCCCCCCGCCGTAGGACTCCGCGTCCGACAGTTGCAGCGACACTAAACTCAAAACCTCTCCACTCTCAACGTCTCTTACCCCCCTCTTGCAACTAGAATTATACAAGATCAGTCCTGTTCATCCAGCTGGCTCCCGCTCTCTTCGTCTTCCGTATGCTAGGCAGTGTCTCTGCGATGTTCCTTTGACCACCCCTTGAGCGCTTGCTGCAGCGCCTTCGGGTCTGTGAACAAATGCGACTTCCCCTGTCGGTTGACTCGCAGTTTTGCAGGGGACAATATGGCGTGATCCAGGCCCAAGTCACGCAACTGTCTTTTAAACGGGAGGAAGTGCTTTCGGGCTTCCTGCACTCTGGCCGTAAAGTCCGGGTACAGCGATATCTCAGAGCCCTCAAATTGCAACGACTTCTTTTCCCTAGTAATCCTTAGTGCCGCATCCCTGTCCCTATAGTTGAGCAGCTTTGCGATTATGGGGTGTGGCTGGGCCCCCGGCCGGGGACGCGATCCCAGCGAGCGATGCGCCCGCACCACAACAAACATTGGCGAGAACGCCCCCTCTCCGAGCAGGGTCACTAACAGCTTTTCCACAAACAGTTACATGTTCCCTGTGGGGGTCGTTTCCGGCAAGCCCGTAATGCGCAGGTTACAGCGTCGCGAGCGTGCTTCCAGGTCCTCGGTTTTATCCTGCAAGACCTACATAAGTTTCCCAAGTTTTTTGTGGTCAGTGTCCAATTCGGTGTGCGCCTCTTCCACTTTGATGATCCGCCTTCCAGACATATCAAGTATTTCCGTGTGCTTGTCAATCCTTTCCGCCATCCTGTCCATTCTTTAGGTCAAAGCATCTATTTTCCTTCCTAGGGACGCCATACGGCTCTGCAGGCCTTTCTCCATAGCTATAAGCAAGCTTTTTATTCCATACCTGCAGCCGCACCCTCGTTGTCTTGCGTGCTTTCTCTGTCTGCACCTGTCGCATCCTGTGATTTCGAGCATCTTTGTTCAAAAGAGAGCTTGCTCTGCGTTTTGTCACCTCTGCCCATGCTGCCCAGGGGGCCCCCGTGGGTCGGTTTCCAATACACCAAGTTTACGCCGTTTGCGTCCTTCTGCGGACTCCTTGAGCCCCCCTGGTTAGTTGGTGATAAGTGCGCCCCGGAATGGCTGCCCCCACCTGTTCAGCACGGCTGCAATGTTCGTCTCTCCAAGGGATCGCTTCCTGACCACTATTGCAGCACTCCCACGATCTCTAGCAGGCGGGCCTGCACCGCAAGTCAGTCGTCCCTGCCACCTTGGTGCGCACTGCGTTGTGCCTACGCTGCGCCCCTCTGGACGCCTCCACGTGCTCCGTGGCCCCTACTCCCGATCCACTGCTCAGCTCGATCTCGCTGAGTCAGCTCTGGGAAGCGCCAATCCTATGCTCTCCCCCGGCGTCGGGCCATACACTCCGGCTCTGCGGGGCACCGCGCCAGCCTTCGCCCCACTTAATTCATGACACTACCTTTGCCCTCCGAGGGCTGCCTGGTGACCCCTCTTCAGTTGCGCAGTACTTGCACCTGCAATGCCTCACTGCGTTTCACCGCGCACTCCCGGAGCCTTTTCCTCTCCTCTCCTTTCCGGGCCACGCCAAGTCGCTGTAGCACACGCCGAGGGCCGCATGCTCCAGGCTTCTCATCACGGCCTACCTCTCACGCCAGCGCCGGACATCTCTCCTCGTCACTCGCGGTCCCCCAGCCCGGGGGAGGTGGGGCGGGCGGGGATCAAGGGGGATCTCACCCATCCCCGCAGCCGGGTCAGGCTCTGATCAGGCCCCCCACCCAGGGCGTTTAAGCTCCGCCACCGGGCCGGACCCGGGTGTCCTCCTCAGTCTGCGCCGCCCGCGTCTAGACCGCGGCCTTCTGCGCCTCCTCTCTTCACCGCCGAGTTTCTCCGGACTCAGGACGGCAAACTCAGTCCGCCAAGCACCCACCCGAAGCTCCTTGTTTCCGCTCGTTCCGGGGATGCAGCAGCTGGTCTGTGTTGTTACGATGCAGGATATTGCCTAATCTTTGGCACAACGGGACAGAGCCCCAGGCTCAAGCGGCCATCTCGCTCCCCGTGAAGCCTAAATAGTTATAACCTTTAATATTATGCAAGAGGGTTTTGAAAAAAGGTATCCGTCTTGCTTTTTTGTCTTCGGAGAACCTCAAAGTTTACATCTTGAATTTTACATTATTAGTTGATAGATCGATGAGCTTGGAATTGTTGTGAATTCTAGTGGAGATTTTCAGTGTTTTCAATGTTTTAAAAAACTGAAAATATCAGTGGTCATTAGCTTTTAGCCTCTTTTGCTCCAAACTAAATCATGGGGATGGGGTTTTTTCAATACCTATGTACAAAATTACTTGCTTTTCCCTTGCTCCCTCATTCATTCTTTTTATCAATTATTCCTCCATTCTTTCCCACTTCTAACTGCATTCTGAAATCCTTTCTTTGAATTTGCTCTTCCAAGTAACTTATTATTTCTCTCATCTCCTTGTCTATCTGATTTTCCAATACTCATATCCCTTTAACCAACAGTTGATTCCCACCCCAGGCGATGGCTGTGCACAGACTTAAGATATTTTTAACCTTATTAAGATTCAATTGTAGCAGATAAAATGTTATGGTGTGGACTCAACATAAAATTCCATACACAAAGTCCAACTATGTAACATACCACACATTCACAGTGTGAACTGCACAAGTAAATTACCCAAATCATTCTGCAGGTCATGATGTTTCATTACTACATACTTATGTATGCAGCAGAACAATGCTATAGCTAACAATCTGCATATTAATTCCTTAGCAGGCTTTTCCTCCATCACTATTTAGAGAAGGAGTAGGCCTTGATCAGACTGTAGTAATACATTTATTAGTGAAAATATTTTATATATTCTTCCACAAGTATAAATTATTTATTCAGCAGATATTTGCTATTTGTCTGAAGGACAGAGCAGTAAGACAATGTATTTATTTGAAAGCCAGTAAAAGAAGTTCTAGGCATCGATTTTTACCAAGCACATAGGCGGGCCTTTGATCATTTTCTGTGTAATGTGCACTGTTTTAGAGCATTTCACATTTTGGGGGAAAGAACTATCACACCTCAATATGCTTCCATTATATCTGGTGACAATGGTTTGTACGAGTGATGTTGCCAAATAGCAATCCTTGTTTCTGCACCATAAGTTCCACGCTTCAACTTGACATGGAGGCTTTAGGAATGAAAGTTAAACTAGGTGACCTTAGTACTGTATCATGAATACATCTTCCATCAGTACTCAGAGTTAGAGCTGGGCTAGACACCTGTGTTTGCTGATACTGCACTGCCTGGAGCACCTATTAGAAAATACAAGGCAGTGTTTGCCTATTTACTCTTACACTCTTTCATAGATAGTCAAGGTTAATGTACACACTAACAACTGTAGTTTCACCAAAACCAGTTCATGGACTTCTGCGCCTTTGCATGGGTACTGAAGATAGCCATGATATGGATCCTGATACTTTGCATTAGGGTATGCGGCTTCAATAGGTATGCGCCTCTGGCTTATTCCTTCAGGTAGGTCTTTTTTTTTTTAGCCAATGAAAACCAGATTTCTTTCACAGGATAATCCTTCTAGACCTTGACCAATTTTGGCCGCTCTACACTTTTTATGACTAGTGTAACCATTGATAAACTGGTCATCCAATCTTACATCATTATTGTGGTTGATGTAAACATTCCCTGCTCTTACAAGGTCTAGCCTTTCTTCTTCCTTCGAAATATGTGGAGGTGGATAGAATGCTCATAATATGATGGATTGTCCCAGCTGGAACTGGATACCATTTTTGTCAGAGAAATCAGTCTCAGTTCGCAGGACCAACATGTCTGGGAAGAAGCACATGAACAGGGTGTATAGAAAGGATTTGAAGCTTACTCACTCGAAAAGCTGAAGTAATGGTTTTCAAGAAAACGGTTTCGAGGGTTAGTAGCCTTAAATGACAACTTTGTAGGGGCTCAAATGGAGTCCCCATAAGAAAAGTTAGAGCCAAGTCAAGGTCCCATTGTGGCATAATGAATGAAACCAGAAAACAGATGTTTGTCAACCCTTTCAGGATTCTTACAACCACTGGAGATTTGAACAGGCACGGTTGGTCTGTAGGGAAGTTGTGGGCACCAGGCATTTCCCTGGTGGGCCGGAAGGACGGGGCGATTTTGTGCCCGTGGTGGACGGTTTTGTCACTGGGGTCCGGATTTGAAGCAGTGCTGCAATTTCGGCCACCTGTAACAAAAGCGGGAGTGATGCTTCTTGCTAGGACCCTTCCCTTCTCTACCCCCACCATGGCCCCCACAGGTCCCCCCATCAGCTCCCAGGGCCGGTCAGGCAGCAATCTGTCAGGGATGGTTGCTGTTCGCAGTCTGGCCCTGTTGGTCTGGTAAACAAAGGAACGCTGACAACGCTGAACGATATCCCTTGACTGCAGCTACCACACAACCTTTTTGAGCCAAGGACAGGTCAAACTGTAATACATTGGAGAGGGAATCTTAAGAGGATCCACCTCTAATTTAGAACACAAGGAAAAACAAATCTCCATGTGCTATGCTATGCTATGCAAATTTATTAAGCGCACAGATGCTCCAGCGAAGGAGCGTCCTGGCGCCCGACAAGGTAGCAGCATAACACAACTAAACAGCACAGAACAAAAGAGAGCACTAAGGGAACAGAAAAGTTTTGACCGCACGGCGAAAGGAGAACAGGTCCCCAAGAGCGCGAATCGCCGGAGGCAGGGTATTCCAGAGCAATGCAGCGCGGACTTGAAAGGACCGTCCGCCAGCCCTGCAGAGCCTAAAACGGGGGACAACCGCTAGTTCAAGGTCAGAAGATCTTAAAGCCCGAGCAGGAACATAGTGAGACATGAGCGTGGCCAAGATCGCGGCCGGGGATCCCTTAAGAATTTTATAGGCAACACATAGGACTTTAAAACGGATCCTCTGTGCCATCGGGAGCCAATGCAGCGAACGAAGGGTATTAGTGGTGGGACAGAATCTAGGTAATCCCACCACCGCTCGTGCTGCCGCGTTCTGGACACGCTGGAGGCATCTAATTTCCGCTTGGTTTAGGCCCACAAAGAGGGAACTAGCGTAATCCAGCCTAGAGATCACTGTAGCTTGGATCACAAGTTGCCTCGTAGTGGCATCAAAGAACTGAACTGAAGTCCCTGAATACACCAATTTGCTAGATGGATAAGGTGCCAAAACACTCACATATACCACTTCTGGCAGAAGGTGAAAGGTGCTCACATTGCACACTCAATCTCCACAAATGAAGGTGTAGGCTCTGAAGATTGGTGTGCAGAATATGTAATTAGGACAACAGATCTGCTCTGAGTGGAAGACGAAGAAGGGTTGCTACTGTGAGGTGCCATAAGTCTGTGTACCACCCTCTTCTTAGACAGTCCACAGTGATGAGAATTATATGGGCCTGGTCTTTGTGAATCTTCTTCAGAACTTGAGGAATCAAGAGAATCAGAGGAAGCATAGTGAAGAGGAAACTTCCATGTCAACTGAAACATGTTCTCAAAGGCTCCCCAAAGCAGATATTGGTGGGCACAGAATCTCAGGCAATGAATGCTGTCTTGAGTGGTGTACCGGTCAACCTGAGGGACATCCCAAAGTGAAAAGAGTTCTTGGACAGCTTTCAGATGAAGGTGCCACTCTTGAACAGCAAGGTGGTGCGGACTCAGGCAGTTGGATTTGGTGTTAATAGCCTGCTATGTGATTGGTCACCAGCCATAGACCATGTTTATGTGCCAAGGTCTAGCGTCTCTGGGTTCTCAACAGAGAAGCTTAGACCCCATTCCTCCCTGTTTGTTCAGGTACCACATAGAGGGGTATGTTCTCGGTCAGAATCTGGACCAATTGATCTTGAAGGGGAGGAAGGAAAGCCTTGAGTGCCAACCAGATAGCCCTCAATTCAAACAGATTGATGATGAAATATCTGCTGTTCTAGAGACCAAATGCCTCCGACTTCCAGGTCCCCCAGGTGCGCACCCCGCCCAAAGTTGAGGATCAGGCACTACCATGGCAGGCCAGATAGCTTAAAAAGTAACACATATTTGCTTTAACAGACAGCCGCAGATAGAGAAGTTACCCTAATTTCAGCAATAATTTAAATGAGAGCTTTTAAATGTGATGTTTAAGGGACCACAAAGCCTTGATAACCCAATACAATGCAGCATTAAAGAAAATTATAACATTAGCTGATGTGCAAATGCCTTCACAATACCATAAGAAGGGCACCCTGACCCAGATTTAAATCAACATTTATATGCCATAGATATGTGATGCTAAAATATCAACAGTGTAGTCACTTTTTAGCAATTCTAACAGTAATAAAACCGATGCATTCAACAACTAGCTCTGTAGTAGTGTTCTTAAAGTGGTGTATTTTCAGAGACAGATAAGCATCGACAGACAACACATGTTTTATCCATCATAGCTCGCATGCCTGGGGCTTTTTCAAGGCTGAAATGTATGTTCATAATTCGAACATTAAATCAAAGACTTTTACTGCATAGGCAATAGACATTTGGCATGCTTACCAAGGACACTCGTGATTTTTTGGTGAATGACATACTTATATCAATCACAAACAAATCTCAACCACTAAGGGTTAACAATCACTCTCACATTACCAAGAAGGACTTTACAAAGTAAAAGCATTTCATCTTAATCTTTGTATTTGCTCTTCTTTTTGTGAGATGGGTGAAGTTGGCTGTCTGATCTCAAGAAATTCTTCCTTTGGTTGTTGTATACCATTGTCAAAATCAACAACCAAAGGGGTGGCTTCAGGTGGTAAATCAATCGATTTTATGTAGCACTGGTTCCGTCAGCTTCCTTTTTACAATTTATGTTATTTTCTTGTTTGAATATTAGATGACGGACAACCTTTATGTCAAGCAGCTGTCTACCTACCTTCTCAATGTCCTCCATTCCTACAGACTGGAAACACTTCCCACTCTTGGCATTAAAATACCCTCCTATCAAACAGAAACTAGAATAACTTGAGTATAAGCAATTTGAGGATGATAGCTGCCCAAGGTTGGTAAACAATTAGGGACATACATTAATACGATCTTGTTATAAAGCAGTGTTCGAAGTATTCAACAAATATATACTATCCCCACCCAGGTACTTTAATATATATTGTTGAAGACCACAGTATTGATTTTTACCTTAGTAATTTGTACAGCTTGTTTAACATTATTGCAATTCACATCATCAGTATCATGCTTGGTCTCCCAGCAGGGTGAGTGGCTGCTTGCAAGGTGACCAAAAGTTAGTTTTTCAAGTAAAAATCAGGAAACAGATGTGATTTCTAGTTGGATGATGTCTATATAGAGTCAATCAAGTAACTTGCTCTTCCTATTCAAGTGAGACCATGCATTTACATTCCGTCAATAAATATGACCCAGGTAATGGAAGGCATTTTTCCACTGGCTAGCTGTCAATTCACAAAGTTAGCACATTGGCATATCAAGAAGGTTGTGAGTGTAGCAATGAATACTGCTGCTTTCAAAGTGCTACAAGGAACATGAGAAGATGGGGGTTGCACAGAAGGGGCAGGGGAGAGGACAGGAATGCTTGGTCAGGGAAGGGGGCAAATGATATATCATGTAGGTTGGTTGCATAGCGACTCAGCCGTCATACTGTTTCAAGGCACTACAGAAATCTGGAGAAGAAAAGAGGCGGAAGGAAGGAAATAGATAATTCCCTGAACTGACATTATTAGTCTGGAATCCTTGAGTCAGAAATACCCGAACTTGGAGCTGTGAGGATTAGTTCTCACAGATACCTCTGCTTCAGGAAGAGAGTAATCAATCCAAATAGTCAAGGGATCAGTTGATGCGTAGGACAGGGATCCTTCTGTCTTTGCAGTCCACTCTGTCATAAAGACTTTGCCGAATGACCAGCTAGAGGAGAGGTGTGTTCCTTGGACAGAGAGGGTTGTAGGCTATGAATGGTCACCAGGTGCTAACTACTCACATTCACTGCAGCCATGGAATTTCCTGTGGCATGGTCCTTTCCTCCAGTGACCCACTAGGTACCAATTCCATTGCAGAAAAAAACTTTGTCATACATTCCTGAACATTTGACAGAAGAACAGCTCCACCCTTCAATTTCTCATTTAATAGAATGTTACTTTAGCTACAGTCTTGTA
Source organism: Lissotriton helveticus (assembly GCF_964261635.1). Classification (NCBI taxonomy): domain Eukaryota; kingdom Metazoa; phylum Chordata; class Amphibia; order Caudata; family Salamandridae; genus Lissotriton; species Lissotriton helveticus. Next base: position 758,750,787 of record NC_136061.1, on the reverse strand, counting down.
CCAGAATGAGTGATCTATCTCAAGAAATAATTTGAAAGTCACAAACTTCTTTCTTTCTTGGGTTTACAATGGTTACATTTCATTTTGGTGCATTTGTCAGTCAAATCAATTATGAACAGACACAGAAGTCTTGGGTTATTATTTAAAGACAAAAGCGGGCAATCAATTTCAGAGTAATCAAAAAGGGAACTATCTGGGGATAACAGCAAAAATTCACCAGTTTAACTCATTAGCTGACTTTGCTCACTAACAGAAGTATTGCACTGTTACTACAAACATTTCCATAGTTGCTTTTAGTCCCCATGCAGACCCTGGCATATGACTTGCTGGAAGATCTATGAAAGGGACCAGATGACATGCTTCGAACAAAATCTGCTCCCAATGTGGAAAGCAAACAAAGAAAATGTACAAAATATGAATAATGTTGTCAAATTAACATTGCACTAATACAATACTGGAAGAAAAATCTTTAAAGCAGAAAAACCTCACAGATAATTTGGCACTCTTGACACAAGGTGAAAAAATTTGCTGAAGAATGTGCAAGCACCAGGCTCTTCCACAATCTGGGAAGAGAAGAGCCAGCAAAGGAATCTTGTTTCTCAAAAATAGCGCATAAATGTGGGACAATCATAGTAGTAAATGGGATGCAAACATTTAGAAAAGTAAAGTTTGATTGCCCCGGGTACACTCCTGATTGAGCAGGGTTTCGCAATTTTGAAACCTGCTCGAATTGAGTACCCCCATAATACATACTAACATTAAGTAGATGTAGAAAAACGAATAAACACCAACATGACACGAGGGAGCTGCATTGCGCATGCCTGAATTAACATGTAATTACATAGTAATGTGATAACCTTTGTGTTTTAGAAGAAATGAAAGAGTTGCACGAATAGCCCGCAAGTGCTTCAGTATTTACATATCGTATTCTGCTTGAAGGTAATGATTAATGCTGCTTTTCGTACTAGGCTTATGCTAGGTAATTACACTAATGATGACCCTCGTTCTTAAGGATTGTTGGGACAATCAAAATCCCCCAAGTGAGGCTGAACTTAAACGTATTTATTAGGACTGGTTTTACACGAGGGGTCTTAGCAAGCCAAACGTGGGAAGGCTAACTGAAGAATTTTTCCAACATAAACAAATTAGAAGCTGTGGTGACGGTCTAGTCTCCCGTCACCGGAAAAGGAAATGAGGAGACGGAAGCGGAAGGCGACCATTGTCATTCGGCGCCGACCGCTGCAAGCAGCGTATTGTCTCCCGGCGCTCCGGGCTTAAATAAAACAAACACGAAAGTACTATTGCGTCAGTGTGCTTATGTACAACTCTACAATGGCGACGAGGGTGGGATGCGGAGTAGTCCGCGCGCACACGGCAACCCGCGGAACAGTCACGTGGCCCCGGTTCGGCGCCGCAAACAGCCCGGAGCGTGGCAGAGGAGCAGCAGGAGCGTCGGAAAGGCCGCGAACCAGGAGGGCGCCCCACCGCTCGTCTTCAAACGGATCCAGCGCCAGCAGTAAGTTGACAGGACGTCGCTCAGCTCGTGTGTGCTAGAACACTAAATTATACACACAAGCACTGGCAAATCCAGAGCCTATCGATCCCAGTGCTGACTTTCTATGAAACAAGCCTTGGCAAAACACAGCCCACAAGGGAGCATTCCATCCCCATCTGTGCAGGCAGAGCAAGGCACCCTGGCGGAGCAGCGGCCGGGCACAGAAGCACCCAGCTCGACGGATCACGCCACAAGGGACAACCAGCAGGCGTTGCCTGGTCCCTCAAACAGGGAGAGAGGTGAAGACAGCGCCAGCGACATAAGCGAAGGTGACTCCACTGAGCAACACACGCCGGGGAGCCCACCGGGTCGGACGCTCCCCGTTCAAGCTCTTCAGAGAGGTGCGTCCAAGATGGCGGTCCAGTCCTCTTCCCTCACCCAATTGGTGCCATTCCTGACGAAGTGTGGAGAACCGGAGATGAAATGGGAAGACTGGAAGAGGTACTTCCTCAATTATCTTGAAGCCCTGGAAGAGGAAGGCGACACTCCGTTCTCGAGCAAGAGGAGGAAAAAGATACTATTACACAACTTAGGTCCTGAAGGGATCAGGATCTATGACACCATTGTCAAAGGCGAGAGGGATGGTACGGACACGGACGTATTCAGTCGCGCCATCGCGGATCTTGACGCCCACTACAGACCAGTAGTGTGCGTCGCAATAGACAGATACAATTTCTTTCAAAGGAAGCAAAGGAGTGGAGAAACGGTGGACGAGTATGTCGTGGCCCTGCAAAGGTTGGCCCTTACGTGCAAGTTTGACAGGTTGCATGACGACCTAATTAGAGAACAAATTATCATGCACACTACCAGCTCCCACGTCCAGGAGAAACTTTGGGTAAATGGAGATGCTTCTCTCAAAGAGATATGGGCCATGGTCAAAAAGGCGGAAATGTCAAAGCGTTGTGCACAAGCGGCCAAGAAAGAAGCAGGTGGAGCACAGACAGTATGCAAGATCATGACGCCGGCGAGAAGTGACCGGCCGAGGCAGAGAGAATCGCAAAGGAATCAAGATGGAAGAAGACCCAACAACAACAACAACAACTACACTCAAACAGACAACAAATCGAACAAAGGAAGTAAGCCGAGCTGCTACAGGTGTGGCAGTACCACGCACATGGGAAATGACAAAGCGTGCCCGGCGTTTAGGGCAAAATGCTCATATTGCAGCGTGTTCGGGCACTATGAGAGGTGTGGCGGGGAGAGGTGTGGCGCCGCGGCCAGGGCGACTGACGCTGGAATCTGGGGACCACGGTTCGATCCCCGGCTCCGGCGGCAGGTTAGTTCAGCACCATGTGACTCTGGGCAATAGCTCGCTTAATCTTCCCGACGGCCCCCAGCGCCTAGAGACCCTTACGGGTGATTGTGCGCTTTACAAATGTGGACTTTACTTTATGAGAAGGTGTGCCGCCGTAAACCCAAAGGAGCAGTGGTCAGATATGTAGACCAGGAACAAAGTGAAGATGCAGACGACCGAGAAGACGCAGAGGACCAGGAAGAGTTCCTATACATCGATGTCCAGGTGCTAGAAATGGAAGGGGAGGGAACTGACAAACCCAGACTGAACATGCACATTGGAGGGATACCACTGGAAATGATCGCAGACAGTGGAGCACCCATCTCCATAATACAACGACAGGTTTGGGAAGAAAAGTTCGCTACCAAGATCAAAGAGACACTGCACCCGATGGATTTGAGGCCAGTCACGTATACAGGACAAAGAATTCCCATGTTGGGGTATTGTCCTCTCCTGTTTGAGTTCCGTGGTCGCCACGCACAATGCAAGTTATACATCGCCGAAAAAGGCCCCTCAGTGTTGAGCTGGAAGGACCAAGGAGCGTTAGGAATACAACTCAACCCAGGGGGCATTGAGAAAATCTTGCTGATGGACATGGAAAGGAAGGATGACGTAGAGTCCTGGCAGAGAGCGTACCCCAAAGTATTCAATGGACAAATTGGGGAACTAGCGAAATACAAACACCTCATAAAGCTAAAGGAGGGAGCGAAACCAGTGGTGCACAAGGTGAGAAACATTCCGTTCCGCAGCAGGGAAGCAGTACAATCCGAATTGGACAGGCTGGAGAAAGAGAGAGTAATCAGAGCCATAGAAAGTGCTGAATGGCTTTCCCCTCTAGTGGTAGCCCAGAAGCCCAATGGCAAGGTGCGGCTGTGTGTCGACTTAAGAGAACTGAACAAAAACATTGTGATCGACAAATTCCCTCTGCCACGAATTAATGAGATGCTAGCTAGGACCAAAGACATCAAGTGGTTTTCCACGATAGACTTGTCGTCAGCCTACCACCAAGTAAAACTCCACTCCTCATGCAGCCATCTCACATCATTTATCACGCCGTTCGGCTGCTATGAATTTGTGAGAATGCCATTCGGACTAGCATCCGCAGCGGCGGTCTTTCAGAAGCTTATGCACAAGTTACTGAAGGGTGTGGAGAACGTGCAGTTTTTTCAAGACGACATCCTGGTAATGGGGAAAACTAAACAAGACCACAACGAGAAACTCCACATCGTACTACGGACACTACAGGACAATGGCCTGACGGCTGAATGGACAAAATGCAGGTTCGGAGTGACATCTGTCACGTACCTAGGGCATGAAGTGAGCGAAAACGGGATACTACCGAAAAAGGCCAACATGAAATTGATTCAAGACGCCCCCACACCTACCAAAAAGGAGGATGTTCGGTCATTTCTAGGAATGGCCGAATACTACAGTAAGTTCATTCCTCACTTTGCCACGAAAACGCATCTCCTACGCCAACTCTTGAAGGAGAGGAACAAGTTCGTATGGGGTCAGGAGGAACAAACGGAGTTTGAAGCACTGAAACAAGAAATGAGCACATCCATTCCCCTGAAGGGGTTCGACCCAAGTGCGGAATCCATCCTCACCACTGATGCCAGTGACCGGGGCCTAGGAGCGGTCCTTATGCAGAAATCGGACAACGGAGAAGTATCGACGGTCAGCTTCGCCTCAAGGTCGCTTGCACCCAATGAGGAGAAGTTTAGTGTGGTGGAGAAGGAGATGCTGGCAGTGGTTTGGGCGATGGAGCGATTCAGACAGTATTTGTGGGGAGCGAAATTCTTGGTCCGAACGGACCACAAGCCCTTGGTCCGAGTGCTGACTTCAAGCGACCATGCTCACGCGACACCTAGGATTGCCAAGATGACTCTTAGACTTTTGGATTTCGTGTACGAGGTGGAACACATTCCTGGACCGCAGAACAAAGTGGCTGACTTCCTGAGCAGGGCGGCAGCGATGGAAGTAGCGGATGACAGAGAGAAACAAAGGTGGGAAGGTTATGTGGTAGCCACCATTCCGGATACGGAGGAAGTGATCAGCGCCCAGGAATGGGAAGAAGCATATCGAGAAGACGTCGACCTAGAAGCCATCAAAGGATACGTGGTTCACAGGTGGCCAGAAAAAAGACACCTCAAGGAGGATTTGAGAAAATTCTGGGAAGTAAGGGACGAACTATCGTTGGCTGAGAACCCCATCTTTTTGCTCAGAGGCGACAAAGTGGTTCCTCCACAAGGCATACTGGAGCACCTGATGAATCTACTGCACGAAGGACACCAGGGAATCACCAAGACAAAAGCTTTATCCAGACAAGCATACTGGTGGCCAGCCATTGATGCCCAGATAGAACGACATGTACGGAAATGCGAGTCATGTGCCAAGGCGGACAAGTCACAGAGCATGTTAAGACCACCTTTAGGAAAATTCCCCGTTCCGGATGGGCCATGGGAAATGGTTTCGGTGGACATCATGGGCCCTATTCTCAACAAAGAAGGAACACAGAAGTACGCTGTAGTGCTAATAGACAAATATTCCAAGTGGCCTGAGGTGGAAATAATGGAAAATGTAGACACGGAGGCAGTAGTACGATTCCTACGTACCACGTTCGTCAGAGAAGGCATCCCTAAAATGATCACGTGTGATAATGGGCCGCAATTCACTTCTGCGAAATGGATCGCATTCACGGCCAGGAACAGCATAGAGATAAAACACACCCCCATCTACCATCCCCCCGGAAACGGTCAAGTGGAAAGGTTCAATCGGGTGATCATGGGCACCATTCAGGCGGCCATAAACGATGGTATGGACTGGGAGAAGGAATTGGAGAAAATGATCTGGGCCTATCGCATCACCCCAGGAAGCACGGGTTACAGCCCATTTAAGGTGTTGAGAGGAAGGGAAGCTTTTACGAAGGACAACATGGCATGGAGGAAATTAGTGGTGCAAAGTAAGTGGTCACCGGCCGTTGTCAGAAGAAATTTAGAGAAAGCACAAGAAGTGTATACGGCGCACTTTAACAAGAGACGCAACGTTCAGAGTGCAGAACTGGAAAAGGGAGATTGGGTGAGAGTGAAGCTGACCATCCTCAAGAAGAAAGGGGAAAGCAAATTTTCACCACCATTGCAAGTGCTGGAGCCCTGCTCAGTGACGGAAAGGTATGGTCACAGGACAGAATGGCTAAGTGCAGCAAGATCTTGAAGTGGGGAAACGAAACTGAAGAAGGAACACAGCAAGTTGAAGATGAAAGTGAAAGAGAACGTAGCGGAAGGGAAAACGAGAATGTAGAAGAGGGAGACAGCAAGTGGAAGACAGCGAAGGAGAATGTGGGACGAGTGAAGAGATGAGGAGCGGGTGCAAAGCAGAAACCAATGAGGAAGTTTGTGACAGAGAAAATGAAAGTGAATGGAGAAGATTAGACAGAAGAGGACCGGGAGAAGAAGGTAGAACCGAAGTAATGAGAACCAGAGTTGGAAGATCTGTAAAGGTACCAGAGAAGTTCAAGGACTATGATATGGACTGGAAGTAAGGACTTTATTGTTTATTGTTATTGTTGCATAAAGGCGGGAGATATGTGGTGACGGTCTAGTCTCCCGTCACCGGAAAAGGAAATGAGGAGACGGAAGCGGAAGGCGACCATTGTCATTCGGCGCCGACCGCTGCAAGCAGCGTATTGTCTCCCGGCGCTCCGGGCTTAAATAAAACAAACACGAAAGTACTATTGCGTCAGTGTGCTTATGTACAACTCTACAGAAGCCTTGAACCATATTTGGACGTAATCCAGAGAAGAAGAGACAGGGCGCTATATTGCCAATTCTGATTTGGGTTGCTTCCGTGCCATGTGTTGACTGCCAAATGGCACCCCCCGAAACAGACAACTGAAGATTGTCCTTGCTGTCGGGCGCCGAAGGAGAGCATTGCCCATCTAATGTTTGCTTGTCCGGCGCATGAAAAGGCAAGGTCTGGATGGCTGACGCCAATCTGCAAACAATTAGGCACTCTTGATCATCGCACTGCATTACGCATTTTAAAATCCGATGTGAGAACCCTCTTTGTTTGTGGAGTGGCCAAATTCTTGAGTTGTGCCTGGATAGTCAGGCATAAAGCCTTACGAAGTGCGATCTAACTGCAATTTATAAGCCCCATAGTGAGCACAAGCCAAACAACTAAATATTGCTTGAATTAATATCTACGTACTGTCACTTATATAATGTGCATCGGGTTTTACTCTTTTTAAATCATAAATTCTTTTAAATCATGTTTTGATCAAAATGGAATGTTTTATTACGATGAAATGATGTGTTATTATGTTCCGATTCAACCAATATTATGTACTTGTTATGACTTTTTATGGTACCTTTTATCCGTATATAGTTTAATTCAAAAGTCTTGTTTGATGCTTTTATGATACTTGTTATCGAAATAAAGCAATTTGACTGACCGGCTAGGTAACATGAATGGGAAGTAGTGAATGGTGGGAGGTAAACAGTGATGGTTTCATTATCACATAATTAATAATTGTTCATTTCTATTTACTTAAGTGTTTAGGAGGAAGACACCATCTTATTTAACTTGGCCATGGTGGGAGGGTAGGGAACATTAGGAGCGAATTCATTCTGCCAGGAGGAAAAAAATATGTGCTGGGCACCACGGATGACATGAGGGAGTGAAGGCCAGTGCATTTGTCGCCTGCCAACTGCTGTACTTGAGCGTGGGACCGGAGATGTCCTCTGCAAATGACTGGGTTTCACAAATAAACAAATGTTCAATTCGTAGCTGATGTGGGGAACATGTGAATACGTTGAGATTCAGACCATGGGAACGGTTGTACACAATCAAGTTGTTTAATAAAAGATGAAATCATAGTGGTGTGACAACGCCACCGCCCCAGCCCACCGATCGGTGTGTGAGTTAGAGCGTAAAATGCAACATTTGAGGGATGGACATGTCAATTAAGACTATAATTAGGGTGCATTTTAGCTTAGGCTAACAAGAGAGAAGAGGGGAGAAGCATCACTGCCGTCGGTTTGCAGAGGGGCCTAGCTGTTCCTATCCTGTTCGGTTTCCTGCCCTTGTACCTTGTGTTTCCTGATCATCTATTGGGGAGCTTCCATCATCTCCTGGGTCCAGGGGGTGGTTTTTCCTACAGGTTTGTATTTAGAATATGTCGTTGTCAGAATCTCAGCTGTATTCTCTTTGTCTCTGAACCTTTTGTCTCTCCACCTATCCCTTCCGTCAAGAATATATTGATATGCACTATTCTAGATGAACCTATTGTCTCTTCATCTATCCCTCCGTTTAGTATATTATTGATTGGCATAATTATTTGCTGAATCTTCTGTCTCTTACTCTATACACCCCTTCTTTGCATAATGTCCTTGCGTAATCAGTCAGTATAAAACGCATAATTAATCCTGTCATGAGATTCGATGTTTGTAATTGTGATCTAACGCAGATGAGAATTCACCTTTAAGTTAAGATAAAGATTCATTTATTAACCTTACAGAGAGTCTGTAATTAATTTCGAATAACGGATGGTGAGTTAGTATTTATCATTACCATCAACTATTCAACTAATTGATCCATTGACGAAATAGAAGAAGAGTTGTTCTATGTCCATAAGAGATCTATAAAATTGAAATTTGATGAACGAAACAAATTGACACGAGCACATCTGGGATACTGGGTAAATGTGTATGGGCTATTGTAGAGATTTTGTGGAGTATTGATCTGTGATCAATTATTGGTATTAGTGCTGGATCACTCCCAATATAAGAGTTTTTATATTGGATTTTCGACAGGAAGTAAAGTCAGAGAAGAGTCACTGAAGCCAACTTGGACTGAGAAACTTCTATAATTTGAATAGAGATGACGGCCATATTGAATTGGTAAGAATAAGAGTGCTGACCACGCCTCTCCTCAGAGTCAGACGATGGCGATGATATGGAAGGAGTTAGGTGGCAAAACAACTTCTAAACGCTTTCAGGTTTACTTGCCCATTGCTGCAGCTGTGATAATGACATTCCCTATCTCTCGTTTTCTCAATATACAGACAGAGAAGTCAGAAACCCTAATGGTCTCAAGGGAGCCTGACTGTAGTGCACAGCCAAGGATACGACCACTGCTTTTACTTTGCGGATAGCGGCAGTGCATCGACAATGCACAGAGGGTGATGATTTCCGTGCCCCGCGATGAAGCCAGATCTGTCAGTTTTGAAAACTCAATGCAGAATGCAGAATCCACGCCAGATAAAAACCTTCCAACACCAAACAAAGGCTTAAATGTGGACGTTAAACTGAATTTCATTTTAACACTAAATAAATTACTACTTATGGCACTTCTGACAGGGTTAATGTGCTTTCAAACCCTTAGTTTCTGATTTGATGACAAGTTAGCTACTACAAAAGCTTTGAGGTTACTAGGTTTTCACTTGCACCGACGTATTCTTATGACCAACGGAAACTCAATACAAGCATTTGCAATGCAATAGGTCTCGCTTTACGCCAGTTTCAGCTATTGGAATTGTAAATGACAATGCCTTTTATTCATATTTTAAAAACCAAAACATAAATAAAAGGCATTGTCATTTACAATGCCAATAACTCAAACACGCGTAAATGCAAGACCTATCGCAGAGATATGTGTGTGACCCTTAAGGGCACAGGTCCTAAACTTGGAAGAGCAGAGTCAGTCACAACATAAACGGTACACGTGAGGTAAACATGGACACTCTAGTGATACAAACATCACAGGTTGCAAGACTGTGGTATAGGTCTCTTAAAAAATGCACTTATGGGGTTTGTTGTGGTTGTTTCCCACATGGTAGGTGTTGCAAAGTAATCCTGTGCCCTGGGCACCCCTCAACTTTTTGCTGACTGATGCTGGTGGCAACTGATTTTGCCTGACCCTGGGCTCTGCCTAACCAGGCCCAGGGCCAGTGCTGAGCTGAAAGGAACACATTAGAATACAGTTAAGACATCCACCATACACTAGGGTACACTATGGTATGGTGGGGTACTCCTGTAATTGGCATGACCTACCCCATAGGCCCCTAGTATATAATAAGGCAGAGGATTGAAACTACCTAGAAGTCCCCAGTACCCTGGGGCATGGTAGTTTAGAGGCCAGAAGCTTTTTCTGCACTGGCATGTGTGCAGTGCTGAAGACTGAGGTCAGTTTAAAAGCAGCAATGGGTGCCAGGACTGCTTTTAAACAGTAAATTGTGCCCAAGCTCGACTTTGGTGGTAGGGGCAGTTATAAATGGAAAAGCTACAACGTTTTGGCATATTAGGGACCCCCAGAGTCTCCCCTGGGTATCCCAGGGGTGGGGTGTCAGTTATCTATAAGGTACACCCTTATAAAAATTAGTTTTCAAATGCCTGGGTAAAGTGAAATTTCACATTTCACTCCCCACATTGTGTTAACCCCTTCGACGCTCATGACGAGCTTAGCTCGTCATGAGGTACACCTCTCGTACGCTCATGACGAGCTGAGCTCGTCATGAACCGCGGGTTTTTTAAAACTTCAGCTCACAGCGGGAAAATGCGCCGCACCGATGGTGTTAAAGTGCTGCTCAAATTTGACTTTGATGCTAGGAGTACTGGGTAAGGAGGATCTGCAATATTTCTGCAGATTCAGAACCCCTAAACTCTCCCGTAGTTGCACAGGGGGTGGGGGTCCTGTAGAAATTAGGGAAATACTTATAAAATATGTTTTTATAAGCCCTGGTGCTAGAAAACTAGCCCAAGCCATTTACCCCATTGCAAACCCCATGGCCCATAGGTTAACATGGTAGGAAGTTATTGATTAATAAATATTGATAGGAGAGGACTAGCCGGACCATTCATAGACTTTCCAGAATGGAAGTAGTAAATCCAACAATATTATATTATTGAATTTCTCCTAAAGTATACATACGAGAAGTTATAAGACTTTCTTGTTTGTACGTCTAAATTCAGCCTTCCAGTGGTCTGCCCTGATTGGTCAGAGTTAAGTGGATTAGCCAGGCTGCTTTGAAGAGGTGATAGAGAACAACTCTGCTGGGCGGGCAGTGTGCTGGTCTATAGGAATGCCAGGCCAGGGGCTGGAGTCGTAAACCATGCTCTTCAAAGGCAGAGGGGAGGCCTGAGTTTCAGTTTCACTCTTATACTCTTGACCCAAAGTCAGGGCTAGGCTTAAGGAAGGTATGTGCAGGTGGTAGGGGGAGAGTCCATGGAAATAAACCATCCCAGGGGGTGTGTTTAGCCAGCGCTTACCTCCTTGCTGGAAAATCAGCCATTATGGATTTGGTAGATTGGTGCACTCTGGGACAAAATAATACCACACTCTACAGGATGAGGTCATAACTATGAGGAGTTACCTTGCTCTCATTGGTCAGAAAAGACCTGGTGCTAGACCCAGAGAATTTTGAATAAGTATCTGAGAGGGGCAGAGCCCTCCAGATCTGCTGCTTGAAACTTACTGAAGCAAGAAGTGCCCTGCTGAGAAGTTTTGGTGTGCAAAGATTTCTAAGGCCTGACCTCTGAAGACTGCACCAAGTGAAACTGTAGCCCTGTCGATTACCTTGCTGCAAAAGGACTCAAGAGTGGACTCCCTGCAAGCTACAGGTTAACAGAGCTCACCTGGACAGCCCCACAAAGAATTACCAGCCTGGAGTACCAGTGGATTTGTAAGGGTGTTTTTCAAGTGGATTGCAGAATGGAAGTTTCACACTTTCAAGGACCCTCTTGGAGATTCCAGAACCTTGGATTGTATGTTGGATACTTTGGGACCCGCAGAACTTCAGGAAGGAGTTCTAACTGGACCCCGCATGCTGGGGAAGGCGTCCAACACATTTGGTGAGATTCTCCGGAACAATTTTTAAAGGTGTCCCTGTCAGAGAAAACTAAATTACTAAAAGGGGCACTAGAAGGTGACTAATCTTTAAAAATTCATATCTCTGGTTCCCTACAGTGGATTTCTTTTCGTTTTGGTGTAATTTAAAAGATAAAAATATTACCTATATTTATAAATTGGTGTTGGATTTTTATTTTGTGTTGTGTCTTAATTATTTACTAAAATTGTGTTTTTAAATGCTTTACATACCTGTCTTTGAAGTTAAACCTGTCTGCTCGCAGCCACGTTACCAAGGGTTGAGCATAGGAATAATTTACTAAGACCTATGCTGGGTTCTACCATGTGATAGTGGCCTTATTGCCAGTGGCAGACCTACATTTGCCCCTGCCAATAACTCACTTTCCAACAGTTGGACTTCTGTCTTTGATTTCATGCATAGCATGCCTCAAAGAGTTGCGAGAGTCCTGCAGACACTGGGTTACAAGTGAGAGGAGGTGACGTCATTCCACCCTTCAGCAGCAGGTTGTTTAATAAAAAGAGAACATTCTATGGCCAAGAACGAAGAGAATTCAGTTTGTGCTGCGAGTTATAAAACGCTTCCTTCAGTAAATATGTCACTTTTATTTAGTGTTGATGCTGAGTTTAGTTAACTAAGTGCGCCTAGCTCGGGAGATAACAGAGCTAAGAGGTGAGGTGAATTGTCTAAGGTCATACATTGTGGGAAATATGTCGATTAACAAGGCCAGCGAGTTGCTGTGAAAAGTTTGAACTCCTGCTGGGGAAACCAACCCTTAATCTTTGGGCAGTCAATACATTAAGCGCCATTCAACACACTTTCAGCAAGATGCACTCACATAGGATGCATGACCTCGCCCGAAGTGGGGCGGCTGTGAACCCCACCTGCCTTGAGAATAAATATAGGCTGAAGTTGTGCTAAAACTATGATGTGGGTGGCTGACATTGAACAGCTGCCCCCTAATTCGCAGAGATTTGCTATGGGGCTAATGAGGGTCTACGCGAAACACTGGAGGTTTACACCAACGGTTTCACACTAACTTTACAAAGTTTGGCACTGGAGCAAATCTGAAGGTGCCAGGAGAATTTTTAGGATGCACTTGGACAAACGGACTTTATGCTTTGCTCAGTGGATCTTAAAGATGGCCAGTGCAACTGCACCTTTCCCCCAAGGGATCTTTCTGAATCGGGCCCAAAGCAGCTGGTGAGAATCTGGCATGCCCAATTTGTCTCAGAAGAAATCTTTGTGAAAAAGGTCTATTGTTTGCTTAGCACTTATTTCGCCGAAGACCATTTCTAAGTACTCATGAGGAAGTTTCCTCAAGTGTTTTCAGAAAGCTTTGGTTTGGGATGTCAGTGTTTGTTGGAGCTCTGAGAGGCCCATCCGAGGAGGGATTTTTAGTCAATGAATCTCAGGTGGGCAATTGTTCTTTGCAAAATGTTCAAGACTTGCTGCATTCGGTTTGCTGCCAGACTGAGCTCCATACATTGCTTACATTTACACTTGCTCATACTTCGACACGTGCATGCTTTAAGTCTACATGTATGTTGAGACGCTGTGTTTTCGGAGCACGCTCTCTATGAAGTGAGTATATTTTATCATTTTGCACCTCTGCACAGCAGTTGGCAGCATGACCTCTCTTGCTCTCGTATATGGTGAATAATAGGGTGCCCAAGGGATTTGTAGGACGGATTCTGTCTCTCGCAGCAGACATAGACCACCAGGCCACCGTGTGACCCCTTCACTGCTATAGATGGTACCATGGCTGCTAGTTAGCTCCAAGCGCTCACTCCTCCAGCACTTTTATTCTGCGAAAAGCCTTTTTGAAGGCACCGATCTATACGGGTTATGCTAACAAAGACATTTGGTGGCAAGTGCCCGGCCAAAGCACCAGATAATACACATTCAAACCTGGCTTGCCGACTTAGCCATTCACCCTTTTGAAGTTGATATAGTGCGTTCCACAGATTAGTGAAAATACCAGCAGTTATTGAGGAGCCCTGCAAAGAGTAGCTGTTTTCGAGCATTCGCTATGTCTCGTGCCCCACCCCCTTCCTCCTAGAAGAAGCACTTAATTGTCAACACCAGGGCACGTAACAGTTTGCCTCACTGATGGTGCTGCCTGTCTAAATTAAAGAAGAGCACAACAGTGGTGTATTAATTCAATATACATTAAAAAATAACTATTGACTGCTGCCTAAGACATTCTTATATCTTTGGGGGTCTGGAAAAAACTAAATTGTCACACTTAGAAGAGAATGAAGATTACTAATGGTGTTCGACCCAACAATGACAAATAATCTGTTGCGGTTCATTTCAATACTCATGGGCACAACATTAGCCAATTTTGTTTCATAATAGTAGAAGTGGTCATGCCAAGAGAAGATGTGTATAACAAAAAAATAATTAGCTAGAAAATAACTCTTTTGGATCAAGAAATTGGACTCAGATGTTCCTGAAGGCCTGAATGACTATTTCGAATGTATTAGTTTTTTGTGAAGGGACTAAGATATGAAATGTCAGTTTGAACCCAAAGATCATAGTACAGTTCCATATATTCATACACATATTCCATATCACACCTAGAGTAAATATACATATTATATACAAAATCTGCAACATACTCAATTTTTTGTACAGTTTTAGATGTTTCAACACAACCGCAGTTTATAATAATTTCTACCCGTACTACTGGGTAAGGTTTTTCACACCCATACTTTCATTTTTAGCATGCTTTAAGCCACAAATCCACAACATTAAGGCTTTCCATCGGTATTTCATTCTTATACTTTTGTTTTAAATCTAGATATAGTGACGAACAGAACTCATGTTCAACCAATACAGCTCCCGAGATTATAGTCCTATTTTTATATCCATGATTGGCACGCCTACATCATGCATAAGATTAAAATAAAAGGCCATATGGCGCCCGTTTAATTCACTCAAAAAATGCAGATGAGACATGCACCCACATCGGAAGAAAAGCTGTGAGTATTTGTGAATACAGCACTGGTTAACTTTCTAGGATGCTGAGGGTTCACCATAGAGGCTATTTATTTTAAATATTGAATCGCTGGGTGCATAACAACCTCCAATGTTTTTGATATCCGACATGGATAAGAATGGCTATCATACTCAGTACTAGAGTGAAAAATTAGAGAATTTTTAAATTACACAACATCAAATATTGGATGGAGGGAGGGAAATATTCAGCCACCATGTGTTATTTAAACATCGCACACAAAGTTCCCAGATGAAACTTATGATCCGTGAGATACAAAATAAGATCTTGATCGATTGTAGATGTTACACGTTTTACTGCTCATCATTGTTTACAACTGTGATTATTTTTCAAAATCATTGTGCCAACACATCATGATATACAGTGGTGCATTGAAGTATTTGTAAGCAGAATGAATTGAAATATGTTTTCTCACTTTATGATTGAATTAAGTAAATACATATTGTTTACATGTATTGAATTAATTCATTGCTCTAGGTGGGGTGACAGGATACCCCCTGACGAAGGACCATGTAAGGTCCGGAATGCATTACGAAGAGGAGGACACTAAGTATACCATTGATTGAAGACACAACAAAAAAGCCCAAAATGAAATAAACATTGAATGACATTAATTTTAAAACTAAAGAATGAATTAATTTGATGGATGTGGAAATGTTGAGAGGAATGTACTAAAACGTAATAAGATAAAGAAACCCAGCAGGGGCCGTATTAAAGGAATGCTAATGGGAAACACAAACCCGTAAAGGATCAGTGTTTTAATATTCTTTTGAAAAAATGCAGCTCATTGGGTTCTCTATTCCATTTAGTGTTGCTCCATCTCTGTTTCCTTGAATCTAAGGTGTTGTTTTCACGTTCTCCTCTACTTTTGTTGAGGATAGCCAGAGAGGTGTTCCCTCCTAATCCAGTTATGGTTTAGTCTGCAGGGCAGAGGAAAATGTTACCTACCTTGTGAGCATCTGTTCGTTGCTTGTAATGCTGTAGACTCACATGCTCTCCATACTCCTACAATCTATTGTTGGGCTTAGAAGTTTTTTGGGGGTTTTTTAAGGATACCTTTTTTGAGTCACAAGGTAGATGATGACTCATTTTTTGTTTAAATTTGTTTATTGATTTTCACATTTTCCATATAGTACACATCTACTCTGGTATTACATAACTGTGCAGGGGCTTTTGGCCACTCTTTCGATTATACTTATGTGCTTTTATAGCAATAGACAGTCTGAGCGGTCGTACATATCAATATTAGTCCATAAAAATAAAAAATAAATCTCTTTTCAGTAACAGCTTGCAACAAAACATGAGTGAGATGGTGACGCTTTCTAGTGTTGGCTTTGCGCACGTGCATCAACTCCATGTTAGATTGCGATTCACCCAGCATGTTAGAGCAGTATGGTGTGGTGCAAATGTGCATTATTAAGCGTTTTTTGTATAGAAAGAAGAGATTTGCATTCAAAGCCACATGCTCTGGGAAGGGTGCATGGGAATCTATAATACTGCACGCTACGAACAGACGCTTACAGAATAAGTAGCATTTTCTGTTTGCAGCATGTGTTGCTGTAGATATGCAAAGCAGTCCTTCAGAGTGAGCTGCAGTTAACATGTGGATGGGGTAGACAAATGAAAAAAAGTCCTTAGAACTGTCTGGCCACCTTGAGCTTGCTGTCTAGCAAGAACATCCACACAGTAGTGTTTAGTAAATGTGCGCGGGTTGATTGACCAGGTAGCTGCTTTGCAGATATCAGCTATTGGAATGTTTTTGACAACTGCCACTGTAGCGGACTTCTTACGTGTAGAGTGCGCCCTCGGAGGACAGGGAGAATTTCCCTTTGTCTTTATGTTAACAAGTCTGGATGCACTTGACTATCCATCTAGCAATGCCTGCTTTTGAAATCGTATGGCTTTTCTGGGGATTGCTAGAGGCTACAAACAGCTGGTCTGCCTTTCAAAAAGGTTTAGTTCTGTCAACGTAATACGTGAGAGCCCACTTGACATCTAAAGTGAGAAGGGTTCTCTCTACCGCTGTTTCTGGATGTGGAAAAAGGATTGGAAGTTCTATAGTTTGGTTAAGATGCGAAGGACGAATCATTATAGGTGTAGGAGAGTAAGATCGGCTTCTTATAGTTACCCCCACTTTTTTTGCTGATGTATCACTGTTTTCGACTTAGACGGACTGGGATCCTGCTATCCAGGACCCCAGTCAAGCTGCTTTATCCTCTAAATTGATTGCATGTACTTTAGGTACACTCCAGATTGGATACTGGGGTACCCTTGGCAGTCCCTAGTATATGGTACACCATGTACCCAGAGCATAAGTACCCCAGAGGCCTCTCAGGGGCTGCAGCATGTATTATGCCACCTCTGAGAGACCATTCAAACTTACATCACAGGTCTGCGACTGCCGCCTGTGTAAGGTGGTGCATGCACCCCTTACTTTTTTTTTGTTTGAATATTTTTATTGAGGTTTTACAGGTATAAGCTCCCCAAAAAAAGGGGGGGGATACATTAATCATGTACGCAAGTTTTCACACAATGTAGGGTCACACAAAATTCACCATGATAAATTAACTGTAGAATGGATATGCTCGCCCGCCCAATAAAATGGAAAGATGAAGCAAGTTGCACCTTAAGATTTTCGGGAGTGTAGCTCGGGAACCTGAAGGCATCAAGACAGGAACGCATCCGAGTCGTCCCAGGGTTGCATGCGGGGAGGGGGTAAGTGGGAATGTCGACCCCGTTTGTTTCCATGCAAACCTTCACAAATGTGTCATGTGTGGTTAAAAAGAAACGTGCGTGTCGGTGACAAACCACCGACTGAGAACTAAACCTTTGTACTCTCTACCATTCCCATGTGACTCTCAGAGTATATCCAGTCATATCCCTTCCCTATGTATATAGAGATAACTCTAATCACTAGTATATGCAGTAGACCTTTGTACTATATACCATTCCTATGTGACTCTTAGAGTATATCCATTGTATCTCCTTGTGTGACTTTACATCTTGTACATTTGCAATTTTTTCTGCTTGTATCCTTCATGTAACGCATGTAATCCTAAGTCCTTATGTTTTTCAACTGGTCCTTATGTAAAACGCTCTGACACCTTCGGGTAAAGTTTGCGCTATATAAAATCGCATAAATAAATAATAAATAAATAACTATGGGGATAAACTCTTCCTAGATGTATGAGCGGTGGGATAACGCGCGGCGGGCTGACTGGGGGTCTATGAACTCGGTGGGTCGAGGGCGAAGGGGCATGTGGTCCGGGGGATGAACCCCTTATTTAGATAGAGGTTACCTATATCTATTCTAATCACAACACATATAAACCTAACAGTCAGTCCTATGGCAGGCCTTATCAATCCTGAAGGTAGGGTGCTGGGTTTTGTGTGAGAGGGTGCCTCTGCCTGAGCAGACCCCCTCTGCAGCCTTCGGAATCTATTCCCCAGGGTGGTCTGTGATGCAGCCATGCCATATATACTTAAGTGCATTATAACCTCTTAGTAAATGCTAACTTTAAAACGGATGCTTAGAAACATGTTGTGTTTGGTGTCAAACACCTTGGAATCATACCTCCACACCAGTAACTGGTGTTTAGGTATGATTCCTTCCTTGTAGAACCACTACTATGGGGCACCGGTCTACTCGGTACCAGCTTTCTCGACCTGGGCAGCAGAGAATGGATGCTGCCAGCCACAGACACGAGTCTGCCTTTCTGCTGCTGAGCTGCAATTTCCGGTCTACACTCCACGAGTGTTCCGTCGGCTGGTATTTCGTGATTTAGCTCAAGGTCCCTTCGCGATCCCTGCTACGTTGGCCTGTGGGTCCCTATGAAGGTAACTTTGATTTCTCTTGGGCTTCCCTGACTGCTCCAGACGTGTCCTGACTCTCCATAGCTTGGAGAGTCTTCAGGACCTTGCTGGTCCTCACCGTGACTTGTTTCCTCTGCCCGCGTGGGTTACATTTGCCAAGGTTTGTTGGTGTTCGATCCTCAGCACTCAACATCCTTCGTGGGACAGCTCACCTCCGGACTTTGGTTGTTGTCTACGTCTTCTGGTCCCGTGGCAGCAGAGTAAAGCATCCTGTCATCTCAACTGAAGCAACCGACATTGGTGGGCATTCGTCTACCGAGCATGAGTGAAGTTATAGTGACCAGAAATGCTACTTGTAGAGTGAGATACTAGAGAGTTCAGAAATGTAGGAGCTCAAAAGCAGGTCCCAGGGGTATAGTAATCATTCAGATTCTATTCAGGGGCTACAGGCACCATGGCGTGATGACTCTTAAACCTTCCAGGTGTTTTGAGATACAGTAATGAAAGAATCGTTTACATAGGTCTGCATAACAGGCCCGTTTAGTCTGCTTGCAGGCTTCCTTCAGGGTGACCATGCACTCCTTTGGGAGCAGTAGACCGGAAGGCCATCCACCTAAGTGTGGTCATATTTTTCCTCTATCTGAAATGAAAAACGGTGGATTTAACTAGAGCATTCTTCGTATACGTCATTAACTAAATACATGCTATTGATGACTACATCACTTACTCGGGTGCGTGCCAATCTAAACATTGCATTAGCATGAATGTAAAATAATTCTACAAGAAATAATTTTTGGCAGGAGTCAGTTTGGCGAGACAAAGATACTTAGCGGAGAAGATGTCACTGTAAGCCACAAATGGTACTTGAGCTCGTCAGTTGTTTACGGCCACATTCCACAGAAATGCTATCAAAGAAGATTAACTACAGGCTACAAATTGCACTCTGTGAGAACTTGTAAACTTGCTTTGTCTTCAATGTCAGTTTGACCCCCGTTGGCTTGTAGATGTGCGACTTTTGTGAGTATTTGCAAACAAATGCATCAACGGAGACCGCATTACTCAATCGAAGGCCAAAAGACATGTTACACATATTTTATTCATGTGCTGGATTTGGCTGGGGAGACTCTAGCTGTTGAGAACACATTCATCTTGTTTCCATTAAGACTGGTTCGTGGATGAGGTATAAATATCTCCGACGGAAAGGATCACCTTTAACTCCCAGAGTAGAAAATTAAAAGCACAAATGGACGAGTCAGGGGGAATAGTGAACCCAAATTAAAGCTTTTTTTTTTAACCTGTGACCTTTGGTTTGGAAATGTAGAGCTCACTTAAAGATGGCTACTGGCTCAGCAGGGGCGCACAGTTAACAAGTCATGGCAAAACCAATACATTTGACTTGTATTTCGAGTCCTAAAGTATGAGTTACTTACCTTCGGTAACGATATATCTAGTTGAGACTTTGTCATGTCACAAAATCCTTAACTTAGAATTACCCTCAGGCGTCAGACTGGATCCAGAAATATTTTTGAAGCAGCACCTCTGCGCGCTGGGGGACGGCGCCACACGACCCCACCCTGACGTCGTCCACGAATGTGATGTCAGCGAGGTCATATAAGTCCCTCCCAGCGCGCTGACGTCAGTTTTCTTCGGGGAAACTTTTCCGCAGCACATTGCGGAGCCACCAACAAAACTGTGAAAGTATGGGAACAGTGTGCGAACAAGGAAAAATCCGTAAAACAAAGAAAACGGATGAGGCATAACATCAACATAAAGGACAGTTTTAGACACTGTATTCCAACAAACCAGGAAGTAAAGGCAGAGCATCGCTCTGAGAAACAACCCCCCCCCAAAGCGAAGCGGATACCCTCCCCAGAGGCTGAGTGACAAGGGAAACAAGTCCCGACAGACAACAGAAAGACTGCCATTACAACGCAGAACTGTGCCGACCAACAAGGGTGGAGCACAGGAAGAACAACAATCCTCTGCGAGATGACATTACAAGGAATGGAGCTTTCCTCTGTAGAGAACGAAGGGCCAAGGAACAGCCCAACAGATCCCAAAAAAGCCACAGCAGAGGAGAAAAGAAACCCTAAACCGATGGAGGAGGCGGGAGGGAAAGAACAGAAGACGACCCCACTGGAAGGACCAGAGTGGATGAATACAGAGAAAGGAAAAAAAATGTCCTTTGAAGGCGAAGCGAAATGCACCACTTTCCCGGAAGAAAAGCCACCCAGAGGGATGCGGCTGCAGAAGACAAGGTCTGGGAGGGTCGCACCAACTTGAGCAGCCTGGATGAAGACCAGTGCCAACTGAAAGGAGGCAAGGTGGAGGACCCCACCTGGAAAGGTTCTCGCAGAAAGGGGAGGATGGGTGGGCGTTGAGGAATCTTTGGCAAGACAACTTCTCTACCAGATATATCGTTACCCAAGGTAAGTAACTCATATATCTGATAGAGACATTTAGCCGCAGATTCCTTAACTTAGAATAGATACCATAGCCATACCCCAAGGGTGGAGGTGGGTCTGCAACAAAACAACAGAAAGTGCCAGAGAGCACTGGCAACAGGGATACGGACTATGGGGAGAGCTGTGGCGGTGAAGCCAATCAGTGTACCATCAGCTCGAAAGAGCAAAAGACAATGGGAGGCAATGGCACCACAAGACGACCCGAAGGCCCCGAGACCACACCTGGGTGAAAACGGGATGGAATAACGGCACTAAGCTATATCCCAGAACGGAAGAGAGAGTTCATAATGAAGGAAGGAAGAAGGACTACTCCCAGAGCCCAATGGTGCGCTAAGTTGGCACCAACTAAAATCTAGGGGACAATATGGACTGACATAATGAGAGCCTACCCAGCGGGCCTACGCAGCGGAGGTCGGACAGGCAGCAGCCAGGTAGCGAAGGGCAAGAGGCATGAACTAAGCAACGTCCCAGAAGCACAGGCGTGAAACATAAGACATGCCAAGTGCAACAATCTATCACAAGAAAGCGACCGGGTCGGACAGCAACAAGCTGAAGCACACTGAGGTGGACCACAACGAGGAACATGCACATAGCAGACAGCTACGGAGACAAGAAGTGGAGTAGTTAAGACTAGTACGGAACTGCCCAACAAGGCAACTTGAAGGACAAGGGGAAAAATGCACCCAAAGGGAGGAAGAGATGTAGGGCGCAGCACCCGGGACGACCCTCAGAAGAGGAACTGTAAACACCTGATACTGGTCAGGGTGACACCCAAAAGAAAAAAGAGACATCTGAAGGTTGTTTCACCCGAGGCACCAAAGGGGCCTACAGGAACTGTGAATAAGTGCACGCAGAGCTGTGAAGAACAACATCAGATCTCCGGAGCCACCACCTCCGACCAGGAGGTGAAATGCACCCCCACAGAAGAGAGGGACTGTTTAGTACATGAACGGGACAGACAAGACCCCAAGAGGAAGAGCATCCAGAAGAGGAGGCTCACCCCAGGGAGCGGAACCCTGGGAACCCTCGTTGCCGAAGCAGCATGAAAAGGCACCGAAGTGTAATATAAAACGTGCAAAAGGAAAACGCCGCCATGCTGAACCATGGCAAACCCGACTACAAGGCACCCAACTGCTACCCGAAAAACGGGGATATAGGACCTGACCTCTAAGAGCGAAGATAGGCAGAGGCGTATAAAAAGGATACCCAGTGGACAGAAACATGAGGGTATATATAGAAAGGACGAGCCACGAGACCAACGCAGCTGCGGGCGCTATAGCAGGAACCCGCCTAATGCACCGGTGGCAGCCTCGAAAGAAGCGTGTTGAAACACACTAAAAGAGTTTAATAACAAGGAAAAAACCTCTAGAAGAGGAGAATGAGACACACACACAAGGCGCAAGCAGGGCGACCTGTGGCAAGTGGGAGGCAGTGCCAGAAGGCAGAACACGGAAAACGGTAAGATAATGACGCCAGGAGACGGGGGGAGCCCCAAGGGACCTGAACGCCTGCCTGGCGCGGAGCAGAGCTACACAATAGCATACGGGTACCCCACCTGGGGTATATCACGCCCCTAAGCAAAAACTGTGGAACACCTCTTACGGTAAAGACAGTCAGAGGTCACGGCACGAACAACCTGTGGAACACCGCCACAGCTGGCTTACTGCCAGCCCAAAAACGCACAATCCAACTTCTAGACGCTGAATTAAAGTTGCAAAAAGAAAGGAGGGGTAACCATCCCAGGATAGGAAGACCTGAACCCTGCCAAGTACAGGCCTATGGTGGGGTGCGAAAGCCTGCAAGGAGGCGCTGAGCCGCTGAGTCAGCATGGGTATTAAACAAAAGAACCCCATCAAAAGGAGGGTCAACAAGGCGCTCCTGAATATTCTCCGGGAAGACGCCATCCGGCAACCAAGCATGGTGGCGTAGTGCAACAGAACCGGACATAGCCCGGCCTAAGGAGTCTGAGGTATCCAGGGATGACCGGATATGAAATTCTGCCAGATCACGTCCATCACGGATATGATGGAGGTTAACACGAGCGCCCTCAGAGGTGGAAGAGAGAAGAGACTCGGCAGAGTCCCAAAGGGCAGAAGTAGCCTGAGCCAAGACACACACTGTAGTGAGGGAGCGAAGAGCTGCGCTAGTGGAGGTGAAAATATTACGACCCCACAACTCCAGCTATCTGAACTCCCGGGAGGGAGGAAGCAGCAGCGGAGGCAAGGAAGGAAAGGCAGCTTGCAGAATGAGCAACTGAACGTCTGGATGAACAAACAAGCAAACCAGATCGTTCGGGGCAGGGCGGTGGCAGTCATGATGGAAAGAGCCACTAGATCACCCGACGCCGGTCGAGCCCAGGTCCTGAGAAGGGCATAAAAAAGGGAGCCTTCGAAAGGCAGAAGCGGCTCTACATTCCCCGAACCATGGTCGAGAACATCCAACAGGGGGTCAACAGGCAGGGGAACTGAAGGGGGCTGCATACACAGAATGCGGGTGGCCATGGAAACAATCCTCATAAATGTCACACCAGCCTCGGTAGCTCTCCGAGGAGGGGACAGTAACTCATCCGTGAGTGAGGGCTGTAAGCTGAGCCGCCCACTCCAAGGGGATTTTCCGTTGAAAGGAGGAGCAGACCAATGGCCAAAGGGAGGAAGCCCCATGGACGAATGAGAGTCCTGAAGGGGCTCTTGAGGAGGCGGAGAGTCCAAACTCCAAGGTGGGGGGAGGGAAAGCCGGATCCGGCGTCGATGGACGATAGGGTGATGCCAAACTTCCTCCGGAGAGGAGTCAATGATCCAGCGTCGAGGCAGCGCCAGGGCAACATTGGCCGGCGGCGACTAAGCCTCGTCCGGCACCGACTCGGCCTCAACCAGCACAGGCTCTGGTTCCGAAGTAGGGAATGGAGCCAGAGCTGGGGAGGCAAGTCCACGGCGCCGGACCGGTGTCAGCTGGGCCTCCAAAGAGACAGGCGCCTGTACAGAGGGCTGAGGGAGACTCGGAGATGAGCTGCGAGTACCAGCAACCACCTGCGACACCACAGGGAGCCCACTGGACTATGCGGCGCTTTAGGGGTGCTATGGGCCGAAGAGGGGGACCCAGCCAGGTAGCACCCGGACGACGCCATACTTTCATCATCCCTAGATGCACGGGGCTCAGTCGGCGCCGGGGGCGAACCCACCGGCAAGTCCGCCGGAGACCCCACACGCAGCAGGGGGTCCGAGGATGCCCCAGGGAGAGGAAGGGATACAAGGGAGGCCAGCAGGGCCACGGCATAAGCCATCATCTGGGTCTGAGTAGCCCCCGCACCAGGAAATGGCGGATAGGGGAGAGCAGACTCGTACGGAAAAGTCCAGGAACTAGTGCCCCCTACTATAGGAGGAAGGGAGGTCGAGGACCTCAGCAACAGGCGACAGGACTCACCAGGAACGGGCGAGTGACGCGCATGGGAACCAGATGGCGACCGACGCCGCAAACTGAACCCACTGCCACCGGGACCTGCCGCCGAAGAGGAGGCTGGGGGCCGTGACGACTCCGACCGGGATAGGCAAGCCGAAAGTAGCTTAATTTGGCGCTCCCGCCGGGACTTCGGCTTGAGTTGTTGGCAGGCGTCTTAATCCGTCGAGTCGTGGTGTTCGCACAGACACCACATGCAAATAAGGTGTGGGTCTGTCGCGGACATTTGCCGCGAACAGGAGGCACTCGTCTTAAAGCCCAAAGGCATCGCACACTGTTCCAGACGCAAAAGCGTCAAAAGGGACCTGAAAACAAGCCAGAGGAACCGCTTACTCTAGATCCGCGTTGTACGCGGAAAAGAAAACTGATGACAGCGCGCCAGGAGGGACTTATATGACCTCGCTGACGTCACGTCCGTGGACGACTTCAGGGTGGGGTCATGTGGTGCCACCCCCCGGTGCGCAGAGGTGCTGCTGCAAAAAAAAAAATCCGGATCCAGTCTGTCGCCTGGGAATAATTCTAAGTTAAAGAATCTGCGGCTAGATGTCTCCATCAGATATGATAATCACCAAAAAAACACTTTGGAAAATGGTAAAAATAGAAATATTGAAAGGAAAAGGATAGCAGCAATATTAGGGTGCTGAAACCTGCTTTCATGCGTCTGATCAGCCTGTGCATGCTATGTTGGATAGAGAGAACGCGCAGACTGGGTGTCAAAGCCAAGCAAGGAGGACGTTATTCCTGGTTGGGCCATTCCACTCCTAAATGTAACTTTTTTTTTATATAAAGAGCTGTGTCATTCTGCTCGTAGATGAGCCATGGCTTCTTCTTGTAGTCAACTTTTGGCTACTTCAGACAGCAGAAAGGATAGGAACTTTGTTCAGTCAGATGACAGAGGGATGAAGGGACTAAATGCATCCAATCAGGCAGGGTTATGCTCACAGCTGATGTTTTTCCATTGAGGCCACTGAAGAAACGAGCATTTTCAATGCAATAGGTCTCGCATTTAGGAGAGTTTTAGCTATAGGCATTGTAAATGACAATGCCTTTTATTTATCTGTTGTTTTTAAAACAGATAAATAAAAGGCTGGGTCATTCACAATGCCAATAGCATGAACTCTTGCAAATGCAAATCACATTGCAATGCAAATGTGTTTGGCGTTAGGAGAGAGTGTGTCCTGCCTTTTCCTGCAGGCAGGACACAGCTATTTGAGAAAATAGTGCTCAGAGGCTGCAATTAAAGCCTACCGAGCAACAACACATGTAACAGGGGTTATCCTCACGGGAGGTTACAAAATGGGAAAAGGCACTACAAAGGAGGAACTACAATGAAAAGCCGCAGTTTAAAATGGACAATGACACAAGCCAATGAAAAATTTAGGCAGATCTTCACATCCATACCTGAACACAGCATACCTCGCACAGCAGTGCAAGCGCTGCCCAGGCTCGACCTAAAAAAACGAAGTCTTAGTACACTGGTGATGACTGGACACTGTTGTGTGTCCGTGTACAGTGCCTCATTCCAAAGGCACAGTTATTTCCAAATGAGTCCATAAAGGGAGATGCCACCTGAATATTTTCTCCAATTTTGTTTCTAACAAAGAGCAGTCAACATGTCAGTGTTAAAAAAGCATTGGCATAGTCAATAAGTCTTGCCTATGCAATTGTGTTTTAGCCATGTTGTACACCAGTGTGACTGCTTTTCGTCATGGCAAAAAGTTAGTGGTGTTGGAGTGGGGTGGTATGGGGTAGATTGGAGTTGAGTAAACTGGGGTAGAGTGGAATAGGGTAGATTAGGGTAGAGTGAAGTTGGGTATATAGGAGTACAGTGGAGTACATTGGAGTGGGGTAGATAGGTGTAGACTGGAATGCGGTAGTTGGGTAGATTAGCATGGTGGAGTGGGGCAGATTGGGGTGGAGTGGGGTAGATTGGAGTGGAATGGGGCAGACAGATGTATTGGGGTAGATTGGAGTGTGGTAGATTGGAGTGTGGTAGATTAGAGTAGAGTAGATTAGAGTAGGGTAGATTAGAGTGGAGTGGGTAGAGTGGGGTGGGGTACATTGGAGTGGGGAACATTGGAAGGGGGTAGATTGGAGTGGAGTAGGGTAGATTAGAGTAGGATATAGTGGATTGGAGTAAATTAGGATGGACTGGGATAGATTAGAGTGAGACAGATGGGAGTAGGGTAGATTGTTGTAGATTGCAGTAGGGTGAATTGGAGCGCAATAGTATGGAGTGGAGTTGGATTGAGTGGAGTGGAGTAGATTGTGATGGGGTGAGGTAGACTGGAGTGGGGTAGATTGGGTTTGGGTTGAGTAGATTAGAGTGAAGTAAAGTAGACTGGAGTGGACTAGATTGGGGTAGATTGGATGGGGTAGATTGGAGGAGGGTAGTTTGGGGTGGAGTGGGGTACGGTATAGTGGGGTGGGGTGGATATGTGTGAAGTAGGTTAGATTTGACTGGAGTGGGGCAGATTTTAGTGGCATGTGGAAGTAAGGAGTGGAGTGGGGTAGATTGGGTAGAGTACAACTGATTGGGGTAGGGAAGAGTTGGTTGAATGGCGTGGGATAGACTGCATGGAAGTGGGGTGGAGTGGACTTGGACTGATTGGAGTGGAGTCGAGATTGGAGTGGAGTGAGATAGATTGGGGAATAGTGAGGTGGATTTGGGTGGAGTGGGTTGGGGTAGATTGTGGTGGGGTGAAGTAGGATAGAATGGGCGTAAAGTAGACTGGAGTGATGTAGACTGGAGTTGGATAGACTGGGGTGGGGCAGATTGGAGTATGGTAGATTGGGGTTAGGCAGATTGGGGTGGGGTAGATTGGAGTGGGGTGGAGTGGGTTAGACTGGAGTTGGGCAGATTTGAGTAGAGTGCTGTAAATTGGAGTGGATTAGATTGGGAGGATTGGAGTGTGGTAGAGTGGGGTGGTATAGACTAGGGGAACGGGGTAGAGTGCAGTGGATTGGAGTAAATTGGAGTGGGGTAGATTGGAGTGAGGTAAATTGGATTTGATGGGTTGGGTTGAAGTGGAGTAGATTGGGGTGGAGTGGGGTGGAGTGGGATAGAGTGGAGTGGGATACACTGGAGTAGATTGGAGGGAAGTAGGGTACATTGGGTAAGGGTGGAGAGCAGTGGATGGGGTAGTTTGGAGTGGTTTGGGATAAACTGGAGTGGGGTAGACTGGAGTGGAGAGGAGTAGATTGAAGTGGAGTGGGTAGATTAGATTGGAGTGGGGTAGATTGGAGTGGAGTGGGGTAGATTGGAGTGGAGTGGGGTAGATTGGAGTGGAGTGGGGTATATTCGAGTGGAGGTGGAGTGGGGTAGATTGGAGTGAAGTGGGGTAGATTGGAGTGGAGTGGGGTAGATTGGAGTGCAGAGGAGTAGATTCGAGTGGAGAGGAGTAGATTCGAGTGGAGGTGGAGTGGGGTAGATTGGAGTGAAGTGGGGTAGATTGGAGTGGAGTGGGGTAGATTGGAGTGGAGTGGGGTAGATTGGAGTGGAGAGGAGTAGATTGGAGTGGGTTAGATAAGGGTGGAGCGGGGTAGACTGGAGTGGGATAGAATGGGTGGAATGTGGTGGCGTAGATTAGAGTGTAGTGCGATAGACTAGAGTGGGGTATATTGGAGTGGAACGGGTTAGAGTGGAGTGGAGTGGGGTCGATTGGAGTTGGGTAGTATTTCTGGACTCCAAGAAATTCTAGACCGTTTCTGTGAATCCTTCACACATCTCTATCTTGACCTAACTCACAACTTTTGTCAACCTCAAGCTACTTCCGGACTTAGAACTTCCCTCTGCCTTCTGTTCTTTCCCAATGTTACCCAATGGCTAGTAAAAAACAAGGAGAGAGCAAGGGATGTTGTTCACTGAAAGTGAACCGAGACTACTCCTATTCCCCTGAAAGGAACTAAATTAAACAAAAAGAGGAGTACCCCCAACAAAGAGTTTGAAAAATTCTCGGGAGGGTAGATTTACTGGCAAAAAGGAATTTTTTTTTATCCTTTTATATAAAAACCCTCACTCACCAACCTAGTGGTGACATGCTTCATCATCGGGGTCCACCCTGGTGACCTAGCGTCACCAGGATGTGCTTCAACACCTGTAATACAGTGGAGCGGGTTGTGACTGTAGGTGCACAAAAATAATGTTAAAAATTGTCCTGGTTTAACTCAAAACCTAATTTTTATTTTAGAGCAACTGAACAATATTAAAAAGTAATGGCGAGATACTGGTAGGAAAGTTACGACCAGAGTATCTCTATATGTGTCTTTGTGGGTTGGTCAACATGTTTCTACCAAATGGGAAAATACCCGGTATTCCTCAGGACCAAAAACCAGGGAGACGGACGGTGTGGCCCCCTAAAAGGCGCACCCTATCCTGAACCCCTGTGTACCTAATGGCAAATGGCCAGTGGTATAGACGCTCAGTCGAGTGGACGAGCATGCGAAAAAAGAAAAAAGAGACCTGTGGGGAGAAAAAGTAAACAAACATCAGCTATGATCATGCTTACTATCCTGTTACGTCGTGATGTGTCTCTGTGCTGTGATATTTCATGCCAATGAGGTTTGCAGCCCTCCATGTGATCAAATAACGTGATGATTGAGTGTCCGTGGGGTTTTTTTTTGGGACACATACACTTATCAATAGGTGCGTGCATTGCTACATGCATTATTGTTTATCGCACTCGTAAATATTCTTGAAGGCGCATATTTCCGCGCAAAAATTACCTTCGTAATACCCAGTCATTGCATGGTGATTGCGAAAAATCGGCGCTGCAAATTGTGCCCTTATTATTAAGTAACATACAAGACTAACACACATGTAACACATAAAAATACACACAAGCTGCATGGCGTAAGGAGGGAAGGCTTACTTAGTTATAGGCTCTCAAGTGCTTCAACGGGCAGGGGGTAGGCTCTTCACAAGCGGGGAACATATTCTGTAATATCAGAATATGAATATGACCCCGATGATGAAGCATGTCACCACTAGGTTGGTGAGTGAGGGGTTTTATATAAAAGGATAACAATTTTTCCTTTTTGCCAGTAAGTCTACCCTCCCGAGAATTTTTCAAACTCTTCGTTGGGGTTACCCAATGGCTAGTGCCATCTTTCCTACGTAATAGCCATACTCTGCAATATATCTACCACAGTCCTCATAACAACACGCCCTTTTGATGCCTCCCTTGCTATCCACACTGTGTTTTTCCCAACTGCAGTGAACCCAGCTGTGGCTCTTTTACCTCTTTATGCCTTTTGCATTTTCTTCCTCACCTGTGACACCAACCCTGGCCTTTTTTAATCCTTCCAGGACTGTAGTGTTTGCTCTCTTTGCGCCCTTTGACACCCTATTGCTCTTACCCAGTGTACCCCCTTCTACTGCGTTTCCGTACACCTGGTGAACTGGCCATTAGCCCATCTGATGCCCCATTCATTAGACACCTCCACCGTTGTTGTTATCTGAGCCTATGCTTAGTGTACCACCTTCTCTGTCACACCACAGGAAGGGGCAATGTCTGTCGTTGTCCTTCCATACTGTCAACATACTCCCTACCCCGCCATTCATCTCTTCGATGCCTTTGTCTGTCATTGCATTGTATTGTCTGCAAGACACGCGAACTAAAAGAATGGGGCAGTCACAAAAGCACGTTATAGCGAAGGGCCTGTTGTATTCGGCCAGTTTACTGGTGTGAGATTTAGTTTTTCAATTTTTGTAGATTATTTCCTTTGGTGTGGATATCTCCCTGTTCCGAGTGTACCTTGCTGCTTCCGCTTCTTAGCCCCGAGCCATATGTTTGCCTTGAAATGATGATGCATTATTCTTTCAGACTCTGCGTGAGAGTCGCCACGACCTGCTCAGTGACCATGAGATAATCCGAGCAGGCAAGAGGCTCGGCCCACTTAAACCCCCCGGGATGGGGGGCGGGTGGCTCCTGGTTGTTTTTGTTGATGGTTGAGTATGTGTCAGGCAAGCATGAGGCAGCTCTTTGTGGGAGGAGGAGAAGGGCGGCGGTCACTGTTAGGAAGCACCTGCTGGTACTAAGTATTATTTCTAAACCTGCTGTATGTCAGAAGGGCTGCATTCGGAAGCGTGTATAACGTTAAGGTTGTGTGATACGATTTAGTATTTTCAGAAAACTCATTCAGACAAATTGTAGAGAGCGACCGTGCATAGTATTTTGTGCACATTTGTTTGTAAACGTTAACAATAACATTGGTACAATCTGTGAAAAACTGGATAGTATTTTTGCTAGATCTATTGCTGCTGGTACAATGGAACTGCGGTTTGCATCCTTTGCCTGCATGGAGGATAGCGAGAGAGTAGCTAGCCAGGTCTGACAACCAACAGGAGAAATAGGCCTGTACGGTACTGTGTGGCTCTGTGTGTGTGTGTGTGTGGCTCTGTGTGTGTATGTGTGGCTCTGTTTGTGGCTCTAAGTGTGTGTGTGGCTCTGTATGTGTGTGTGTGGCTCTGTGTGTGTGTGTGGCTCTCTCTGTGTGTGTGGGGCTCTCTCTGTGTGTGTGGGGCTTTCTCTGTGTGCGTGGCACTGTGTGTGTGGCTCTGTGTGTGTGTGGGGCTCTGTGTGTGTGTGTGGGGCTCTGTGTGTGTGTGTGTGTGTCTCTGTGTGTGTGTGGCTATGTGTGTGGCTCTGTGTGTGTGTGTGTGTGTGTGTGGCTCTCTGTGTGTGGGTGTGGCTCTGTGTATGTGCATCTGTGTGTGTGTATGGGGAGGCTGTGTGCGGGGCTCTGTCTGTGTGTGAGGCTCTGTGTCTGTGTGTGGACCTCTGTGTGTGGGTCTGTGTGTTTGTGTGTGGCATTTGCGAGAGATTAAGCTATTGGCATTGTAAATGACAATGCCATTTATTTATCTGTTTCCAAAAGCAACACATAAATAAAAATGCTGTCATTTACAATGCCAATAGCTCTAACTTTTGCAAAGGCGGGACCGTTGCATTGTAAATGCTTGTTTCACTTTGAAGACAGAGAAAGACAATTAACACCAAGCTTCCTGGAAGAACAACATATTTGTTCACGGAAAGCGAGATTGTGGAAGAGCAGCCACGGCCGGTAGTAGGTGTAACTGCAGGGCGGTGACGTGGGGAGGGGGAGGGGAAGGGTGGGGGGGTAGTAATGTATGGATTACGGAGTTTTACAGGTAAGTAAACATATAAATAAATAAAACGAATTTCGTCGAGTACACTGCATCCCAAAATGTGATGCAGTGCACGCAACGAAATTCGTTTTATTTATTTAAATGTTTACTTACCTGTAAAACTCCGTAATCCATACATTACTACCCCGCCCCTCCCCACGTCACTGCCCTGCATTTACTCCCACTGCCGGCCGCAGCTGTGGAAGAGTACAGTAAACACAGTTCAGGTAACAGGAGGGACGATCTGAACCTGGAAAGCCTAAAGCACATAAAGCCTGCAAAGAGAAAGAATGGTAATTAACGAGCGGAATGCATTCCTAGGTCAACTTACTGAAAGCCCCCAAAATGTCCTTAGCAATGCTGCGACCTAAAAAG
The DNA here is from genome assembly GCF_964261635.1 of Lissotriton helveticus. Classification (NCBI taxonomy): domain Eukaryota; kingdom Metazoa; phylum Chordata; class Amphibia; order Caudata; family Salamandridae; genus Lissotriton; species Lissotriton helveticus. Next base: position 758,718,797 of record NC_136061.1, on the reverse strand, counting down.
GCCCTTTATCGGGGAAATACACAGTAATCAGATGGAAATCCTGATTACCTCACTTATTCCTCATTTATGAGTGAACCACTCATAATGGCCCAGTATTCCCAAATCTTACAAATTCTAATACCCAAAGGCATTGGTATTTCCACAACCAGCAATACCAATGCAAAGCGGACACATCACATGTAACTAGGCACTAAGACACCTCAAAGGCTGCATCAGAATGCTGAATTCAAGAAAATACAAAGAATATTATAGTAATTCTGAACGCCCGAACAGTGTTTTTGCCAGACTGCCTGGACGATTTACTAATTTGCTGAAGAAGCCAACTGCTTTAATAGTACAAGTTGTTATTTAAGAAACTTCTAGCGGGCCTTCACGGGCAAACGTGAGCGTGCCTGGTGTACCAAGCAACCCATTAGGAATCTGCAGTCCTCCGTTCTCCAATAGGAGATCGGGGATGTTTCTGCCTGAGGAGGGTCTGCCCTCGGAGTTTTCTCTGCAAAGAGGAGTTTGACTATTGGCAAGAGGAGAAACTAAGTATTTACATGAGAGTTTGTAAAATGCACAAAGCACATGTGCCCGAAAAAGCATGAAAAACTTAGGACATAAAAAAAGTTCAAGCAGAATCCCTTCAGAGCAGATCGAGTTTAAGGGCTCTCTTAAAATCCTGGTGAGAGGAGTTATCAAATCTTTTGGTGTTAACATAGAGAAAGTATGACACCTGCTAAAGAAGTTCTCACCTAAGAAACATATCGAGAGCAATTTTGATGTTGAGTGAAGGGACAATGTGAGAATATTAAGTTCAATATAACATTCCAAAAATGTGGCACCTAATGAATCAAGTGCTCGCAAAGTTGATACGCCTGGGTTTAACATGCTAACACATGCAGCATTAGCATGTTAGATTAAAGCAAATAGGAGGGAGCCAGAAGGAGTGGATAGAGAGAGCTGTAGTTTTAAAGTAGTCCCTCATGAAGTGCAATGCACACTACGCCCCCTCTATTTGACTGGGGGCCTTATTTATTATCAAGAGGCCTTTAACTTTTTTTTAAATTCTGACAAGCATCAAAATATGTTGTGCAGTTTTAGCTTAGATAAAGAAGGCCATTCGAAGACGTAAATCACTGTCACATCCAGACTGTCTACGCTTTGAAGACAATTGCACTGAATATGGTGACGGCAAATGATTGCCCGCATGTTTTGTTTTCTTGATAGCACTTAATTGCATTATGTATAGGGGGAGTTCTCCTTTTTGCACTTTAGAATCCTCAATACTCTGATAACAGCCCTTTTTACCTAAATGTGTTCTGAACAGGAGGTGATTTTTTAAAAATATGTACAGAAGGAATTTGTGATTATGCTGCTATTATTGTTATATCTTGTACTGTGTCATTGGTTTTATTTAAACCAAATGTATGTGCATTTATTATGTGGGTTTAAACTGTTTTATTGTGCTTTTATGGATTTGAATACAATCTGAATAAAGAATTTTGATGAGATCCAAGTTCAATGCAAGGTCTCAAGTGAGGATTGATAGATATACCCAAATAGCCTGCACCATTCGGGAAGAGATGAATAATCCACCTGGCTGAGCCAAGATGTGACTTGTGTCGTCTCATGTCAATGGCTGAAAGAAACTGCTCGAAAACTCACGCTATGATAATTGTAAACCAAAGGTCTAATTGACATATGTGCTGCCAAACCAAGACTCTAAAAAAGTACTGGGCGAAAAAACAATCTTCAATAGAAATGTGCAAAGAAATGGGTAACAAGTGGAGTTTACCGCATACCTTGGTCTGTCAGCCCGGTTTTGAATTGTCTGGAGTTTACACATCAGACGTGATGAATGCTGAGATCTAGTACATTGTCATATCTTAATCTGGTAGAGGTGAACGTATTTTAGACAAGTATATGCAAGCCAGAAAGGCAAGACTATTCCAAACAAGACCACAACTGTGCTGATGTGTGGAGACAAAGCTTTAGCAAATAAATTTATTTTCTCACATTTTTGACCAACTCTGCGAATAGCGGGCAGAGGTGCTTCCTAAAGTAATCATCTACAAAGCTGAATCTCGAAATTCTTCAGCAATTCATCATACTCCACCAGCAAATCCTTAATCTCATTGCTCTTTAAAGTAAACACGTTGCTTCAGTTTAAGCAATGGAAGGCACAAAACAATCACCAAAGTGTGAGCAGAGTTTGAGACAGTCTTGTCCGGGTGCAGAATTATTTGCATGTCATCAGCATGAGTGGAAAAGGTGAATCCAAAATTATCAAAAGTGCAAGGCGCTGCTGTTGACTAAGACAGGAGAAAGGGAGGATCCCTTCCAAACACCACACACAAGTGAACGGACAATAGTTGGAGCAGTAGGGACAGAAGAGCAAATCCTTTGCTTCCAATTTCCCAGAAAGTATGGAAAAAATTAGAGATAAGTCCTGCAATTCCGTCGACAAGAGGATCACCTTCAAGCTCCTCACCCACGCACACAAAGCACTCCACAACGCCGGACCAGCCTACCTGAACAGCAGACTCAACTTCTACACCCCGACCCGCCAGCTCCGCTCCGCCAGCCTCGCCCTCGCCGATGTCCCCAGCATCCAACGAACAACCTACGGCGGCAGATCCTTCTCCTACCTCGCCGCCAAGACCTGGAACACCCTCCCTACCCACCTACGGCAGACCCAAGACCTACTCGCCTTCAGAAGAGTCCTCAAGACCTGGCTCTTCGAGCAGTTGCGGCACCTCCTCCCCTATGTGCCTTGAGACCCTTACGGGTAAGTAGCGCGCTTTACAAGTACTATGATTGATTGATTGATTCCTACGGAGGTGTGCTGGTTGATTGTTGCGTTATAGTCTACAATATCAAACATCGTGGAATGATTTAAGCAGAATTGGAACACAGACAGTTAGGAGTCCTGAATTACCTGAAGATTATCAAACACAGCCACAAGCCACAAGGATGGACAGGGAATCAAGATGTCATGTGTACTATAACCTCCCAAAATGCAGAATGCATTCAAAACGACCACCCTGTATATTTGATATAGCTCTATATATTACCTTGTTTGAGTGGCATATCATTGCCAACAAAAAAAAGAGTGGTATAGCTAATGATAGTACCTATACCACTCCACCTGCCGATTTCTGTAAATTGTTGCTCACCCTGGGTGGACTATATAGATCCCCTGCCAGGACAGCCTGAGTTTGATGCACAATTGTAGGATGCTTCTCTGTTACTCCTGTGTGGACTCTTCAGAGCATTTGCCCTTGCTGCCTGCATCCACTGCACACCTGTGAGTTACCATCTGTTTCTTCTTGATAGACTCCACAGTGCATTTAGCATGGCTGCTTATAAGTGCACTCCTGTGGCTTGTTCCTCGATAGTACAAATGCAAATCAGAACTATTATGTTACTCCTTCTGAGAAGGTATGGAAGTTCAGATGTGCAGCTGTCTCATGCTCATTTGTTCCGCTTTACCCATTAAGAATCCTATACATTTACAAAGAATGGACTGCATTCCACTACTCAAGCAAGATGCATGACACCACAACACTTCTCACATAGACCCTGCTTACAACCTTTGAACCAGACAACTATGAATTAATGTAAAGTACATGTATTCATCCCCTGCTCATCTTCTCTCCAGCTCACATTGAGGCTATTCGACTGAAACCGCATAACAGTATCAATCTGGTAAATTCTGATAGACACCAAAACAAGTCCCACTTAGCCAACCCGCAATACAATCAACATTCTTCCAGTTCCAACCAAGCATGGCCTAGCACTAAAAGTCTGCCTATGACTTGACAGGGGTATGACGCAATTTATAAACGCAATAGAATAGAATGTGGTCAGAACACATTGAATGTGTCACACAGTGCATGAAACTGAACTTACGCCAGTGGCAATGCAGGGATGAGTAGGGTAGACACCTCTTTTTGTGTGGTGTCAAATTTTTCCATAACCTATATCCTAGTTAAAGTGCCGTTTTTTAGTCGCGTGTCCGGCTCATGTAATGCTCTAACACCTTTCACAGGGATCTAAAGCGGCTACTGCAAGGAATGTTTTTGACTATTGCTAGCTCATACATGTATTACTATAGACAGGTCAATAAATGATTATTAATAATTTACATGACAGAGAACACTGGATGCACTCTTGTCCTGGTAAAGTAGTTTGTGAAATAGTATATACCTGTATAATGAGTGTGACGGAAGGAAAATGACCGCCTACACAAGTAGGAAGGAATGAAGATTTAACATTTCGAACTACTTAAATGCAAATACCATACACATGTGCTTGGCAGAAACAATGTAGTCTCTGGCAACATATAGATTTCAAGATGTGCAAATGATGGAAACTCCACAAACTGAATACACAGCAAGTGAATCGATCAGCATAGGGTGCGTCCCGTTCTTTAAGAGAGCCAATGGGAGTGAGGGGCACGTGGACAGTACCTGTAACGTGCAGTTCATCATCCGTACGATGTAGTCAAACTGGCGGTGGTCCAGAATGGCGCGGTTCTGCTGCACGTGCAGCCTCAGCTCTTGCGTCAGACACTGGCGCGCAGCTTTTCCTTTTAGGGCTCGCAGCGCCGCCGGAAGAGTCTGGAGACAGGAAAACCAAGTCATGCAGTTAATCACAGGCAACGAACATTTTTTTTATAAAGTATTTGCTTGTGTTTATCCCTCGGAGTAAACAAAGGATTTACATTTTTGTTTCCAGGACCGAGCAAAGGTTCATTATTCAGTCCAGCACGAGGGCTCTTACGCAGCAGAAGCCCTTCATTTTAAAAGACCATAAGTAATCCTACAATTAAAGTATCGATTCTTAGGCTTTCATTTCTTCCACATTCACGTGGTTACCAGTGCCTCTCAAGAATCACAAAAGTATCAAAGTACACTGGTAACAGTAACAAACTAAATAAACTGGCAGTATTCTGTGTACTGAGCACATTTTAATGTTGGCTTTTTACAAATGAACTGACTTGAACTTCTACAGGGTTCATAGTGCATAGTGCATAAGAAATTCACTCTTGACGCGTAGAAACCGTGTAAAGTATGTGGGTATGAACCACAAAGGTAACGTACATTCTTGCTATTATTAATCTCTGGAGAAGTACCGAAGCAATTGTGCCAATGGAGTATCTTATACAACATATCAAACAAAAATACGAATTTAGCATAGATGTTAACACAAATCTTCTGCCACGACCCAAAGAAATTATGCTGACACTAAATCAACAGCACAGGCAAGCCATTTGAAAATACACCATTGCACCACCTGTTGCAAGCACTAAACAACTGTGTCAATAGTTCATCAGTACTGGGTTATTATTGAGTTATACTTTTTGTAATTCAGAATTAAATACCTCAACACGTTCTATTTTGAATTCACATTAAGAAAATATCTGTTAAAATAGATAAAGATAAATCCACATTAAGACCATGCCTGCTTGATGTTATGCAGCATGGCAGCATGGCCTCATGGCGGCATGTCGTGTTTTGCAAGGGAATCTGTGCTCAAGCGGTACAAAGTGCCGTCCCCAAAACCAGGCAGGTAGGGCCTCCTTTCCTCACTTTCTCATCAGCAGCTGCAGCACCAATATCAGCTGGAGGTCACGCCCACCTCTGGTGGGTTTCAGTTTCAAGGCACATTCTTCAGGAAAAGTGAAAAACAGTCCTTCATTTATTTCCAATATTGTCTGCAGACACGCAGCAAAGACTACACAGAAAGAGAAGGATTAATGTCTTTGGGATCCTTGTTCTGTTTCCATGACATTGGAGAGAATTAAAGAGGGACTGAAGACCTCTTGGCGCTTTGCAGATCAAAACAGTGGCCTTACAGAAAGTGCAAGAGTCCCCATAGATGGCTTCCTGAAATAAGTGCCGGTGGTGCTGCACCCTGGGTATCACCGACACTCATTAATTATCGGAGGGATTAGGGCACCTGTAGCAATGTAGGCAAACAAGTGCAACATCAGACAGTGTGCATATATATGGCTTCAAAAAGCTCAGTCAATCTATCCCTTCTGAGTAACAGAGGACTGATGTGGTGCTAGCTGAGTCACACTGCAGGTGCTGTCTGCACAACAACTGCTGTGTGATCCAGTATGATCTTTGATCTATGCTGGAGGTATCAACATATTAGGAAAAAGGTGGCCCATGCTAAAACAAAACACGGGAGGGTGTGCAGCTGTTCATGAATGCGAGACCTGTCCTCCTTGAGAGCAACCCCCTTACAAACAAGGACTCACACGGGCAGACGGTGGTAACCTCACTGTTTTGCACCGCTCATGCAGTGGTAAAGCGCTGATATATTGTCGACGCCTCTTTAATGCTGCTTTTTCGTGTTCCAAGAAGAGTCCCAATGTCATTTTAGAACATTACATTTTGGTTGTTCACCCTCACAACACCTGCCGGTGTGTGCTGAGCTGCCTTTTACAGGGTGAACATGGTAAAAATCATTTAACACAGGGGCGCCATCGTGGTGGATTACAGACTACACTGGCACTGCAAACAGAGCACTATCTAAAAATCCAAACAGATTCATTCTTTCCTTCTCTCCATACTGGAAACGTTTTACTGCCCTTTGGATTCTGGACCCAAATCTTCTCACGACATCTGGTTTAGTCTTTATACCTTGAACAAATTCAGACAAGTAGTAGACTCAGAGGCTTCTTAACGTTACATTTATGAGTGAGGCTTGTTGAATAGACGGAAGAATGAGAGCACAGCAGAGGGGAGGATTTCAATGCACTAGTGTTGATCAATTGGGCCAGGTAAGCGCCACTGAATTTATTCAATTCTACGGCTACGGGATTTCCTGCATAAAGATTTACAGTGCTTCCCACATAATTCACTACCAACTGCATAATTAGAACATCTAATCTGAAGAAATGTTGTTTGGACTTCAAACGGATCAAAAGTTAACAAAAAAAACAACTCATGGTTTGATATCTGGGGGCCCTACAAGTCCTATGTTGAGACGCTTAGGCAGGAGTCTGAATCCCCACTAGAACATGGCATAACCCCTGAGGGGGTTGGGTCATCCTACATTCACAGCTGTCTGGATTCTTATGCATACAAGTCATTGTAACATGCAATTACATGTTGATTTCTGGGAGTGGAATTGCTCTGCCGATGCCTTTTTTTGTTTTTGTTATACAATGGTGCGGATTGAATCAGATGGGCCCTTACATAATGTACGATTAATATCGCAAATGTTTCTTTTTATTTGGTAACTGGTTGAATTAATTTGCGCAAGACACAAGATCGGTATGATGTGGCAATCACTGACCCCAAAATGATTTAGGAATATGTACCTGTGCTTCTTTTGTACGATGTCCATGAAAAATAAAGTTTAAAAAAATTAATTACATATAAACCTCATGGTTTCGCGAATCGGCGTTGACATTACACTTGATGTATCTAGGTTTTAAACTGGTACTGAGTTAAACATTTGCTCTGGCAACATTAATGCATGTTTTAAAATATCAAAATACTGAAATAATGCTGCCACATTATGCTATATAATCTGTCATTTCTTGCAACATAATTTAGTTAAACAAGCTGCTTAAATTGGTCGTCTGTTACTGCACAATTCCAATGATTCTGGTGGGACACGCATAATAATTTGCTGCAAGAAAGACAGCTGCTGCAAAAAGGATCCCACGACACCTGAAATTAAGCCATCATTTAGATCACCTTCTCAGACATAGGTATTTCAATTAATCAAGAATTTCAACGTAACCGCAAAAAAAGGACCATTGTTTATGGTGTGAAGTACGAGATAAACAATTACTAAGATGATGAATAAACAAACACAGAAGCAATGTATCCGAGGTCTGCCCCTTAGTTCCTGAGGAATGTTGGCACAAATTTGTCTAGGAGACAACCTGTCAACGAAGAAACTTGGAACCACTAAATAATTATTAAAAAACAACAACAAATTCCTTACCTTTTCAGTTTCCAACATTTTATTTTCAAATATGTATGCAATGCAGCTTCTGACAACTTCCAGCCGCCGAGCACTGTTAAAAACAGAATTTGCCTTGTCCAGTATGGAAACTGAGGGAGAAAGCGCAGAACAGCCTTAGTAAAACTAGACTTGGGAAGAGATTAACACTAGTTCTAGGAGTTGTATGTGAACACGTTCCATATTCTTAAATGAAAAGGTATAACATAATAGCAGGGACTCCAGAAGGACCTTCTTGATCTATTAAAAAAACGTGGGCCTCAATCACAATTTGCATATTGCATTCACACACTGCTTGTACGTTCACTGCGGAGTAGAAACTCATGACTACAACCTTCAAGGGAGAATTCTGGTGTCAATTAATTATAACAACTTTGACCACAGAAATGTAATTAAAGAAATATTAGAACATATAGAAATATGAATATAGGAGCCAATAGAAGAGTTGTTTTTCTCTGCAGGGTTCCAACTGACGTTATAGAAAAACAAGAGCAAAGGTGGAACTATCTATGATGCCAATCGGAACCCCATAGAGTGGTCCCTTTTCCCAAGTGCATTAATCATTTTGAGAGTAATAATCTCATGGTCCTATTTGTTTAATCAAACTGCAATTATTTGGGAAGAATTTCTTCGGGAAATCCTAATCCAATCTGAGATTAACCGTTATTTATGCATGTGGGTGTTCCACCACATGCTAGCTACTTAAGGTAATCCAAACAGTACAATTAAAGCTCACCGCTAAACTCTCGTCGGCGTCAACCGCTCAGGTGCGGGGAAGGAAGCAATTCCTTATTTTGTTAAATAACCTTCAGTGTCATGCTTCATCATCGGGTTCGCCCTGACTCCTAAAGGTCAGGGAGGGCTTGACCGTGTTTCAGGGAGCACTTAGGAGAGATAGGTCAGGTGGTCTAAAGATAAAAATCCTACTAAATCTCCAGGTATCCCTTTAGTAGTGGAGGCGTAGGGGATGTTAAAAATGTTATACAAAGAGGTCGTCAGGGGATAATGGTCCTATGACCCTAGTGTCTTGCCAACATGTTTCAGCCCTTAAAAATGGCCACTTGGGGGGCGTGGCCAAGACGGCAACCATGGCAGACGCAGCCTAGACGAGCTCCGTCCCGCCGAATCTCGATTCTCCATATATCCTGCGTCGCCCCGACCACACAGCCCCCAAAACCGAGTGGTGATGAGCGGCCCTGGTGGCGACCCCCCGACGGTGATTTAGGAGCGTCGGCGGTCCGGGGCCAGTGAGATACGGCCGCCGGGGGGCACGGCGGAGACGAGGCCTTCCTTCCTGGCCGCGGCCGGGACCTCGATTACCGGCTCACCCGACCGGAAGTGCAAGGAAGCCGGGGTGCGCCGGCGGAAGGTGCCGCTCCGGCGATAAGAGACTGCGGAGCGGTGGTGGGGGATGGGCTGACCCCGCCCGCGCCTGGACGGCCAGCGCGATAGTGCCAACGGAGGAGGACGACGAATTGAAGCTCAGGCGTAGGGAGGCTACCTGGATCATGCGTTTACAATGCGTGGAACGGGGGCTCAACTATGACCCTGAGGTTCAATTCTTCCTGGGCGACTAGCCAGCCGTCTGGGGGATCCTTCTTTCAGGTTAACCGACTGAACCCATCTGATGTATGAGCAGCTAGGCACTCACAGTGTCACACACAGACACTGCTAGACATGATGACTATGCACCAGAATGAAGAATATTAACACAAATTGTTTGCAATGTATGATCTTAACATTCGTTATACCATGCAAAAAGGTTTTGGACTTACACCGATGTATAATTCTTTGTATCTTCTTTGTGTCTGTTAAATTTCCACATCATGTAACAAATGAGATCGTAACTGTTTTGGTACTAAGTGAAAAAATTCTAGTTGCTCACGAACATATGGTGACAGGGGGGCACCGTCACTTTAGGAGCCATCACAATCACTTGAGAACACCAAATATAACACAACAGGCCACGGAGCATGCTTAGATCTAACCACTTGGATCACTAAGGTTCACTATCAATACTGCACCCATTTCTCAGTGCTCGCGATTTGTACACCTACGATGAATCTCATGACGCGCCCTCTGTTCTTCTATACTCCTTAGTATCCATAAACAAACAGACACAAGGATTAACGGTAAAACGGACACTCTCGTATCTTTTCACTTTCACCTCCGTAAGATAGGTGAAATGAAACACGTCTCTGCCGACTTACATTTGATTTATTAATTCCGTGTAACAGAGACACGAATTCCCTTTCAATGTCAATTTTTACCTTTTATTTTTTAAACACTCCAAGATCGTTGATATTCGCGCACCATAACCAGCTACAGATACGATTTTTTCGTACTCTAAGGTTATTATCATGTTTCCCCATGAGGTCAATCAACTGTGGATGCCTCGGTGCAAATACATTCTATGTCCGCACTACTTGACCAATCCAAGATGGCGGATTCTTTTTCACCAAAAATGACTGCCAACTAGACGTCTTTGATGTCTAATATACTCTATAAAACGACCCCTCCCACTCGGTCACGTGTCCGTACCGAGAGACGGCGACCGGGAACCTAAAGAGGAGGGAGACCGTAATACGGGTAAGCAGCTTCACAGTTCTTGAGCCATCTGCTACCCTTCACAAATGTTTGTTCTGCTAACATACAGACCCGGACTCTCTGAGAGCTAACTCGTGCTCTTGCTTTCCATTTATAGCGCACCGCCTGACTAGAAACGCACCCGTTTCCAGTGCACTCGCGACCAGAAGGATCCCCTCCCGGTTTCCACCTAACGCACAAAAATAATCAGGTACTTTGCCTATTTATACCCTCGCTTACAGCATATGTGCAATAGTGTGCACTTTGTGAGCAACGCGCTACTACGCGCTTAGAATTGTCAGGAATTACAATGAGTTTCGCTTTTCTCCTTTCTCTTCTTTTCACTGCCCCTAAACAGAAAGGAAGATTCCTGACAAACTACCAGGCTGACTGCTTGATAGCTAGTAACTTCTTCGTGACTACTCGTAAAGAACGTACAGATACTATTTTTAGTCACTGATACTCAAAACATCGGTAAGGAAACCGCGTGTTTTGTAACCATCTATTTTACCGAATGGATGCCATGGCCCCTTTTAGATTGTGTTCCCTGATTTTTTCCTCCTCTCCATTGATAATCATTATATTCTTCTCCTTTTTTTGTTTCTCTTTCCTTCAGTCTCTCTATGACATAATGATCTAAAAATTGCATACCAGTCCAGACATAATCGCCAAGATTATACTGAGCTTTAAGGTAAATATTCCGTCATGTCGAGAGACAATGCCTTACCCCTTTTCGTCAACTACAACTTCACTTGCGCGGTAACGGAACTCTCCACTAGCTTGCACAAATCACTCAGAAGCAACTTGTTTTTTATCCACGTCCGGCTACCGCTAGAGACCTTCACCAACACCCCTGCACAATAGACCACCATTTTCACTTCTTACGCGACCCACCCCCGCTCGATCCCTTAAAGTGCAAGATCACCGTGTTTGAGTGACATGTTATCACACACTGTAGCACTGTGCCACGAAATTGCACGGCAATAGACCGCCACCTAAGGGCAACCACCCACAGCCCTGGAGAGTCACACTTCCTAAGTATGTGGCCTCATCACTATAAATGACCACCATGCGCCAACCCAGACGCACCGCACTACTGCATGTTGGCTGCACTTTGTCACCATTTGCAGTATGCTACCTGGACTAGCTGCATAAGTAAATTTGCATATGTCATTCTTGTATCATCAGCCCTGAAGAGTCGTGTTGACTCAACTGCACACGACGAAACACGTGTCGGCTGGCTTTGTATGACATTTCAAGAGTCTGGAGAAAATAAACATCTTCGTGCTGTAACCAAGAAAACACCAAAGAATCTGCTTCTGTCTCTATGAATAATTATCAGTCATTGTACTGTGTGTATGTTAAAATACTGTAGTAGCGAGAGCACAACTGTATATAGAGGACGACGAAGACGCCCTGGCACCAACTACTGAGGGGTGAGGAGTGGTGGTGGGGCGTGCGACCCAGTGGGGGAGGGGGCACCCTGAGACCGTGTCAGACCCCACTCGGCGGCGGGCTCGAGCCACGGGGGCCGAGGCATACCGAAGCATTAGGGAGGCGGCTGCCATACCGACTCCCCTGACGGTCTCCCCCCCCCTCCCCTCCTCATTGGTACTGTGATCCTGCAGGTACTGGACGGCCGGTGCGCCCCAGCTCGGCGGCCGAGTCGGTCCGCGGTGTGGGGAGCGAACTTGACAGGCCCCCGCAGCCCTCGCGCAGATGCTGGCCGGCCGGTGACCCCGAGACACGTGGGCATAGTGAGTGGTCCCTGTTGCCGAGTGCCTCGGCCGTGTGGACCCAGCATTGTCTCAGGCCACTGGGCACTTAGTGACTTCCAAGTGATCCGCAGGTGGAGTGCTCCGCATTCCGAGACTTCCCGGGCCGAGACCTACCCCGGTGACCTTGAAGGTGCTCGTCACCGGTGAACGCACATCCAGTGGGTGGTGCCCTTGGCTGCTGGTTCCCCGGACCTGAGAATCCTACTCTGCCCGCGCCATGATGAGAGGGGGTGGCGGTGGCAACGCTCCCAAACAGGGCCCGATGGACAAGTTCGCGGGGCCCAGTGGAGGTGCGGGGGCCTCTGGCGGTCCCCAGAGCACTGGACCGGACAACGCAGCGTTAATGGCGGCGATCACGCAGTCGAGGGACATGCTGGACGCGAAAATCGGCGCGGTTGGAGCCGACGTGACCCTGCTCCGACAGGACCTCCGCAATGCGGTCGCACGCATCACCGAAACAGAATCCAGGATCACGGAGGTTGAGGACGACGTGGTGGTTCTCAAGAAGAAAGTTGCCGCCATGGAGGGGATCCAGAAGGGTCTTGCGCTGCGGGTGGAGGATGCGGAAGGAAGAGCCAGAAGAAACAACCTGCGCTTCGTGGGCTTCCCGGAGAACTGCGAAAAAGGGAACATGGAGGCCTTCCTGACTCAATGGCTGGAGGGATGGCTCCCCACGGACTCCCTGTCACGCTGCTTTGTGGTGGAGCGGGCACATCGGGCACTTCTTCCCAAACCGCCCACTGGAGCTCGCCCCCACTCGGTGATTGCTAAACTACTAAATTACCACGACAGGGACGTCATCCTACGTCAAGCCCGCGCCCAAGACCCCCTAATGATTGAGAACCACAAAATCCTTGTGTTCCCGGACTATACGAAACTGGTCCAACAGCAGAGACAGTCGTTTACCGCGGCGAAAGCACGTCTGCGAGAGCTCAAGATTCCATATGCTCTACTCTTCCCGGCACGCCTGCGGGTGGTCTTTCAATCCCGCACCCAGTTCTTCAATTCCCCGGAGGAAGTGTTTGAGTGGACAGACGAAACGGTGCGGGTCAAGGTGAACACTCCCCCTAGGAGGAACTCTGATTCGTCGACCGCCGAGAGACCCCCGAGGACACCCAGGAGATCACGCAAGAGCAACTGGAGGTCGCGCTCCCAGAAGCGCCCGCCTCCCCGAGACGAGAGAGCCGAGGCGCCGGAGGAGACCGATTCTTCCCCCTCTAAATCCTGAGATCCTCATACTAACACTGATTCTAGACTTGGGCCTCTAAGGCTGATGAAGTGCCTTGACGGTTGGAGCAGGCATGGTACTGATCATGGACATGCCACTTTCAGATGAACTACGTAATTCCTTACCCATGGGTGGCGGTGGGTCGGGAGGCGCTCGCACGAGAGCGGGCCTACTCCCGGAGTTCGTTCCCACGTGCTGGGTGGGGGGTTGTTGTGTACGTGGTGGGTAGTTGGGTGGGATCCATTGGTGTAGTGGGTCTTGGACCTCCCGTTGGAGGGTTGAGATTGCCTGCACCGCGACAGGTACTTCAATGTTGCTGAGGTATGGGGTGAGGGGTTGGAGGGGGGTTGTTGGTACAGTTTGGGGTACGGGAGGGAGGGTAAGGGGGGGATCAGGGGTTTTGGGGTCCCGGGTGTGGTGGGGGGGGGAAGTTGGGTCTAGTTCTAGCATGGTGTTTACGGGAACTTGGAGGCAGGGATCTGTACGTGCGTGGTCTTGGTGGCCCGAAAATCTCAGATTTTGGACGATAGATGGCGGTTGAAGGACAGGGGGCGAATCTTTTGCGAGCCTCGCTGCGTATATTGAGTTGGAATGTGAGAGGGATGCTAGATAAAATTAAGCGGAGTGCGGTTTTACGATTGGGGAAGACTGAAAAAGCGGATGTTTTGCTACTTCAAGAGACACACCTTATGGGCACCAAAGTCCTTAATTTACGGAGGTATGGATATGAACAAGTGTTCCATGCTGGGTTCACAAGGGGGTCCAGGGGTGTCGCTATCCTGATACACCGCAGGGTCCCTTACACACATGACACGCAGTGGCTGGATATGCATGGCCGATACGCATTTGTTAAAGGGAAGCTGGGGAGTGAGCCAGTGGTCTTTGGCAGTGTGTATGCTCCACCCCCCCCTCCAGGAGGCTCTGATTGAACGACTGTTCGATGTGTGGACTGAGGTCCCACTTGTATTGACGGTTGTGGGTGGCGATTGGAACGACGTGATGGATGGGAGACTGGATCGCTGTAGGCCCGGGGGAGGTCAGCTCTCTGATACTACTACACGGCTGAGCAGAATGGCGCGGGGGATGGGCTAGGTGGACACCTGGCGATATCAACATGCATGCAATCGCGAATATACGTTTGTCTCTGCGGTCCACAAATCCTTCTCTCGCCTTGACTACCTGTTTGTCCCACAGCCCTGGATAGGGAGGGTCGACTCTACTTCCATACTTCCTAGGGGCCTGTCTGACCACTCCCCGACCGCGCTGACATTGAGCCTGGGTGCGCGACGACAGCCTTTCCGCTGGCGCCTCTCCACGTGGCACTTGCAGCGCGATGATTACCAATCACACATGAGGGAGGCAATCGCACACTACTGGGCGGAGAACGAGGACCCGAGTATAGATGCCATGACTTTGTGGGAGGCCCTGAAACCGGTGCTTCGGGGCGTAGACATCGCGTGGTGCGCCGCGCACCGTAGGACCCGCACGCTGGCTTTGGCGGATGCAGCTGCACAGGTGCGAAGTCAAGAGGCGAACTGCCTGACGGGAGAGCATGGAGACGAGGTGACCAAGCTCCTGCACCTCCAGCGGTCCTACACCTCCCTCTTGCTGGATGAGGCCCGACAGTCTTGGCTCGCTACACAGAGCAGAATCTATCAATGGGGGGACAAATCTAGCACGATGCTATATAGGCTGTGTCAGGATGCATACCAAGCCCAACCCTTGCCGGGCCTCCGAGACGCTGTGGGAGACCCTATCTCGGACCCCGGGGTTCTGGCCCAGACGTTTGCCAGATACTACGAGACACAGTATGCCCCTCGGGAATCCCTCCCAGCGGAGGAGATCGACAAATTTCTCGCGGACCTTCCGCCCAGGGCACTCTCGGATGAGGCCCGGGATCGATTGGACCTACCGTTGTCAGCGGAGGAACTGGGAGAAGCTCTGGGCGGGCTGAACGCGGGCACGGCCCCTGGGCCCAATGGATTCCCGTGCGAATATATGAAGATGTTTAATCTCCAATTAGGGATGCGCTATAAGAAGGCCTTGGAGGTAGCCAGGGACCGCGGAAGACTGCCAGCAGACTGGCGACATGCCGAAATTGTGGTATTTTGCAAACCAGGGAGGTCCCATGATAGGCCGGAATCCTATCGCCCGATTTCGTTATTGAACGTTGAGGCGAAGATACTGGCAAAGGCCTTGGTGAACCGCCTCCTCCCGTATATCACGGATCTGATCCATGCAGACCAGGCAGGTTTCATGCCCCATAGAGCGACGAGACATAACATACGGCGCGCGCACGTGGTGATGGAGGCGGTGCGGGCGGCGGGCTCCCTTAGCTGGCCTTATCTTCGAGCACTTCTCCTCCGACTCAACCTAGGCCCTCTATCTTACATTCACTTGCTGTACACGGACCTGACGGCAGCGGTCAGGATTGCGGGGGCGGTCTCCGGCTCGTTCCCCATTGGTCGAGGCACCCGGCAGGGATGCCCCCTCTCACCGTACCTGTTCGCTTTGGCTATGGAACCGCTCGTGGCTTGGGTGAGGATAGATGCCCAATTGCGTGGAGTGGAATGGGTGGGAGGCCCGTCTGACAGGATTGCCCTTTATGCTGACGACGTGCTTTTCTTCCTCACAGACCTTAATAAATCAGGGCCGAGGGTCCTGGACATAATGCGTATTTTTGGTGAGGTGTCCGGTCTTGGACTTAACGTACAGAAGTCGAAACTATGGGTCCTGGGTGACGGAGGGCCCTTGGGTCCCTGGGCCTCGGCTCTGCAGGAAGCAACCGGAGGCCTTAAATACTTGGGCGTCTTCCTGACCGATATACCGGGAGTGTCGTGGTCCCGCAACATAGTGCCGGTGTGGGACAGAATTCGCTCGGATATGCAGACGTGGTCCAGGATGCCCCTGAATGTCTATGGCCGTTCGGCCATTTTCAAGATGGTGGCCCTGCCCCGTATCCTCTACCAACTGCAAAATCACCCATACCCGGTTCAGCCGCAGTGGTTTCGGCAGGTGGATTCCGCCCTGGGTCGGTTCCTATGGACTGGGGGAGCGGTGAGAGTGGCGCTCCGCACCTGCTTCCTGTCGACCTACTGTGGGGGGCTGGCCACGTCGGACGTCCAGTCCTACTACCAGGCGTCGCACCTGCTTGTCCTTAATGAATGGTGGTATGGAGATCGAGGTGACCCGACCTATGCCCTGGAGAGATATATGATGGACCCGGACACGCTCCATACTATCCTATACTCGGCGGCTATCCGGAAGAGGCTCCCTATGGTCACCCAGGTAGTTTTCAGAGTGTGGCGCGACGCTTTCCGCCGTATGGAGTGGTGGAATAGATTAACGAGCGAGACTCCCCTGTGGCACAACGGGAGGTTGCCAGGCTTGGCCTCACTGCGGGGCTTCGAAGGCTGGGATGCCATTGGCATCTCGGCGCTGGGCCATGTTATGAAGGGCACGACCCTCAAATCATTCCAAGCACTGCGGGAGGAATATGAGATGCCCCAGTCCCAATTCTTTAGATATCTGCAGCTCCGACACGCTCTGGCCCCCGCAATTGCAGACATAACGTCCCTACCAGAATTTAGCCCTTTAGAAGCGAAGATATTTATGGGGGAATTGGAAACAAAGAAAATTTCGACTATATACCAAACGTTGGTGACCCATTGTTCCCCCTCACTTGCTAAACTGCGGGCGGTCTGGGAGGATGAGCTGGGGGAGCTAGAGGAGGAAGACTGGAGGGAAGCCCTGGAGGCCCCTAGGGGAGCAGCGATAGCGGTGCGCCTGCGCTTTATCCAGTTTAAGTACCTACATAGGGCGTACTATACGAGGGAGCGCCTGTGGAAGGCGGGGCTGATAGCCTCCCCGGAGTGTCTGAGGTGTGGCAGTGCGATAGGATCCTTCTTACATACGGTATGGAAATGTGTACGGCTTCAAAGTTTTTGGACTGGCGTGTGGGACTGCCTTGAGGAAGTTCTAGCATGGGAACTCCCCCGCACACCAAAACTGGGTCTCCTTCATGTTATGGAACAAGTTGGGGGTAATAGATACAAACGACACCTGCTTCTTTTGGGTCTCACGGTGGCCAAGAGGGACATAGCCCAAGCTTGGAAAGCCCCCAGGGCTCCGCTGGTAGGGGTGTGGAAGCGAGGCATGGACTTCAACATGGGTCTGGAACGCCCAATCTTTGAGGCCAGGGGCTGCCCCAAGAAGCACTATCGGATCTGGAAGAAATGGGCGGACTATAGGGGCCTGCTACTTGATCCCCCGGCAACTCGGGCCTCTGATATTGACCTTATTCACACTGCCCCCGAATGAACTGAACCACATGCTATTATTGAGATGCCTACGCTCCTGTTCTGGACAATGTAAACACCGTGCGGGGTGGGGGGTGGGTGCTGGGCTGGTTTACGGGGAGGGGGGTTCAGGGGAACGTTGATTGAATACTTTGATTATAATTGCACTTATAAGCTCACTGTCTTCCTGCTTCCATGGAAGCAGTGTTTCCTTTCTATTCTGTCAACTGCTAAAACCTAATAAAATTTGTTCTGAAAAAAAAAAATGGCCACTTTGGTCCCGGGCTTTCTTCAGGGCAAATAGAGGTTTCCTCCCTGGATGTTCAAAAGAAGGGGGTATTTCCCTAACTCTTCAGATTGAGGACTACTACGGTGTTTGAGAGTTATTTAACAAAAAAGAATTGCTTCCTTTCCCGCGCCCGAGAGGTTGACGCCACGAGAGTTTAGCGCAGAGCTTTAATTTTACTGGTTGGGATACCATTTGATTTGGGAGAACATATCCACACCCGGGAATACCTCTCTACTCTTTTGGCCTAGGTGAAGGGTTCCTCTACCTCAGCCAAAGTAAAGTAGTGTTCCACCACACGCCTTGAGCTTTTTTTTTATTTTTCCCATTTTATACCTTTTTTTGCAAGATTTTATTTTAAGGGGAAAACAGGGTGTGATGCCACCCATGCCACCTAATTACATCTTCCTATTCTTCCCGCCTTTTTAGTTATACCTTTCTCTTTTTATTACCCTGACCCATTTCTACTTAGCTGTTTCATTTTTGTTAAATTTTCATCCATTATTTTTGTTACCATTCTGAACTTATGTCTAGAATTTGATCTCTTCAGATAATTTAACAGAGAATAAAACGGCACCCAAAAGGCCATTTTCACTTGGTGTTCAGGCAAATTCCTACTTCACTATCAGCTTCTCCACACTTCTATTAAAAAAAAGCTAAACAGAGTATTTTGATGAGTATGTGGGGGTGAAGTGCAATCTTTCCATCACCATTCTGTGCATAGGGATTACTTTAAATCTCAAGTAGCTGCACAACAAAGCTTATTTTCTTTTATCACCACTTACATTTACCAACCTTTTTCTTAATTTTACATTATCAAACTGTATATAAAACGAAGAGGACTGATAAATCTTTTGTGCCTTGATATTTCTACATACACAGATACATGCATGCACTCCCATATCACATATCGTCTCAAATTCTTATTCTTTACTATTGAACAAACGAAAGTGCTTTACTAGGTAACAATTGTACCAGCTTTCCAACATTTACTTGCATTGGCCAAGGGCACTGCACAGTTAGCCCTTTCCACTTGACACAATGTGGAATGATCCATTTACTATTCATAGTGCAGTGATGTGGCGGTTCTTTTCACTTCTGGGGCCCCACTGAAGCACTACTGGAAGTCGAAGATTCCAGCTTAAGCAATATCTCTGATTTGAAGCTCAAAACAATGCAGAACAATACAAAAACAAGTATTCACCAAACTAATACACAAATTAAGAAAGTTTATTTGATTCATAACAAAACACAGAGAAAAATCAAACGATTAATTTGAATGGAAGGTTGAAGATTTTCAATATTTGGTTTCATTTATAAAAGACAAGGTGATGTGCTAAACTCTATTATAATAATCACTTTGCCTTTTTTGCTCCTAATGCAGGCTTTATTTGAGGCTTGCAACAGTCCAAACTAGATCCCGTTTGCTGTACTGGCTCTGCTCCCGTGAATCAAGCTTAGGATAACAATTTAATGTTTAGATTAGGATTTTCAAATTACTTCAAATTTACCATTCGTTTTAAAGTTTCCTTTTGTTATATTTTGATTTATAATGTATACATATTTTATAAATCTGCTAAATCATTTCATTTTGCACCACAGATTAAGAACGGCTGCAGTGGAGGGCTGGACTTTGCCTTCCAGACGACAACTCAAGGTTGGCAGACATGGGCGGATCAGAGTACATTATTTAGGTACAGAACAACCCACGTCCAGTACCGAGTGTGTCACTTTGATCACTGTACTACCCAAGGGTGGGGGGTGGTTGTAGAGCAGATTGGAGGCGGGTGGCCCACACAGCACCATGTGATACGTTTGTTTTCCATTGTCAAAGCCGACAGCGTTGCAGGGAAAAAGCTTTTGCCGGCATGCTAGAATTCTTTACAACAGTGCGATTTTAATTTGGAATCTGCTAGACAACATGAATCAGTTAACAGACAGCGCAATCTGCTGAATTTACTGCCACTGGAACAGTCATTCGAGTAACTGCAAAGGCTCGCGTTTATAGCACTATTAAAGCCTTTACAGACCTGCTGTCAGCTTAAAAAACAAACTGCTGAGCACCCGCCAACGGCTCACCGAGTTCGTGTGCACTTTATTAAAAAGAAAAACACACACATTAAAAGAGAGCACGAGCTACAACCTGCTCCGATGTTCCTGCAGCATGATTCATGGATCATCACACTTCCCTTCTCAAATCAAATCACGGTGCCCACATCCTCAATGTTCAGAAGATGCACAAGTGCTTTGTTGATGGCACTTTCAACAGCAGCACCTCGGCTAAGAAGGAGCTTTGCCTCACTGCTCTCCAAGCAGTTCAAAAGAAAAAGAAAATGATAATAATGCAACGTTATCATCATTTTATTTTTCCGACTGCAGTGCAGGTCTGGCCTGGCCATAGGAAGCACCGCCCGAGTGTTTCCCCTGTGGGCCGCTAGGGTGGGGGCCGTTTTTGTTACAAGGCTGTTTCTGCAGCATAGCTGCAAAATCAGCCCCTGTAACAAAATCGTCTGAAACCGGCCCTGGCAAACGGCTCGGCCGCTCCCAGGGGGGCCGGCCGAGCTCTTTGCCAGGGCCAGTTTTGGTTCCCAGTCGGGACCTGTTGCAGTGGCTCAGTTTCGTGTGGGATGGTGCGGGGCTGGCCAAAGCAGGGCAAGTGGTGATAATGGAGCAAGGACTCGTAGAGAAGAGACTTGCTCGGAGTAATCCACTCATTTAACTCACTAACAAGTTACTAATCCTGTTTTCGGGAATAACTAATAAGCACCACATTGAACACACGGGTTAGTGAAGCTTGCTTATGTGTGTACTAATGTGGATAACAATGAAGACAGACTAATACCGATCTAAACAGGGAAACTGTTGTGCGCATGCGTCAACTGCGTCCATGCAGTAGGAAGGGCTAATGCTTGGAGGGAAATTCTGGCGCATGAGCAGAAGATACTAAGATGGAGTCTTGAAGACTCGCGTGCATGGCATCTGCTTGTTTGAACTAAATCGAGTGGTTTTTACTAATGCTAATTCGGGGAATAGACATAAATAAATAAATTGGGATAGAGTAGATGTGGGTGGTATACAGTGCGACCATTTTATTTGTGAAAGTAACATCTGTCTTTTGACCTTATCACAAGTGCGTATTTGGGACTCTCTTGCATAACTGGACTGAATGAAGTGACGCGATGCCTGCGCATGCTCACTGAGTGGAGCCATGAAGGCCATGACCGCGCTATTGAACGGAAGCCAAGATAGAGTGCTACAAGCATGGGAACGGATGGTGAAAAGTTCAACGATGTGGACTCACATTCAGACTGTTATAAAAATGTTGCAAATAAAATATGAATGCGTGTGTGAACTAAAATCATGAATAAAAATTAAGGTGAGGGGTTTGCGAACAATGGTCTCAAATTTAATAACATGTAAGCATGGTGTGATGGAGCTTCCCCCCTGCCTGACCAATCATATTTCGTATTTTTACGATTTTTAAACATTAGTGGGTGGAACATAAAGAACGAAAGGTATAATTAAGATAGGCTTAGTTAGTAAGTGAGCTTTTTCTGGCGAGATGCTGTTGCTGAGAGAGATGCTGTGAGATGCTGATGAAGAACCGAATGCAGAACTTGAAGCAGAAGTTTCTATCCTAATTTAATTGATTTAGATCAAAAGATCGCAGAAGAATCTCGAGGAGGAACAGAGTGTCAGAGAGGGGTGTGACTTAATCGTCGGTATTATAGAGAGGTCATCTATCCTGTCCTGATTAATGTCCTGAAGTCTTTGGCTACTGCCCTATCCCGGGGGACCCTCACCAGCCCTTTGGCAAGGGGGTTGGTCTTTCACACCATCCTTGGTAACTATATTTTTCGTTATTTGTTGATGTCCTTTTCTCTCGATCCTCTCTCTTTCTGAGCATTGATCATTGTATGAGTCTAAGTATATGCTTGGTGTTTATGTATTGAATTTTCTCTCCTATGAATGAAGGTGACTGCACTGTATTTTGGAATCGCTCACATGCATTCATTTTAGATAAAGATTTAAAATTTCCCTGAGTCTATGGTTATTTACATTGAATAAAGGTTCACTATCAACTACTTCAACTAATGGTCCATTGACCAGAAGAAAGAACCCTTTGATCAGTGAAAGGTTAGTTAGGAGTATTAAATAACTAATGTTGAACACTGTGAAAATTATAAACTTCACCCCCAGCGGTTTCAACCACTTGTGAGTCTATGGACCCAGGTGAGTATATGGTAGTGGAGTATCTGTTGTTGTTGAACCGCTGGATCAGTTTTCTGGTAGCAGAGTTATGGTTATTATTGATTAGTTTGGTGACAAGTATTGATTTATGTTTAACAAAGGAGTTAGCATCTTGTTTTATGTTGTCTAGAAGCACAAGTACAGAGTTTGCATGGGCATCCTGGGAATGGAATAGCGGGTGGTGATAGAAGCCATACTGCAGGAGGTTACTCATCTGCTGTTGTAACACTGAGAAGCTACGGAGGGCTGGCAGTGTTGTATTTGGGCCTATATCGTACGAAAATAGGGTGCGAGTGATAGCAAAATGGGTTCGCTGGTGAAACTTAGGTCTCATTTCCCAATACTGGTGATACTGGAGAAGTAAGAGGTTCTTCTGATTTTGAATGAAGGGGAAACAGGGGTTTTACTCGAAGTGAAAGGAATTCTGGAATTTGTCATAATCTATCCTGATTTACTGTAACAGACAGAGTAGCAAATGTTTTTATGTTGTTACTAACGAATTTATATTAAGAAAAGTTAAAGAAATACGTTTTCGTATTACCTTGCGAAGGGAGGGTCAGTCGCAGGAGTTATGATGACGTCACAGAGAGCCGTGCTGGGATTGGTTAAAGCAGCAGGCGTGAGAAGGGAGCAGATTGCAAAGGGAGGGTCAGTAGAAAGGCACAATACTGGCGTCACAAAAAGCAGCGTTAGTATTGGTTAAACGAGCAGCGCAAGCCTGAGCTGTGATTGGTTGCTTGATAAAAACTCTGTTAGGATTGGTTAGAAGAAAATTGTATGTTGGATTCTGATTTTATATTTGGTGTGAGTCACGCAAAAATATTCTGAGACATAGGTATTAGAACTCGAGGATTTACGGAAGACTCTTTCATATATTAAGCATCTAAAATGTATGGAGAAAAGAGGAAGATGTTGTTAATAAAGAAAATTAAGAATTTCTTTAAGAAAGATAAGCAGCCTCTGCTGAGACGTCCCAGTCCCCTATGGCTGCGGAACTCCTGTTGACTATTAAAGTTGCTTGCCTGTCCACACATGACAGAGACTCCCTAGAGGGTGACATTAAAGAGACCGAAATTTAAAAAAGCTATTCAGGATGTTCATTCAGGTAAAGCTATGGGTCCCAATTGAACTCTTAAAGCCAATGTCTTCCAAGCTCTCTCCCCATTTACTGCACATGTATACTGAAAGTTTTGATCTTGGAATCCTACCACCTGAAGTCAGGACGGCCTCAATTGTGGTTATAAACAAACCAGGCAAGCCAGCAGAGGACTGGAAATCCTATTGCCCCATATCCATCCTCTCCGTTGAGGCGAAAATACTAGCAAAATTATTGGGCAATAGACTTATTCCCTATATTACTGAGCTGGTGCATCCGGATCAATCCGGGTTTATGCCAGGGAGGAACACAGCCTTAAACCTGAGACAACTGAATGGGGTACTAGGCAGAATAGATACAATCAGGGAGGATGCGATCCTGCTGTCACAGGACGCCTCTATTGCATTTGATACCAACAAGTGGGACGTTCTCTTCGCAGAACTGGCTAAAATGGGCTTCGACCCAATTTTATCAAGTGGATCCAGTTACTTTACACCCAACCGACCATGCAGGTAACAGCCAACAACCATGTTTCTGGCAATTCCCATTGCAGTGGGGTACCAGACAGGGGTGCCCTCTAATGCCCCTGCTTTTTGCCCTAGTATTGGAGCCCCTGGCTGTCTGGGTCAGGGGAGACCCAGAGATAAAAGGGCTGAAATGGACAGAGGATCACGAAGATCGCATTTCACTATATGCGGATGACATCCTCCTCTACTTGGTCTCGCCCTCACGGTCCCTTAGCCGAGTTCTCCACGTATTCCACATATTTTTTGCCCACTTGGAGTATACGATTAATTGGACCATGTCCCAACTTTATGTGTTATGGGGAGAACCGCCGCATAGCCCCAGGGGCTACAACACACCTGTGGCATTATGGTGCTTCAAATACCTCGGCATCTTCAGTACCCCAGATCCAACTTTATTTTATGAATCCAACATACTACAGCCGTTGATTCATCTGCGATCGGACGCTAAGCATTGGTGATCTCTCCCCCTGACTCTCATGGGGCGGGCAGCACTTTTAAAGATGTTAGCACTACTGTGTTTCCTGTACGCACTGCAAAATACCCCCAATGTGTTCCCCGATGCCTATTTTACCAGTATTGACAGCGTAGTGCGAGGACTGGTGTGGAAGGGGCAGGCACAGCGCATAGCTATGAAAAAACTGACAATGGGATGGTACGATGGGGATATTGCATTGCCTGATATGCGGCTCTATTACTAAGCATCTCAACTGGTTGCAGACAATAGGTGGGTGCATGGGGAGCACAACAATCCAAACTTTCGCACAGACCGTTGGCTATTGGGACGGGGAGGATACAACAAGGCACTCTACACAAACCCCCATAAGCTTCACCTCACTGGACCCACCGCACGCACAGTGGAGGTCTGGCACGGAATTAATAAGAAATGGGGCTGGCGTAACAAGCTCACAAAAGCCACACCACTCTCGGAACCGGATATACTGCGTCAGCTTAGCAAATGTCCTCGATTTGACAGGTGCCACATAATAGGCATCTCAACGGTGGGGGAGTTGTGGGTGAGGGGTAAACTGGCAACATTTGTTGACATGCAGACCAAGTATCAATTAGCAAAAACCGAGACTTTTAGATATTTTCAGATCAGCCATGTAGTCACAGCCGCCATGCCCAAGGAGCTTCCTCTGCCTGAATCCTCTCCAATGGAGGATAGATTGATACTTGAACCTATGCCCACAAAAGCCAGATCCCTTACCTATAAAAAGCTGTTAAATAATCGGCCTGACCCTATGCAACGCCTGCAGCAGGGTTGAGAGGCGGACCTGGGGGGCATGGTTGATGACGACTGGCGCGATGCACTGGCTTCTCCTAGAGAAGTGGCTATCCCAATGAGATTGTGCCTGGTCTAACTGAAAGTCCTCCACTGCATATAATTCGACGCAAAGCTCTTGTTTAAATTAGGTAGAAGGCCTGATCCCCTGTGCCTTCGAAATTGCAACCTGCCGGGCACTTTCTTTCATATCCTATGGGACTGCCCAATAGTTAGACAATACTGGGATAGGGTTACAAAACAGATGGAGAGGGCGTGCGGTAAGACTCTGAATGCCTTCACCCAGTTGTGCCTCCTTAATGTGTGGGAAGCCACGGACCTCACGCAAACTAAGCAAACATGGGCCTCAATGGGTTGGGCCATTGCAAAACACAACATTGAGCAGAGATTGGGGGTGGGGATGGCCCCATGCTTGCGAGATTGGGCTATTGACATGGATAGGGAAATGATTGCCGAAAAGGATGTGTTCAAGCATAGAGGGTGCCCCAAGAAATGGGGCTATAAGTGGGGGAGGTGGAATAAATACAGAGGTGATATATGTTTATCTCCATCAACTGAACTGCAGCGAGATAGGCGTCTATTGCTGGATGCGCCTGGGATTGATGAGGTGCCCTCGCCCTAAACCGCACAAGGTACCTGCTTAATTACAAGATGCCAATTGGTGTGCATGTATTGTCTGAATGCTAATCCACCTTAGTAATGGATACCTAATGAACAGGTTGGACACTGTCATTCTGGTTCAACATGGGGAAGTGAATGTGCTTATCAAAAGCTCTTTGTATTGCAATATGTGACTATGTACTGTAGCCCAGAATATTGCCTTATCATTGCATTGTAGATTTTCTTTTCTTAATAAAAATTGTTTTAAAAAAAAAAGAAAGATAAGCCTGTGTTGACTAGAGAGGGAATTCCTATTCTGCCCCCAAAGACGCCTGCTTCATTTATGATGATGGAAAGAGGATATCATACTTGTGTATGGCTGGAGAATTGGATAGAGTATACAAAAGTTGATGATGTTCTAGCTTTCCAAGAACATGGTACGTTTAATGGGAGAATCCCTCAGAATTTGAGAATGAAAATGAATGATTTAGAGCCAAGACCTAGGTTGACTCAGTATGAGGCTTTGGAAGAATGGGAAACTGAGGCGTTTGAACGAGAGAAATTCAGAAGTGGAAAGAAATTTAGAGGAGTTTTACCTAGCTATCAATATGAGTCACATGAGGGTCAGATGAAACAATGGAGAAGAGTTATAGTATCAGAGGGTTGATATCCAGTGTTAATGGTTGAAGAACAGTCCGGAAGCAGTGTAAGGAAAAGACAAAACACATGAATGTGTCAGGATATGGAGAATCAGATGATGAATTATTGGAGGATATTTTAATTAAAAACCCTCCAACATATCAAGAGATACCTAGTAAGTTCACTCCGAGTGCTCCAGTGTTGGGAACACCATTGGTTCCACAAATTCTTCATGATACATCGCACGCTAAGGTGTTAGAAGACAGTGAGAGAGAAGCTTTAAACAAAACTAGAGAAGAAATAGTACAGAAAAAAAGTCAGTTGAATTTAAATATGGAAGCTTTGACAGTGCCAGTGACAATTGGTCCTGTGATCCCATTGTATGGAGATAAAAAGAGTAGTCCAAAACCACAAACTGTAACAGTTCCTTTAAGTAATTTTAGAAAAGAGATAGTGATGTCTGATGGTCAAGCTAGTGACAGTGATTTGGTTATTTCATAATTGGATCTTCCAATTATGGAACCTTTAACTGAGACTCCAAAGAGAGTTACACCTGAAAAAGCGAAAGAAAAGGCATCTACAGGCCTTAGTGGAGCGCGAGGCTCAACGACGATTTAGAGACGAGGATTTAGAGAGATGAGCACAGGGTATAGAAAAACGAAATTCACAACCAAAGGTTTTAGATGTTGCAAGATTGAAAGTGGATTTGAAAGAAATTATAGCTAGTAATGTAAGTACAGAAAGACTGAACATTTACAGTGTTGTTTTTGTGTAACAGCATAACGAGAAGAGCTAATATTTTTAATGAGAAGTTAACAGAGGTTGTTTCCGAAATTGGAATATAGAGAAATCGAAGTTGTTTGAGAAACCATATCGAGTGGAGTTTACTGAAAATGATATAGAAAGTAGAAATACGTCTGGCAAAAGACTACAGATAAAAGAATTGATGGACATTTTGAGAAAATTGGGAGATATTAATACATGGAGAACTAAACTGACAAAGAAGAAGGAGGAAGCACAAGCTAAAGAAGCATTATCTGCATTTCCAATGAGAGAATTAGAAAAGGTTGAAAGGGTATGTCCAATGAGGGAAGGACCTGGTGGTGGATATGTTTAAGTCCCTTGGAGTAGACAGGATATGATTTCCCTAGGTTGAGAGAGAAACTAGTTGAATGGTACAAGCAAGTGGAAAGATTTGTGAAAGTTTCAAAGGTATTGTTGAAAGATTTGGATGGTCTATTAGACATTGTAGTTTCTGCTGATTTACGGCGGGAGTGTAAGATTACAGTTGGTTGGCCAAACGAGGAATATGCAGGAGATTCCAAAACAGGATCCCCAGCAGAGGAGGTGATGAAGAAATATCACAAAGTAATTACTTTCTTTATAGGGAATATCCCCCCCAAAGAGACTGATTGGGTTAAGATAGATAAAACAACTCAGGAGCAAAAAGAGTCTGTACATGCGTACTATGAGAGGTTGTTACAGGTCTTCAAGCAGTATAGTGGATTTGAGAACATTGGTGATAAGGGTATAGGACATTTTGTATATGCGTTTGTGTATGGTTTGAAACCGGAGATTAGTCAGATGATTCAGGAGCACATGTTGTGCTGGCAGAGTAAAAGCATAGATGAAATATTGAAATATGCCAAGTATTGAGACGATGACATTGAGGCAAAGCATAGAAAGCTTAAAGAGAAAAAGGATGTGGGCACAGGTAAAGTTGGCAGAGCAGCAGGAAGCATCAGTAATTTCTCAGACTGATAATGTGATGAAAGATCAGAATCAAAGTGAACAAGTGCCTTAAAGGACAAGGATGAATGAATTGAGAGGAAGCAAAGAAGACATTTCCTTGTCATGCATGCGGAAAGCTTGGACAAAGGAAGAACGAGTGTAAGGTTGTCCAGAATAATAATGGCCAGATCAAAATTTTAATCCGGAGATGCAGAATGAAGTCGTTGTGAAACAGCAGCAGCAGGTAGTTACTCCACAGTATCAGTTGCCACAGCCTCCTATGCCAAATCATGTGAACATTCAAAAGTACAGTGCAAAACTGAATTTCAAGGAGAAATTGGTAAGAATAACCCTGTGGTTTCACAATATTTTTTGCAGAATGATGATGAATCGGACTATGTACAATGACGGTGCTTGAAGGGGGAGGAAGAGGAGTGCGTGTTTGGCGCATCCATGCCGGTAGATCAGACAGGTCCATTTACTGATGGGAAAGTTGAAGGTAGTGACATCACTTTTCTATTAGACACTTGTGCTACCCGGTCTACTGTGAGAACAACAGACATCCCAAACCTACCCCTCTCGGGAGAAAGTATCCAAGTTGTAGGAGTGCCAAATTAACAGATTTGAACCCCAGTTACAAAACCATTGGAAGTCTATATTGAAAAGACATGCATCGATTTGTGGTGTGTGATTAAAGTGTAGTGAATTTGTTAGGAAGAGACCTGCTGTGCAAAATGAACTGCACAATTAACAGTACGCCTGATGGTGTTGCTTTCCAAACAACTGATGAGGATGTAGTTTACAAAATGATGTTAGCTAAGCAAGGTACAGAAGTGGATGAAATGTTTTCATTAGTAACAAAGTGAATTACCAGAAGAATTGAAAGACACCATAAATCCAGAGGTGTGGGATTTTACAGGAAAGGATGTAGGGCTAATGGCGAATGTAGATTCTGTGAAAATAGAGGTTAAGGAAGGTGCAGTTTATCCAAACATAAAACGGTACAAAATGTGTGCAGAAGTGAAAGCAGGAGTTTCTCCAGTGATTGAACAAATGATCAAGCAAGGAACTCTGAAAGAAATAGTAGGGAGTCCTTGTAATTCGCCAATTATGGGACTTAAAAATCCTAGGGGCAAGTACAGAATAGTTCAAGATTTGAGAAAGATTAATAAGATTGTAGTGCCTTGTTGTCCAGTGGTGCCAAATCCAGCAGTCATTCTTTATCAAACACCCTGGAATACAGGTTGGTTAACAGTGACTGATTTGTGTCAGGCATTCTTTTCCATTCCTTTACACCCGGAAAGCCAGTATTTATTTGCCTTCTGGTTTGGGGATCGTGTGTTGGCATGGTGCCGAGTTCCTCATAGGGTACTCCGACAGTCTCTAAATTTTCAATCAAATCCTGAAAAAGTGTCTACAGTTATTAGTTCTGCCCGGTAAATCAGTTCTGGTTCAGTACATTGATGACCTAGTGGTGGCATCAAAGACCCGAGAAGCTTGTGTCACTGACACAATTGCATTACTGAACCATTTGCCCGAAGGAGGACACAAGGTGTCTTCAGAAAAATTGCAGTTCTGTCAACAAGAAGTTAGATATTTAGGGCATAAAATTGACAGAGGAGTTAGAAAAGTGACACCGGAAAGAATAAAAATAATTAAACAGATGCAACTCCCTCAGACCCAAAGGGAGATGAGAATGTTTCTGGGAGTGGTTGGGTACTGTAGGCAGTGGACCAGTGGCTTCTTCCTGTTAGCAAAGCCATTGATACAAATGACTCGGAAAAGAGCGAAATATCTGATTGACTGGAATGATGAATATTTGGAAGCATTTGTGAAATTGCCTGTGTGAGGCCCCTGCGTTTGGCATGCCTGATTATTCAAAAGAATTTGTGCTGTTTTGTCGTGAGAGAGAAAATTGTGCACTTTCAGTTTTGACTCCGAAACATGGACAGAGCAGACATCCGGTGGCATATTTCTCTGCCACCTTGGATCCTGGTTGCTTAAAAGCAGTAGCTGGTACCTGCGTGAGTCTGGAGCAAAGTGAGCCAATTGTGATGGAACATCCCGTAAAAGTGTATGTTCCACATTCAGTTCAGATTCTTTTGACAAGAAGGCGAACACAGCACCTCACTCCTAGTTGGTTGACTAAGTATGAAAGAGTGATTTTGGGAGCAGAAAACGTGACAGTGATAAGATGAACAATAATGAATCTTGCCACATTATTGCCAGATCAATGTTGTGGGGAAGTGAAAGATGAAACTGATCATGATTGTCTGGATTTGACTGAATTATGTACTAAGCCCCGTCCTGATATAAAAGAAACTCCCTTGAAGGAATCTGATCATGAACTATTTGTGGATGGGTCTTGCCTGAGAAAAGAAGATGGAGGGCTAAGTGCTGCATATTCTGTATGCAAAATAATAGGGGTCATTGAAGCATCCTGTTTACCGGGAGTCAAGTCTGCACAAGTAGCCGAATTGGTGGCTTTAAAGGCATGCAAAATTGGGAAAAATTGGAAAGTAACCATATTTATGGATAGTCAATATGGTTTTGAGGTCGTGCACGACTTTGGCCAGCTCTGGATGCAGAGGGGTTTTCTGAGTTCTTCAGGATCCCCTATCAGAAATAGTAAAAATGTAATAGATTTGTTGGAAGCATTACAATTGCCAAAAGAAATAGCAGAGGTCAAATGTGCTGCACACCAGTCAGGAAAGGACTATGTGACGGCGGGCAATAGATATGCAAACCAAATTGCTCAATACTGTGCAAAAAATAAAATGGCAATTAACAGAAAAGTGGAAACAGGTGAAACCAGCTGCCAACTTATGTTTTTCTCAGTTCCAGAAACACAGGTTGAGGTCAGACAGTTGGAGGAAGAAGTTGAGGAAAAGGAAATCTGGATAAAGTCAGGTTGTACAAAAAGGACCGAAGATGAAGTGTGGGTGTACTTAAATGGCAGACCACTCATGTCAGATTGCTTACTTTCTCAAATGGCTAGAGTATACTATGGAACAACACATATTGGCAGGCATTCAATGATCAGACTATTTGGTACAATCCAAAGTTTACGGTGGTCGCACAGAGCCTTTGCCAAAGATGCTTGATCTGTCAGCAGCAAATCCCGGGCAGAATGACAGTGGTCAGTTGGGAAAAGATTAGAAAGGCTGAAGGACCCTTTACCAGACTGCAGTTAGACTTCATTGAGTTGCTTCCATGCAATGGATTGAAGTATGTACTTGTCATAGTGTGTCTGTTCTCGAGATGGGTAGAGGCATACCCCACAAGAAGAAATGACAGCCTCACAGTTGCTAAATTATTGTTGAGGGAGTTGATACCTCGTTTCGGTTTTCCAGTTACTTTGGAATCAGATAGAGGACCTCATTTTAACAATGAGATCCTTTGATTAATCTGCGCTGCATTTAGCATTGAACAAAAACTGCACTGTGCTCATGCTCCAGAGGCTTCTGGAATAATTGAACATTTCAATGGCACAATCAAGTCAAGATTATGGAAGGTGTGTGCATCCACAATACTAAAATGGTCAGATTGTATTGGATTGATGGGTTAGGGAAGCATTCCTGATAGGAAAACAGGCTTGAGCCCTCAAAGTGCTCATGGGAAGGGCATTGAGACAAGCATTTATTCCTGGAAATAAATTGATGAATATAACTGATGATCTGGTATTGGTGGACTATTGCAAAGGATTGGTTGAAATGGTGCGTTCTGTCTCTCATCAGGTTGGAGAAGATGCAGTTGCAAGGTGGCCACGCCAAGTGCATGATTTGAATCCTGGAGACTGGGTATTAGTGAAGAAACACACAAGAAAACCATGTCTCGCACCCAGGGGGATAAACCACGTCAAGTCATACTTGTCACTACCATAACAGTGAAGTGTGCAGGTTTATCCAATTGGATTCACGCTACCAGAAGAATTCCAAGCCCATCCGAAGAGCAAGAGCAGCAACTGACCGAACTAGCTGAAACACCAGAAGCTGAAGGTTGTAAAGTAGAAGAATCTAAGGTGACAGATTCTGAAAGACAAATAGATGATGAACAAACAAGTACAAGTCAAGAAGACTGGATACCAGTGATTGAAAAACCTGAAGTTATTATCAATACAAAAAGAAGAAATAAATTAGAGACAGGAAAGTAGAAATGAGAAGTCAGGGAAAGAAGAACATACTCAGGAAGAAATAAACAAAGCTATCAAGAATCCCGAGCAGGGACAGGAAAGAGAAGAAGAACAAGTTCAGGCTGAAGAAGAGCAAATTGTAATAAGATCTGCACATAATCAGATAGGGTTAAAAGAACAAAGACAAACTATAGAAGTACCTGAACAGGACCAGTTAGATGCAGGGGAACAAGTACAAGAACAAGTGGAAGAAGAACAAAATACAGAAAATACAGAGCAAAGACAATTAGTAAGGGAAGAAGAACAAGAACAGATTGTGCCTAGACATATTGAAAATAAAAGAGTTTTCGAAAACGACAAAGAAGGTGAAAGTGCCGTTCAGGTCAAAAGAGTAAGAAAAGGAAATAATTGGCCAGGTGGAGTTAAAAGATTAAGATACTACCTTTAGAAAATCAGGGGAGCAACCAGAGCAAGTAAATGAAGTTTCAAGTCAAACTCGATCCAAACAGCCAGCAGTAAAACTCACACGAAAAAGTCCAACATTCATAAGTCTGAACAGAAAATACAAGGCCCCTGAGTGGACCTATGCAATTCTAGAAGAATTTGAAAATTTAAGATTTAAGTGAGGAATGAGAAGAAGTTCATGTTGCACAGATTGATGACAACAGATTAAGACCACCCTAGAAACAAAAGAGAGTGAATTGTGAATAAAGAAAGAAAAGAGAAAAGACATTTTCTCAGATTAAAATGGCAGAAATTGAAGTCGATGTACGACCGAAATGAAGTATTAAAAGAAAATGTTTTAGATTTTGTTTATGTAGTATTCTATTAGTGGTATTAGTGTGGTTGTTTTTAACCATAGGAGTGCCAAGTAACAAAAATAATACAACTACTAATGAGAAAGTAGATAGAAATAAGGAAACTAAAATAGAAATAGGGGTAGCAGATGGGATAAACTATCATTATAGTGAGTCAGACAATGATTCGTCTTTAAATGTGTTTAGTAAGTTGTTATTTCAGTATGTTAATACAATGGAGATTAGTGATTGTTATGTCTGTATAAAGTTACTGTCGTCCGTATCAGAAGGGGTGACTTATCACCTTATTCCTTTAACATATGGTGTATCATGTAGTGTTCCATCAAGTTTATTTTATGTAAGCGGAAAGCTTCAGTATTCTTACTCCAACGTAGATGTTGTGTTTTCAGAACTATCTATTTGAAAGAATATGAATCCAGTATTTAGTAGTAAGGATGCACAGTTTATGGGTGAATTCTTCTTATCAATGAGTTCAATATATATAGCACAATCACATAGAGATAACCTAACATGTATACGAGGTGAAGAAAAGGAGTTTTTGAATTTAGTAGAAGGAGACAGGATTTAACAAAGAAGGCTGCTGAACAGAAATCCTATGTACCTCCATGGGCTGAGAAAGAGGGAATCTATGCAAAGGGCGAGGCTTATGCTGCAATGTCCTGAGACTTTGTGAAAAGGGGAAAATTCTGCCTCCATAGGTTAAAGACAGATTATAATAACATTTTTATTGGTTCCAGTGAATGTGAACACAACTTCCTAATTTGAGGCGGAGGGGGACTAAAAGGGGGAACCAATCCTGTAGTTCCAGGAGTTTATTATGTATGCGGGAATAATGCCTATTACAGGTTACCTGCAAAATGGTAATGGAGCTGTTATTTTGAAATAGTTTTTCCAAAAATCTACCATGTGGACAGAATCAATGGAATATTTAATGGACTAAGATGAATAAGAAGAGTTAGTTTTTCTGATATTTAGCGCATTGATACCCTCAGTTGGAGTCATTCTAAATTCACGTAAAATTTGCTAATTGTCAACAATAGTTGATCGTCTTTCTACAAACACAGCTGAAGGTTTCATGATGATTAATACGGAAATGGTTGCGATAAGGTCTATGGTTTTACAGAATCGTCTTGCTCTTGATATCTTATTGGCAAACGAGGGCGGAGTCTGTGGTATGTTGAAAATTCAACATTGCTGAACTTATATTCCTGATAAAAGTAAGGAAATTAAAGGGTATACAGAAAATATTACAAGGAGTCATGAAGAATTTACCCAACTGGAGGTTGACAGTGTATGGGGAAGACTAACAAAGAGTATAACATCAATAGGGAAATGGTTTACTGATTTTGGGAAGAGTTTTCTAGGTCAATTAATATTACCAATAGTTGTGATAATGACAATAGTATTGATAGTAATGATCACATGCAAGTGTTACAGAAGTAAGGGAAAAGGAAGAATACATTTACAAAAGGAAGGGAAAGGAAAAACGAAAGAGGGAATACGAAGAGATCCAGCTGGACGAAATAAAAGGAGAACTATACAAATGGATGGAAGATTTGAAAGGAGAAGGAGAAACTGACCAAGATCAGAGGGAAAGAAAAGAAGCAGAGATGTGCTAAAGTTGGCATCTAGTTGGGATGGGTAATTTTGTGATGGCTCAACAATTCCATCAGAGAGGGGACTGATGGAGCAAGGACTCGTACAAAAGAGACTTGCTCTGAGCAATACACTCGTTAAACTCACTAACAAGTTACTAATCCTGTTTACTTAAATAACTAATACGCACCACATTGAACACGTGTGTTAGTGAAGCTTGTTTATGTGTGTACTAATGCGGATAACAATGAAGACGGACTAATACCGCTCTAAACGGGGAAACTGTTGTGCGCATGCGCAGTATGACGAGCTAAATGCTTGGAGGGAAATTCTGGCGCATGAGCTAAAGATACTAAAATGGAGTCTTGAAGACTCGTGTGCATGGCATCTGCTAGATTGAACTAAATCAAGTGCTTTTTAGAAATGGTAATGCGGGGAAAAGATATACATAAATAAATTGGGATAGAGTAGAGGTGGGTGGTATACAGTGCGACCATTTTATTTGTGAAAGTAACATCTGTCTTTTGACTTTATCACTAGTGCGTATTTGGGCCTCTCTTGCATAACTGGACTGAATGAAGTGATGCGATGCCTGCGCATGCTCACTGAGTGGAGTCATGAAGGCTATGACTGAGCTATTGAACGGAAGCCAAGATAGAGTGCTACAAGCATGGGAACGGATGGTGAAACGTTCAACGATGTGGACTCACATTCAGACTGTTACAAACATTTTGCAAATAAAATATAAAGGCGTGTGTGAACTAAAGTTATGAATAAAAATTAAGGGGATGGGTCTGCGAACAATGGTTTAACTGAATTTAATAATATGTAAGCATGGTGTGATTGAGCTTTCCCCTAGCCTGACCAATCAGATTTCGTATTTTTACGGTTTTGAAACTTTAGTGGGTGGAACATGAGAACAAAAGGTATAATTAAGATAAGCTTAGTTAGTTAGTGAGCTTTTTCTGGGGAGATGCTGTTGCTGGGAGAGATGCTGATGAAGAGCCGAATGCAGAACTTGAAGCAGAATATTCTATCCTAATTTAATTGGGTTAGATCAGAAGATCGCGGAAGACTCTCGAGGAGAAAGAGAGTGTGACACAATCGTTGGTATTATAAAGAGGTCATCTATCTTGTCCTGATTCCTGTCCTGAAGTCTTTGTCTCCTGCCCTATCCGGGGGGACCCTCACCAGCCCTTTGGTCAGGAGGTTCATCTTTCACACCATCCTTGAAAACTATATTTTTCGTAATTTGTTGATGTCCTTTTCTCTCTATCCTCTCCCTTTTTGAACATTGATCATTGTATGAGTCCAAAGTATATGTTTGGTGTTTATGAATTGAATTTTCTCTCCTATGAATGAAGGTGACTGCACTGTATTTTGGAATGGTTCACGTGTATTAATTTTAGATAAAGATTTAAAATTTCCCTGAGTCTGTGGGTATTTTCATTGAATAAAAGAACAGTAAGTTTTACGTCATTTTTCACCATCAACTAGTTCAACTAATGGTCTATTGACCAGAGGAAATAACTTTTTGATCAGTGAAAGGATAGTTAGGATTATTAAATAACTAATCCTTAACACTGAAAATTACAAACTTGAACCCCAGCGGTTTCAATCACTTGTGAGTTTATGGGCCCAGGTGAGTATATGGTAGTGGAGTATCTGATGTTGTTGAACCGCTGGATCAGTGACACTGTCTAAGTGCGCATGACGGTTTGGCCGGTCTAATCGTCATGAGCACTGTGCATGTTCTCTACCGGCTGTATTGTACTGCCTGGGTGGATGACAAGCATAGGACCCAGTCCCCATCTGAGTACTGAACCACATCGCTCAGACCAATCACAGTCCTGCTGTCATGATAACAGCAGCATAGTGATTGGCTTAGGGGAGCCAGAGAGCCCAGTAGCTTTCTGCTGCCGGGACTTGAGTCAGGAAGATAATGAACAGGATGGAGGAGAGGCAATGGCCAGCCGTACCCATGTAACTGCTTTTTTTTTCATTCCCCCCCGACCTCCCTGCTTTTTCACCCCCGTCCAGAAGCAGCTGCTACTGTTAAAGGATGAGGGAAACAAATCACTGCGAGACCTAATGGTTCTGTAATGAAACTAAATCCAACTGATAACCCGAGCAGCATCCAGGGCTGGCTTTAGAGCTGTTGGCACCTGTTGAGAAAATCATTTTTGGCGCCCTGACCCCACCCACCCCCCCACCCCCATGACCACCTCCTGGGATTCCTTCACAACCATCAGGCGAAAGAGCCCCACGTTCATAAACATTTCATTTGCTTTAAAGCACCAGTAAAGGCTGGCTTTACTAATAAGAATGTATATCTACCCAAACACTTTTCAGCAACGTCAGGAATTTATAATGAAAGACTGGGGGTGGCTGGGGACACAGAACGTACTAACTATTTTATGCAGTTTGCATGCAGTGCTTTATTGGGGTTGTATCTTATGAACTGTGGTAACAAAAATAATTCTGTTAAAAAAGCAGAAATCGACTCAGCAATCCACATAAAATACAGATCTGTGATCTGCATGGTGCGTATTCTTTGCAGCAGGCATATTAACTCTCTGCACTATTTTATGGAGAGTCAAAACTGCCCATAGACAAAACTCTGATCTCTCTCTAGCAGGAACATTGATCACAAGAGTTATCGTGCCATTTTTAATGCTGCCTGAAAACTAGACGCACAAGGAACTCTGCTGAATGTGTTTTACATCTTAAATTATTGCTCAACACACTCCTCCCCTCCCCCACTGAGGTAGGTGCCCCTCCCCAGGTCACAGCCCAGTGCAGCTGCACCAGTCGCACTGCCATAAAGCAGGCCTTGGCAGCACCGGCATCACATGGTGGCATTAAACTTCAATATGCCCCATGTCTGATTTTGCCATGAACTTTGATGCCAATATTAAGGGTTTTTACCTAGCTCATTCGTGAACAATTAGCTCTAGATGTATCTAGCTGGTTAGTTCTACAGTGCCATGGAGGATTTTTCAAACTTTTGACAAGTAATTTTTTTGCCCTTCTTAGCATTTACGCTCTCTGGGCCCGATTCACAAAGAGCCCTCACAGTCGTGCCAGAGGTCGTGGTGGTGTCTCCGCAATGAGAAACTGCAGTGCGGAGATCCTGCCATGACTGTAGATACTGTATGTGAATCGGGCCTACAGTATTCATTTTACAATATGCTTCAAGGCAACCAACAAGTTACTGCAGCCCTTAGGAGTAGCTAAAGATCAACATGTAATCTGAATAAAACTGTGGGTACAAGTGTAGTGCCGATCCAAAGTTCCACCCATTCACCGTGCAGAAATTGATGTCCAGATTGGATGTAAATATATTAAACCATGAAGGGGCCAAGAGACATCCCATCCTAATACGTCTCTAGTCACGCGGATTTTCCAGGTAATTCCCCTCCACTTTTGGTCCACACAGAACAGTACATATCTTAGTATATATACGATAATTTTGTTCAAACAAAGATCTTCCTGGATGACCGCTTTCTAAGAGCAAACCATGGAGTCATCTATATTGGGCACCACAGTGACAATTCAGTATTAATATCCTGCGCAGACCCTGTTCTCGATAGAACAGGGTCTGCGGGGATATTCATACTTTCGGAGCTTCGTCGACGGACTTATTGCTGCCCTTATTGGGCATTACAGCAATGTTGGAATTAGAAGGCAAGACGGATTTAACTGAGGGGGAGTAAAGAAATCCATGTTTCACATGCTGTTCTTTGACTTTGGTAGTATCCTGACCACCCCCTTTTCAATGGAACACAAGAAAACGAGTGAATGGGGTAGTCTAATCCAGTGCTCTAATGGTTCACAGCCTTATTGTTAACTGGTTTGTCCCACCTTGAAAACATAGCTTTTAAAGACCATACAGCAGATACAAAGAAAAAAAAAAGAGCAAGGTACTTACTTTCTTTGACGCTCTTTCTGGTGGATACTTTATCTAACCGCAGATTCCTCATCTTGTAAATATTACCCTGGAAACTCAAACATAGTTTTCCTGCGCACCAGTAGGTAGCTGTTAGAAATTGTGTTTGCAGGTTGGCAGAGGTATGCACCCTGTCCAAGCAAGAACCACAATCCTAGCCAGTGTAAGACACAACACACCCTAAATTATCCTGTGCTCACCCTCTGGTAGCTTGGCACAGAGCTGTCAGGCTGAACTTAAGAGGCAATGAGTAATGTATTTGTGCAATACTTTCAAACAGTAAAACAGTGAGAATCAACACAAAGAGACTCCACAACAGGTTAGAGAAATAGAGAATCATTTCATATATAAAACAGGACAAAAAAGAGAAAAATCCAAGAAGTTGAGGTATGAATAGCACTTAGAAGCAATAGAATCTTAATTGGGATATCTGGTCGCCCTGGACTGGGGCAAAATGAAAAGTTCTGGCAAAACACAATGGAGCGCAGGCCTGATACAGGTAACCACTTGGGCCCGCTGAACAAAAGTACCTTGATTCAGAATGCGTCGTCGTCAACGAAGATATAAGGTGCAGCCAAAGCGATGCGTTGGTATCGAGCCACGAAGTGGACAGGATGCATCGGTTCTCTCCATGCAACTGCAACAATGCATTGGTTCTGAGTGTGATGTGTTGGTTCCGAATGTGATGCGCGGCTGATGCTCCCGCAGTCGTCAATGCGTTGATTCTGATGGCGATGTCTTGGTTTTGAAGGTGATGCACTGGGTCTGCTCCACAGAAAGGCGAAGATTTGGAGTTTCTGATGAGGATGCATGGGTTCTGGTTCATGCAGCACTTTATACCCATTTCCAAGGGCCCAGGACAGGGTTGGCACCACTTGGCAGAGCAAGACTAGCAGCAAGCAAAGTCCAGCTGCTATAGAAGGATGAGTCGAAGTCTTTGATGTACCCGAGACTTAGAATAGGAGACAAGCCAGCAAGCCCTTAAGTCGCTCTGAGTTCAAGTGATGCAGGTCCAGTCCTTCTCACCTAGGCACGAGAACAGCAGGCAGTAGGGCAGCTCAGCAAGGCAAGAGTACAGCAAAGCTGAGTGGCAGTCCTTTCAGCAGCGCAGCAGTTTTTCCTGACTGAAAATTCACAGGTCCAGAAGTGTACTAAAATCATGATGTCAGAGGTCCACTACTTTTACCCAGATGTGCCTTTGAAGTGGGGGAGTGAAGTGCACAGAGGTACCCCCCTCCAGACTCACTGCAGGGGATATGAAGTTCATTGTGTGAGGACAGGACACAGCCTAGCAATGTCAAGCTTCTCCCTACCATCACCAATGATGACCCATTAAAACACACTGGCTGTCTAGATGGAATACACAAAGCCCAGTTGTCACCCAACCTAGACTGAACAGAGGCAGGCAGGAGGCACCAAATGGCTAAAGTAAGTAAATGGCAACTTTCTAAAAGTGGCATTTTCCAAACTGCAATTGAAAATCCAACTTCAAAATAAGTTGTGATTTTACATTGCGAGTCCAGAGACACCAAACTTGAAATGTCTCTCTCTTCACAATTGGGAATTACACTGAAAATATGTAATACCTAGGCTATTCTTTTTTTTTTAACATACTTTTATTGGCATTTATAGTTTACCATGACAATTTGCGATACAAGTACATGCATTTGAGTTATATACTTCATCTGCTACAATACCAAGGCTATTCTATGGAAGAGATGGGCCTTGCGGTAGTGAAAAACAAATTTGGAGGTTTTCACTACCAAGACATGTAAAACTTAAAAGTACATGTCCTGCTCTCTAAATATATTGCACCCTGCTTTGTGGGTTAGACAGGGCCTACCTGCGGGGTGACTTAAATATATCAAAAGGGAAGGGCAAGACGTTTATATTGCCAGGTCGAGGTTGCAGAGTAAAACTGCACACAGAGGCTCTGCAAAGGCAGGCCTGGGCCATGGTTAAATAGCTACTTAAGCGGGTGGCACAGTGAGTGCTGCAGGTCCACCAGTAATATTTAATTCACAGGCCCTCAGCACATATGGTGCACTTTACTAAGGACTTATAAGAACACTAAATATGCCAATTGGGGTTAAGCCAATATTACAATGTTTAGGGGATATAGCACACACACTTTAGCACTGGTTAGCAGTGGTAAAGTACTCTGAGTCCTGAGGCCAACAAAAACGAGGTCAGAAAAAGAGGAGGACCACAAAAAGTTTGGGGTGACTCTTCAGAAAGGGCCATTTTCCAAAAGTGGCATATAAGTGCCAAACAGGTGTGCGGACATCATTTGGCTTCAAAGGCTTGTAAGTAATCTCAGATGCAGAGTCTATCAGGAAAAGGGCCAGACCAGTGAGCAGATCACTAGTTTTGGACATTTTTAGATGGAAAAGAACAAGGCGGTGGGAGGGCAGGCAGGAATCTGTGGTTAGATAGAGTATCCACCAGAAAGAGCATTACAGGAGGTAAATACTTTGTTGTTCTGATGGATATTTCTAACTTTGGATTCCTCACACCTTGTGCCTTGTGAATAGATACCAAAGCTGTACCAAAACTGTACGTCCCCAGGTGGTGGGTGTGTGGCTTGGCAAAGACCAAAAAGCACTGCAGGAGCAAACGGGCATAATGCTCATGCTGACGGACCGGACTGTCAAGGCAACAGTGCTTTGTGAACATGTGCGTTGATGCCCACATAGCAGCCTGACAGATATCCAGGAAAGGCACTTCACGGGCTACAGAAGTAGTAGCAGCCTTATCTCAAGTGAAAGGTACCCTCAATCCTTCAGGAGGCTGCTTCTCATCTAGCACATAGCAGACTTTAATGAAGAGGACTATCCACCTATAGATGGTTATTTTCTGCACTGCCTTGCTCTTCTTTGCTCCCGAAAACCCCACAAAGATTTGATCAGTAACTCAATGATCCCTGGTATGATCAATGTAGAAACTTTGAACTCTTTTGGGGTCCAATTGATGGAGTCTCTCCTCCTCCTTCGATGGGTGAGGTAAGGCAAAGAAAGTCAGAAGGGCAATAGCCTAACCAACATGGAAAGGCATTAACACTTTCTGCAGAAATGCAGCTCAAGTTCTCAACACCACTGTCTGCAAAAATTGTTGTGTAATGTGGCTGTACCAAGTGCCTGCAGGTCAAGCATGTGATAAGCTGACATCATTATCCGGAAAGACCTTTATCAGGGGTAAGAGACATAGCGGGCAGCTGTGCATTGGCTCAAATACGGTGCACATTAGGAAAGTTAGAATCAAATTCAAGTCTCCCACTGTGACATCACAAAGGGCTACACAGCAACATGTGCTGTAAACCGTTAAGAAATCTAATCACAAAACATGATCTAACCCATGAAGGTTGATCCAGCAACAAAAAGCTGAAAGAACCAAAAAATAGCCCTTAACTGTGCCCAAATCAGTTTTGGGCCAGCAACAAAACCAACAACAACACTTCAGACAGCAATGGATGTTTGCAGATAAGTAAACATATAAATAAATCAAACTAATTTCGTTGTGTGTACTGCATCCCTAAATGCAATGCAGTGCGCGCAACGAAATTCGTTTGATTTATTTATATGTTTACTTACCTGTAAACGTCCAATATCCATAGATTACTATCCACACCCTGCCCCTCCCCCTCCCCACGTCACCGCCCCAGCAGGTACTCCCCTACCGACCGCGGCTGTCTGTCACTGACCCAATCACGGTCTAACAGCCACTACTGCTGAACTTTTGCAGTCTTCTCCAAAACCTGGACAGAATCGGATAGGTTCCCTTTGTACTTTGTCCATTTGGTTTTCAGACCCCACTCAGTGTCCACATGTGTTGTACTACTTTATTCGATATTTACATATCATAAAAGTACAAACAATACAAACATAAAAACACATATTTAAAATTCTACTTATTCAATACATTTCATACCATGATCTAAAAAGATAAAAATCTGAGTTTTTACATTTAAAACAAGGGGATCAATAGTACATTAGCAGAAATCGGTATATACATTAGTTTTACAGCTCATCCTTTCTCATGTCTTAAACCATCAGTCTGGCACGGATGAACCACGCACTGGCTAAATATTTAGCGACCCCGCATACAACTAGCATGGATGTAACATCCGACAGGAGCATACGCAAGGCGGTTCTGGTCTCTCTCACACCCAGCTCTCTGCATACCGGTTTTAACCATTTTGTTCTGGGTCTTTTGTAAGCCCTACAAGCGAATAGAAAGTGAGGAAGTGATTCGCTTGTACATGGGCATCCGGGGCAGCTGGGAGAATGGGCATATGCCCCCCTTCCTTTCCATCCCTCAGTAAAGTTTTTCAAGGGTAGGATCCCGTATCTCATTTTCAGAAAGAGGGACGTGTCCCTAGGGTTTTGAATAAAATCTAGGAAGAGCTCGAGTTTTTTACTGGGTTTGAATTCCATGAAGGCAGTTGTTAATGCCCCACACTTAGCATGTTTTAATTCCTCCTCCTGGATCCATCCCCAATATATTTTTTTGATGATATGCTTGTGGGGAGGGGACAGTGTTCACATGTGCCATCTGGCATGGTCGACTAGCAGGATGCATGAGGGCTGTAGTCCCAGCAGCCTCCACACCATCCGCACTCATATTCAGGATATAGGTTGAAACATTTGGATCATAGACCGAATGTCCTGTACTTCTCACGCCACTGCCTCATATACAGGATGGCTCTGACTGAGAGAATCTGGAAAGGACTTCAGGATGCAGCAGGAATAACACAGAGTCCCTAGTTTCATAAAAAGAGCCTGAACATCCTGCTGCAAAATGGACAAGTGCTCCTCATAAGCCTCGCAGATGGGATGGAAGATGCAGTGGGGGATAGAAAGAAATGGGAGGGAGTTGGCCCCTTTGACGATTTGGAGGATTCATGCATCCAAAATGATCTCTCGCCACCCCTGAAGTAGTTTTGCTGTTGTGGTCCCCAGAGGGGCTGGGGCTGAGCTGTACTGTCCTTGATGCTCTGACCCTTGTTTCTGGGAGCGGAGGCCTTGGCCATGGAATGGTTGAGAAGGTTGCTGGGCTGGCAGCATGGTCTGGTATTGAGGATATTGGAAGCCCTTGGAAAACCACAAAAGGGACAAAACTGTTTGAGATATTGCAAGGTAGGGGCAGACAATCCCAGGGAATGGTGCTGCAATACGACTTTCCTTAAATTGTTCAAAGGCAGAGGCCACATTCTCCCTGAAGAGGCGAGAGCTGTCAAATTGCATGTCTATTAATGATGCCTGGACATATCCGGTGAAACCTGTGGACCTCATACAGTTGTGATGCAGAAGCAGCACTCTTGTCCCTGTTGCCCATCCCAAGCAATCAGCTGTTTCCAGGTTAGACTAAATAGCAAATGTTGCCACATCCCGGTCATCCAGTATGGTTTGGGCTAAAGATGCCTCCTGAACTGTCAGATTTGATCAACCGTATCCCGTAGAGCATGGCTGGCAGAAAACAACATGTATTTGCCAAAAGTCTCAATGCGTTTGGACTCACCGTCAGGAGGGGTCGTAGGAAAGGCATGGTTCACCCTGCTGGTGAAGA
Source organism: Lissotriton helveticus (assembly GCF_964261635.1). Taxonomy (NCBI): domain Eukaryota; kingdom Metazoa; phylum Chordata; class Amphibia; order Caudata; family Salamandridae; genus Lissotriton; species Lissotriton helveticus. The sequence continues at coordinate 758,674,458 of NC_136061.1, read as the reverse complement.
TCTGGCTCACCAGACTCTCTGGTGCCGGGAGTTGAGTCAGGATTCTCAGTTCTGATCTGTGAAAGCGAGCTACAAGTTTAAACACTGGGGGCTCACAGCATGACTTTGCTCAAGTGCCCAATAGGGTATCTTTACGAGTTTTGTTGAATAGCATGAGAGGATAAGTTGGCGCCTCAGGATGAAGAACCTCCATCAGGACTTTAGTTTTGACTTCCATGATAGGGAGCTGCAGGTCAAGGACCTCCACAGCTGTTGCACAGCCAAGGGAAAACACTTTCCTCTGTGACAAGACCAGGGGGAGAGGCAAGTCTAGTGTCTCGGAGGTATCCAGAGCACTGGCATCGTGTAATTCAGCATGCCAATTGTCCTCCTCATACTGTGGAACGAATTTGTCCCTCTCCTCATAGTTATTGTCAGAACTTGTGCCAAACAGCTATGTTATGTAAGACCTCTGCCGTGTGGTAACCGCAATATATGGGAGTCAGAAGGATTGGTTATAGACTGCTCAGGTTGGACTGGATTGCGGCCTCAGCTGAGGTCAAGACGAGACTCGCTCTGAGTCAAAAATTACTTCAGGTAGCAAATTTTCCTCCAGCGGTCAGCACTGGCGTCAATGTTAAGGGAATCGGTGTAGAGACTGGTCCCAGAACCAAATTCAGCACAGAAGTTGGTGCGGTACCCAAAGCCTGTTCACGAGGTACAATCTGTGCCTCTGGCGAACCCACCAGCAGGTCACGACTGCATGCCTCTGTGGATCCTTGAGGCGCATAGGCGTGCCAGAGGGAGCCAGAAGCATGCCAAATATGTGCAGCAGTGCCGTCCTAAACGCCGCTATTTGCAGCAATGTAGACGAAGGGCCTGGATTTCGAGTTGCATCCAAACCAAACTTGGAATCTGATCTTCTGGAGGTTGGGGGAAGAAGGAGTCACATGTTGACGCCCTTATGCCATCTCTGGAGTTCAAGAGTGGAGTGGAGGGATTCCCACTGGAACTTTTTGTACTTCTTCTTCGACTTACCCAAAGACTTCAAAAGCATCTAATTATGGCAAGGAGTCTTACGATGTCGGACGATGTAGAGTTTTGCCTTGCCATCCCATATGTCCTATAGGTTCATTGGGCACAGTTATCACAGACCCTAGAGTTATGCTCCAACCTCAGGCACCTTAGGCATATCCGTGGGGATGTGTTGAAGACATTTGTCTACAACAGTCCTAAAAAGCTTTAAACCCCGTCGTTTTGCGAGGTCACTTATTTCCCTTGCACATTGGTTAAACAAATTTGCATAAAAAAATCCATCGAAGACGAGTAGCAGAGCTCCGGATCCATCTCTCAAGCGAGAAAGAAAGGAACAAACATCGGCATGCCTGGAAGATGCGTATATGTGGCCTTGCTGTTCGTCGCTTCCGGGGTGGAACAACGTATTTGCGGAGTCACGCGATGCCACTTACCAGCACACAGGGGTGCAGCTTCTGAGTTTCGAGATCCAGTCTAACACCCGGAGGAATGTTCACAAGGTGAGGAACCTGCGCTTAGAAGTATATATGTTAAATTCAAATAGACAATTCTTCCCTTTCGGACATCCTAATAGTACCAATTAGAAATTCCTCAAATACAATAAATAAGCTTGCCTATATAAAACATAGGTGAAATAGTAATACACAAATATATTAAATACCCTGGTTGGATCACAAAATGAACACTACTTCTAGTGACATGATTTCAGGCTGCAGAGAAAGCGCTCGTTTTGTTTCACTTTCAACATTAAAATGAAATTAAAATGAAGTAACTCGGGCGTGTCATGTGAACATAACTCGGAAAAATAACAGATGGTATTATATATTTCCAGAAGTAGACATTTCAGTTTGAAAGCCATGAACGTCTTCCAAGAGACATCAGAAAGCACGCATGTGCCACTCTAGAGATATTGCTTAAGACACATATATGTGTCAAAGCTGCATAAGCTTCCAAGCGGTATCATAAGAAACAAACAATTTTGCCAAGATTCAATCACTAGATCGTCTCATAAACCATGAAACAAACAATATGTTTCCATTTTTAGAAACTGTCTCCAGCAAGTAAGCTATAAATGGAACCCACTGAGCTTTCCAAAGGCGGCACCAAGACTTCTACAAAACAACTTACTACAGCGAAGGGAGCCATGACATCAAAGAGAGAGAGAGAGCTCACTTGATGATGTGCAGACTTTCTTGTATAGTGGTGTTTGGGGACTTCCGTTGGGCTGTAACCCTTGTTTGCCTTCAGTACTTTAAAAAATAGCGTGAGTATTATTTTCAAGTCCTGTTAATCTAAACCAACTAACTGCCAGTTTCAGATGGATTAAGACAAGTTGTGTACGGTATTTTTATATGTGCCCACTGTAGGAGAGTAGGATCTGTTTCTTATAGTTACCCCCACTTTTTGCTGATTTTTCACTGTTTGCGACTTAGTCTGGCTGGGATCCTGCTATCCAGGAACCCAGCCTAGCTGCTTTCTCCTCTAAATTAATTGCATGTACTTTAGGTACACTGCAGATTGGATTCTGGGGTACCCTTGTGAGTCCCTTGTATAAGGTATACTATGTACCCAGGGCATAGGTACCACAGATGACTCTCAGGGGCTGCAGCATGTATTATGCCACCCCTGGGAGACCATTCAATATGACACAACAGGTCTGCTACTGCAGTCTGTGTAAGGTGGTGCATGCACCCCCTACTTAGATATAGGTTACCTATATCTACCTTATATCACTGCACATATAAACCTATCAGTCACCCCTATGACAGGCCTTATCAATCCTGAAGGCAGGGTGCTGGGTTTTGAGTGAGAGGGTGCCCATGCACGAGCAGAGCCCCTCTACAGCCTTCGGAATCTATTCTCCGGGTTTGTTCTGTGATGCAGCCAATCATATCCTCTTAAGTGCATTATAACCTCGCGGTAAATGCTAAATTTAAAACGGCTGCAAGGAAACATGTCGTGTTTAGTTTCAAACACCTTGGAATCATACCTCCCCACCAGTAACTGGAGGGGGAGGTATGATTCCACCCTCCTAGAGGGAGAAATATGACAACACCGGTACGTCCGGTACCAGCTTTCTCGACCCTGGCATCACAGGATGGATGCTGCCAGCCACAGACACAAGTCTGCCCTCCTACTGCTGGATGAAACTCAGGCAGGGAACGGCTGGACAATAAGCTTCCTGTCACAGGGAGGTGTGACCACCTCCCAGGCAGGCTTTTGTTTATTGGGGCTAGGTGGGTGCACCCTCAGAGTACTTTGATGTCTGCACTGGGGCACATTTGGTGTCCCTGTGCATAGTGCAACTCAAACTGGTTGCAGGAGCCATTTGCTCCTGCTCTGGCGCGAAACTGGACAAAGGACATGGGTGTAGCCACCCCTCTGTCCTGACCCTCCCATAGGTGGGTCCCCAGAGTTTGTCCCACCCCTTCCTTGGGTATAAAGTAGGAACCCCTGACTACAGGACTTTAGATTTTACCTGGACTAAACTCTGCTACGGAAACCAAGTACTTCGATGATCTACACTACGCTGGATGACTGTAGAATCTCCCTTGGAGTAAAGGAGTTACTCCCCTGCAAGGCAGGCACCTGAAACACATCTGACTGGTTTGCATCTACGCAGCTCCTGAAGGTGTCCGAAGATTTCTGCAACACAGGAGGTGGGTTCCTGTGGTCTCTGAGGTTGATTCGTGCTCTCAGCAATTCTATGATCCGCATCCCTCGTGGGGACCATGCAACCCGAACCCCTGGTCACCGTGTACATTTACAGCAGCATTTGCTTTTTGGCGAACCCTGAGGCTGTGCTTTGGGCTACTTGTAGTCCTGACCCCGAGCAATGCTTCCACCAAAGATTACCAGCCTACACTCCACGAGTGTTCTGTGGGCTGGTGTTTGGTGATTCCTATCGAGGTCCCTTCGCGATACCTGGTCTGTCGACCAGGGGGTCCCTGAGAAGGGAACTTTAACTTTCAGTGGGCTTTCCTGGTTGCTCCTGACGTACCCTGACTCTCCATGGCCTGGGGAGTCCCCAGGACCTTGCTGGTTCTCACCAAAGCATCTTTTCTGTGACCGCGTGGGTTGCAGTTGCCAAGGCTTGTTGGTCTCCAATCCTGACACTGACCCCCCCCCAGCACTTGACATCCTTCGTGGGACAGCTCACCTGCGGACTTTAGTCATCCTCAACGTCTCCTGGTCCCGGTGGCTGCAGAGTCAAGCTTCACCTCTTTACACCTGAAACACCCGACATCGGTGGGCATTCGTCTAGCGTGCCCCTGGTCACCCTGAAGTGACCCAGACGCTGTCCCCTCTGCTTTCAGCTTCTTCTCAGCTTCGATCCAGGCTTGGATCACACCGGACACTTTTTATCTTCCCGGCAGCAGCACTTTGCAGCATCACGCCATTGAAAACGATAAAGATATCCAACACCATTTGACAACTATGTACCTGGCTTCCCTGGGTTAGGTAACACGCGTACTCCAGTGCTCACATGGGTGCTGGCCTTAGAACCTTCTATGCTTGAAAGGGTTTACTCAAAGTCCTCTCCTAAGTGTCCTTACTCTATAAAATTCCAACCATGTTTTTGCCATACAGTTGTACGGAGCTCGCGGCTGTGTGTTCACACTGCACACGTCCCCCGAGGGTCCCCAGTGTCACTACCCTGGGTGGTTCCTTGGGGTCCCAGCGATTCTACGTGCTCTAGGCCCTGTGTCTAGTCAAGTTGTGGTTGTTATATCACTTTCTTAGTATATGGTTCAGTCTTTCCCTGGAGCCCGCTGTGTATTGTGCTATTTAATGTTGTTCTAGACCTGTAATATTGTGTGCCTTGTTCTCTAATCTCATAAAGAGGTTAGTAGTGAGTGTTTAGTAATAAATACATATATTTTATATATACCTTATGTGGTTCTCCTTCCATTTGGTCATTCAGGAGGTCATAATCTGGTAAACCTTGCTGCTTTGCATTCCTTCGAGACTTAGCCTGAAGGCTGCTCTGCATAGCTACCACTAGGATAGCTTTCAATAAAGGTTGTCTTTAACCTAATCATCAATAAGGGGTATTTGGACTGGTGCAATGTGCTCACTATAACTAGTGGACAGAAAATACCAGCACAACTTCTCACCTCTTCACTTGGGTAAATATAGTACGGAGGTAAATGGTGGGGCTGGCTGCAATTAATTTAAAAAAGAAAAAAAAATAATATTCACAGCTTCAACGTATGTATCTGTTTTAAATGTATTTACCTCTCGGCTATCCACTCAATAATACATACATAATTGATGCAAACTCCGCTCCTTTTGCTCAAATCCCTGGAGTGGGGGATAGAGTAATTCCAAACACGAACCGGAGAGTCTTCTTGATTGAAGACGCACACATGGGATTGGGTCCCAGGCACCAAGAGATCGTGAAATCTCTAAAAGAATTACAATCAGAATACTGGTGGCCGGGGATGAGCCTGCAAAATTACAAATTTGCAAAGGATTGTCCAAACTGCAATTGAGATCGCAGTCGTGAACCGGACCAGACTACTGCCAGGACACCTTTATTAGAAAGCATCAGGCTATCTATACGCAGAAATCCAGCCGGAGAAATGCGTTCCCATAAATATTAAGACTAGATTCACTTAAAATGCAGACACCAGCGCTCGGCTGACGCCAGAACTGTTATAAAAGAATTGCGAGTCTTTATCGGCACATAAGCAATTGGCATGCTACATTCTTACCAGGGTCCTGCGTTTAGCTCTCGAGCTTACAAAGAGGCCATGACCAGCATGCGCATTGCATTGCGGTACTCTTCTCCCTTCCATCCTGAGGGAAATGCGGTAGTGGAAAGAAAAAACCGTGATATAAAGCAATCTATAACGGCGAGGGTATTGGGTTCGGGTGATGGGTGGGTCAAACATTTAACAAGTGTCCAACGTAGTCTTAACAATCTGCCAAGAAATTCTCTAAAAGGTTTCACTCCTTACGAACTATTGTTCGGCACTAGAATGCACATCCAGGAGACTGCAGTGGTAGAAGAAAAACCATTCGATATCAAAGATCGTTTGGCTGTTTTACAGGACTTAAATGAAACAAGAAGAAGTCTGAGTAATATAAAGTTAAAGCCAACAGCCACTGAAGAGAAACCACCTGTCCCAGCAAGACCTGTCTGGATTCCAAAGATTGGGGATCTAGTCAGAGAGAAAATCGCGGTGAAGAAGGAATTTGGGCCTTCTTACAGAAAAGCAGTACCTGTCTTAGCTGTCAGCGGAACAAGATCAGTTGTACTACGGGGCCCTTGCTGGTAAAAAGGAGAACCGAGTTGTATCCATCGACCTGGTAAAACCACAATCATGTGGCCAAAAATAAGTAGTAGGCCCAGTGGACTCCCAAGAAATAGCAGAAGACCAAATCTTGCTACAATCCAAGAGGTTCCAACTGAAAGACTAATCACATTTGATAAACCTGCAGTGAATAAAAAAGGACTATGCAACAAAGCCATGGAACTTGTGCCTCTTGAAACCCAAATTGCAACAGTTTGTCAAGAAACACCGGTCTACAACGATGTAGCCTCAGACTATGCTAATGAAACAAAGAAAAATCCAAAAGCATATGAAAATCCGGAAGCAATTCCAACAATTGACAGAACTGCATCTGGCTACTTCATCAATTTCGATGACTTTTCTGAAGATCCAAGCGAGCATGAAGAAACGCCAGCAACAAAAACTTTTAACGACAAATTGACTGAACTTTTTCACCAACTAAAAGAAACTTATCTGATTTCACCATGGATTGATTTTGGATTGTGTTAGGTGTACTTTTCCTCCTGCTTTGGCTCATCATGGTTCTATGTTTGGGAAAATTCATTGATGGAAAATATAGTACAATGGACACAGCAAGTCAGAGCATCAACTTGGTCCTAAAGCCTCACACATCCTCTCATCTCAAGAAAAGAGAACTGTCACTAGTGAACATCACAGCCAATCCAATACCCGGTGGGGTAGCATGGGACAAAACGGATTATGAAATCTATGGCCCGATTGAGCTCTTGAAATATCCACATCAATTTAAGGTTTCCTTAAGTGACTTTGTGACACCAAGTACTTTCTCTGATGATTGGACTTTGAAAATATTAATAATATGATGTCAGATTTAGTAATGTCAGCTAAATTCACAGAACATGATTACTTGCAGGGTTCATCAAATTATGAAGAAATGTACTGTTATAATCATTATGGTCATCACTATTTGCATAAATCTGCTCAACCTAGAAATGTTTTTAATTATAACCAATGGGAACATTGTGCAACACCGCCTAAAGGCAGTTCGAAAACATTTTATGAGAAATTCCCATACTTCTCAGGGTTTAACACAAGTGATGCAGAAATGTTTTATTTTAAAATGTTAAATAAGACAGGGATGAAAACAATGTTGACAAATACTAAATTGATTTATTCTAAAACATTTTATGAAAAAATGACTACATTTGGTTTTGAATTTTGGAAAAACAACATTGAAACAATAACCATCTGGGGTTCAAAAGATTGGCAGGTACAAGGTCATTATTTAGAGCATGCATGATCCCAGAACAGATAATATTCCTGAATGACACCATTCAACAAACAACCTGTATTGGTTTAGCCAAGATAAAAGACTTAAACAAACCGTCTATTCCGAAGCCCATACCTGATAGTAATAGCACTACAGATGTGGAGATAGACGTATCCCATATTTTACACCAAAACAGAACAAATCCTGATTGGAAAAAATGGTTGATCTGGCCCACAGACACAAATAACTGTCAAGATAGATTCCTGAACTAAACACAGGGGTTTAAACAAACCAGGCCAGACCCAAGATATTCCCAGAGACAACATCCAGGGATAATTACAACATACAGTGTAGGGAAACTATGCCTCGAATGGCTACAGAAATCCACACTGGCTGAAATTAAGCAACACTTGACTTTACTTAAAGACGGTGCTGACTTGCGTGATTTCATACTGGGACCACGCAAACAGCGTCAAAAACGTTTCATATACGCCGGTATATACGCTGCTTACAACGAAGCTTGGAAAGTAACACAAATTGAAACAGCTGAAAAAATACGAGAAATTGATTGTATAAATTTGGAAAAATCACTTTCTGTAGTGGACAATGGGTTAACGCCTCTGTCCTCCAGAATATATTCACTGGACAGCATTGTATCATCTGCTATTGATATAATAGAGCAGGACTAACTAATGTTACAACATGGTCAGTCCCAATTACGTTCTATTGTACAGCTAGGCTGGACGTTGCAAAACCTGCGTTCAGGCTACGTGCCATGGCGTTTAATCAACACAACGTAACTATTCTCTATCTTTAACCTTATTGATAAACAAATCAGTTTGGCACAAAAAGGAGCAGACTATACGATTCTGGGCATTGAAAAACTTGAGAGATTACCATTGACAATGTCAGAGAGACCTGTCATTGAATGGATAATACACGGAACATTTACAATTCCGATAACAACTTTCCAGTTTAAGTATTGCCAAAAATATATACCAGCAGGCCTGTATGAAAGGTTGGGTAAAGGATACATCGAGTCAACATGGAAATTACCTTATACACACAAATGTTATAGTGAAGGGAAAAAAGAGGTATTCCTTAGTGGTAACAATTGTAAAAAATCACTAAGCGGTACACTCCTGTGTCAAGGTATTAACTTGCATGGAGCCTGCGAAGGGTCTTCGAATAACCTTTTATGTCACCTGCACGGCACTCCTGCAACACGAATAGAGCCATTTTTCAGACAACTTTCCAACGGCAGTTATGTTCTAATAAGTGACCACAGCTGTTGTGGCATGGTGCCAGGAAAAGCCTATCTCGTGAGCGTTAGTTCCATGGTCACTTGCTGTATGCAAGTATTGTATCCAAACAGCAATCCAGACATGGAGGCGGCAATATGGCCTTCTTTGAATATCTCTTCTATTCGAATTGATACTTTAAGCAGAATGAAGTCTATTCTTTTACAGACAACTGTGCCTTTAACCTCATCCAAAGAGACGTATGATCTGCAAGTTGCAAGGACAGCAGCAGAGATACATTCCCTATTATCAACAAATTGCCCCGTACATTTCGTAGAAATGTTAGGTCAAATCTTAAACATGTCTGATACCAGTGGCATCGCACATGTATTTAAGACAATTTTTTCGGGACTGTTAGCACCCTTTGAAACAGTTCTGGGCATTTTCCCGAATTTTGTCCATTCTTTTTTCGGCGGCCTGCCTCTTCTTTTGGGACTTGTAGCAGGAATTTTATTTTTGATCCTTCTGCTCCGATATGGCAAGCCAAGCCACAGACAGAACTCCAGCTACAATGGAAGAAACGATCCTAGCAATACGCTACCGAGACCGCATCACTAAAGTGCTCGGATTGGCCCGGCTAAGAGATCTTAGTGCAACCTGGTTTCTTTCATTCAGACCAATCTGGCAAGATTGCATCTTACCTGTGCTTCAATGTCTGCTATGCGGAGAAGAATGCGTGTTAGACATCTGTCTTACACTACCATCAGCAGTACCAATGGATATCGATGCTTTGCAGGTCCGGTAACGACTCGTGCCGCTCGAAGTCGTTTGCTGCCAAAGCGGGACGTGCCCTTGAATCCTGTGTCCCTGATTGCTGTGTGGAACTGTGGGCATCAGCGGGAGCCGGCGTGCTCCATTCCGGGTTTTCCTGACTCCAGTGTCAGCCAGAGGACTACCTCAGCGCGAGCGGGACTGCGAGGCCCACAGGTGATTGCGCCGGACCAGCGCGCACACCTGCTGCCTCTTCCCGCTCGCTCCTCCCTGAAGTCCTCAGGTCCTTAAATACGACTCGCGGCCCCCGCTCCGCAGGAGCCGCTCGAAGTCGTTTGCTGCCAAAGCGGGACGTGCCCTTGAATCCTGTGTCCCTGATTGCTGTGTGGAACTGTGGGCATCAGCGGGAGCCGGCGTGCTCCATTCCGGGTTTTCCTGACTCCTGTGTCAGCCAGAGGACTACCTCAGCGCGAGCGGGACTGCGAGGCCCACAGGTGATTGCGCCGGACCAACGCGCACACCTGCTGCCTCTTCCCGCTCACCCCTCCTCCTACAAAACCCCGCCCACCAGCGCAAACGCGGGACGCGCGCGGGTGAAGCGCGGGCGAAGACCGGGCAAAGAGCGGGCCCTCTGAGGCCCTCCGAGAACCGCAGAGACCGGCCCGGACATATGCCTTGGTATTTTGTTGTTTCCAATTCCTTCATCAGATTGGCCTGTTGGTCAACCTTGAACTGTTGTCTTGTAATCCTGTACATTGCTTAGCTTGAGTTCATCATGACCGACAAACTGGGAGGTTTACTAGGCAAAACGCTCGATAACTATTTTACCAAAGCCTCCCCCGATATCCCTTTGGAAATTGCTTTGGCAGAGCGGCGAGCAGAACGCCGTCGCTCTGTGGAAAGCATGAAAAATCAGGGAATATCGCCATTACTCTTACCTACTGCCTCCACTAGCGAGAATACCCAGATCGTCAATGTAATAGTTCATACACTGGATACTCAGTCCCCAGAAGTGAACAATATTACAGCCACATTAACCTCTCCCTCCGAGCTGGCCATGATAGGTACTTCTCCAATTATTCATAAGAGTACTTCTAACTTGACAAAGGCACCTGTCCATACATTACCCAAAACAACGCGAAATAGTGTAAAACATCTCTTGTCTGTATCCAGGGTTCATGGCCCTCCTCCTTGTAAGAAACGGCGAAGAAGGGGGGATTCGCAACAACCGAAGTTAATGCATTCTGACTTTGGGAAAAAGACGAAGACTCTTGTTAACAACCCTGTCAATCCATTAGTAAATATAGAAGGGTCTAATATTATACCATTGGTTTCCCCCAAAATGCATATAGACGAAGAGGGCAGTATGGATAATATTATGGTTGATAAAGTACCCCAGGTAAATCGAGACCTTGCTACACTAGACACCCTAGAAGGCTTGTTTAAAACCTACTCGGTGCCAATTCTAGAGAGGCTGATCGAAGTGGAACTTAGACTAAGCAAAATTGAGCATGCATTGGGAAGTAAGGGTGTTGACTCCATCTTAACCCCTAGCAATGTACCGCACAACACCATGATACAACCGGGATCCATCCCAGTTGTACCAGTCCCTGCCCCAATTTCCACTCCATTGACGATTCCCTCTACTTCCAAGCATACAGGGAACAAAACGACTTCCCAGTCCATTCCACCACCAAATCAACTACAAAATAAACTAGATCCAATACCAGCTATGTTAGTTAGCAAATCTTCCAATGCTACGGAAAACACATCCCAGGAGAGACCATCAATAGAGGCGGGGGGCCCCAAGTCCAGCTGGAGGAGACCCGAACAGGCCCCTCTACCTGAACTACCACCAGAGGCAGTGCCCTTTGTGGTAATTCTAACAGGGGTCCCCGTGTTGCAACCAAACAAGCGGGAGAGTTTTGTCCAATTAAAGAATAAGACTATGCACTGGCTAAGACTATATAGGCCAATAGCAAATCATATCAATGGCGAAATTGTTCACGTTCGCCGTCTTCAATGGCTGGGGAGAAGACCCAAAGACATCGAGGGTGATGTGGTGGTTGTGAACTTCAGGGATCCTAACGCTGTCCAATTTATATTAAATTGGTCGTCAGACACTACTAACAACTGTATAAAACCAAGACCACTGACGTATTTTTATCCTAGGTCAGTGATATTTCCCTCCCATCATCAACCACCCCAGCAGATAACATCTCTAACCCACCCTAATTGCCATCCATCGATTATACAGAATGCTGGGAACAACCAATATACTCTGTTCCCGCCAACCAGACAGAACGTAAGGGACTTGCATAACCTACCCCATCTGGCGCCAGCATCTGATTCCTATGGGTGGAATCATATGCCAGCCAGACCCTTTAATGATATCAACAGAAGAATGAACCACTTAATTCCATTCACACCCCTAGAGACCACTAATAGATTCGATATATTTAGTGGACTAGATGATTGTGACTGATGCCATAAGACATTGGGGGGGAGGGAAAAGGAACAAGAACTGTCAACGTTGGGGGGGCGGGGGATGTGGAAAGTGAACCAAGTATTCTGCGTGTTGGAGATAATGCTAATGAAACTATGAAAAGTGGAATAAGTAACTTGAGTGCGGGGGGTATTGTTACTGTAATTATGGAAAGTGGAACAAACGTTTTGAGCGCTGGGGGTATAGCCAATGAACCTGATAACCAGGAGAATGCAGTGCTCCTACCTGTGGCGGTATTAACAACTAGGAACAGATTTACATTAGATGAGAGTGACATACACTTAAATGTCTTGGTGTCACCTCAGGACAATCTGAGTTGCACAGAAGGTTCTTCGATTGTTCAACTTGAGGTGCTGCCTAGTCGCAGGGAGGTGGAAGAGGTACTCCTGGAATCCACAGCTGTATCAAGGCAGCCACTTAAACTGGTCTCCTGGAACATAGCCGGAGTCACAAAAAACCGGAGGGACCCAGACTGGGCTAACTATATCGATTCCTTCGACCTCTGCATGTTACAGGAGACCTGGACAGTTGGCATTCCTCATAGATTGGGTTATAAGACTTATGGAATTGGTGCTGTTCCGTCTAGGAGTGGAAGGCCCTCGGGTGGTTTAATAACCTGGGTGAAAGTATATCTAAGAGCGAAAGTCGAGGTGGTGGATGTGAATTCCCCAGATATATTAGTATTAAAAATCTCTGTACGAGAAGGGAAAAACCTATTTTTAATAAACATATATAATAGGCCATCACCCGCAACAAGAGAATCACCAATACTATCTAAATTAGATTACTTCCTAAGTCATCTGGATGTCAGGGAGGATTTTATTATCGTGGCCGGCGATATAAATTGTAACTATGAGCCAGTTATGGGTCTTGGTGATATCTTTGAAGAAGAAGACCAGGCGAATAGAATCCCCGCCATGGATAATGTTAAATCAGTTAAATGTACAACTTTGGCTCTCCAAATGACTAAAATATGTACAGAATACTGCCTTAGGGCTTGTAATGGACGGTTACCGTCTGACAGCGTGAAGAAGCCTACCTTTTGTAGGAAGGAGTACAAAAGTAATATAGATTTTGTTATTGCTTCCATACCAACTTGGGCATACCTCCTTGATATTGAGGTAATAGAGAGACTAGAAAGTGACCATTTCCCCTTAGAACTTAAAATGGAAGCCTCATTGCTGGAGGCTATAGCCTTTTCTATGCCCTTAGAAGGAAGCAATGGTGATACCAACGAGATCCATATTAGCAATAACAGGCGATCACTAAAATGGCCATTTATATTGGACCACGGCGAAATTGTCGCAGAAATATATACACTTTTCGCATGCATATTTGATCCATATCTAGACTGTATAGCAGATGAGGAAAACAACACCCACTTTAAGACCTTACATCAAAACATTTTTGATGCTCTCAAACTTTTAGTTACCAAATTGCCTAAAAAAAGTCAACAAAAGATACACAATTTATCCCACAGCAAACCCTGGTATGACAGAGCTTGCAGGGAGTCTAAAAGGGATCTTTTAACAGCGATCAAATCTAAGGTACCCTCAGATATCAAAACAGCTAGGAGCAATTATAAATTAGTACAAAAGGTTTCAAAAACAGTTTGGGAAGAAGAAAAATGGGCTGATATGCTGCTGGCCGCCAAATCTCGCGATAACGTAGTCTTCTGGAGGCTAGTAGCTAATGGAAACCACGTAGGGAGATTGGTCAAGGACGTCTATTTGGACGAACAAACTTGGGTCATCCATTTTTCTAACTTGTATAAAAAATATGATGAGCTTCCCACTGATATGAATGCCTCAACTGTCGTACTTCGAACAGATTTTCTGGATTTCACTTTAGGTGAAACAGAGCTGGCAATAACCCAAATAAAATCTGGTAAAGCAACAGGGCTAGACAAGATTCCCGGAGACTTATATAAACATGATCTAAAAGTATGGGTACCTTATATTAACCACCTGTGCAATAAGTTTTCCCGTAACCCAGACTTTCCAGAAAGTTGGAAGGGAGCCGAAATTGTCCTAATTTTTAAAAAAGGAGACAGGATGGACCCCTCTAACTATCGTCCAATTAGTTTAATGGACACACTCCAGAAAATCTATGCACGACATATTCTACTTCGTGTTAATGATTGGCTGGATGAAAATGCAATTTTAACTAGATATCAAGCTGGATTTAGATCCAAAGTCAGTACAATAGATCAAATCTTCCGATTTTGTTGCCTTTACTGGAAATATGTTAAGATCAAAAAGGGTCAACTATATGTCGCATTTGTTGACTTAAGGGCAGCATTCGATTTAGTGCCTCGCAAGTTATTATGGGACGTTTTGAGTGCAGTAGGGATGCCCAACAACTTAATAGTTCAAATCAAGGAGCTTCATAGAGGCAACTTTGCGAGAATCCGTTGGGGCCCTAACGGAGAACTAACCCCAAAAATTCCTATTGAGCGTGGTGTTCGCCAAGGGTGCGTTTTGGCACCTACACTCTTTTCCCTTTTCGTGAATGATATCCCCTCATATCTTGAGGGATGTGAAAATGATTCTCCTAAACTGAATGGCGAAAAGGTAACTTCCCTATTATTTGCAGACAACACTATTTTGATTTCCCAAACCAAAAGAGGTCTCCAGGCTCTACTGAACTCTTTCAGTGAATATTGCACCAAGAAGGGACTGGAGATAAATGGGAAAAAGACTAAATGTATGGCCCTAAACCCTACTAAATCAGACAAAGGCTGCTTAACTCTTAAAGGAGTAAAACTAGAATCAGTTCCCCACTTTGCATATTTAGGGGTGACACTGGACTCCAAATTTTCCTGGAAGGCCCAGTTGGAAAGAAGTAAAATGACATTTTCCCAGAACGTTAAACCCATTCTCAGGGAACAAAGTCTGAGTACTAGTAAAGCCGTGTCACCGGCGGTTGAACTTTTCAAATTTAAAGTACAGTCAGCAGTGCTCTATGGTGCAGAAATTTGGGGCCCTGGGTCTAAGGGCACTTTTAGTGTCCTGGACAATAATTTTATGAGAAGTTTGGTAAGGGTTCCGAGAGGCACACCCCTTGTGCCCCTTCAATTAGACCTAAACCTAAAAAGAACAGACCACCACACTATATTACGCCCATTGTTCCTGTGGGTTAGGCTCTGGCAGGTACCCGAATTACAAGATTACAGGGATGGGCTAAAAGAAATTATGGAGCTTGATAACCTTAAAGTTATCCCGTGGTTTAAACATGTCAAAACTTGGTTTACTAACTTAGGTTTGAAACACTTTTGGGAGAACCCAGATCAATTACCAGCTGACCCGAAACAAATATTAAAAAGGGCCTTCTGGACCTTTATTGCAAACATGATCAAGAGTGCTCCAACTGGCGGTACCCTAGTGACAAAGTTTCTTACTTTCAAGGACGAATCATTATTTGAGACGTTTTTGGATGAAATAGAGCCTCCATTTGCTAAAACTTTGTTCTTAAAATTCAGATATGGTAATCTTAAAATAAGTTCAACCTTGGCAAGATGGGCCAGCGGCCCTAAGGGTTCAAATTCAATGACAGATGAATTTTGCCCTATGTGTGGTAGCCACCAGAAAGAAAATGAGCAACATATCCTCTTTTTCTGCCCTGTATATGCAAAGGCGAGGAAAAGATGGATAAAACCAATTTGCCTAGCGCTAGGCGTGAGATCATGCATACAGGCCTTGAGAATTTTTTCAACCAATACATCACAACCTATAGTATTCAGTGTTAGCAAATTTCTACATTGTATCTATTTCCAAAGGAAAAAACTGGGATATCTATTGTAAACTGGATCTACTCCAGAGATAGAAGTGATAAACTTTTTTAGCTATTAGTGGGGGGCCCACTGCTGAACTCTATGGCTGTTTCGGTATCGATTGTTTCTAATATGAAATGTTTTGTTTTTAGTGAATGGTTTTTTTGTTCTATGCTGAACAGTTTTATCTTGTTCTTTTTATTGTATGCATATGTATTGTTCTTTTATGGCAACAAAGCCGAAATAAAGAATTTGACTTTGACTCATGCTACGTATTGTCCCCAGCGGCTACCTATTCTGATGAGGGCATTCGTTGGGACTTCACCATTACGATTAGGTGGCGGTGAAGTACGAGAGGAAAGCAGCCCCAAACAGGTACAACCTTCTGTGAGCATTGCTGATCCCGACATCGATGATAGCAATCATTCTCACATATGCACAATTTCAGCATTTTCGAACTTGGTCGAACTTTCACTTGATGTTGTAGACCAATTTTTCGCAAGCCTGTCTGATATGATGTTCTCACCTGAACAAAAAGAATAACTTTTTAAACAACAAGTACACAGCGTTCCCTGAACTCTGAATTCGGCCATCAGTTTTGATAAACAAGACTACTGAAAACATTTGGAACTATTTTTTCCCCTGAAAACGAAATTATTTTTTCCACTTCCAAAATATTTACTTTTTTTTGGCACACAGTAATCTGCTTAAAGTAGAACTATTCTTAGAGAACAGAGCTTCTATTTCTAGAGATACTAGAGACAATAGTTTAGCTCAGCCTCTAGCACATGTACAGTATTGTATAAATATGTGATGAAATGGTCTCGACCTTCTTTTCTGTATTCAGAGCCATTTCATGTGTAATTTTCGCAATTCATTCAGCTGATACACATATGCATTTTTTAAACTGAATGATATCACTGCTTAAAAAACGTACAGTACCAATACTCATTTTCGTGTATACACCATACACCATTTCAAATGCAATTTATGTATTTTGGGGTGGGTTGGAAAACACATGCATCGTTATATGTTTAGTATTGCTTAGTATTTTAGTAATGATTGACATAATATGTGGAGTGGGTGTTGTGTTTCTATCTAGGACCCTAATTCGATATTCCCGATTTATGCCCATAGGAATCATGCCCATATCTAGTCATAGCCCATGCAGTCCAAATACGGCAAGGCTACTCCCATAGACTCCTAGAAAGCACAACGTGTTCTTTAAACAAACCAAGCCTCCAGCAGCCCGGGAATTCCCCCTGCTTTTGTTTTGATTTGCACAAGAACTCCTGGAGTCCAGAAAGAACTGTTAGTTCTTGGTGACGTCTTATGTCCAACCTTACGTCAAACCCGGCACCTTTCAGGTATAAATATACCAACGTTGCCTTAAGCAAACACACGGTGGTTTGGAGCAGAGCGGCTATCTACTTGCCCGACGCCCAGCTGATGCGAGAGCCGAAGGAAGCCGACCCTCCCTTGACACACAGAGAGACGATGTCTTTTCTCTTGCTGAGAAATCCAGCTCCAGTGTTTCCAGTCACCCTTGCGGGTTGCTGGGAGATAGAGTCCTGAGAGAGAGATACAAGACCTCCTACATTCTAGAACCAAGGTACGGAGCTGATTAAACACTTAAGAGATTTCTTGATTCAGATTCTTGGCAAAAACCAACTTAACTTAAACTGCAACTTACTTACTCCTTCCCACGTATTAGGCTTAGGTCAGGTACACCGGGGTAGGCGTATATTAGAAGCACCAGTTGAGTACGTTCAAGTTCAGGAATTTATATAGCGCACTACTCACCCAGAGGGTCTCAAGGCGCTTGGGGATGGGGTTCATTATTTATCGAATAGCCAGGTTTTAAGTTCTTTTCTGAAGGAGATGTGGTTCTGTGTAAGGCGGAGGTGGGTGGGGAATGAGTTCCAGGTCTTGGCCGCCAAGTAGGAGAAGGACCTGCCTCCCATGGTCGATCTTTGGATGCGCGGAATTGCGGCGAGGCCTTGATCGGAGGATCTTAATTGGCGGGTGGGTGTGTAGAAGGATAGTCGAGTGTTGAGGTATTCGGGCGCTAGCTTGTAGAGGGCCTTGTGTGCGTGGGTGAGGAGACGGAATGTTATTCTCTTGTTGACGGGGAGCCAGTGGAGGTCTTTCAGGTGGCCGGTAATGTGAGTTTGGCGAGGGATGTCTAAAATGAGTCTCGCTTATGCGTTTTTTCAGTAATTTGTCTGTAATTCCGGCATATAGGGTGTTTCCGTAGTCCAGTCGACTCGTGCGTGGGTGACAGTTTTTCTTGTCTCGGAGGGGATCCAACGGAAGATTTTTTTGACCATACGAAGTACATTCAAGCAGGAGGATGAGACGGCGTTGACTTGTCTGGTCATCGAGAGTGAGGAGTCTAGGATGAAGCCAAGGTTACGTGCGTGGTCTGTGGGTATGGGTGCTGAGCCTAGAGCCGAAGGCCACCATGAGTCGTCCCAGGCAGAGGGGGATGATCCTAGGATGAGCACCTCCGTTTTGTCTGAGTTAAGTTTTGACTTCGGTAGCCTCTGATTTGAATGGGGGAAGTCATACTCTCTGGGTTCTTCCGGCGAGGAAGGAGACGATCCAGTCCAATGCTTTTTCTTGTATTCTGATATTGTTGAGGCGTTGTATGAGGGTGCTGTGACAGACTGTGTCGAAGGCGGCAGAGAGGTCGAGTAGAATGAGGGCCACTGTTTCTCCGTTGTCCAGTAGTGTTCGGATGTCGTCTGTGGCTGCGATGAGGGCGGTTTCGGTGCTATGTATGGCTCGAAAGCCGTTCTGTGAGGGATCGAGGGAGTTGTTGGCTTCGAGGAAGGCGGCGAGTTGGCTATTGACGGCTTTCTCGATGACTTTTGCCGGGAAAGGGAGGAGGGATATTGGGCGGTAGTTTTTGAGTTCAGAGGGGTCTGCTGTGGGTTTCTTCAGGAGGGCGCTGACTTCGGCATGTTTCCAGCTTTCTGGGAA
Source organism: Lissotriton helveticus (assembly GCF_964261635.1). Taxonomy (NCBI): domain Eukaryota; kingdom Metazoa; phylum Chordata; class Amphibia; order Caudata; family Salamandridae; genus Lissotriton; species Lissotriton helveticus. The sequence goes on along the minus strand of NC_136061.1, from coordinate 758,655,641 downwards.
GGTAGCAGAGTTGAAGGAGCAGTTGATAACATCACGGAGGTGGGGTGCGATGATGGAGTCTGCTTTGTTGAAGATGTAGTGGGGACATGGGTCGGTTGGCGAGCCAGAGTGGATGGAATTCATAAGGCGGATGGTGTCTTCGGTGGTGATTGGGTTCCAGGCGTTGAGATTGTTGGAGGGCGGTATAGGTTCTGAGGGGGGTGGGTAGGATTGTTCGTTGGTGTTGTTTTCGAAGCTGTTATGTATGTCGGCAATTTTGTTGTAGAAGAAGGAGGATAATGAATTGCAGAGGTCTTGGGAGGGGGTGATGTCGTTTGAGGCTGCGGTGAGGTTGGTAAATTCTTTGACGATATTGAATAGTTCCTTGCTGTTATGGGCATTGTTGTCTAGTCGATTGTTTAGTCGATTCTTGAAAGCTGATTTCTTGGTGGATCGAATCAGCTGGTGGTGTTTGCGGGTGGCTGCCTTGAAGGTGGTCATGTTGTCGGTGTTTGGGTTTTTTCTCCATGTTTTCTCGAGAGTACGGCAACGTTTCTTGGATTTTTTAAGGTCATCGTTGAACCAGGGGGCCTTTTTGCTGTCTTGTTTGGTGTGATGGTTTTTCAAGGGTGCTAGTTCGTCAGCGCTGTGAGTGATCCATTGTTTGAATTTGATGGCAGCTTGGTTAGGGTCAGATGAGAGGGCGGGTGGGTTTTGGTTGAGCGATGTGAGGAGTTGGTCGGTGGTGATTTTGTTCCATTTTCTTCGGGGAATAGGTTGTGGGGGGTTGTGGGTCGAGGTGGTTTTGTAGCTGAAGTGAACACAACTGTGGTCCGTCCAATGGAGAGCTGTGGTGCGATTGAAGGAGATGTGTTTGCTGGAAGTGAAGATTAGGTCGAGCGTATGTCCGGCTATGTGGGTGGGGGAGTCAACAAGTTGTTTGAGTCCGAGATTGGCTAGGTTATCCAGTAGGGTGGTGGTGTTGCTGTCGTTATTCTTTTCCATGTGAAAGTTGAGGTCTCCTAGTAGGATGTAGTTCTCGGAGGCGAGGGCATGTGGACTGATGAAGTCAGTGATCTCCTCGCTGAATTGTTTACGTGTTCCTGGAGGCCTGTAGATGAGGGTGCCTCTGAGTGTGGTTCTGGGGTCAGTGTGGACCTGGAAGTGGAGGTGTTCGGCGGTGGAAAGGTTGGCGTCGGAGCTGGTTGTGATTTTGACGGTGTTTTTATGGACGATGGCGATGCCTCCTCCTGTTTGGACCGGGCGGTCTTTACGGATGAACTTGTAATTGTCCGGGATGGCTATGGCAATGTCGGGTGTTGATGATGCATTCATCCATGTTTCAGTGAGGAAGGCGACGTCCGGTGATGTCGTGTCGAGTAGATCCCAGAGTTCGGTGGCGTGTCTGTGGACCGAGCGGGTGTTCAGCAGGATGCACTTCAGGCAGTTAGGGTCGGACCTGTCTTTGGCGTTAGTGGTAGTGGTAAGGGTCTTGACGCTGGTGAATTTGCATGAGTGGCATGCGAAGGGCCCATGAATACGCCCTGGGGCAGCTTCGAAGCATTGGGGAGTACGTCCGGGGTTAAGGGCTAAGAGGGTGGTAGCATCATACCTGATGTGGCCAGAGTGCGGTTTGCGGGGGCCAGGGGGTCTGGCGCTGGGCGCGGTCCAGGCGCGGACGGGCGTAGACGGGCTTACCTTTGGCGCACCTTCGGGGCGACCGCTGCGCGTGAACGCTGCGCGAAGGTCCATTGACGTTAGTCAATGTTTTTATGTATGTATATATTTTATCCATTTTAAAGTATCATATGGCTAAGAAACCATATCAATGCTTTTACAGTATTATTTCATAATACTCCTTTTACTGTACGCACTTTACTTCATGATAAGTATTGCAATTGTGGCAACTCACTTCTCTTGCATGAGAAAGAAGACTGCTCAATAAATAACACCTTTTATTGAAAACGCCCGTCTCTCTATTTCTCTGCACTCTGTTGAAACTAAGTATGCACGATTGACTGAGTTAAATAGTTTTCTATTGTTTTCACACGACTCTAGAGATACACTCTTTATTCTGAGGGAGCAAAGTTGTCATGTTTATGCAGTTGTCAGAAGCTAATCCCTTCTTGTCTAAATCAGGAGAGTTAACTCTTTTCTGAACATTCGAGAAAGTTTCTAGTGACCTCTGAGCTAGCTGGCAAAACTAATTAAGTCTAATATAGTCAGTAGAGACCTAGTTGACCTCAGTCCTACGTCTACACTGCTGTTTATATTATTCCAATGCGCAGAGCCTATTGGGAATATAGGAACTACACTACAAAACAGTTGAAAGGGAGCTATAAGAGCGCCACAATGACATATAAAATGGAGAATTCTCAGAGAAAATGGGTTACCAGTTTCGAAATGCAAAAAAGACGAGGAACTTTGTAAATGCCTTGAACAGCAGTTCTGCGAAACTAACAGGCCCAGAAGGCTGGATCGTACCTAGCAGCCTGTTGGCAACCAGGACTCTGATTTCAGCAATTGTTATTTCTGTCAATTTAATCACCAATTTGGCAGTTTCTCCTTTCTGATAACAGGGGTGAGCAGATTTATTAACAGACAGGCTGAGCGTTCTTATGCTGGGTACAGGCTGGTCTACTGTTCAAGGCATTTACATATTTCTAGAACTTTTCCTAACCCCTCCCCTTGTTCATTTAGAAAACTGTAACCCGCTGCCTTTCAAAATAGTCTTTTTGCTCTCCACATAACACTATTACAGACAGTCGAGTATGTACCAGTTTACAGGGTCCACTAGTTTTGTCAATTATTCCAGTGACTCGTAAATCAGGGCACACCACAATCCTGGAGAGGCTGTATCAGTAGCGGCTGGTGACATTTGAAGGAGGGAGGCGTAAAATATTCCAATGCATTGTGTATGCACCACACCATAGGACCACCTATTCAGATTAGACAGCAGTTATTGTATTGTAATAGGGACCTGGTCCTGAAGAAAGCCAGAGACATGTTCTGGGGATTTCATATTTACTGAAACATGATGACCTAATGGCTCAAGGGCTAATTACTACCCTGTGTATCACTTGCTCTTAACTTTTCCTTATTATTGAGGTTTGAGTAAAACAATATTGAGTACCACTAGTTGGTTTTATGTCAGTTTATGTCATTTTTTTTTGTTTAAAATACACATTATTCTCTCCATATTGTCTCCACACTTTCACATGCAGATTATCCATCAAACTTGAATTAATTTCTTTCTAAAAGTACACAGTGTGTCTGTGAGGCTATCGACTCCCTTGGAGAATGCTATTCATTCCAGACCAAAAATGCCCATCGTTGTTATTAAGAGGATCTTTTTAACCTAAAAATACTATTCTTTCTCTTCTCTCTGTTCATGCATTCTTAGCATCATTCGCTATTTCTCTGCGAGACCACCACATTTCTCCAAAGTGTCATACACTGAATTACACAAAGGCTTAAAGGAGAAATGGAGGAGGGAAGGGGGTATTAATATATGGAACACGATTGTGCCAAAGAAACAAGAGCAGCAAATAATATTTGTGGTCGAGCATGCAAGGCTTCAAACAAGTTCCCATAGTGATTAACAATCAACTAAAACCTCCCAAAATTCAGAACAGCAATAAGACTCGGATGCCCTCAAATCTGACCAACTGGTTTGTAAAACCTGCCTGTGAATGTATCCCTCAAACTCCCTTTGCATGAGTGGGTGTACTTTTTAAGTGTAAAATAGTCCCTCATACATTGAGATGAACGCACTCCATGGGAGGTGGAACAATACACCAAACAACTAATAGTACAAGGTAATCCTGCCATACTCGCGTGCATAGAACCCACCTTATGTATGCTTTATCAAATTAGTAACAATAGATGTATAAGTCAGTTGTGCTCTCATGCCAGATCAATTAAGAGGGGCCAGTGAATATGACACCAAAAGTTAGCAGCATTGGTAAAACAATCAAATTGAATGCAAAAGAGACTAAAAAAAAAATGAAGAAAGAATACGATATTGGCGCGCCTGTGAACGGTGGACAGTAGTAAAGGGGCAGTGCTAAATAAGGGAATTGTTGGGAGTTTCTTCAAAGGGAAAAAGCTATGCCAGGCACTGGCAGAAAATGCCCCCACCTTCTCCCAATGCCCGCACTTCTGCCCGGTCCCTCCACCAAAGCATCTACCGGTGGTCGGAGAGTTGCGTTACACATGCCTTCCTGGGGGGAGGAAGGAGTGAGCAGATATTGGCGGCACATGGCGGTGCGGACACGGGGCACATTGCTCCCCTGCTGATATGTCAGTTCCTCATTTGTTCTGGGACTACTATAATGCCTCCGATCAAGGGCACAAGCCTTAACAATAGAAGTGGGGGGACTAACCGGGTTAGGCAGTATGCAAGTGAAATCATGACGCGTGCCATCACAGCCTATGATGTCACGACGTGTGACATTGCACGTGACATCACAGGAAGTGACCTCACAAGAAGTGACATCAGATATTAGGACCTCACACATATATTTATCAGGTGTATCAGTAATACATTTAAGCGCATTATGGGATTTAACAAATGTTATTTGGGGTTGTGTCAAAAAAGTAGCGCAATTCCAACGCAAAATCTGGGCCTCAACTAATACATTTATTTTTTTAAACCCTGCCACAAAGAAATTGGCAACAAGGAGAAGCATGATAGTAGATCTGTTATGCTTAATTGGTTGCAAAGTCTACATTTTAAAAATATTCGATTGGGTTAAGGCATCTGGTGTGAAGGTGCCCAGTAAATCTCAGGGAATATAAATAATGGTGAGATAACTGGAATTTAACGCATTTGTCTCATGTAACTCATCTTGTACATTGATTTACTCATGTACATGATTTATTCTCAAAGTATAATGTGAATGTTAAGTAAAGAGCTCTGACACCCTACACTGGGTTGCATAGCGCTATCAAAGAAATAAAAAGAGTGCTATTGAAATTGTTATTTGTGTAAATCCTGGGACAGACAAACCCATCTGACATTCTTACAGTGCATGCATCTATTATATACAGTGACTGAACAAAGGCAAAAAGCTGCTTCTCTTAAGTACCTCTGAAGAGATATGCTGTGTTTGTTTCCCCTCCGTGGCATTTACATTTAAGTTGAGGTTCCAGGACGCCTCTAGTCAGGATATTCAAACAAAAGGAGGCCTGATGGCCCCTTTACTTCGGCCCAGCTGGAGGTATAAAAAAGCTCCCTCGCTGCCTGCACCTTGCTGCTGGGAATTGAAAGCAAACAAGGTGCAGGCGCTGTTGAACGTGTCCAAGTTTCTGAAAATTACACCGGGACACATTCAGCATATTTCTGTGGTGTCCAACTTCTTGGCAGGGGCGACGGCGTCCAACCTGGGAACAAGGTGGGGGGATGCCATGTACCTGCGTGTACCCCCGACTTGTGCCCTGCCTCCATCTTACACCTGTTAGAGATACCCCTCTCCCACCCGGGCACGCTTACATATCTTGCCGCTAAAGCTATGCAAAATGCTAGGGGTCTCCCAGCAGTCCCAATCTTCCTCCACCATGACCAGACTTCAGTGTGCGGCTCGGCATTCTGTACCACCCTCGCTATGCCTGGCTTGAGCCAATCAAGGCGCAGCAGAGCAACGCAATGTTCGGCTGGGTCAGGCACTGCGGACACTCCTTAGGAGACTTGAGGTCTGTGGCAGCAATCTACAAGCTCCTACACTGTGCACTGGTAGGCGAGGGTTTAAGGGCACATGTCGGGCTGGACAGAGCAAGGCACCCATCCAACTCGACATGCACACTTCACCTCAAGGAGCCTTTCAATCCTCAAGTTCCCAGTCACGTCTCCCCTTTCGTTCGTCTGCTGCAGAGCCATTCCACACATGTGCGCCTAAAAATAAAGAATAAAACAAATAGAATGTATATATCGAAAAATTAAACTGGGGGCACGGGCACCAATACAAACAGGGAGGCGACACCCCGAGGACCCAACGAAGAAACTGCTGCTGGACTGTATTGCCCACCCCTTGTTCAAAAAGGCAATTCTAGACTCCCAATGACTGCCTCATTGCACTTGTGGCCCTTTAGGCAAAGACATCTCTACCTCACTGCTCTGTTGAACCACGGTTGCGTTCTGCACGAGTATGCAGAACTTGATAAACAGCTTCCCTTTGGCTGATTTAATAACTACAACGTGACATTTAATGGTTTAGACAGAAAATCTGTCCTAATCAGTTTACCTATTATTAATATTCCACAGGGGAGCTTTAATCACCCATGCCTTACAAAAGAGCAATAGTGCCTTCATTGTAACTTTTTTTTAAAAAATGCATGGGTGTATAGTTAAGCAAGATATATTTTAACAAATTATGTGTTTGTGCTTCAGGAGGGTTGTTCCTAAAAATAATACCGAGTCGAGCCAAGCACTAACAGCGGATCACTATTGAGCAGAATGAACTGGTTACTGGGAAACGCTTAACAGTCATTAAGGTTTGGCCTACATAAAGGTTTTACAAAAAAATGATGTTGGAATTTAATCAGAAGTGAATGCCAAAAGAAAACACAAAACACCATGCTATGGTAATGCCAAATTACCAAATTGTATAACTTATAACTATTTTTTATAAAACTTGTTCTGTAATGTGAGGAACTGTGAAAAATCTGTCTTTTCTATAACAGTATAAACAGGACAGACTATGCACCTTTGTTTACGAGGTGCAAACCAGAGACGTTCATACAAACTACTGGAATGGAGTACTGTTGGTACTGTTTATTGTCCACCAAGATAAAGTCAAAAGTATTCTGTTTATAGAGGACCTAATTAAAAAACCGGGGATTGTAGTAGCTGTTTGAGGGATTCCTTACATGGGAAATGTACTGCGTTTGGCTTATGTAACAATGAAATCCACCAATATAGACATAGCAATCTCCTTTTCAAAACAGATCTTAATATATTATTTGCATGTACTTTAAAAAATTGTATTCGCCATTAACAATCATTTATTAAATATGCAGTTGCAATTTTGAAAAAACTAAAATAAGCCTCATACTTACCAACAGGTGGACCAGCCGGAACAACGCATTTTTTTTCTACACGTGCAGATGGAGCTACGTTTTGATTTTTTGAGAGCCCTTCTTGAACTAGATCCTGAACTCTGCTTTCATTAATCCTGGGAAATGGAAGAACGTGAACTCGCAAGTGGGATCCTTCTGTGGGCCTTGGGACCTTCTGAAATGCCATGTGAGGATTTGGATTCTCCTGCAAAAAACATACATGGTGCCATACTCAATTAATACAAACCACAATACAATACGAAACAGCAGCATGTCACCACTAACAGACAGTATCAACCTAATTTACCCACAAATAAAGATTAGCTATCACTCATTCGAGCTACAAGATACTTTATTTTTTAGAACATTTAAGATTACCAAATGGCAGAACTGATTCACCGCATTGAGAAATAGGCATCCCCATCTTGAAGAAACAGATCAACCTCTATGCGTGCAGAGCCATGTTTGATCAACTCATGGATAGCAAATGTACAGCTTGTGAAGCAGCCTTTGTTTGCAATCAATAGGGCAGGAGTAAAGTACCTTTACCAAAGCTTCACTTGATTTGGCAGGTAAGTTTTCTAAACTAAGGACTGTAGTTTTACAGGTGATCAATCAAACAAACAATGTAGCACGGAGTAGTTCTACCTCTGATAATGACTTGGTTAATGACATGGTGTATTTGCATTTTCTAGTTTTTTAAAACTATTAATGCATCAGAAAGCAAAGTGCACGCTGAAACTATGAATGGTAAAGTGTAAGAAAAATAACTGTTGCTGCTTAATTTATCAATAACTACCTCTACTATCAAAAATGGAGTGTAGGAAGCTGGCTCTATGAATACTATTTCAAAGTGAGGTATAATGTGCACAAGTGCCCAGAGGTATAGCAGAGGCTAAATTAGGCCAGGCTAACAGCTCTCTTTGTGGTAGTGTGGACGAGCAGTTAGGCTTATCCAGAGGGTGTGTTAAGCATTTAATGAAGTCACTCAATCAAGAACTGATTATGCACACTCAGAGACAGAATCCAGACCCATTAGTTAAGTATAAAAAAGGAATACCCATGTTTTATTTCATAACTAAGCAGGACTTGGCACAGGTACGTAAAATACACTCTTAAATGCAAGACTGTTCAAGGAAATGCAGTTGTGATTGAAGGTGCAATTGTTACAGGTTTGTTTATGCGTTGGAAACAGCTTAAATTACACATGATTACTTTCAGATTACTTTGTAGTTACTTTTGGATTACTTTGAGTACTGGGGTGGTATGCCTAGATACCACACCTTAGGATCTCACAATACAAGGTAAGTAAGACTTTTTATACATTTGTACTTTAGTTCCCTTTTCCCCATACAAACATCAGTTCAACAGAACATCTTGGGGCCCAAAATCTCTTAACAGGGGTTCCTATGGGAGAAACGTGTTAGCGGTTTCTCGGGTAAGTACACAACTTATGAGTGGAAATTTTGGGGTTTAGGACCTAGGTTCCCCTCGGTCTAAATGGGTACTCGAGTTGCACCACCAGCGGCACTGGGGCAGCCGGGTGCAGAGTGCAAGGGCCCAGGCAAGCTAAGGGGGATTTTGGTTCAGGACTGCTGATGAACAGGCCACTCGGTTGTGGGAGCAAAGCTCCTATGGTTTAGGTCAGCACTGCAGGAGCCAATGACCAATGCAGGAGCTGCACCTCCAGCGGCATTGGTGTGGCTGGGTGCAAAAAGGACGCCAGGGACCCTTGTTGTATGGCGTTTTAGATTCCGAATGAATTTTCCCGATTCATTCCCTTATATAGCTACAATTCGCGTTACCCTTACAGAGGCATAGAAATCAAGCCCTAATTTAGGTATAGCCCATGCTGCCCAAATACAGGCATGGCTACTTCCATCCGTTCATCTATGTCACAACGATTTCTTGGAAAACCAGACTCTTAAGCCGTTAGGGACTACCCCTTGCTTGAATATTGATTTCTCCAATAACTCAGTTATTTTACAATGAACATCTATTCCTTAGGTGTTCATTCATGACGTTCATATGCCCGACTTTACGTCAAACATGGCATTCCTAAACACCTTCAAGGTATAATAAACACAGACTGGATAGTGGACCAATTTGTTGCCACAGGCACCAACAACAGAAGTATTACCAATATATTAGCATGAAACACGCATTCCCGTGAGCAAACCTTTAACAGCGCTCTCTGTCCAAGAGCACCACCCTTTCCTCAGGGTCAAACACATTTTTAACTTGTATTAAAGTTGCACCACTTATGGGTTTATATATGTATCAAGCAAAATTACATCAAGTCCATAAATGCAATTCCTCCTTTATTGTTTTTTGTTCTTCTTTTTATTTGATGAATCACAGCCAACGCGTTTCGTTCTGAAAACAGAACTTCTGGAAAATTTGAACATATACAAAACAACATATAAAAAACAAATATAAATACAAACATCACAAGCCAAATTAAAACATCAACCATATGACAGATTTAAATGCATATAAGTGCATACAAAATCTATAAATGGTCCATAATAAAACATAAAACAATACATAAAAGGTATGTATAAATATATACATACATTCGACTAACACAACCATATTGAATATGTACAGGAACATAAAACAACAGGTGTTTTGTGTATATACACCTTCACTGATCATCAAATGTGAATAGCCCTAATGATAACTGTGTATCAGATTTAGGAAAAAGATCACACAACAAATAACTACTCTTACAGTTACAAAGTGTAAGCATATACACATAAACCAACCATATGATAAAATTCCAATGTCACAAATAATCACAACATATTCCAAAATTCCTAAATGAGCCAAAAAGAGAAGATCATTACCACTGAGGAAAAAAGAGAGAAAATATACATACCATATACTATCCACAGGTGCAGACACAATATTGAGAATAGATCTAATTCCTCTTCAAAATTTGAAAGAGGAGTGACGTACCTAGGCCTTCGCAATGGGTTGCAGGCATGGCACACAGAGATGTATGCCATATCAACTCTTCACTTTTATCTGCAACAAAATACGCATTCTTGAAATGGCAGTGTGTGGGTGCTAAGGTACAGGGCCTCTCAGGGCGGCACAATAGGTGCTGCAGCCCTTAGCCGCCTTCCCTGGTCACAGTGCCCTTGGTACCCATGACCCATTGTACCTTTTACAAGGGGCTTACCTGTGGCCAGAGATGTGCCAATTGTAGGTACAAAGGTACAGTCTGGGGAATGAACACAGGCCCAGGGCACATCAAATTAGGTTGCATCAGATGTCAGGCAAAAAGTGGGGGTAACCATGCAAAAGGAGGGACTTTCAAAATGGAACACTTTAATGTCAGAAGGGGAATGGTCACAAATATATTTTCAATGTGGAGTTCCGAAGTTCTGTGATTACCTGTGTAATTTTGCTCTATGTAATACTTCAAATCTATGGACTTGTTACCCCCAACCACCTTTTTCCCCCAAAAGGTAGAAAATTCATTCTGAAAAGTTACCCAATGCAACACTGTCAAATATTTAATCTAAAACACTAGCACTTTGAGGTCAGTATCTCACATTCCAGTTTCAACAGCTACTACCTCAAATTTAATGCAATGTGTTTTATTTTCCATAATGTGAGAACTATCTTTAGTGAGCATTCAGGCAGCACTGGAAAGATATGTGAGGTTGGACATGATCCCAGCCACTCACACACCTCCTCCACCAAGATTCTCATAAAGGCAGAATCCCAATTTCGCTTCTCCACCATCTAAACATACACTACTGCTTAATCTAGATATTTGAAAACCTACTGCCGGATTACTTGATTAAATTATACCAGGAAACATGTCTACAATGTTGTTTCTCTACTGTAGTGTTCTCAAGTTCCACTGTCTACTAATGAATACATTAGTACTGGAATACCTTGCTTGAAAACAAGTTAACATTTTGAAATCGTTTAGCTTAATGCCCCAATGTCCCTTTGCAAATTAACTTTTCGAGAGTTGATAGTCTTTCCAATGACTCAGTCTAGCTATTTTAGGAATATTTTCTCTACCACAAGCCCATCACATCAAAAAATCACTTGGTATAGGTTCTAAATGAATGGGTCATATCTATCTGACATACTCTGAGAAACACAAACAGAGAAAAATATATATGATAGTTAGGTTTCAGATTTTCCTCTCTGTATAGCCACATCTTACAATCAGACAATTTGTGTTAAAGAAGAGATGATGGAGTAGATATCCTTATTTTTCATGATAAAGTATTTGTAGCATTTTCAGCGTATTGTCTTTCGTTTTGGTAACATGTCTAGAATCAGTGTGTGAAATGCGTAAAGTCCCTGACTGCTAGCCTAATCTACAGGGATCCCAATCCCTTGCCACTGAGTTAACACACACCGTCCATATCATAACTTTGTACAGGACTTTTAAATGATTCCTATGTACCCACATATTACTGAACACCTCTGGTTGTACATGCTCAATTGCTCCCATAGAAAAATTTATTTTCAGTTGGTTTCAGAATGCCCTAGGAGGTTACTTATTATCTCAATGCTCAAACTGAATATGGGTTGTCAAACCAAGCTAAGAATGCCCAGCTACTCATAGTTACAGCCTGTGGGTGTTTCATTTTAAGATTGTTTATACATTTTCTATTGTTCTCTGAACACTGTCGTACTGCAAAAAAAATTAAACAGGACATGCTTTCTCTGAGCTTTGGCAACACAAAACTTCTTAGCGGAAAGGCTATCTATTGACTTCTTCAACTACCGAAAACACATATTTGATGCACCTCTAGATATTGTTACTTGGATTCAAAATTGCCATCAGTTGTTAAAAAAATATAACAAAACTTTCAGCCGAAATATCTTTATCCAAGTAAAATGGTACCTAAGCTGATATCTTTAACTGGGCTTCATCTGTTTCAGAATGTATCTAACTTATAGCCCTTATTGACTCGATCCAAACCAAAATTATGCACTATCGAAACAATGCCATTCACTGGTATCTGTTATAAAACAAATGTAATCCAACTAAATTGGTAAATCTTCTGGTTAACCCAAACACCTGTGGTCTGGAAGATCAGATTCTGGAAAATGCCTTCTCCAGTTTCATCAGTGTTAACAGCTGCTGCAATTTCGGTTCATCCATTGAGCCAATGCAGAGACATAGATAATTGTTAAAGCTGAGACTGTCATTATGTCTGTTTGCACTTACACCGGGTAACAAGCTTTGCAGCCCGACCTCGCTTGAGGGAAAACGTAGTGCAAAAATATATCTATTTAAAGTCACAATGTACAGTTCAGAGACATCCCCTTGATTTGGCTTGAGCCTGATCCCCAATCGTGAGGACTGAATTATAAGAAATAAAATATGGACTTTGAAGCCGATTAAAATGTGTGTCCCACAACTTTTGATTGTTCCTGTATTCCAACCTTCCGGATAAGAATGCAGTTCCATTCAGATCTAGGTAACTTGCCTGTGGAACAGAAGAAGTCAAGCTCAAGATGTGACTTTTCTCCCAGCTGTGACTGGAGCTCAGTTGTTAATACCCAGCCTGTATTCTACTGCACCAGGAGACAATTTTGGTGGTGATGGGGTTCTTTACAAAAATCATCTCTTATTTGCAGCCCAACTGTATACTGTACAGAAGTTCCAGATTATCACATCATCTGTACCCAAAATGATCCTTCAAACTATGCAACCTGCTTTAGAGCAATAGTTAATGGCTTTTGACTCAACAGGAGTTTTAGAGCAGGTGGAGCTGCTGCCTCTTTTTCATTATTCAATCTCTTTTGCTTAGCCAGATGCATGGAAAGTTTGTAAAAAAATTCTCTTTCAAAGGTTCACGCATTTTCTCTTCTCCCACCCTGACTGTTTATAATACTGTTGCATTCCAATGAATTGACAAGCATGTAGACATTTTTTCAATTACATAAACAGAAGAGTGCAATTAAAATTGAGCTTCTCAAATGCATGCCAAACTATCAATGTAGTAAGACTGATGCTGCAAAATAATTTATTTACATTTCTATGCTAAAAGTTAATTCAATAGGGCCTTGGGAAGGAACTGTTTCATTCTCCCCTTTCTTGTTCCATATCACCAGGTTCTTTAATCGTTTAGTGTCCAAATCTGTTTACTTACACCTATGTTTGTGGTACTATTTACCCCGGCCCCCAAGACTTCCAAGTCTGATCAGGCAGCAGAAAGGAATTTGTTGTTACTATAGCATCAAATATAGTGATAAACACCACTAAGAACAAAGACCTAAACAAATTTGGCAGCAACTGGATGACACATTTTAATGGGTAAAAGAAAAAAAAAGGTGTGCAAAGCTATAGACAAATTCACAGGAACGCCCAATCAGCATGTCAAATAACTAAAACTTATAGAACAGTTTGTTTTAAATAAAATGATGGATAGAAAAAAAATATAAACGCCTGGATGCAACAAGGGTAACCAACTATGCCCCCAAAGAACGGAAGCTAAATATGACAAACATGTACAATGGTTCATTGTGGACTCACTGTTCATAATTTGATATAATAACTGGTAATATATTTTGGCGAATGCATATTAGATGAGGCAAGTTCCAAGTTAAATGCCAACCACAATAAATCAACAAAGCAGCACACGTTTTATTCACAAAGGGCATGTACATTGTTAGAGATCTTTAATGTGCTTATATGTGACCACATCTTGTGCAAATAACAAAAAGGTGAAACATGCATATATATGCTAATAAAAACAGTTGCCTCTGGCCTCATAAATAGAGTGATTCCTCGTTGAAGAAAAATTCCCATTTAGCAAGCAGTGCACCAAAAGACTGTTCAAGTCGAATACATTTCAACCTTGCCATGGGCTAAAAGGTCAATATCAGAACTATGAGAGTGGAAGCACAACGCGGTGCTGACGAATGGGTCCTAAATGAAGGAAAATGAGCACATATCCGATCTAATAGCTCAAAAATAAGCTGCAGGCGCTTCAAAAAGTCATAAATAGCACGCTCGGTAGCACAACCGTCACTGTGCCAGCCTACAGAAACTATCACCACATACTGGTTGCACTGCTAAGTCTGCAGTGGTCTGACTTTCGCGGATGCCTTTAACCTGCTCTTTTTTGTCGCATCCTTCAGTGTGCACTGGCCTAAATAGAGGACTAGAGACTGTGCCAAATTATGAAGAATCATTCCACAATGAACTATTGTATCTGCTAATTGGATAGCAAAGAAAAGCACTTGGAGATTATTTTCCGACCACAGGCCCATTCTTCCGGATATCTAAAAACTAAGCATCACTAGTTGTGGAATTGCAAATATATGTCTGACCCATATAATAACTATTGTTGGACTTGGCCCTTTTTGCAGGGTCATCCCAGAACTTTTTGTCTTCCTCCTGTATTTTGTCTGACCTGTTGTCGGTGGTTTTATGAGTCTGGGTACTTTATAACTGATGTTCAGTGTTAAAGTGCATGTGCTCTCTATGGTAAACTTTGGAAGATTGGTCTACACCTGTTTGGCAGATTTATTTTACCTGTCATTCCCTTGTACAGTGGTATACTATATAACCAGGGCCTGTAAATTAAATACTACTTGTGGGCTTGCAGCGCTATTTGCGCCACCCACCAAAGTAGCCTTTCAAACCTGTCTCACACCTCTGCCACTGCAGGGCCTACGCGCAGTTACTACCACTGTGACATTTAGGGGGGGTGACGAGTGTTTTAAAAGACAAAATAAATCAGGATCATTCTATGAGAATTTGGGAGCTGCAAGAGGCCCAGGAACAGGCATCAAAGTAAGTGGCCTGTGGAGCAATATGGGTGAACAAATAAGATAACGTTAAGAGCTTAGTAAGACGTCAAAGAATTGTAGGGATTTGTTGTAGCCTGAGGAAATATGTAATGCTAAAACCTTTCAGCAGAAAGTTTATGAAGAGACCCAAAAGATTGGTAAACTTTGGCGTGGTCCACTAGGAGTAAAACGAGGAATAATTACATTCATACTATTTTCAATAAGTTTACCAAGACTGAAACAAGCAACAAAGAAGACATAACAGATATTTTAACATCACCAGGATCAGTACCAGAAAGTAGATCGAGTCTCCTTGATAGAGCTGGTATTGACCTTAGCTCCTTCAAGCTCCCTAAATTGTCTCAATTATATAAAAATAGTATTGAGAAAATATCTCTGCCTAAGGTTGAGATGGCCTAAAAAAGCAATCGCAAATGCACAAGCATGTGGGAGCGTTAGTATCTCAATAAAATTTTACAAGGAATTTGCTCCACAACTTCTACCTGTTTTGAAATAGTTATTTTATCAAATCTTGGAGGGGATAGATGTTCCCAAAACTTTCACTAAAGCTTTGTTAGTCAGTTGTTAACAAAAAGATAAGTCACCTTTTAATGTCAACTCAAATAGGCCAATTAGTCAATTAAATTTGGACTATAAACTCTTCACCAAAGTGACTGAACACGATTATTGCCAGTGACGCAAAAAGTTAATTAGAAAGATCAAAATGGGTTTATATCTGGTAGATCAAGGTTTGCAAATACAAGCTATCTGGGTCCAGGCAATCGATTATTTTTCTATCAACATTAAAAATCAGAAATCATTTTAATTGATGCTGAGAAGGCTTTCAACCTAGTCAACTCGGATGCATTATTTGATATCTCAGCAAATGTTGATTTCCCCAAGCTATTTTTATCAATGCTTAATATTTATCAGGGTTCAGAGGCTAAGATGTTGATAAATGTCAAGGAGATTGGTGTGGTTTCAATAAAAAGAGGTACCCGCCATGGTGGTCTAATGTCTCCGGTTTTGCTTACTTTTTTTTTTTATTAAGGCCCTGGTGGTTAAGTTACATAACGAGCCTCTGATTAGTACTCCTGTAGAGGATATACCAAAAAGTATCCTTTTTGCAGACATTATTTTATATCTAAAAGTCAACAAATAGAATATTCAAAGAGCGCTCAAAATAATTCAGGAATTTACCGCAGTGAGTGGTTACAAGATGAACCACTCAAAATTAGAAATCAAATCAAAATCAACTAAATGTTTATTGTTTTAGTTAATTGAAGCCATAACAATTTGTCACCTATGTAAAAAGGATCAACAATAAAATGTTTGCAATTTTCTGAAAACCATAAAAAAAACTTGATATCAACTAATAATAATCAAGTATGTACAAGAGTGTGAAATAAACAATTAATAAGTACTAAGCATTAGTTAGTCCTGTTCCACTGTATAATCAAAAAGATACATTATGGCCATCATTCCAAATTGACAGACGATCTTTCTCTAGTTCGGGCCAACCTTTTTACAGCATTACGGAGCAGTGGCTAGATGTTCAGTTTTTAATGCCCGCTCGAACTTTATCAGTTTACAGTTGATTAAGGTGTCAGTCGGGTCCAGCCCTGCTATTATAGCAGATCTGCAGGTCCTTATTCTTCTGGTGTTCATTGCATTCCTCAGTAAAGTGACTCAAAACTAGAAGTTTTGTTGATCAGAGCAGAGGCAAACAATATTCCTCAATGTTTGCAACAGCTGGTTTTTATCGTCCAGTACACTACCTGGAAATTTTTGTTCACTGAATTTCAGCTGATCTGTTTCCTTTTAATTATCGGACTATGTTGAGGAAAGTCAGAGATCTATTAAATAGATGGGGACTACTTACATTATCGATAATTGGACGTGTTTTACTGATAAAAAAGTAAATGTTACCATTATTTTTATTTCGTTTAGCAAATTTCCCAAATTTATACTTCCATGAAGTGGACTCCCTCTTTAGTAAGTTTATATGGAGGCACAAACATCCCAGAGTTTGTTTGGAAGTATTACAACCAAATCTAAAGCGGGGGTGGGTGGGAAATGGGGAGGGAGTAAAGCTACCTCAGTTACAGGACGATAATTTAGCACCCTTTTATTGTGTAAATCAATCACCCTGGTGGGCAAGCTATTCCATAATTTTCTTTTGATTCAGATAATCAAAGAATCAGAAATAGACTTGCCAGCCTTTTTGAAAACGGCTACATTACCGAAAAAAAAGAATATAAAATGGTCCACAATATGGTGACTTGTAAACAGTTTTTTAGGAAATGGAATATTCCTTTATGCCATCCATTTATTTTGTTAAAGGAGTGGAACGTATGGGAATGGTAATTTCAGGAACATGAAAGGGTTTTGTTTAGTTTATGATTTCTTTACTAACCAGAGGTTGAAAACTTGAGCTGAGCAGGGGTTATAGCTGCGGCTCGGGCAGAGAACTCAATCCGTTTTTTTAGTGTTTTATAATGTTCTACAGACAAGGAGTTTTTTAAAAGATAATGTGCAATACTGAATGAGGGCTCTCATACGCTGATGAAGTTATTAGTTAAGAACAGAGACTGTTGGGTGTAGGTAATTGGAATAGAATTAAAAAAAAATTTCAAATGTAGCGTTGATTTCCCATGTTTTTAGGCAAAATCACTAAAAGCACTGGTTGTAGTGTAATGCTTGGGGAATGGCAGTTTATAGAGTGGACTGAGCATAAAGCTCTTTGAGCAGCAAACATTATGAGAATGGCTTTACTTTCTAGATCGTTTGCATAATCTACACCCAGTACTCTTCACAGGATAAACCCATCAGCATCGGGTCAATTCTTCAGGTGCTTAACGAATGCACCAGGAGATTGGCTCCATATAATCTTTACCTATCCAGTACTTTATGACTTTTGGTATCAGATCTTTCGCGGTTTAAGCAAAATGCTTGGCCTCAGTGTTCAACCCGAAACTGCTTTAGCTCCGTTTTATTTCTCAAGACAGATTAAATCATTTACCAGGAAGGGTCAATATTTTATCTACATTGCAATGGTGGTAGCACCTTCTTTGGTATTACAAGGTTGGAAGTCAACAGAACCTCCTACCATGGATCCCTGGATTAGTAAAATGTCTAGGATTAGAATATTTGCACAGTTGTATGCTTTGCAGAATAAGAGTTTAACTTGATTTCACACAATTTCGAGAGTCTTTGATTGTGATGAGCACTATGCACTATTTTTGTATCATACTAGCTATGTTGCATGATGTTTAATTAAGGTTGATTTCAATCCATGTTATTTGCAATATTGCTTGTCGATCTGGATGGTTCAAAGTCCAGTGTTTACATCATAAGCACTTTTTAATCATCTAATATTATATTGGTATATACCAACGAACAATGAAGATTGAATTTTAACCTAAGTTAGTTGCACTATTGTACATCACCACTTTAGCCAGCAGTGGATTGATGATCCTAGAATGCTAATTCCAATGATTGTCAAACTTTAACACCTTTGGCACTATGAAATTGTATATGAAGTTACATATACAAGGGGTTCCCAGTACAGATAACTGACAAACAAGAATGAAAATACAACTAAACTGAAGTCTTATCACACTTGTTTTTACTCACAGTGTGAAAACATAGCAAAGGATTACACAACTTACAAAACCAATAAAGGCATTTCATAATCATCGTAGAAAGATGTGTGCCACAAGGGAAGAGGGGAGAATGTGCAGGGTGGAGGTAAAATATAGCAGATCTTAAGTCCTATCTAAAGAGTAAACATTTCTTCATAGTTTATAAAACAGTATATAATTACCCTGGCTTCAAATGTGAGCCAGTTATGAAGAACGACATCAACTGTTCATGACCATTTAGTTAGACAACATGCTCAAAAAGCTCCTGCATGTATCAGGTTAACTGTTAGCATAAGCCGTTGTTGAGGTGAAAACAAAAGTCGACGTTTCGACTCGAATATGAAGGTAGCCAGTAGTTACAGCCTTAAAGGGGGGTCTTTATCAGGACGTGGGGGAATCTGTGATGTGGAGGGGTAAGTGAATCTAAAGGGAGAAAAGCATGAATGAACTAATAGAATGTAGTGCCTGAATCACACCAAAACGTGTTTGGACAAGCTAAAACCATATTTACCATGGCGGGAAGAGCAGAGTAATTTGGGCCGGGAGGCTCCAAAAAACATAGAAGCGAGGGAGATCTGAGAAAAAGGAAAGACACTTCCGTATTATTGTGGTCTCTCCCAGTGCCACCAAACCCAAACGTCATCGTGGCAAAAACAGGATTCTACTCACTGTATTTACTTTAAAAGGAACACCAACATGAATGAAGAGGTGTAGCCATCACAACAAAAGGAACTCTATGGGAGACGGAGAAAAAAGCCAGAACCAACACACAGTCAGAGATGCGGTCAATTCTACGTGTGCTCGTCAGTACACGACCACAATGAAACTCACATGACTGTTGGCGAGAATCCCAAATTAGCTGGACACGCGCTGCTTGTAGAGACAGCATTCACTGAAATACAAACGAGGAAAGGCTACTACCACCACTCGGTTGAAAATAGAACAAAAATACGATATTGACACTGAATGTAATAACCCTAGCGGGTACTGGTGGGAAAAAAAACTATTCGTACCTTGAAAAACGGCCGAAGCGCGGCCTGTCCGTTACTATGTCTCCCTTCCGAATGCGCTTAATCAGACCAGACGGCGGGATCTGGTATTAAGTCACCGCCGTCAGGGCAACGTGCACTATTTACGCCGAATCCGTGAGAACCGTCAAAGAGGAAAGACTATATCGCTAATTGATACATACCGTCCTGCGGTTGGCTTATTGGAAAAGTGTGACCTGAAGTGTATGGGGCGAGTGGTATGCGGAATTTAAAAGTCCTAGCGAGGTTTCACAGTACAAAATTGCAGAGTCCTATACATTGTTAAGAAGCGCATATTTACCGGCATGTGGGTACGTGCGCCACAGTAGATTTTATGAGATACATCAAAATATTGTAGTTTAATTATGGCACGTACCTCCGAGGCAGGAGTAAAAGCACGTACTGTTTTATAAACTATGAAGAAATGTTAACTCTTTAGATAGGACTTAAGATCTGCTATATTTTACCTCCACCCTGCACTGCCTCCCCTTCTCCCCTCTTCCCTTGGGGCACACATTTTTCTATGATGATTATGAAATGCCTTTATTGGTTTTGTGATTTGTGTAATCTTTTGCCATGTTTTCACACTGTGAGTAAAAACAAGTGTGATAAGACTTCAGTTTAGTTGTATTTTTATTCAGTATTCAATTGTTTGTCAGTTATCTGTACTGGGACCCCCTTGTATATGTATCGTCTGAGCACCCAGGTCCCAGTGACTATATTGGATAACGATGACAAGATAAACAAATCTAAAGAAAATATTTATCACACAGAAGAATTACTCATTGGTGGCGCCTTCTATAGTTCACATTAGTTTCAGAAACATAACAAACCTTTTCCAAAATGAAAATATGGTATTGTGTAGCTACATGAGGGAATGATGGTCAACGGTATTCTTGCACTAATGGCGCACAACAGCAAAACGAATCAAACTCTACATTCACATGTTAGCTAAAATACAGCCACACACAAAGTATCCATGGAAAACAGGAAACATTTCCTTTGTGGAGATACAGAAAGCGTTGGACAATAGGCTCTCTTAAATTACCATCTCACAATGACTGGCTCTCTTACATTGCTAGCTCGCAGAAACAATGCATATTGGTAGGTCAGGGAAATGCTTAACAACTACAGCTATTTTTCAAAAATATATCCAATTCCACAAGGCACACGCACTACCCCCTCCCACTTTGCTCCATCCCATGCAGCCTCTTTGTATTCAACTCAAGTTTCCCTAATGGTTATTGGTCAGTGATCAGATCATGCCAACTACTGGCAAGGGCTGATGAGTGGACATTGGCATACAATGTGCTCCAGTCCAGTATAAAGTATTCTATGAGCAGTTATCGTAGAAGGCAAGTGGAAGGATGTGGACTTTGGAGTGATTTTACAAATGTTTCTAACAGGTACACAGCTTTGGAAAAAAATAATGCTTCAAGGAACATGGACAAAAGTACGTTAAGCTGTTTAACATATTTCTGCAGCATAGTATGATGACACTGAAATGTTATGCTCTGAGCTCTGACAACATCTTACGCCAGGGCCCATCTCAATTCAGGGTTATGAAGCATTCCCTTTACCTTAGCTAAAGGAGGTCTTGGAAAATGAGGGGAAGTTTGATATCTGGGGTTAGATGCAAAACAGGAATACATGTAGTATCAAAGAACAGTACGGGTGAAGCATGAATTTATTTCAATTAAGTTAAATGCAAGATTCTCAGGCAAAGTTACCAAATTGTATTGAATTGTCAGTAATGTGTGTTACAGGAAAGCAGATTTTCCAGGCTGGGATTGTTCATGTTCTCGTATAAGAGGCATGGCTTGACAGCTGCCCAAATGAATACTTTTTTAAAAAGCTAAATATACATTTAATTATACAGTAGTTTTGAAAAAATATGGAACTTTGTGCTTACCATTTAATTGAGTTTAGAAAATTTACTGGGCATTGGTATTCTGTTATCTTAAATGTATGGAATGACTCCATACTATGTTAACGGAAATTATTTCAAAATGCACAAACTTTGACCCGCCCCAGGCGCTCTCTCATGGTTCTCCTCGACATCTGTAAAATTTTTGGGCGGGCCTCAGGCTACACCATCAACTGGTCCAAGTCGGTGCTGTTTGTCCTCAAGGGCCCCCCGCCGATCCTCCCAAACGACTGCCCTCTGACGATCACTGACGGACCCTTTAAATATTTGGGGGTATGGGTGACACCGAATTGGGAAAGTTTCTATACGCGTAATTTACAGCCGCCACTTGAACGTTTTCGCACGGATGTGAGGCACTGGCATACCCTACCGCTGCCTCTGTTGGGCAAGGCTGCATTATTTAAAATGATGACATTACCGCGACTGCTCTACATCCTGGAAAACACTCCATTTCTCGTGCCTAACAGGTATTTCCAGTCCATAAATGCACTAGTCTCTAGCTTGCTATGGGGAGAGAAACCGGCACGCATTTCCTGACAAAAGTTGGTGCGAGGGTGGTTTGACGGGGGAATTGCACTCCCAGATGTCCAGTTGTATTACTAGGTATCACAACTAAAGATTATTAATCACTGGCTTCACGCGCCGCAGACGGAGCCCGCGTTTAAGGCAGATAGATATGACCTAGGGACTGGGGGAGTGATGGCGGCACTGTATGATCCTCGGGGTGTGGCGGCTTTACTGGGCCCCACGGCTCACACGGTGAAGCTCTGGCACATGGCGTCGGCTCGTCTCAAATGTCAAAATACGATCACGCTGATGACGCCACTTTGGGTATCGCGCCGCCTCGGCCGTCTCCGTAATAGTAAGGGTTTTGAGGCCTGGGACCAGATTGGTATCTCAACGATTGGAGACCTTTATAGACAGGGTAAAATCCTCACTTTCGCCCAACTAGAGGCCCAAGTCAATCTGGCGGAAATGGAACATTTCCGCTATTTGCAAATCAGTCATGCTCCAAGGTCAGTGTTGCCAACTGAAGGAAAACTACCAGAGCCCACTCCTTTAGAGGATAGACTGGTTACGGAGGATAAGCTTACCAAGGCGACCTCACTGGTTTACCGTAAGATGGTCAACAACATGCCCGACCCCATGGACAAACTAAAGACAACCTGGACTGGGGAATTAGGCGACTTTGACGAAACGGACTGGCAGACCGCGCTCTCATCACCCCGGGAGGTTGCTATATCATCTAGACTCAGACTGATACAATTAAAAGTCCTGCACCGAGTTTATTATACAAGGGTCACACTACATAAAATTGGAAGAGCCACACATCAGTATTGTTTGAGAGGCTGCGGGGAGGTAGGGACGTTCTACCACACTATTTGGGAATGCCCATTCATTGCTGAATACTGGTCCAAAGTTATGCGAACTATATCACAAGTAGTTGGAGATTCCCTGCTCCCAGAGCCACGTCGGTGTCTACTGAACGTCTGGGAGCCTACTGATTTAAACATCCTGATGCAGGACTGGGCAACGCTGGGTATTATGTATGCTAAGCGAAATGTGGCCAAGGCTTGGGGATCCCCCGTGTCACCGGCGCTCAGGGACTGGAGTGCGGATATGGACTCAGCAATGGTTGCTGAAAAGACAGTATATTTAAATCGGAAGTGTCCACGAAAATGGGGGAAACTCTGGGGAGCATGGAACAAATACAGAGGGTATATTTGTGAACCACCACAGATAGACAGTGATAGCGTTTCAGAGTAAGGGGGAGGGGGGAGGGACACCTGGAGGGAGGGGGCGGGTGATGTACGGATACCTTGAATGTGAACAAAATGCATCCTAAAGATCAAATGCAATGTCCACTATGTGTAGCCATACTACCCTTGAGAGATTAATATGTACAATGTATGCCCGGAAAATGCCCAATGTTTATTTTTATATAAAATAAAAATTGTTTTCAAAATGCACAAACTTTCATTTTGGGTCATCATATATCTTTAACATAACTACAGACAAAAGAAAGAAAGAAAGACAACAGGTAACAATTTCTCATGAAATGCAGTATGACATTGATTTGTATACTCTGCTACGTTTGAATTTACTCCACAATACTGTATTTTTTAGTACACAAAGATACGGAGTGAAACACAAAGACACACAAGTAAAATATTGTTACCAGATGTCTACTGATATCCTAAGAAGCAGAAAATGTTGGTGTATAACACAAATAGATGAGCAACACAATAGAAGGTGCACACCTGGATAACTTCACTATGAAGGCATTACGGAGAACAACATTTGCTACAAAGATCTAGATGTTGAGGTGGTAAATAGCCTAAAATTACAAATACCAGCATTTTACCGGTCCACAGAAAAAAATAGATATTTCATGGATGCGTCAAACTGTTCATGGTGTTAACCTGGCAGGGTTGCCTAAGTCTGATAGAAGCTGAGGTAATGCCGTACCCAAATATTCTAGGGCATGCCAAGATCATAAACTGCCAGAGAATATTTAGGGATCAGTGCTAATAAGTAAAGGTTATGGAAGATACTCACTCATGCAAGGCCCATGTCCTGCACAACTCTGGCACCCAATTCCTGTCGCAACTACGGCGCCTTGTCTCTTCCCACAGAGCTCTCTGCTAGGTCTCGCAATCTGTGCACTTCACGCGTGCAGACCTAAAAAAATCAATCTTACTAACACTGCTCTAAATCATGTTTCTGTTATCTGATATTTCCTGTTAAACCTCTCCTATTTAGGTCACCATACCTGTTACTTCCCCACTCGGATCCACAGCAAGTCTTCTTCAACTGTAGCCCTCCAGCTCCCAGGTGGAGCTCCGTAACTCATCATTTTTCAACCTAACACCCAGGCATGTGATCTTGGTGTCAGCCTACATTACATGCCCTCAGACTGCAGTACATATATTTATGTGAAATGTGGCCCCATGGAACCACTGCTTTCACACACTTACATTTTTCAGAAGCAGCTCTGCGAGGTCTTTGATATGCTTCATCATCTTCTGTGGATTTATTTGATCATCTTTTATTTTCTCAACTTCAAAGGCAACTAACTGTGAAAAAAGGATGAGAGAAAATAATTTAAAAGGATCCACATTGTGAAGTAATTTGTCAATTTAGATAAAAACTTGTAAATTTATACTTACACATACTTTATTTCCATGTTTCTAGTCTTATACAGCTGCGTTTATCAAAGTTCTGTCATTTAACAAACACTAGAATATAATGCTCTTATTTTGCCAGGCTGTGAATGCTTACTAGAGAAATTTCAAGGCAATTGGGGAAATAAAGGACAAATTTGGACTTGATCAGTAACACGCCTGTGTAAACAAATTAATTGTATTTCAACCTATAGGTAAGGTTGGTCAGTAGAGAAAGTTCTAGGCTCAACTACATAGCATTTGGAATCAGAAAATACCAGCTGAACAATATACCCTGTAGCTATAGCAATATATTTACTTAGGGGGGAAAACACACATGTTTTCTCCATTCATTTACTTGGATTGTGGAACAATCCTGCCTCCAACCATCCTCCTCTTTAAGAGAGAGCAGAAATGCACATCTCTTTAAAGAACAGTACATCACAATGGAGGAACTGCCCTCTTATGCCCTCTGAACCCAGATACCTGTCTAATCACTTGTTGACTGTATCTTTGCCTTTGACACTGTACAGCACTTTATTTACTTATGGCAAGGATCGTGCTATACAAATACCACATAAAATATAAATCCTCACCAAACATATCAAATATTAAAAATCCTTCAACATTCGTTTTTGAATTAGGTCTTACATTTTCTTGTAGTATTTAGATTAAGGAGACTTTTTTTGCGCATCTGGTATGTGCTGTTTTTGGTCTTTTAGCTTGGCTGAAGGACTTAAAGTTAAAGCTTCAAACTGCAGAAATATGACTTCAGATTTTTTTTCACTTTTGTTCTATTTCTACACATAATTTATATTACCACATTCAGCGGGTCTGCCTTTGAGATGCGACTCCTAAAGATAATTTGAATAGTTTTTAAGTTAGGTTATGTTAGATTTTTAAATATAGAAATACTGTGGGAGCTTGGAGTCTGCATTGCAGTGAACTAGACAACATGAATGTTTTGTAAGAGTACTGTAGCAAACCTCATATTTAGAGTTCAGCATCCCAAATAATAGTGGGCAAGGAGCTATGGGATTGTAAAATAGAGAGTTGAAAAACATAACACAAACCCAGAATTACAGGATTGACCACAAAGGCCCCACTGGTGGTGATGGAAGATGAGGGTGGGGTAGATTTTAACAGTCCTGTCTCCCAGCACATTCTGGCTTGTGGAGCTGCCTCTAAATTATTTGGGTTCACACGCTACTCCATGAATTGTGGAGCAGGGCTTCGTACATCAAGCTGTGCTGCACCATTTAGTAAGCTCGCTCATTTTCCCTAATATGTGCACTTAACTGGAGAGCAACAAAGCACCGCAGAACAAAAGCGAGCTGGGAGACCTTTTGGATCATGACTTTGAAGAGTGATTTTACATATTTTTAATACACAGTTACATTATATTTATATTTCACAACCTGCAACACCTTTTAGTCAGAGGTATTGCAATGGTCTAAATATCTTTCGCATGAGGGAACTATTGCTATTTTTATTTTTTATTTCAATGCAGCGTGATCCAATAAATATGTTAATATTCATTAACCCTTTTGCTGCTAGGTCTTTTCCTCCAGTGCTAAGCCTTTGTTTGGCTATTTGTGGTGGTTCATGCTTAGGCCCCAGTAACTTAAGGTATACACGCCACATGTGCATCCTTTTCTTCCAACATCATGGGGATTTTAAAGATACCCAGGGTTTGTTGATTCCCCTGGAGGGAACCCAGAAATTAGCCAAAATACAGCTACATTTCTTTTTTGGGGGGGGAAATGGGAAAAAATCCTGCAGAAGAAAGCGTCTGGTTTTTTTCCCTGCAGATGGTATCAACAAAGGGGTTGTGGTGCTGAAATCACCATCTCTCCAGCTTTCACGGACAGACGTTTGTCAGAAAACCAAATTTGTTTACACAGTTTTTGCATTTTACTGGGACATAGCCTTCTTTTGCTACGTTTTGTGCTTTCAACCTCCTTCCAGTTAGTGGTAGAAATGGTTATGAAAGCAATAATGGATCCTGGAAAGCTATACATTTCTGAAACGTAGACAAAATTCTGAATTCAGCAAGGGGTCATTTGTGTAGATCCTTCACGTTTTTTTATATAGAAACAAACAGTTGAAAATAAAAGAAAATGAAAAGAAGTTGAAAAAAAACTGCGAATAGTGCCAATGTTTTCACCTGTAGCTTCTAAGTATGACAGATTTTTTTAAAGCAATATACAGTTACATCCGCTGGACCCTTCTGGTTGTGGGTTATATAGGACTTGTCGGTTCACCAAGAACCCGAAGAACCCAGAGCCAATAACTAAGCTGCTAAGAATTGGATAAAAATGTATTTTCTTTTAAAAATGTAGTGCTTAGAATTCGCTACACTATACCCTTAAACCCTATGTTTTTGGCCTTTCCCAGT
Organism: Lissotriton helveticus; assembly: GCF_964261635.1. Classification (NCBI taxonomy): domain Eukaryota; kingdom Metazoa; phylum Chordata; class Amphibia; order Caudata; family Salamandridae; genus Lissotriton; species Lissotriton helveticus. Next base: position 758,628,663 of record NC_136061.1, on the reverse strand, counting down.
CACAGGCCCTTGGCCTATCCCCATGTGAGGTATCATTTTACTCAGAAGAACAAGTGGAATGCTGGGGGGTAGGACATTTGTGCCGGCACTGAGATCTCACACAAAAATGTTAAGCTAAGTTTGAGGTTTGCAGGGGATTCTGGGTAGGGAAACATTGGGGATCCTGGACTCCCCGGGGTATCTAGTTTTCAGAAATGTGTGGGTTCTGATAGGTTGCCCTAGATGGCTGCCGAGCCCATGGCCAAAAACCCAGGTGAGCCTTTTGCCAAACTAGGTAGTTTTGTAATAGGTAACTTTGATGTCTCCACAATACGTTCTGTGCCCTTCCCTGCAGTGGGCACTTGGCCCACCCACACAAGTGAGGTACCATTTTTATCGGGAGACTTTGGAGAATGTGGTGTGGGTGGAAGTTTGTGGACCCACGCAGATTCCAGAACTTTCTAACACTGAAATGTGGGGAACATGTGTTTTTACAAGTCACCCCCTCCTGGATTACCCTGGGTGGCTAGTTTTCAAAAATGTATGTTTGCTAGGTTTCCCTAGGTGCCAGGTTGCTCCTGAGTTTCTTGAGCCCTCGTGGCAGGAGTGATATGGGCGAAAAGGCATATAGGATGCCTGAGCTCCGCCTGCGACAAAAAGCATCTACTAGCAAGAGCCATTTTGAAAAACTCCAATGCGCAAAACTGCTGACATTGCGAGTTCTCTATGGAGGCAAACAGATCCAACAAAGGCTCTCCCCACCGCTGAAATAGACCTAGTACCACCTCCAGATGGCGATGACACTCATGATCCACAAGGCACCGGTGACAGAGTTTGTCCGTCTGGTGTACAGAGAACTAGCCAGTTGTTGAACTACCAGGGAAATGCCCTGCTGTTCCAGCCATGCCCAGAGATGCAGGGCCTCTAAACAAAGGGTCCACGATCCCACACCGCCCTGTTTGTTGCAGTACCACATGGCGGTAGTGTGGTCTGTGAACATTTGAACTAGCCTTCCCTTGAGTGATGGTAAGAAGGCTTTCAGTGCCACAGGCCGAGATGAAGAGGTAAGGCCTAAGGATTTGGCCGTAGCCTGCGAGTCTTTTAAGCACCCAAGCGCTGCAACTGCTTTGTCTCCGAAGAGATGGGAGCCATCGAAGAGCAAGCCCATAAGATTAGCTTGGACATTCCTTGAAAATCCAGACGTCTTCAACCAGGCGTGGCGCCGTATGGCAACTGTCGAGGAAATCGCTCTGCCTAGCGAGTCTGTTGTGTCCAAGCCACAGCGGATGGTGAACTACGCTTCATGTATTCCGTATGAAATAGCTTGGGAGAGCAGAATCCGGTCCTCCTCCGAGACTCTGGGCAGCACCTGCGCAACCATACCCCAAATCGAATGGGAATAACGTTCATGAGGCATGCGGTGTTCATTGACTGCAAAGCTAGACTGGCAAAAGAGAATATTTTTCTTTCCAAAGTTTCCAACCTTTTGGATTCCCCGCGGAAGGGAACGCACCACGAGAAGTGGAAGCTTGGACAACCAAGCATTGTGGGGTGTGGTGGGTGTTGAGGAAAGCTGGGTCGCCCTGTGCAGGGGGATGGCGGCGGGCAATTGTTCTGTTCACAGGAGCTCCTGTGCTGGGCTTGGACTAGGTGCCCAGAAGAACGTCCTTCAAGGTCTTGTTGATAGGCAGCAAGGGTTACGAGGTGGAGACAACAGGTTGCAGGACCTCTGCCAAGATGTTAGTCTTGACTGCCACCATAGGAAGCTGTGGGTCTAAGACCTCCACAGCACCATTGCACATGAAGCCACCTCCTCCGTAGCCAGGTTACGGGGACACAGCATGCCACAATCTGGAGTGCTGTCCAGGCTGCTGCCATCATCCAGTTCCTCATACCAGTCCAGACCTTGAGGTTGCAGGATTTCTAAGGGATCCTGATGCCCCTCCCAATCCTTTATATTATAACAATGGATGAATTGTCTAGAAACTAATATGGAGCTATGATAATTGTGCATTAGTTACTATTGTTTTCCCTCTCTTATGCCTTTATAATTTTGGGTTGTTTGATGCACAGATGATTTAGCAAGTAGAGTGCATTTATATTATAATAGGGTTTAGTTATCTAGTGTGAAATTTTGAGTAGAGCCTCATCTTCATTATAGACTTGGCTTTTGAGGGGTTTCATAAGTATAAAAGTGCAGAATGCTCATTTTATTAAGATGAAGTCAGTTTATAAAACAATTTTTTAATGATTAAAGATGGCGCTTACCAGGGAGCTAAGTCTGTAACATTACAATTCTACGTTTACTTTGTTATGTGGTATATAATGAACTTTGAAAATGGCGCTCTTCATTGTGAACAAGATTGCAGGCGGCAACTGAAATGCGTAAACTTGCCTTTTGTTGTTTTTGGATAGTTACATTTTGAAGATCCACAATGGAGTGCTGACGTTCTTGATGCAAGAACATAATTTTAGGGGGTGCACACACATGTACACATACACACACATTTTTTCTCTCTCTCTCCCCCTCCCACCAGTTGGGAGTGTCTGCTTCAACATCCTGTTCGCTGAAAAGATCTTGAGTGTTATCACCCTGTTGTCGCGTCATGGAGGCAGGATAAAAGTTGCCAGTCTTGTCAGTCGTCTTCTTGCTGCGGAAAGCGAGCCAAGCTTCACAGAAGGGCTTGTCATGCTCAGGAGACAAAGGTTACACACCTTGCGGAGGTCTGCCCATGAGCACTTGACGCAACACTGTGGACAGTTTCAGAATTAAGTCTTTTCCATTACGCATGGGACTTTCTCGTAAGTCAAACATCCAAGAAAAAGGCTTCAATGGGCAAGGCCCAGAGCAGGGCATTGAAGCAGTTTTACTCTTCAAATCCAGATGAGAGGAGCTTGAGGAACCAAAATGAGAAGAATACAACGATTGTACAATACTAACGGGTGCAGAGGATCCAAAAGAGCCTGAAGATTATACCATGAGACATCAACCCAGAGCTCAGCAACACACGTCTGAACCTGACAGCAGGAAAAAAAAAACAATCTAACAATGGAGCTGATGCCCATGTGCATCATCACTAATAGGTGGAGTCACTATACCTCGTTACCTGAAGACTTCTAAGAAAAACGAGTTGCACACGTCCAAGACCAACATTAGATGGCAGGAGTATGTTCAGCATGTGTATCTACAGCTACACATGCCACAAACAATGTTTCCTTCAACGTGCAGTTAACAATGGGTACCAGTTGGAATAAAAAATGTTCTAGGGTTACCATTCATTAATAAGTTATTGCTAAAGCAATAGACAATGGTGAATGCTTGTGGATTTATAGGATTCAGCTGTTACAGTTACCAAATAATTCTGGATTTATGACATTTGGTACATAAATTGATAAATAACTTGCAGATTTCATAAAGTTGTTTCAAGCTCAAATGGATACAAAATATTGCAAAAGAATAGGCTGCATAATATCCCAATTTAGCTAATCTTTGTACATAATTTCCATAACCTTGCTGTACAATCACTGTGGCATTGACAATGTAAAAGCACTGCAGAGTGGTTTAATGCTGTCATTATGATAATAAAATCCTTGTTTCACCAGGAACCAATGAAGTATTCCACTTCACAGGCAACTGTGAAATATTTCCTGTATTAACAGTTCGCTTTGAAATGTATGTTAAACATTTGTGCATTTAATGCACCATATGTATGAAAAAGTTACTTATCTTTTGTAAGGCATTTTCTGATGAATCCCCTGGATCACCCCAATGAATGGACACTTCAATGAGGTAATCAGGAGGAAATTTGGCTCGCTCATGGATCAAACTCAATCATGTTAAGAGTTCCGCTGTCATTCAGAAGTTGTCTATGTCTGACGGCGGTCTCTCTGCACCCAGCAGCCAGTCGTCGAGGTATCAAAACACAGGAAATCCAAACCTTCGAAGTTGGGCAGTGACGACAGCCATCACTTTTGTGAACATCCAGGGGATCAAGGTGAGGTAGGTCGAAATGGATCATGGCAGATTGAAAATAATCCTGGACTACTATGACCCGATGGTAATCACTGTGGGACAGCAAGATGGCAATACGAAAATGCGCCGCCAGGAAGCATTTTGATTTTTTCCTTCCGCATGAAAGGCATTTAGTGGGCAAAGGACTAGGACAGACCTAAGGCCCCTGTACTTTTCTGAAACGAAGAATTTATGTGAATAACAGCCCTTGTCTGTCTTTGAGCCTGGACCCATGTGATGGTATCCATGGAGAGCAAGAGATGTACCTCCTGCGGCTGGATGGACAGATGTTCCTCCAAAATTTGTTCAGGTGTGGAAGGAAGGTGGGGTGGGACAGAAATAAATGAATGGCATAGACCCTTTGAACAATGGAAGGAGGGGCGAGGCAGAAGGCCCTCAGAACAATCTGTAAGTCCCATTCGTCTAAAGTGATTGCTAACCTACGAGGAAATAATGAAGCTTGCCTCCCAGATGTGAGACATGAGTCACTAAGATAAAATTAAAGCAGCTTGGTATCCCCTGCAGCAGGGGATGAGTAGTTAGTGGACTGAAGCCCCTGCTTTTCTGTGCGATGTCTGGAGATGCCAAATCCGAGGGACCTGAAATTATTAAACAGTCTTTCGCATCACCTGCTGTTGCCTGTAGGCTAATCCCCTGGAATAACCCTTAAATGTAAACAACTGATGGTTGTCACAGAAGTCAATAGCCACAAAAATGCTGCCTTCGACAAAATGTCTTTAAACCTTTCTGGATTCTGCCTTTTCTCTAGAGAGTCTGGAGCTATTGCAGTGCATTCCCATCAGTGATGCTTCTACGTTGATGGAAAATTCCATTAGTCTCATTAAGGCATGCTTTTGAAGCAAGAGACTTGTGCCAAGTGCGCAGCCAATGTAGTCTGCAGTGTTCAGCCCTGAGCAGACAATTTATTTCACGGCAGCCTGCCCACCATGGATTGTCTGAGCCAGGGATGCACTATAGCCTTCCGTTACCATCACAAAGATCTCGCTGACCTTGTCATCCAAACATGCGTATAGAGGCCTAAAAGGCGGGTTGTGTTTATGGACAGAAGTGCCAAGCTGTCAGAAAAAGTTATATTTCGTTTGGATTCTGTAACCCAATGAGACTTTCCGGGGTATGGTGCTTGATGAAGAAATGTGGGTCACCGGGTGCAGGCCTGTGCCGCCTGGCTACTTTCCGACTAATTGTCAGACAATCACAGAGCTTCATTCACGTAACCGTCATTGTTATCTGTGTAATTGAATGGAAGCTAGGGCTTTGATGTCACCAGCCCAAGTTTTATCATCTCTGTTGCAAGATTTGTCTTTATTTCAGGGGAGGTCATAAGCAATTATAGCATCTCAGGTGCTCCCGAACCACCACCACAAATGAGGCACTCTCCCCTGTTAGTGGGTTACGTGGCGAGTCAAGGTCTGTTTCAGGGGAGGTGCAAAGCTCACTGGTATTGTGTAAGTCAAAGTGTTAGATATTAGATTACGATGTGAACATGACCGGCGCCATCTTGTCCCGCTTAGGCCTTTGCGAGCGCGTAAGCGGCAGCCATTTTAGACACTATGGCCAGTTCGTAACATTGACGATCGCCTGCACGTCTCCCCGAACTTGCAATCATCCCCCACGCGCTGGCAGCCCCCAAGCACACATGCTAGAGTCATAAAAGCATCCTCAGCGCGACCCTGCCCCGGAGCCACTTCCCGTGCCGAGCCCACATACCCTTTCATCCCTTGCGCACGAACAGGCCCTTCGACAATCTCCTCCCTTGCACCTGGCTGCTCGATCCGATCCCAGGCCATAACCAACCCCTGCAGATACAGTTTATTGCCCCATACAGTAGGATTCCGCCTCTCATCAAAGGAGCCGGAATTAATCAATGCCACAACCCCATGAGATCCGACCGATTGCGCGTATTTCAGCTCCTGCCGGAATGCCCAGCTGCGCGATAGCAATCACCTACTGAGACCGGGGGTGGGGGTACAGTACTGTTGATATGTGTGGGAACGGGCCTGAAGGGGGGATTCCAAAGATGGTTTATAATGCATCAAAAAAACGTCAGGAATGTGTTACACTGTAATAAAGAAATAAACCCATGTATAAAAGGCCAGGCCACAGAGATGCAGTTGGAGCACCTCGAGACGACACCCTGCTTGTCTGATCTGACGCGCTTTCCTTCGAAGAATAAATCCGTTTCCTGCTTTCCAATTTCCAGCGCCCGCCTCTTTATTTGATAATTACGATTGAATTAGAGGCGACTAACGCCAAAGCAGTGCTTGAGGATATCTGGGGAAAATCTGCTTTGTTCAACAATTGGTGCCCAATGTGGGGCCCATAAGTGACACGTGGGTCCAGTGAGAGAGGTCCTAAAGACGGAGTGAACTACTGCAACGATCGGGAAGAGCTCCTGCCCAATAGACCCTCGTCTGGCAGCCGATCACCTGACCTTCACTGGTTCTGAACGGACCGCTCTCGAGTGATCTACGGTCCTGACTGGGATCCCACAGGAGTGCCGTGGCAACAACGGAGAATAGAGGACGATCGGGCGCTGGAAGTGGAAGACGAGAAACAGCCCATACGGTCCGGGTAAGGTCTTGCAGCCCGACTGTTTTGATTGATTGATTGATTGATCGTTTAGAAAAATCTTGTATTACTTATATTTATTGGTTTGTTTAGCCTTCGTTGCTACTCGGCGCATTTGATTATTTATTGGTTCGTTTAGCCCTCGTTGCTACTCGACATATTGGTTCTCTTTGAGATATTCTCTGTTTGCAAACAACAAAGAATAGAAATATTCTGTCTAGTCTTTGCAGCTAGTGAAGGATAGGTAGTGCGGACCTTTGTCCAACATTATTTGAGATCTTCACTTGTCCGATATACGTCATGCCTATCTTCTCCCCACTGATTGGAAATTGGTTCAACCCGGACCGTTTATTAGAGGTAGATCATCCAGCTCCACTGGAAGGCACCCCTAATAAGGACATGTATGTTAAATATGGACTAGTCACCGTAGCTTACAGTAAACTATGGCATAAAAATACCAAGAAAGATCTAGAAAGTCAGTGGCCACTGATAGGATCGTTTGACCTCGACAACATAGAAGCGCTAGAAATAGCCCTTTGCAAAAATAGTACCACACCAACCATGCTTGACAGTCTTGGCATGTGGCGCAAAGAAGCAACGCAACGTAAAAAGAGAGACGAAGCAAAGAGTGATAAAGAACTACGAAAGGCAGCTCACTTAGCTGGTAAAAAGTTGAAAGAGGAAGTGAAAGAAAACGAAAACACTAGAAAGGAACGAGAATCAGAAACCTCAGGCCAATGCCCTGTTAGAACACCCTCAGCGCTTTACCTTGAGCTACAATCAAAGCAAAGGACGGACGATATTTACTCTTAGGGCCCCCAATCATCTACATGCCTCCTCCTTATGCCCCTACCCATCGCTTAGTACAGCCCCAAGAACCCCAGAACTTAACTGAAGGTAGTGCCAGAGCCTCGGTGCTCACGGCCTCCGCGCCGACAGAGCCTCTTGTACTACACACCCTGACAAAAGACACCTCAGAAAGGATTGAAACACAAGAAAAGGAACCGGCGCGAATTCCCCGTTTGAGCACAACTGAGCGGGCCGGCATCGACAGAGTAGTTAAGACCTTAGTCGATAGGAAGGAAACCGAAGAGCATATCACAGACACGTGTAGCTCATACGCTGGCAATTACAAACGACATTTCATCGTGCGTTTTTGTTATCACACCCTCACAGCGTATGAAGAGAAATATAAGGAAACAGGGCCTGACCGACTCATGGCTCTATATAGGAAGCTGGACACAGGGGACGAGAGTGAATGTAATGTAACCGAACTCTTCTCCTACACTTTAGAAGTCTTCCGCCACCTCATAGAACAGGGACGAATAGTTAAGAACGTCACGCCTGTGGTAACTGAACCCCCGATAGAAAGATTTGACAACATGATGCCCATAAAAGAAGCTGCCCCCTATTGGGTTCCCCCTAGAGGACAAGGAACTCACGATGACATAAATCACCAGGAAGCAAGAGGAAGAGTAGTATACAACTGGGTATATCAGCCTTGGGATAGACAAGACATCCTGACGTTCCGCAAATCCTTGCCGGATTTGCGAAAGAATCCCACCGCGTTCTATACGGAATTAGGTACCGCCTTGGGATCAACGATCATGACCCTTGCCGACATGGACTTGTTCTTTGGGCTATGTCTGCCAGCTGACGTGTGGAAGCAAATCCGGAAAGTCAACCACACCGATCTGTTCGGGCATACCTGGGAACAACTTGACAGTCTAGATAAACAACAATACCCTGGACAGAAACCCCTAAAAGCAATATTAGACCTTCCAGATAAAATCGTACAAAAGGTAAAGACTCTAATCCCCGAGAAGGAGGTAGACTGGTCTATAGTGACAGATTGCCGCCACAAACCCCAACAAGATGTCTCCGAATACTTCTCCCGGTTCGAAACGGTGTTTTCCGATTACAGTGGACAGGACATGACCACTGCAACCGGACATCACTTGTTCGTGCAGAATTATGTTAAAGGTTTGTTACCGGAAGTTTCGCAGAAATTGCAAACTAGTGAAAGCAGTTGGGCTGCCTCAAAGCCCGCGGCCATCTTCCAGATGGCTCAGTATTACGAGCACCAGAAGAACGAAAGCGATAGAGCTTCCGAAAGGAAAAAGAAAGATTTAAAAAAATGGGTTATGATAGCCCAATTACAAGGCGTGAGTAATGGGAAAGAACAGTATAAGGGAGGTTATCAACAGAATACCCGTAGAACTCCACCACCCCGAAGCAATGCACTCGCACCCTACGCTGGACGTAGAGACTTAGGCGAGAACCAATGTGCTTTTTGTAAAGAGTACGAGCATTGGAAGTCTCAATGTCCGGTCCTGTTAGAAATGAATAGGAACAAAGAGAAAAGAGAGCTAGCGAATGGATTGAGAAATAGAGGACGTGGACGAGGGTACACAAACAACACTAGTTACGAAAGACCAGGTAGAATGAATGCATTTGACCGTCCCCGACAAAACCAGTACCAGCAGTCGGACTACGACAACGCATATGTTACATTCACTCTCGTCCCCTGTGTCCACCTTCCTATATAGAGCCATGAGTCGGTCAGGCCCTGTTTCCTTATATTTCTCTTCATACGCTGTGAGGGTGTGATAACAAAAACGCAGGATGAAATGTCGTTTGTAATTGCCAGCATATGAGCTACACGTGTCTGTGATATGCTCTTCGGTTTCCTTCCTATCGACTGAGGTCTTAACTACTCTGTGGATGCCGACCCGCTCAGTTGTGCTCAAACGGGGAATTCTTGCCGGTTGCTTTTCTTATGTTTCAATCCTTTCTGAGGTGTCTTTTGTCGGGGTGTGTAGTACGAAAGGCTCGGTCGGCGCGGAGGCCGTGAGCACCGAGGCTCTGGCACTGCCTTCAGTTAAGTTCTGGGGTCCTTGGGGCTGTACTAAGGGATGGGTAGGGGCATAAGGAGGAGGCATGTAGATGATTGGGGGACCTAGGAGTAAATCATCGTCCGTCCTTTGCTTTGATTGTAGCTCAGGGTAAAACGCTGAGGGTGTTCTAACAGGGCATTGGCCTGAGGTTTCTGATTCCCGTTCCTTTCTAGTGTTTTCGTTTTCTTTCACTTCCTCTTTCAACTTTTTACCAGCTAAGTGAGCTGCCTTTCGTAGTTCTTTATCACCCTTTGCTTCGTCTCTCTTTTTACGTTGCGTTGCTTCTTTGCGCCAAATGCCGAGACTGTCAAGCATGGTTGGCGTGGTTCTATTTTTGCGAAGGGCTATTTCTAGCGCTTCTATTTTGTCGAGGTCAAAAGATCCTATCAGTGGCCACTGACTTTCTCGATCTTTCTTGGTATTTTTATGCCATAGTTTAGTGTAAGCTACGGCGACTAGTCCATATTTAACATACATGTCCTTATTAGGGGTGCCTTCCAGTGGAGCTGGATGATCTAGCTCTAATAAACGGTCCGGGTTGAACCAATTTCCAATCAGTGGGGAGAAGATAGGCATGACGTATATCGGACAAGTGAAGATCTCAAATAATGTTGGACAAAGGTCCGCACTACCTATCCTTCAAATAGGACTGCCAAGGGCAAGGGAGGGATCCAGTCGAGCTCTATGTTGACCAGCAAGGCCCTTATGTTACAGCAAAGGTCCTAGGTACAAAGTCTCCATTTCTGGTAGACACGGGAGCAACACGTAGTGCATTATCCAAACGACTGATTCCAAGGGCACCCTTGTCTGGCTCACACGTGACATCAATAGGATTTGATGGTACCCCTCCACCAACCCCTTGTCCAAACCGATCCCTTTTGATCTTGAAGACAATATCATTGACACGACATTTCTCCTCTCCTCCAATACCCCAGACGCCATTATGGGTCTTGACTTGCTGAAGTATTTTCGAGCAACTATTAGATGCTCGCCCGACGGAGTCCGAGTCCTCCTATAAGACAACCCTGGCCCACTCAGATCTTGCCCTCCATGACACATGTACCCCATTGCTGACACAGACGTATCCCTACTCGATACCTTGCCATCACACTTATGGGCGAAAGCTGACTCAGACGTAGGACGAATGATGATAGACCCAGTGCATGTGACTGTACGACAGGACGCAACCCTACCGAAAGTACCCCAGTACAAGATATCACCAGAAGGCGAGAAAGCACTAATTGAAATAATACAGTCACTAGTAGACGCAGGAGTAGTAGAAGAAGTAGTTAGCAACAGCCCAATTCTACCAATCATCAAAAGACAAGGAGAGAGAGATGAGAAAGCGTACCGCTTCATTATCGACCTACGAGAGGTCAACAAGATAGTTGTGTCACAGTACCCTGTAGTCTCTGACATCACCACCATCCTGACCCTGATCCCGTCAACTGCCACCACCTTCACTGTCATCGACCTCAAAAATGCCTTCTTCTCCATACCCATTCACCCAGACAGCTGCTACCTCTTCGGATTTACCCTAAGATCCCGCTCGTATAGATTCTGTCGAGCACCCCAGGGGTACACCGAAAGCCCGAGTATCTATAGCCAGGCACTCAAGAGACAGTTAGACGCAGTTCAGTTACCGGACGGAGTGGTGTTAATACAGTATGTCGATGATAACCTTTTAGCAGCCGACACCACTCCACTTGCACTCACCGCCACCATCCAGCTCCTACACTTCCTTGCAGAGAATGGTCACAAAGTTTCCCGAAAGAAGTTGCAGTTTTGTAAATCCCAAGTAATCTACCTAGGACACCTCCTATCAAAGGAAGGAAGGAAACTCACACCTGACAGAATCCAGACTATCCTAGATACTCCCGTCCCCAAGAGCCAGAAGCAAGTCCGCTCCCTGGTAGGCCTCACCTCATTCTGCCGACAGTGGTTGCCGAACTTCAGTCTCGTTGTTAAGCCCCTACTTTCCCTTCTAGCCAAAGATGTTCCCTTTCCCCTCCCTTGGACTCCCGAATGCCAGACCGCGTTCAAAGAATTACTAGACGCCCTTTGTTCGGCACCCGTTCTAGGAACCCCAGACTACTCCAAACCATTCTCCCTTTTCACACACGAAAGAGAAGGATGTGCATTATCTGTCTTTGACCCAATTGATTGGCCCCAAACAGCGCCCTTGCGCCTATTTCTCAGCCACTCTTGACCCCGTAGCCAGAGCATTACCAGCTTGCCTACGAGTTGTTGCAGCCGCAGTAGTCTCGATACGACAGAGTGAAGGAATTGTGATTTCCAACCCCCTTACTGTGTTAGTACCCCATGCTGTTGACACCCTCCCGAACCAAACCAAGACCCAGCACCTGACTAGTGCACGATTGACTGGATACGAGTTGACCCTATTAGCACCACACATTACTCTGAAACGATGCACCACTCTGAACCCAGCTACATTGTTACCACTGCCTGAAAACGACCCTAATGTAACTCCCCTACATGACTGTGTAACCCTCACCGACGAACAGACAAAGAGTAGAGTAGAGTAGACCTCCGAGACACTGCTTTCCCAGAACCTGACGGAGAATTATGGGTGGATGGCTCATGCATCAAACTTCCCGATGGCACCACCTCCGCCGCATATGCCGTTACCACAGCCCGAACCATTATTGAAACAGCCCGAATTGCCCAGCGATCCACACAGGCGGCAGACTGATTGCCCTCACACAAGCATGTATCTTAGCAGCAGGGACAACAGTAAACATTTACACGGACAGCCAGTATGCCTTTGGGGTGGTTCATCACTTCGGACTTCTTTGGAAGGAAAGAGGATTCCTGACCTCACACGGCACACCGATCTTACATGGAGATCTAGTCTCCGCCTTGACCGAAGCAGTCCTCCTCCCCAAGCAGCTAGCAGTAATCAAATGGCAAGCACATATGAAAGTAACGGACATTATAGGACAGGGAAACGCACTAGCTGACGTTACTGCCCGAGCTACAGCTGAAAACAGAACGACGACACAATTGTATGTAACCAGGTCACAAGCAGAGAAATGGACAGATGCTAGGACCACTATTAGGGATATCCAACTGACGAGTACACCACACGAACTGACTGAATGGGCTCGGGTGGGACTAAAAGACGATGAAGGCTGTTGGAGGATGAAGGACAAAGACAAATGGCTGTTACCCAATGCATATTTGATCCCCATATTGACCATGGCACACTTACCGGCACACATAGGTTCCGCCCCCATGACCACACTAATCACTAGAGTATGGCATAATGACAGGATAGCAGATTCAGCGAAACGCCTAGTTCAGCAATGCATGGTATGCCTACAACACAATCCAGGGAAAGGGACAGTGGTACCACGGGGAGGATTTGGAGTCCCCGACCATCTGTTTGAAGTCCTCCAAATGGATTACATACAGTTAGAAAGGTGCCATGGTCTGAAATACGCCCTATATATTGTATGTGCATTCAGCAAATGGGTAGAAGCTTACCCCACCCGCGACAACACCGCCACCACTACTGCAAAGGTGTTGTTAAAAGAGTTTTTCCCACGCTACGGCCTTTGTAGAATTTTATGGAGCGACAATGGCCCCCACTTCGTAGCCGAGGTTATCCAACTCATATTGAAAGGGTTGGGTGTAAAACAAAGGTTCCACACAGTTTTCCACCCCCAATCTGCAGGCCTGGTAGAAAGGCACAACGCCACACTAAAGCTAAAACTAGCAAAGATAGTTGCCACCACAGGACTGAAATGGCCTGACGCCCTCCCACTGGCATTGCTATCAATGCACTCCACCCCAACCAGACACTACTTGACTCCGTACGAGGTTGTCTTTGGCCGGCCAATGAACATTTGGGCCGCGTCGAAGCCGACTTCCATACACGATGTCCCAGACATCCTATTGTCTGATTATTTGCATAACCTTACCAAAGAACTAACTGTTATCCACCAACAGGTGCAGCAAGCCATACCAGACGCATCCAGGGGCCACGGACATGACAGCAAACCTGGCGAGTTCATCCTGATCAAGAACTTTCAGAGATCCCCTGCAACTGGCTGTTCGATCCGATCCCAGGCCATAACCAACCCCTGCGGATACAGTTTATTGCCCCATACAGTAGGATTCCGCCTCTCATCAAAGGAGCCGGAATTAATCAATGCCACAACCCCATGAGATCCGACCGATTGCGCGTATTTCAGCTCCTGCCGGAATGCCCAGCTGCGCGATAGCAATCACCTACTGAGACCGGGGGTGGGGGTACAGTACTATTGATATGTGTGGGAACGGGCCTGAAGCGGGGATTCCAAAGATGGTTTATAATGCATCAAAGAAACGTCAGGAATGTGTTACACTGTAATAAAGAAATAAACCCATGTATAAAAGGCCAGGCCACAGAGATGCAGTTGGAGCACCTCGAGACGACACCCTGCTTGTCTGATCTGACGCGCTTTCCTTCGAAGAATAAATCCGTTTCCTGCTTTCCAATTTCCAGCGCCCGCCTCTTTATTTGATCATTACGATTGAATTAGAGGCGACTAACGCCTAAGCGGTGCTTGAGGATATCTGGGGAAAATCTGCTTTGTTCAACAAAAGTACAGGGCATCATCAGTATAACAAGTGGGAAAGAAGCCACCCCTATCCCCATCTTCAGTAATATACTGGGGCACTCCATGTTTTGGCACAGTCACAGTCAGAATCAACAAGAGAATGGAGAACTCTGCTGATAGTTTTGGCGCGGTAGAGATGTCAGATTAGAATCAGATAGCATGATGGCAGGTTGCACTTTAGTTATTTCGTAGTACGACATCAGATTGGGCTCAGACAAGCTCAGGCTGATGTTGGTTCGAGGTCTGACATGGGCTTCAGGTCACTGATCAGTGCAAGTGGACCGTCAATGAGTGCAGTAAGGTGGAATCCAGCAAGTTACATGTAGCCAGAGTGGAAGCTTGAACCAGTGTCAGTATGTACTTGGTAACCGATCCAAAATAATCCGACTGCAGCGGGGAGGACTCACCACTGGTAATCTTACAAAACCTCTTTGTGGCTCCCGGATGCCTGAAGCCACACTGCAGGGAGTCAGGAGCATACTAAAGATTTACAGCATTACCATCTTGTTGGCCTCGATCTACTGCATGGTTGATGATGTCCCAGGAGAAACAGGCACTTCGGAACCAGATGATGTATTGGTTCTGTGATACGTTACCTTAACTGATTGCTGCTCTGATCCTTGCGCCTTATGTTTGGAACCAGAATGATTAAGCCCTGCCTCACTTTCTTTTGCTTGTGTAAGGACTTGTGCTTGTGTTTACACTAACCAAAAGATTTGGTGCAGGAAGTACAGTGGTTTGGGGAATAACCTTATGATCGGGACTGGACCTGGACACAGGACTTGGATTGTGAACAGGACCTGTACGATATCCAAGACTATTTCTTATGCTCAGAGTTGTAACTTTTCTCTGTAATTTCAGGGGCAGCACAGAATCAGCGAGAAGATACAAGATGCCAGGTGTGGACGGACTGGTGAAAAATTATCCAGATCCACTCTGGTGTTTGGGGGATATTCTAAAGTTGAGGAATCTGAGGTTAGAAGCATTCATCTGAAATATATATACATATTTACTTATAAATATATATATATATATACACAGTGTTCCTTACCTGTAATTTACATCTAGTTGGAAAGAGAGTTCGCTGGACCACCAATCCTATGAAAAGAGGTGCTTACTTGCAAAAAATAAGTCCTGAACTCTATGGGGAGCATGAGCTCAAAAGGTGTCAGATGAAGACTTCTGCCTACTCTTAAGTTCGATTTGTAGTAACACTGAAAACTGCTGCTGATATTGTGGATCAAGTACTAAAAGCACAATCAATGTGGGTCAAATTCTGATAACTGGGACTAGGAAAAAAAAGTCTTTCAATCAAGCAGCATGGGGCATCAGCAGAGGACCTTCAGATAAGTAGTCGGTTGAAAGGAGAGACTCCTGCCTCAAAGGAAAAAAGAATTATGTGCAGTCTGGCGCTTGCCAGCTTCTATGCAAACATCTAGATCTCTCCGTAGAGGAAAAAGAGCTTACCTAATTGGAAGCTAAGCGGGAATGACAAAGGGGTAGGTGAGCAAGGGAGAAAAGCAAGTCCCTTATCTAGGCAGTGTTTCCCATGTACTTGGTCTCGCACATTTTTTATTTGCCCTGCAAATGCCTCAGCTCACTCACACTGCCATGGAGGGTAACCCTTCAGCATAAAGGAAGGTAGGCTCACGGATCCCATAGAAAACCTTAAAGAAACGAACCATAAAACAGATGTTGTTCAGTTACATAGAAGATCAGTCAATTTTGTAAAACGTCTACAGTACCTCATCGAAAAGATCACAGGATCTGTAAGGTGGTCCCCGATCAGACACAAAGCCAGCAAATGCCATTCCGTTAAGAAGTTTAGTGAGGAAGTCATTCTCAATTAATCCACGCTGTCCCAGGAAAGCTGCCTGCAAAAGTAGTGAAAGACTTCAATTATTGTACATAGTAAATTATTGATTTAAAAACATTACTACAGCTATCTTTGAAAAAAGGGCTGTCACGAGAAAGGCCGTTGGCTGGAGTACTACTCTCAGGCAATCAGTGATCTCCTTAATAAATGTTACATTCTTAAATGCATCTCATCTGTACATTTCACACTTATTTTAACGTATAAGTTTATAAAGGGTACCTAAATGCCCATGGCGATCAAGTACAATGAACCTACCCTTTTCCACATATTTGCAAGCCTTAGCATGAAAAAAATCTCTAGAAACAATTTGAAGAGGCAAAACCCAATGATTTATGTCCACGAGGGCAGATGAGTAAATTAACTAAGGCTTGAAAGGGACCTACAGCCGGTTGGTGTTTGTTCATTGAGCAGTCCAATTGCTATCGATGACGTTAAGGGGTGGGCTGGCACAGTTCTGGTAGCTACAGATATTGATTTTCTTGGTTAACATTTGCAAGACCATTCATTACATGAAACTTTTTGTTTCATATTTGTAATTTCTAACGGGTCACAAATCGACCTACCTCATGAATAATAAGGAGGTAGGTCACAGTTTGACCCATTAGGAATGCCTGCCATCACATGGATGGTATCCTGCTGAGGTGAGCAGACCACTATGTCTGTGATTGCTTTTGAATATTATTTGTTGAAATGCAACCAGTGGCGGTCAGTGGAGGTACACGCGGTTGATGGAATAGGATTTATTGATTTATTTAATTTTCTCTATTCTGTCGACATCCCCCTGCCCCACCACACTTACCCACATCAACCGCTGCTGAGTGCAACCCATTTTCCTCAAAAGAAAACAGGATAATATTTTAAAAAAATATATTGAAATTTTTAAAAAAGGAAAACGGGATGCATTTCAACAACAAAAAGTGTTACGTTTTTTCTTTCTTTCTTTCTTTTTTTAAGAGCACGCAGTAGTCCGTGGATCTACTGCTGGCTCTTAAAAAACGGTTTTCCAACATTCACAAAGGGGAAGAGGTTCCATGTGGACCCCCTCCAATTAGCAGATACATTACCACCAACTCTGAGCTGGAGGTAAAATACTAATGTTTTGCAACCACATTTCGGTCGCAAAACCTTGATACCTAACATTGGAAATCGCTATTTATAAGGGACGCCCCTCAAATAACGATTTCTACACCCAAACTGCATTTCTGTTTGGATGTTTGTGCATCTGGAAAAGCATTTTTGCAAATCGGGTCGTTTGAGACAGCAAAATTGCATCATACATATGGCCCCAATAATATCTTTTAGAGACTAAACAGCCAATACTCTGGAAAGAAAGCAATGGATAGCGCATACCTTAATCGTTGTAAGAATAAATACTGCTTAGGAAAAACTTTAACCAAGATCAATGCTCCGAAATGAAACTGCACCTGAAAGAATATTTTACCTTGTGGAAATGTATGACCGGTTCAGCATGAATTCGGATGAGCTGCAGACATGACCTGTATCCCTGGAAAATCTGTGCAAATAATCTCAGAAAGATGGCTCGCACTTCTTTATCCTATAAAACATTCAGAAATTGGGTGAGCTCAGCACCTTAAAAAGACAAGATACATACATTTTGATCAAGGGGTATTCTTTGTATGGATTTTCACAGGTAATGTGCAAAACATTTCACCAATTCACTGTTAGTTACATATCCCACCTCATGACTCCACATACGATTTCAAACGTTTTGTGGATAACATGTCTTGTCAATCTCTGTGGCAGTGTTTGGTTTAGTTGGTGACATTAATAAATGAATGAATAATTTTAGAGGTTCTTAATTCTTATTAGAAAGTTTGAATGTTGAGCACTCCTTTGAAGATAATGGGGTGCTCCAGGCTAATGGTAAGCCCGGAACTCCAACATTCCAATGTTGTCATTCACAGCTGTTGCTGTAAACAAAGGCCTCACTGAGCCAGAGGGGACTCAGTGAGTCCTTTGTTTTATTTGTTAGAATATTCTGCCCTCTAGTGGCAGAACGTTCTAATAGCCACATAGCCCTCCATAGCTCGGCTATACCGCCATCAAAGTCAAGCTCCCAGCGCTGGAACGGGCCTGTAATTGCTGGTATGGCCTGCTACAGAATTTTAAGCACTCCAATGAAGACAATGGAGTGCTCCGGGCTTCTATAGCTGGTAGAAGCCCAGAGAGCAACTTTCCAATGTTTTGTTTCATTTCACATCTGTTGCTGTGAACAAAGGCCTCTCAGAGCCAGTGGGGATTTTTCCCCACTTGTCTTCCGTGAGGCCTTTGTTTTACTAATTAGAACAATGTTCTCTGTAGGGGTGGACTGTTCTAATAGCCTTAAATCCCTCCTTAAGGGGTATACCAGCCAGTAAAGGCCCGCTCCCTTGTTAAAGGCTTTAACGCTGGAGCAGGCCTTAAATGTTGGGTATCGCACACTACAGCGGGCTTTAAGGCTAAATTGGAACACTGGAATGCTGAGAACTCTACTAAAGCAATGGAGTAGCTTCAAGCTTCTAATGGCTGGTATAAACCCAGAGCTCCAATATGCCAATGCTTGTATTCATGTTTCTATCTTTTTATTTTAGAACATTCTACTCTCAGTTGGTGGAATGTTCTAATACCCTTATAGCCTTCTGCCTCGGCTTTACCAGTTGTTAAAGGCCCTCTTCCTCGTTATAGGCCCTCACCTCCATTTCAGGCCCATAACTAGGGTTCAGGGCCTTTAACAACCGGCCTAGCCTTCTGCAGCGGGCTATAAGGCTATAACCAAACAATAATCGCTATTCGTGTAAATTCTATCTTAATTTTTGAGTAAGTTGTAATGAGAGACCAGTACCAGATTCAAACAGTGATTCTGACAAATTAGACCCATAATTCACTTCAAGAAGGGGAGTCCTTCTTCTACACTGAGCTAAAGGTTCAAACCAGCAACTAACACTCAAATGTAAATAGGATTAAAACTCAGACTGTCTTCTCTTGCCTGTAGCATGAAGGGCCTTGGTACAGGATAACATGGCCACCTTAGATATAGGCACATGGTACATTTGGTATACTGAAGGAATACTTTGAAATGATGATATTATTATACAAATTCATAAAGACGGAAGTATCAATGCCTTGGATGCTTTTGAAAAAATGTGCATCAGACAGAGGAATTAAACCAGGTTCGGTCACTTTTGTTTGCTTTCTCTGTCGAACTGTTATAAATTAAACACAAAGAGACCAAACAAAAGAAATGGGAAACTTTAGGAAGACACCAAATCATACACTAACACAGAGTGGATACTATTTTTGCTGTGAGCTATTGACTTAATGGAGGGAAAGAGGTTTTACAAAGGAATGACCCTCCAACAGAAATTGGTTATGGTGAGATGACATTGGACAGCAATATCTGAAAAGCGCACTCTTATGACAACATCTTTATAACCATGGTTCAGATCTGTTCAGCACATACCCAAATAATATATAATGCGTATTACAGGATTAATCCCAAAACCCAAAATTATTCAAGAACCAATAGACAATCCGCCAAAGAAAATATAAAGTGTGCCAAAGTTTTTGTGAAAAAACTTGTTTTCTTCTTTATTTAAAGTTTTGATGGACGATCATTCATTTAAAATACAGTGCAAAAACATAGCCATCATTGCCGACACGATTCATCTCCATGAGACTTCTTCAAGGCTTTCTGTAAATAAACAACCAACTCTAAAGTAGCACAGCGTCGAGAACTTCAATGGTGAGATGAGATATTCATAAAAAAAGAAATCGTTTTATTTTTTGGACAGTCAAAGTATTTTTCTTTTTATTAGACCAGTTGTAAATGTCGTCGAAAATCTCCCAAGGTAGTACAATTGCCCCTGGTTTCTGTTTGTGCAGCGTTCAGCGTGGCGTCCGAGATCGTAAAACAACTTTTTACGATCTCGGACGCCACGCTGAACGCTATTACATCTGCACAGCACTAAATCAGTGGGTGGGTTTTAATACCCAACACCACACTTTACTTTTGGTACATCATTTCACTCCAATTTCTAAACTTAAAACGTTAAACTTAAAATAGGTGGTAAGGTAGATACGAAGAATGAGCAGCTGGAATACAAAATACAAAAATAAGCTCCGTTCGCAAAGCCTGTGTTTTGAATGCCAGATATTTGCTCCCATATGATTTCACCTTCATGTGAAAGAAATGTTTAACTGGATTCATAAAAGGTCTCAGCAGTGGTCAGCTAAATCCAAATAGACATAGAATTTTTAAATACTTCAGACAGTAAAATTTAGGAGTAATCTTGCCCGGATGGAAGATTTTGCACAAGTAAATTAAGTGTATGCACTTTAACATTTAATTTTTTCGGTTTCTCAACAGAAAAAGTATATTTCTCCGATTGAGAAGCCTCGAAGCCAACACACCATTAAATATGGGAGTGTTCACTCTTCATTCAGTCTCGGAAAAATGGACTTGGTCCTCTTTGGAAAAAATCTGCATACATTTTCAAGGTGGAAAGCTACTTAGAGGTATGGTAAAACCCACCAACAGTTGGCCTCTGTAATTAGCCTACTTAGAATGAGGATAAATCAAGATTATTGGTTCATATCCATATGAGGGAATTCCGAGATTTTGGCTGCATTTCCGCAACAACAATTATTGTATGAGCACACAAAAATCTGTTATATTCCGATTCTGTGACTCAGGCCGGAAAATGTACGTTTGGCAAGTGATGGTTCTTTGCACCAAAGTTCGGCTTCAGTGTGCATATATATAACATATATATATATAACATATATATATATATATATATATATACATATACACATATATATATATATATATATACACACACATATATATATATATATATATATAAGCTCCAAGGTACCCACAGGTTAAGGATGCACTCATCCAGCAGCCCTTGTTTCAAACGGGTAAAAGACATCACCGCACCCCAGTCTGCAGCTTCTCATGTCTCGATTGAAAGCCTGAGGCGTTTCTGAGCCTACGCTCGTCTTCAGAGGCTCGACTTGAGTTTCTGACGCTTTGACACTCCCGCTATTTAACCGCCCTCAGATGAGCGAACTCGTGTGAGTTGGAACGCACTGCCTTGTGGGACTTGTAGTTCGTGTCTCTTCCCTGTATGGGTGCGTATTCTGCCATTTCATAGCCCTGGATGGGCCCCGGGATGCAGATGTCCATAGATCCCTCGGCTGCTGCTTCACAACAGGTTCGGCAACTTCCGACCCGTGACCCCCATAGATCTTCTGCGGGGGGTGCACCCTTCGCGGCTGGGCTGCCGCGTGTAAATGAAAGCTCCAAGGTACCCACAGTTAAGGATGCACTCATCCAGCAGCCCTTGTTTCAAACGGGTAAAAGACATCACCGCACCCCAGTCTGCAGCTTCTCATGTCTCGATTGAAAGCCTGACGCGTTTCTGAGCCTACGCTCGTCTTCAGAGGCTCGACTTGAGTTTCTGACGCTTTGACACTCCCACTATTTAACCACCCTCAGATGAGCGAACTCGTGTGAGTTGGAACGCACTGCCTTGTGGGACTTGTAGTTCGTGTCTCTTCCTTGTATGGGTGCGTATTCTGCCATTTCATAGCCCTGGATGCAGATGTCCATAGAACCCTCGGCTGCTGCTTCACAACAGGTTCGGCAACTTCCGACCCGTGACCCCCATAGATCTTCTGCGGGGGGGTGCACCCATCAAGGGAAGAGACACGTACTATTAGTCCCACGAGACATTGCGTTCCCTCCATATGAGTGGCCCATCTGTGGGCGGTGAATTATAAATAGTGGGAGTGTCTATATGCTTCACTCACGACGAGCCTCTGATGACGAGCACAGGCTCAGAAACGCGTCAGGCCGAAAATCCATGTGAGCTGCAAATATCGGTGTACGGAGATGTCCTTTACCCGCTAAAATCATCACTCTGCTGTTTGAAGTGCTACCTCGCCTGTGGGCACCTTGGAGCTTTGACATTACACGCGGCAGCCCGGCCGCGGAGGAGATCACCACCCCATGAGGACTGGGGGTCACGGGCCCGGAATTTGCCGTGTCTACTGTGTGAAACAGCAACGGAGGGATTAATGGCAACTCTGCACACTGAGACCCATCCAGGGTTTTACATTGCACCCATCAAGGGAAGAGACACGTACTACTAGTCCCACGAGACATTGCGTTCCCTCCATATGAGTGGCCCATCTGTGGGCGGTGAATTATAAATAGTGGGAGTGTCTATATGCTTCACTCACGACGAGCCTCTGATGACGAGCACAGGCTCAGAAACACGTCAGGCCGAAAATACATGTGAGCTGCAAATATCGGTGTACGGAGATGTCCTTTACCCGCTAAAATCATCACGCTGCTGTTTGAAGTGCTACCTCGCCTGTGGGCACCTTGGAGCTTTGACATTACACGCGGCAGCCCGGCCGCGGAGGAGAGCACCACCCCATGAGGACTGGGGGTCACGGGCCCGGAATTTGCCGTGTCTACTGTGTGAAACAGCAAAGAAGGGATTAATGGCAACTCTGCACACTGAGACCCATCCAGGGTTTTACATTGCACCCATCAAGGGAAGAGACACGTACTACTAGTCCCACGAGACATTGCGTTCCCTCCATATGAGTGGCCCATCTGTGGGCGGTGAATTATAAATAGTGGGAGTGTCTATATGCTTCACTCACGACGAGCCTCTGATGACGAGCACAGGCTCAGAAACGCGTCAGGCCGAAAATCCATGTGAGCTGCAAATATCGGTGTACGGAGATGTCCTTTACCCGCTAAAATCATCACGCTGCTGTTTGAAGTGCTACCTCGCCTGTGGGCACCTTGGAGCTTTGACATTACACGCGGCAGCCCGGCCGCGGAGGAGAGCACCACCCCATGAGGACTGGGGTCACGGGCCCGGAATTTGCCGTGTCTACTGTGTGAAACAGCAACGAAGGGATTAATGGCAACTCTGCACACTGAGACCCATCCAGGGTTTTACATTGAACCCATCAAGGGAAGAGACACGTACTACTAGTCCCACGAGACATTGCGTTCCCTCCATATGAGTGGCCCATCTGTGGGCGGTTAATTATAAATAGTGGGAGTGTCTATATGCTTCACTCACGACGAGCCTCTGATGACGAGCACAGGCTCAGAAACGCGTCAGGCCGAAAATCCATGTGAGCTGCAAATATCGGTGTACGGAGATGTCCTTTACCCGCTAAAATCATCACACTGCTGTTTGAAGTGCTACCTCGCCTGTGGGCACCTTGGAGATTTGACATTACACGCGGCAGCCCGGTCGCGGAGGAGATCACCACCCCATGAGGACTGGGGGTCACGGGCCCGGAATTTGCCGTGTCTACTGTGTGAAACAGCAACGAAGGGATTAATGGCAACTCTGCACACTGAGACCCATCCAGGGTTTTACATTGCACCCATCAAGGGAAGAGACACGTACTACTAGTCCCACGAGACATTGCGTTCCCTCCATATGAGTGGCCCATCTGTGGGCGGTTAATTATAAATAGTGGGAGTGTCTATATGCTTCACTCACGACGAGCCTCTGATGACGAGCACAGGCTCAGAAACACGTCAGGCCGAAAATCCATGTGAGCTACAAATATCGGTGTACAGAGATGTCCTTTACCCGCTAAAATCATCACGCTACTGTTTGAAGTGCTACCTCGCCTGTGGGCACCTTGGACCTTTGAGATATATATATATATATATATATTTAGAGAGAGGTCATCCATTTTAAAGTCCATAATTACATTAAAAAAACATTTTATTAAGTAATTATATCATTGCACTCCTTATATAAATTTAAAAATGACATCAGGAATTTAATATGGTAAATGTGATTAATGAAAAAATTAATTAATAAGGTAATACAAAAAGATTTGATTGGCCCTAAATTCCAAATAATAAGTGAAATGCTCGCTTGATAAAAACCTAATTCATTTTGTTTCCCTTTTTTTTTTTGCACATCACATATTTGTCAATAGAGCTCCTAGCCGAATGTCTCCTAAAGTTTTAAGAATGTCCTGTATGATTCAGATCCCAATACATATCTCTTTTCTGACTCCTTGATTCTGCATAATTTGGACCACCAGTGTTGGAATTTTGGAATTTCCTCCTATCGTCGCTTTTGAAGAATTAAGGATCTGGCTATTAAAACAATAATATATAATTGCTTTTTTCATAAAAGGCCCACCTTTAAGTCAGATGAGTGCCCTAATACCACTGTCAGAACATCTAACGGGTACGCCAATTGTAGTGTGTAAGTACAGAACTAATTAATCTCATCCCAAAAAACTGTCGTAATGTTGAACAGCCCCATACGATGTGGGTCCAATTCCCCCCTTCCTCTCCATCACAACTAAAATACTTTACAGAAATCTGTGGATTCATTTTATGGAGGAACGTTGGTGTACATACAAAATTAATTTGAGGTAAAATTGCATTCATCGCAGATGGGCCCCTTTTAGCAGGGGAAAATTAAACTTGTTTATCCTATCCCAAGTTGTAACGGATACCTGGAAATTTCTTTGAACTGCCATTTTTCATGCACCATCTCATTGAGTTCAATTGCCCTATGGTTGTGTGGGGAAGAAACCCAGCAGCTAATAGATTTACAGGTCTAAGATTCTATTAGATCGTCAGTGAGTTGTATAGTTGCAATTATGTCTCTGGGATTTATATCCCATAGGAAATGTCTAATCCTAATAAAAGATCATTGTATCGCTTTTTAAAAATGCTTAATGCTGGGCTCTACTTACTGCCAGCTTTTCCAATTTCCAGCCAGAAAATTCCATATCTTACAATATCCATTGCCCTCCCACCTGAAGGCAGCAGTTTTATCTAGCAGATGAAATGCTCTGATATGTACATCTGTCAGGGAAGTCACTCATTAAGAAAATATCATAATGCCTAAATAATTGCCGCCTATGTTTAAAGATCCACTGTAAAGTCGTATATCTGACTTTTTGGGGAACTTTTGTAAAGCGTAAACAATCGGCAATATCATATTCTTGAAAAATCAGATAAAATTCAAATGATCAAACACACACGCATTTAGGGGCTTAAAAAACCTATATGTGGTATTCCGCAAAATAGTATTCTTTCAGATCAGGGAGGACCAGGCCGCCTTCTTTAACTGGCCTATAAAGTTCATCTAAAGCTAGTCTAGATGATTTTGTGCCCATAGAAAAGCAGAAAATGCCGTACATTTCTTTAAAAAATGTAATCCGTACAGCGTTGGGGATGGCAGACAACAAGAAATTATACAAAGGTAGGACAGACATGGGGATAAGAGTGGCATGACCCATTATCAACAGGGGTAGATTGTTCCATTTTGAAAGCAACCACCTTATCTTACCAATTAAGGGAACATAATTCAAAACTTATAGATAGTTAACATTTTCTGAAACATATATTCCAGGCATCTTTTGGGCCTTAAAGAAACTGAAGAATGAAATTCAGTTAAAGTGTCGAGTGCAGTATTACAGAGTAAAATCTCGGTTTTTAATGTATTTATCTTATAACCTCCGAGTAATTGGTATTCTTGAAAAATTTCAAATATGCTCTTTTGGTTCTCTAACTCGGGCTTAAGACACAAAGGTATATCATCGGCATAAAGTTTTAAATTAGTCATCCCTTGGAGTATTATATTAACGTTTGACCAAACAGCTATTGCTAATGGCTCTATAAATAGAGCAAAAAGTATGGGTGACTCAGGACAGCCTTGTTTTGTACCTCTGTTAACTTTAAAACTACCAATATTGATAGAATTAATAATTATTTGCGCTGAGGC
Organism: Lissotriton helveticus; assembly: GCF_964261635.1. Taxonomy (NCBI): domain Eukaryota; kingdom Metazoa; phylum Chordata; class Amphibia; order Caudata; family Salamandridae; genus Lissotriton; species Lissotriton helveticus. The sequence continues at coordinate 758,602,882 of NC_136061.1, read as the reverse complement.
CCCTGTGTACAAGCCAGATATCATTTCAATAAACTTATCAGGAAACCCAAACTCACAGAGAATAGTGAAAAGGCTTTCCCAAAACACTAGGTCAAAAGCCTTGTTTCATGGTCCCGACAGGATATTGTGTCATTTACAAATGACTTTCCAAAACTTCGTGAAAAACCTTTAGAATAGTACAGACAAGTCGACAGATTTGTAAAAGTTTCAAAGTGTCTTTTGAAAGACTTAGATGGATTATTTGACATTGTAGTTCCAGTAGATTTGTGGACAGAATGTAAAATTGCTGTTGATTGGCCCAGTGATGAGTATCCTAGAGACCCAAAGACAGGGGATGTCATGAAGAAGTATAATCAGGTAATACTTTACCTTAAAGGAAAAATGCGTGCAAAAGAGACAGACTGGATGAGAATAGATAGAACCACCCACAATAAAGACGAGTCTGTGCATGCATATTATGAACGTTTATTGCAGGTATTCAAACAGTACAGCAGACTGGATAACATCGACATGAAGGATATGACACATTTCATTTATCGATTTGTGTTAGGATTAAGACATGAAATTTCACAATGGATTAAAGATAATAAAATGTGTTGGCAGGCTAAGCCAATAGACGAAGTCCTTAAATATGAAACAAAAGGGGATGATGGACGGAGCGTTTGAGAAAATCAAACACTCACCCCCAGTCAACTGATCTGGGTTTAATCCATCACCATTCTTTAGCCCACTCAGCCACCCCAGTTCAGACATGGCCATATGCAAATCAGTCTGACCTTGTGCCTCATGGGAACAGTCCAGCCCGAACTGCCAAGCCATGTCTTCCCTGGATCAGAAACAAGCATCCTGGGACCGGTTTCAGATTCATAATCCTCATCAGCCAGGCTATCTTGAATCCAGTGGCCAAGTGAGCAAGGGACTCACGTCTGAGCATACCCTGCCAACTTAGGGCGAACAAAGCGAAACAAAAGGGGATGATGGACGGAGCGTTTGAGCAAATCAAACACTCACCCCCAGTCAACTGATCTGGGTTTAATCCATCACCATTCTTTAGCCCACTCAGCCACCCCAGTTCAGACATGACCATATGCAAATCAGTCTGACCCTGTGTCTCATGGGAACAGTCCAGCCCGAACTTCCAAGCCATGTCTTCCCTGGACCGGAAACAAGCATCCTGGGACCGGTTTCGGATTCATAATCCTCATCAGCCAGGCTATCTTGAATCCAGTGGCCAAGTGAGCAAGGGACTCACGTCTGAGCATACCCTGCCAACTTAGGGCGAACAAAGTGAAACAAAAGGGGATGATGGACGGAGCGTTTGAGCAAATCAAACACTCACCCTCAGTCAACTGATCTGGGTTTAATCTATCACCATTCTTTAGCCCACTCAGCCACCCCAGTTCAGACATGGCCATATGCAAATCAGTCTGACCCTGTGCCTCATGGGAACAGTCCAGCCCGAACTGCCAAGCCATGTCTTCCCTGGACCGGAAACCAGCATCCTGGGACCGGTTTCGGATTCATAATCCTCATCAGCCAGGCTATCTTGAATCCAGTGGCCAAGTGAGCAAGGGACTCACGTCTGAGCATACCCTGCCAACTTAGGGCGAACAAAGCGAAACAAAAGGGGATGATGGACAGAGCGTTTGAGCAAATCAAACACTCACCCCCAGTCAACTGATCTGGGGTTAAGTCCTTAAATATGCCAAATGTTGTGAAGATGAGCTAGAAAATAAACGAAAAGAGTTAAAAGAAAAAGTCATGTGGGCACACGTAAAATTAGCAGAACAACAAGAACAACAGTTAAACCAGATAAATAGTAATCAGAAGCAGGGTGATGGAAGTGGAGGAAGGCCAAGGGGAAAATTCAATAGGGAGGATGCAAAAAGAAAATTCCCATGTCACGGGTGCGGTAAGTTGGGGCACTGGAAGGACAAGTGTAACGCTGCGCAGAGTGGTAATGTGCCGATTAATGATTTAAATCCACAGACGCAGAATGAGGTGCCACGGAAGACCCAGCAGCAGGTAATACAGAATCAGTTACCCTCTCCCCCTATGCCAAAATACAGGAGCAAAGCACAACAGAGTGTAGATACCACAAATTGGGAAGGAAGTGAAAGAAGAGATACAGCAACTTCACAATTTCTTCTAAGTGATGCATTCTTTTGTGATGAACCTTACTGACGGTGCCTGAGGGGGAGGACGAGGAGTGCGTGCTTGGCGCCTCCTTGCCGGTAGACCAGTCAGGGCCATACATTGAAGAAAAGGTTGAAGGAAAATGATGTCACCTTTCCGTTGGACACTGGTGCTACCCGTTCTACTGTGAGAACAGCAGACGTTCCAAACCTACCCCTCTCGGGAGAAGCGATCCAAGTAGTGGGCGTTTCAAATAAACAAATTAGTACCCCAGTTATAGAGCCAATGGAAGTTAGAATAGGAGATTTGAAAGAGATGCATAGATTTGTTGTCTGTGATTCAAGTCCAGTAAACCTCCTAGGTCGAGATTACTGTGCAAAATGTATTGCACGATCTTCTGTACCCCAAATGGTGTTGAAATTCAAACCCCAGACGTAGATGGAATTTATAAATTAATGTTAGCAAGACCAGAGACAGAAATTAAAATACTGACAATAAAAGACTTACCAGAAGAACTGCACCAGACGGTAAAACCAGATGTATGGGACTTTACTGGAAAAGATGTAGGATTAATGGTGAATGTTGACCCAATAAAAGTGACAATAAAAGAAGATGCAGTTTACCCAAATACTCGACAGTATAAAATGAGTGCAGAAATAAAAGCAGGTGTTGCAGGCATTTTACAAGAAATAATGAGCAGTCCATGTAACTCTCCTATAATTGGTGTAAAGAAACCGAGCAGAAAGTACAGAGTAGAACAGGACCTGAGAAAGATTAATAAGATTGTTGTCCCCTGCTGTCCATTCGTGCCAAATCCTGCAGTGATTCTATATCAGATACCGTGGGAGGCTGGATAGTTCACTGTCATTGACCTGTGTCACGCATTTTTCTCGATTCCATTACACCCAGACAGCAAATTTATTTTCTCATTTGACTTCGACAGTCATGTTTATGTTTGGAATCGTGTCCCTCAGGGGTACACAGAAAGTCCTTCGATTTTTAATTTTTAAAAATTGGAAAGTAACCATATACACTGATAGCCAATATGGTTATGGAGTTGTGCATGACTATGGCCAACTATGGATGCAAAGGGAGTTTCTGACTTCTTCAGGTACTCCGTTTAGGAATGGAAAATATGTGAAAGATTTGCTGGATGCAATCCAGTTACCAAAAGAAGTGGCTGTGGTCAAGTGTGCTGCTCACAAATCTGGTAACGAAAAAGTGGCAGCTGGTAATCGATCGATATGCTGGCCAGTTAGCCCAGCATTGTGCAAAATATAAGAAGGCTGTTAATAAAAAGGTTGAGGTGGGCGGAAACAGCTGCCAACTTATGTTGCTGGAAGGTGTGAATATATAGGAAGAAGTGAGAGATTTGCAGAATGCAGCAGAACCAAAAGAAAAGGAACTATGGAGGAAAATAGGTTGTCAGAGAAGGGCTGAAAATGGTGTCATTGTTTATCTTGATGAAACGGCAGTGTTACCGACTGTCTGCTTGCTCCTATGGCTAGGTTGATTCATGGAGATTCTCATCTTGAATCAATGCTATGAAACGTGTGTTCAGACAAACATGGTTTAATGCGAAATTCAGTAATATAGCAGAGGCACTCCGCCAGAGGTGTTTGATTGCGGTGAGTAGGCGGCTGCCTGTCCCCACCAACACCCTTTGAGATTTAATACCTGATGTTCACTCGTTGTACTGAGCTGCATTTCACATTACTTTTAACTTCAGCATTGCTTACTTTTAACTCAGCATTTTTTTAAGATGATTAGCGATTTTAAAAACAATTGAATTTGCCTATTTTGCACATACACACTTCTGTACCTCTCAGCTCCCGCCTCGGTCCCCGCAGCTGTGTGCTGTTTGAGTGGAGGGCGTGGAGACCGGGTACTAGAACGCGCAGGGCGTTTCCGGCAGTACATGGGGCGGTGCTGATTTCGAGCTCCGCTCTCTACTTATCCCATGTGTCAACACACGCGCAGCGGGCGCGCCAATGGCGCGCCTAAGGCAAGCCCGTCTGCGCCCGTCTGCGCCCGTCCGCGCCTGTCCCACGCCCAGCGCCGGTCACTATGCCCTAAATGACCTGACAGAACATCGTCGTTGGTCTAGAGAAAGTCTTTTAGACCTAAGACCTTCAATAGCGGGCAACCACATAAGGTACAACCCTACATCAGCCCAGCAATGTTACACCTGTCCAATCTGCCAATTCTCCTTGCGTGCCCTCCCGCCTAATGCATGCAGGGACACCAGAGAGATACGCCTCCTCACTCCCCTGCGTGAATTAAAGGCCTGCCTAGTCAACTGCCGGTCCCTGCCGAAACATGCTAGCGATATCTGACTTTCTCTTACATCGAACGCCTGGGACTTGATGTTCCTCACGGAAACTTGGATAAAAGACGCCTCGAATCCCGATATTGCTCTAGCAGTCCCCCCAGACTATCAATTCGCTGGGCTTAATAGACCTGGATCATAAACAGGGAGGGGAATAGCCATTATTCTCAGATCCCATTGGAAAATCTCTTCAAGAAAACTAGACAACCTGGGATCCATTGAAGCCATGTACTTCAGTATCTCTGAGGCCGCTCTTCTCATTAGTGCAGGGGTACTAATATACAACCCACCGTGTACGCCCCCCACCCACACCTCGGATTTACTCACAATCCTGGCTGACCTCTCTCTAAAACATCCGTATTTCACTGGCCTGGGGGATTTTAACCTACATGTAGATGACAGTAATTGTGCAAAGGCGTGCTCCCTGATAGAAACTATGGAGGGCATCAACCTTCCTCAGAAAGTTGTGGGCCCCACACATACAGCCGGTCACACGTTGGACCTTATTTTTACGAATTCACCTGGCCTTTCCACCCTTGTCCCTTTTCCAGTGACATGGTCTGACCCTTTTATTATTCCGTTTATTCTTAAACTCCCACCTACCCTGATCCCAGTCTGCAGGACAGAGAGGATAGGAAGAAAGTGGTTCAAAGTAACGTTGGAAGAGATTGAGCCAGCATTAGCCAAACTCAAATGGCAACCCTCCTCAAACATAAATGAGGGCGTCACTAACCTAAATCAATACCTCACTACGGCCATTGAGAACATTGCCCCCCTTACCGCCCTCTCCTCAGCCAGAACCAAACCCTCAGCACCCTGGTTCTCCAAGCTGCTGCGAGAAGAAAAAAGTAAATGTAAAAGGCTAGAACGCCTTTGGCGCCGTACCTATGATCCAGCTGCTAAAACAATTTACAGAGGGGCATTAAAAAAATTCCACAAACTCAAACAAAGTATCATGAGGGAATACTTTGCCAGTAAAATTAAATCTTCAGACAACTCAGCCAAGGTTCTCTTTCAAGTTGTGAAAGACTTTACCAACCCCGCTGCCCTCTTGCATAAGACAGAGCCCTGCCAAGAACTTTGCGATAAACTATCTAATTTTTTCTATGAGAAAATTAATCTCATCTATGCCTCTTTTAAGGTAGCAAATAATCCGGATACTGGGGTTATACCCCCCATCAATCCTGTGCCCAAGGACACTAGGCTAAGTGCGTTCAAACCCATCACCCTAGACACAGCACTGAAGAAACTTCAAGCATGTAAATCAGGTGCTCCTTTAGATCCCATGGCGGCCCAAGTTTTTTCCACAGTTGCTCCGGCGATTGTACAACCCCTTCTATCCATATGGAACTCCTCTCTTTCATCTGGCCAGTTCCCGGAGACTTGGAAGCAGGCCGTTCTCATTCCTCTTTTTAAAAAATCTGAGGCAGACCCTGCTGTTCTCAGTAACTATCGCCCGATATCATTGCTACCAAAACCAGCCAAATTTCTAGAAAAAATAGTCCAAGAACAACTTTCTGACTATTTTGAAAGCAATGATCTTCTTCAAGACTCGCAATCCGGCTTTAGGACCGGTTATAGTAAGGAGACAGCACTTCTGGAGGTGGCGGAGACCGTGCGGGAGACTGTGGACCGGGGAGAGGTAGCCATGCTTGTGCTCCTTGACCTGTCCGCAGCCTTCGACACGGTCTCCCATGCCATCCTCCTGAACAGACTCCTAGAGATGGGGATCTATGGAACTCCTCTAGCTTGGATAACCTCCTTCCTAACTGACCGCACACAACAAGTTTGGTGTCGACCATTCTGGTCTAAAGACAAGAAACCGCTTGGTTGTGGGGTGCCCCAAGGATCTGCCCTCAGCCCCCTTTTTTTTTTTAAGGTTTATGTTGCACCCCTAGCAAAGGTGATTGAGTCTTCTGGGGTGAGAGTGATATCCTACGCTGACGATACGCAGCTTATTCTTTCCTTTAGAGATCACTCGCCCTCTGGTTTTGAAAATTTTAGAACTTGTCTTGCCAATAATGTAGCCTGGATGACCTTAAACACGTTAAAACTCAATACGGACATGACGGAGGTGTTGTTTTTTAATCAAACGATTCCCTTGTCGCCCGCCACCTGGTGGCCTGCGGAACTCAACCCACCACCGTCTCCTGTAAAGGTGGCATGCAATCTTGGAGTCCAATTCGATAACGAATTATCTTTTAAGGCCCAGGTCCAGAAAATCACCTCGGCATGTTTTGGGAAACTCCACATGTTAAAAAAAATCTCCCCCTTTCTCCCCATGGAATCATTGAAGACAGTGACGCACGCTTTAATCACCTCACATTTGGACTATGCCAACAGCCTATACGTGGGACTCCCCGCCTATCTCCTTCATAGGCTGCAGATCGTGCAGAACGCCGCAGCCAGGCTGATCTGTAAAGTCCCCTATCGACACTCCATTTCACCCCACTTGAGGAAACTGCATTGGCTCCCGATCACTGCTCGCGTCAAATTTAAGGCCCTGGTCCTAGCTTTCAGGGCTCTTAATGGAAAAGGCCCCAAATACCTTAGACACAGACTAAAACCAGTCCATTCCTCTCTTAACCTCAGGTCTAACCACCTTCGCCTCTTACTTACCCCCAGATTCCGCCTTGCGAGAAAGGGCGGTAGAGCTTTTGCAGTGGCAGTAGCACAACTATGGAACTCCCTTCCCGTTGGCCTCCGTCTCATTGACATCGAATCTCAATTTAGGGGCAAACTAAAAACTTTCTTATTTTCGGGCTAAATCTTTTTCTCCCCCTGATCCGCATTCCTCAGCGCCGGGACACCCCCGTTGGGGGTAGCTGTGAGCTCAATACATGTCAATAATAATAATAATAATTTGCCAACAAATGAACCCAGGGAAGAAAACAGTAGTGTTAGCAGGAAAAATTGGGAAGGCAGAAGTTCCTTTTATTCGATTACAGATTGACTTCATTCAGTTACCCCCTTGTCGAGGACTAAAATACATACTTGTCATTGTCTGTCTGTTTTCCAAATGGGTGGAAGCTTACCCCACACGCAGGAACGATAGCATCACTGTAGCTAAGCTTTTACTTAGAGAGCTTATACCACATTTCGGTTTTCCAGTAACAATTGAATCAGACAGAGGAAAACATTTTAATAGTGAAATAATGGGTCTAATTTGTGAAGCATTCAAAATTAAGCAAAAACTTCACTGTGCCTATCGCCCAGAGGCTTCTGGAGTGGTAGAACAATTGAATGGCACTATCAAGTCAAATTGGGAAAGATGTATGAGTCAACTCGATTGGAGTGGCCAGATGCTTTGCCACTTTATCTAATGGGACTCTTTGTATATATAAGAACTTTATTGCGTGATTAAAAAAACCATTGCAAGTACAAAAAATGTTTTCAAACGTATCAGAAATTCATTTCAAAATTCATTTCAAAATTCATTTAAAAAGGGGAGTGAAATAGTCCGAAATGGGTTGAGGTGACGGGTGGAGCTAGCTGAAACTTTATGCCAATGAGGGATCACAAACTATAGCCCCCTCACAAAGTTTTTTTTGCTGCGTGATCCATGAACCTTACTAGGGCACAGTTTAGTTTAGTGTTCCTAGGGTCAAAGCAGGCCAAAACTGCTGCTCTACACGTTCTGATCATTTTGTGTTCCAGGGATGTTTAAAGAGGGCCCGTCTTTCCGTCACCAGTTTTGGGCAAAGACATATAATGTGTATTATGTCTTCTTTGTATTTCCCACAAAGTCGACATAGATCTCGTCCGTGCTCTCTTTTCCATTTTGGCAAATGAACCAGCAAGTTAATGACTCCCAGTCTCAATTTTAAAAAGCTTAGTTTCGTTCGTGCAGTAAAGGATACGGTTCAATACTGCTGTGGGATCAACGAAGCATAGGATTGCAGGATCAACCACCCATGACTTCTTTTTGCTAGGTGAGCCTTGTCTTCTACTATCGAAAGTTGTTTTGTGCTTATTTTCGCTAGCCGTTTGAATTCCTTCTGACATACATGCATGCTCCAAAGATCCTTTAGGCATAGGGTTGTCAAGCCTTTTACCCAATAGTCTTGTCCTGCTCACCATGAGTTCGTATCGAGACTGGCCCACAGGTGGTGTCCTAGGCTGCCTTCCTTTGATGACCTCAATTTGTGACAGCACACAAGAAAAGTCATGGCTCTGGCTAGTGGTTGATGGCGGATTCCCAATTCCAACCTGATTTGTGCCGGTGATGTTTCAGTTGGTAGCTTGAACACTGATCTATAGATCTTGGTGATGATTTTGTCTAATTGGCCGCTGTCCAGACCTTTTAGGACTTCACTACCATAAGTTAGTGTGGGAATGATTTTTGCCTGAGCAACCTGTATAGTTGGTGCGAAGGTTGGACCTTGTAGTTTCTTTTGGATTGATCCTATTGCGAAGGCAAGTGCAGCACCCTTCCTTTTTTGTTCTTCTAAGTGGAATTTGTATTTTTCATTGTTGTTGAAGATAACTCCGAGATACTTATGACAGTTGGATTCAGCAATGCTTTCCTTGTTCAGTGTCCAAGACAAATTCTTAGCTTTCCCTGGACGGACCGCCAAGATTTTGGTTTTCTTGTTGTTTATCTGGAGCTCGTTCTTATTTGAGTATTCGGAGGTCGCGTCCAGGAGCCTTTGCATCCCGCTCTTTGTTTTGCTACGGAGGACCACGTCATCAGCATATAGAAGATTTGACAACAACAGACCCGTTACTTTGGGAGCATGGGAATTAACCTTATTTAAGGCTTCTGGGAGGTCAGATAAAAATAGGTTAAAAAGTATCAGGGCCAGGACGCAACCCTGTTTAAGACCCTTTGTCGTCAAAATTGGGCGTGATAGTCTTGAACCGTCCCCGATCTTAATCCTAACCCATGTGTCTTGATGAAGGAGTTGTATGGCTCTTAGAAGGTCAGCTGGCATGTTGAGTCTAGACAGCTTCCGCCAGAGCTTTGCTCTATTCACGTTGTCAAAGGCCGCTTGGAAGTCGATGAATCCCATGTAGAGTGGGCAGGAACTGAACTTCGCTTGATCAATCAGGCAGGAGAGGCTCATAAAATTGACTGAGGTGCCGGTGTTGCTTGTGAAGCCAGTTTGATTCGGAGGGATAACTGAGTTGTCGTCTGCCCATGCCCTAAGGGAGTTAAGCAACACTCCCGCAAAGTACTTTGCTTAATTGTCGATAAGGGCAATGAGGCCGTAATTCCCCGGGGATTTTTTGTCTCTGCCTTTAAAGATTGGTGCGAGGATTGATCCCCGCCAAGAGGGCGGTATTGTATAATGCTGCAGGATTGAATTAAATAAAGTGCATAGCTTCGCAGCCCAGAAAGTTACGTCTTCCTTGTACAAGGCTTGGGGGATTCCAACTGGACCTGGGGCCCCGTCCTTCCGACCCTTTTTAATCTGATTTCCAATTTCTGCCTTCTGAATTATTGTAAATTCATTGCTGCTTTGAGTCAAGGGACACTCGTTTGATAATTCCATTTTTTGATCATCATTAAGGCGTTCCTTCATTGGGGAATTTATGATGTTCGGATCAGGCGCCCAATCAGCCACTATTTGTGCCACATTGTCTTCGAAGGGAAAATTCTGGTATGAAGTATTTGCTTTCCGATCGTTGAAGTGAAGATAGAGGAAATCAACCCACTCCGACTCCAGTATACATGAGGAGGCGACTTTAGATGAGCGCCCAGATACGCTATTAATTGTGCGCCAGACCCTAGCGGAGTTATTTGTTTTGATGCCTTGCTGTAATTTGGCCCAGAACAAGTTCCATTGGTTTCTGCGTAGCTCACTTTTCGCTTTCTTAAGGTGGCTGCGGGCCTCTCTCAGTTTTGTTATTTTTATGGGATCCGTTGGATCCGTTTTTAACGCCCGCCATGTCCGATTCATGTTTCTTGTTGCGGATTTTATCACAAGATTCGAGCAGGGCATCTGCTTTTGCCCGGTCTGGGTGTCTACTTTATTGGTTTCGCATATTTGTCGATAAGTTCAGTGGCAAATAATGACCAATTGGTGATTATGTCGTCCGGGCACCTACTGTGGCGCGCGATTATTTGTTTGGCCTCTGTTGCTACTTGTTGGAAGTTGCTGAAGGAGCATTTGATTCGTTTTAGATTGATTGTAAGGCTCTCGGATGGCAATAACCTTTCTTCTTCATGTTGAGTAAAACTGGTCCTTAGCGATATTTCTTGTGGACAATGGTCACTTTCTGTTCTACTCCCCAGATGTTAACTTGTTATTTGGTGGAGGAATGAAAGGCTGATCAATTAATGAAGTACCTTTTTTTGATAGGTAAGAGAAATGGGGAGGCTTGTTTAAGGGAAAACGGCCGTTGAGGGCTCTAAGGCCTAAGTTTTCAAGGTTGCCTTGAAGGAAATGTCCCCTTGGGTCGTCCTTATGCCATCCTGGTTGGTCCTGCGGTGGTATCTCCCAGGTGCTGTCGTGTGATTTGGTGACCTCATTTTTTTTGTAAGTCTGACATTAACCACATGTTAAAGTCGCCAGTTAGTAAGATTTCTGAATTGGAAGGTCCCGTTTTCACTCTCACTACTGTCGCAGTAGCTTCTTCTATAAAGGATTGCCTTGATGCTGAGTTTGGACGGACGTACGCGTTCATTAAAATCAAGGTCCAACGTTGCCCTGTACTAGAAGTGTAAGATATTCCCACACACTGGAGACTGTGTGATGAGCCCAAAATGTCCCAGGAGGCGACAGCGTTTTTTGTTGATATATAGATTGCTAGGCCACCGCTCCCTCGTCCTGAATGATTCAGTTTATGAGCTGCAATGTGATGCGTTTTGAAGCCGTCTATGTGCTGCAGTTCGAAGAGCCATGTCTCTTGTAATAACAGTATCTCAAATTCCCGAAAGTAAGATATTGTTGCATTGTCCTCCAGTTTACTTCTTAGGTCGTTGATATTCCATGAACAGATCTTTAGCGGAGGGGTTTCGTGTCGATGTTCCCTATTGGACTGTCATCGTAAGAGTCGAGTTGTGTTCAATGTGCCTGCCAGCCAAGACCATGAACCAGCCTCTTCCTAATCCCTGATTGGTGTGGGCCCGTCTTCTCTTGATTTCCTCTGTTTGTGGTCAAAGGTAGGAGTTTTGTTGCATGCACCCCTAAGGACTGAGTACACGGCTCCTCTCTCTGCTCGTCTGTGTCCGTCAACTTGGCTTGCCTGCAGAACGTGTGGATAACCTGCTTCCCTGCCTGGTTGTAACTGTATGCCCCATTGCTTAAAGGTATCGGTTTGCCCTAGGATGTTATTCATTGCCTCTTCGGAGCTCCAGGTGACCTTTGTGGTTTCGTTTGTTTGGCCTTGACATGGTCCGATAAATTCTATCGTGGTAATATCTTGTGAGGTTATTTCGTTTGACAGCCCTGTTGCATGAATCAGCTTTATAATGTTCCCCCGGTTTAGGACGTTGTGGCTGCCTTTAGACTTATATTCCGGGTAAAAGTAAGTGAAGAGGGCATCCCCACTTGTCACGCTAGTGAGCGGCCTTGGAGTTACCTCTGATGTTTGCTCACTAGACATGCAAGGTACTTTTGTCGTAGGGCCCATGGAATGGACGTCGTTCAGCACGCTGTCAGGCCTTTCATTTTTTCCTTGTCCAACGACCCCTTTGGCGCTCGCTAGAATTGACCCTTGTCGATTGTTAATACAGCTTGCGGTGTGTGCCTGATTTGAGGTCATGGTCCCTCCGAGTTGGTTTGTCATATGGCTGGAGGTTTGACTCTGGACCTTTACGTTCAGCGTAATGGGTGTGACTGGGGAGCCATGTGGAAGCTTGCGATTTGCTCTTTTAACCCACTGTGCGCCCTTTTTCCTAGAGGTGCCGGTGCAGGTGGAGAAGGGGAGGTACCACTCTTCCTTCTTTCACTATCCTGCGTGGTCGGTTTTTCTTCCCTTAAGGTGGTTGGCTCAGGGTTTTTTTTTTATCCTCATCTTCTGTGGGTGCTGGGCGTCTCGTGGTGTTGAACATCGGGTAGAGGCTTAGATCTTGTTTACCCCTTCTCGTTTTATTACGTCCTTTCCGCTTCCTTTGTCTTTTCGCCTTTCCCATGGGGTCTCCCAGCTCTTGTTCGATTACGGAAGGGAGGGTGGAATTTGCACTGTTGGTAGCCGGAGAAGATTGCTGCTCGCTAGTTCTGCTAGCTTGCCCAGGTGAATCTTGGGGTTGCGAGTAGTTGGTCCCTTTGGCTCCTCTTTGCCTCGAATTAGTAGCTTTTTTTACTTGCAGATCTTCACGTAAGTCTCCTGAAGGCGCGTCACTGCCATTTCCAAGGATGGGTTTTACTTTTGCTATTTCTTTTAGGTCTACCACAAGCTTTTCCATTACACCTGGGAGTGAGCTGAGTTTGTCCACTATTGGTGTGTAGTCACATCCTTGTTGCGGGCGATCTACCGCTTCTTGGGCCCGTCTGATCAAGTTGTTTAAATTTGAGATCCTGTCGTCGATTTTGACTACGTACACAGCAAGTGTGTTTAGAAGGCTGATTTGGATATCCATTTTATTCACTTGAATAGTCATGGCGTCAGCTGACTTTTGAAGGATATCGAGGGCGGTAGCCCACGCCTTCTCTTGTGGATGTTCCTCGCTTTTGTTTTGCCTTGGTGACGCTGGTAGCTGAGAGGGTCCCGGGGTAGTACTTCCGTATGAGTGCAGCATTTTTTCCCATTCCTTTGACTCGAGGTAGGAGAGTTCTTTCATGCCACCCTCTGCTTCCTCTGTGATTTCAGTAGGCTCAGGTTCCCACGCTCTGTATTGTTCCTGTTGAACTGAGTCTGTTTCGCCGTCCCCAAGGGAGGCAGAAACTCCTTCCATCCTCGAAACCGTAACACTAACCTTTCCAGGGTAGTTCGGAAATTCGCCGTTTTGACTGCACGGAATGCTAAAGCTGACTTCATGTAGCGTTTGGTTGAAGTCTTCTAAGCTGCTGGTTTTTTCTCCAATTGGCTCTATTTGGAGATCCAATATATTGTATACAGCATTGGATTTTGACGACAGTGGATGGTGCAGAGTTGTGCCGACGCGCTTGCTGGATTGAAGTTGGCTTAGTTACTGGACTTCCCCTGGCCTCAGTTGGAGCTGCCACTGAGGGCTTGATAGTGACGGTGGCTGGCATGCGGCTGCATTGAGGAGCCCTTGATGATGGTCACTAGGGGACTTAGGGGAGTTGGGAGGCCCGTTATATTCATGTTACTTGAGAAAAACGCTGATCCGGCATCTTTTAAAAAAGTAAATTTGGATGTTATCTTTGGTTGGTTACCGTGAGGTTTACAGGCCGTCCTGTCAGGGCCCTTCCTGATGACTTGAGCCATACTGTCTGTTGTGTCTGTTGTGTTATCAGGGCCTCCCAACAACAGATTCGATGTCTGCTCGGAGTCCGTAGTTGACCTCGCAGTTTTCCCTCTACTTTTCTTTTTCTTTTGTGGACCCGATATCCTCACCCTGCCAGATCTCATCTCAGATGGACAGGTTGCAACAGGAGGGTGGGAAGAGCACAGGACCCCTGCCCTCGGACCTTCTACTGTCCCCACTTCAGCCACTTGTCTCCTGTCTCCTGTCACGGTTTTCCTGCCACACCGGGCTACGGGCTGTAAGAGGGCTGTTGGGGGGCTATTAGGGTGGGTGCACGGGAGGCTTCACACTCCCGTGCGCCCTCAGGCACCTCGCCTCACCTCACCGCCACTCTGCACCTCTCTGCGCCTCTCAACAGGCAGCCAGTAATAGCGGGAGGGGCGGCGGCGGTATGAGTGCACGGGCTGTGGGTTAGCGGCTCCGCGGTCCGTGGTCTAGGTGCGGTGCGATGCGGCAGACCACCACTACAGGTCCCTCGCTGCCCACCACTCTCGTAACCACTGGCCTGTCGCTGCAATCCTACCTCCTCTTCAGGCACGGGCTCGAAGATGGAAGCACAGACCCGGCTGCGTCCTTCCCGCCGGACCCCCAGCTCTCCTCGACTCTCTAGCTCCCGCTCCAGCTCCGGCTCCGCTGGCTTCACCGGTGAGTACCGCTGCACTGCTTGGCTACCGACAGTAGTTAGCCGGTTGGCCCCGTCTGCCAGTGCTTCCCACACTCTGGAAGGGCTGGGGACCAAGGCTGGCCCAGGCTTCACGGGCTGCACGGCTGGGGGTCAAACAGGAACAATCTGCACGGCTGCACGGAGGTGCAGGGGGGGTGGGGTGGGGGGCGATGTCACTGCGTCTCGGCTCCGCGACTCCTCAGCCCCGCAGTTCTCCCAGCAGCTTGACTCCACACAGCGTCTGCTCTCGATCGGCGTTCCGGAACACACGAACTGCCTCCGCTCTCTCTGCTCTAATGGGACTCAGAAGTATTCCAGACCGGAACACGGGCTTGAGTCCCCATGAAATACTGATGGGAAGAGCAATGCGGCAAGCCTGGGTGCCAGGACACAAACTGCTAAGCATATCTGATGATTTAGTACTGGAGTACTGCAAAGAACTGGCTGACCAAGTGCGTTCTATCTCTCACCAGGTTGGGGAAGACGCTGTCGCCAGACCAGCAACTCCAGCACATGATCTGAATCCAGGTGATTGGGTAGTGTTAAAGAAACATACTCGAAAGTCTTGCCTTGCACCGAGGTGGGGAAAACCACGTCAAGTAATTTTGGTTACCACCACAGCTGTAAAGTGTGCAGGAGTTCCACACTGGATCCATGCCAGTCATACGGAAAAGGTGAATGAACCTGATGAAACTGAGGCTGAAGATTGTGCAGCTGAGGGGTCTCAAGATATCGATCCTGAAGTAGCAGAAGAGGAACAACCGAGCACCAGTCAAGATGATTGGATTGCAGTAATCGACATACCTGCAGAATACGTGAGAACAAGATGTCAAACATATCTAGATAGACAGAGTGATAGTGAGGACAAGACAGGTGTAGAGGAAGGTACACAGATCATAGAAATCCAAGTCCAAAGTGATTCTGAGGAGGACCAGATAGGGAGAGATCAGATAATCGACACTCCACCAAGAACTCCTGAGCCTGAAAAGGGACAGATAGAAATTAGGGCGGAGGCTCAAGCAGAAGAAAATCAAGGATTCGAAGAGCTTGAGCAGGACCAGACAGGAGTAGAAAACCGTGTTTGGGACAAAGAAGGTGCAACAACCAAAAGCCAAATTCAGCAGATACCTGAACGAGGCCAGATTAGCAACCAGGCAGAAGAAACAGAAATAAGACCTGGACCTAGCCAGTTAGAGAAGGAAACAGAAAACAGCATTGAAATAGATGTGCCACAACTGAATGAAAATAAAAGAACATTTGAAGAGAGCCAAGACACAGTGCCAGCTAAAAGACTCAGGAAAGGAGACAAATGGCCTAGATTTGTCAAAAGACTGAGACTGCGTTTAAAAACAATTGATGAAGAACCTGAACAAGTAAATGAAATATCAAGTCAAGCTGATCAACCTGTAATACAACCAAGAAGAAGAAGTCCACGAATAAAGAGACTGAATACAAAGGCCCCGAGTGGACCTACATTGTTTTGGAAGATTTTGAAAATCTGGAAATAAGTGACGAAAGTGACGAAGAAGTGAGACCAACCTGAAATACACACCGGGTAAAAAAACTGTGTAAAAGTTACAAAGAGGGGTTGAATCTTCTTTAGTCAGAAATGGCTGATCATACTGTTAATGGAAGGCCGAAAAGAAATTGTTTAAAAACATGCTGTAGAGTATGTTTATGTAGTATAGCAATAGTACTTATAGTTTGGATAGGACTAACGATATCTATTCCTTACATGATGAGTAGAGAGACAAAAGTTAACACTAATGAACAACTGCCACTAGAAACAGAAAAGTTACAAACAAAAGATACACCGAAAAGAGTAGATACACAAGCATTTGCAATGCAATAGGTCTCGCAATTGCGAGATTTTGAGCAATTTGCATTGTAAATAACAATGCCTTTGATTTATGTTTTTGTAAAACATGCATTAATAAAAGGCATTGCCATTTACAATACCAATAGGTCAAAGTTTCTAAAATGTGAGACCTATTGCATTGCAAATACTTGTTATAGACAGGAAACAGTCAAATTCATACAACTCTAGGCATTAAAATTGCGCGTTCAGAAAGAGGTACGTTCTGGTAATGTATGACCAAATATATCCGCTGTTAATATGTAACAAATATATGCAAGGGTGTGAGCACATTCACAAATGTTCCTTTCCATTGAAACATAAAAATCTAAAAAATATGCTGTCTTTTTATTTTGCTCCTTCCCGCATCCCCAGATTTCGGAAAAGCTGCAGAGTACACAGAAGGCTTTACAACTCAGTGGGAAAACAGTTATATACAGAAACAGAGCGATACAGAAAAATAGATGGGAGAAAAGGAGACGGGACAGAGAGAATTAGCGAGAGTGAGGGAGAAACAGAGAGAGAGAGCAGGTTTGTTAAAGAGAGTTTGTCTCAGAGAGAACAGGAGTGTGTGTCAGGGAGAAAAAGCAAGAACGTGAAAAACCGAGTGCCTGGAACAAGGAGAGAAAGAAAAGACAGTATGTGTCACGGAGAAAAAGACAGAAAGTGAGAGTGAGGACGTGTGTGTGTGTTAGAGAGAAAGATAGTTGAGAGAGCGTAACAAAGATACGAGTCCCTGTGTTTGTGTAACAGAGAGAAAAAGCGACAGACAGGATAGAAAGGGAGGGTAAGGAGGAGGGAGAGAGAGAGGCAGGAAAAGAGAGACAGAGAGAGAAAGAGAGAAGCAGAGAGAGAGAAAGTGAGATAAGGAATCGTATGTGAGCACTGCCTCAAAAAGGGTTGTAATTAAAATGAATAAAGGCAAACGTCTTCTCTTCCAGACATCAATGTAGCCAAAATTATTTATGGGTGGGGTTGGGTGGTCAAGTTAATAATGTTTATTATATTGTGACCAATACAACTGCCCCAATGCTCTTGATAAACACATTAAGTAAAACCACCACCATCAACCCCCTCCCCCCCAAAAAACTAGAGCCCTTCACTCCACATCCTCCACCATCTACTGCGGCTATGTTTTAAAATGCACATGACATTGAATTCTTCTAAAACGCACTGATGCAGAGCCTTAAACACCTTGTTAAGTGTGTATGCCCTTATATGCGACAGTGACACCAATATGATCTTTGCTTCAATATGTACCATTTGATATACCCGTTCAGATTTGTAATGCCACAGTGTAACAGGACGGTACAAAAGGGGGTGGTGATGGACGGAGCATCTGAACCAATCAAACACTCACACCCAGTCAACAGATCTGGGTTTAATCCATCACCGTTCTTTAGCCCACTCTGCCACCTCAGTTCAGACATGGCCATATGCAAATCAGTCTGAAGACGGCTGAAATGCCAGAAACCGGTCCTAGGAAGCTTGTTTCCGGTCCAGGGAAGGCATGGCTTGGCAGTTCGGGCTGGACTGTTCCCATGTGTCACAGGGTCAGACTGATTTGCATATGGCCATGTCTGAACTGGGGTGGCAGAGTGGGCTAAAGAACGGTGATGGATTAAACCCAGATCTTTTGACTGGGTGTGAGTGTTTGATTGGTTCAGGTGCTCCGTCCATCAGCACCCCCTTTTATAGCACAGTGTAACAGGACAGCAATTGAGGTTCCAAACAGGAATTGTGTCCCCTATGTCTGACTCTGAAGACCAGAGCATTAGTGAATTTGCAGATGGTGAGAAACACTCTAAGGATGCAATTATTCTGAGGGGAGGAATCAGGTTTTTTTCTCATTCAGTATTATATTTTAAATGCAAAACAACAAAATGTATTATGTCAACACATACACAGAAAATCATCAAACCAAAATATCAACAATACACAGATTTACAGACTGTACAGCATTATTGTTGTTACACATTCATCTCAATAAATGGGTCTGATATTTACTTTATTTATTGGCAATAGCCATACGAAGAGCCCCAGGACCTCTTTTCTCCAATCCCTCCTACAGGCTACAGCTACGGCACAGAGAAGGGGCAGCGAGTGCAAGCCTCTGCCCGGAGCGGCGCGCGCCTCTCTGGCTTTCCCCAGGAAAGGCACCCAAATTAGGTGCGCGCTCATCCTGTAGTGGAGCTATGCCAGGCCAGAGAAGACCCATGCAGCAGCGACGATGCCCTGGAGTGGGAGGTGATCTTTCTGTGGCCGCGGTAAGCGCGCCCCCTTGTAAGATGCTGTGTGCGAAAGCTACATCGGAACAGGAGATGTGCATGCATACACATGACCCGTACCCGTGCACATCGCCTTTCCAGGGGTGCACATGTCCTGTCCCCCTTCGCCCACCAAACAGACAACAATAGTCTCGTCAAGGTGAGCAGCGCATGCGCTGCGTTGCTAGGCGAGACCTAAAAACAAAAAACCTCTGTGGACATTGATTGAAGCCCAAAACACTAAAGTAACAAATAATTTACAGTCAGGAAAAATGGCTATGGCCAGTGCTTTAAATGGGCAGGTACTCACCGGTACTGAGTACCGCCACCTTTTAATTTTCTCCCTTTGAGTACCTGAACTTTTTCTTGGCCAAGGAGAGTACTGGTACTCTTAGGGGAAAGTCAGGAAGGGCAGGCTCAATGGCACTGGAGACTGTGAAGCTACGCAGAAAGAGCTCTGCTCAAATGCTGCAGAAAAACAAAAGGCAGAATTCAGGAAGAGGCCAGTGTACACCTCTGAATGGAGCTGCTGCTGAGCAATCCAGTAGCAGCTCATTTGCATCACTTAAGGAGTGTTTGGGGTTTTGGATTCCCTGCGGCCGTCTGTGAATGAACGGGCACGGTCCAATCAGTCCCTGCCCAGTCAATCACACTGTAGGTGTGTGTGACACCGGGCCTACCCCTTACCACGTCTTGAGGAGAATTAAATCTAATATACTTACAACATGACACCCGGGATGAGACTGCAGCTGCGAGGTGCAGTCTGCTAGGAGCGGAAGCAGAGGGAGAGGTTGGGGAGGGTGAGGCAGTGTATCACCGGCTATCATACATTTGCTGATCATCATTCAGCTGGGCGTCGACTGTAGGGTAGGCGGGCAGTCCATCAGCATACACACTACTGGTTCTACCCACCCCAGCCCACCGGTGTCAATTTGATACGTTTTATGTAGTCATCCGATTACAGTATTAATCTAGTTAAGTGACATGCCCGCTCCATTTATTCCATTGACTTTTCATGGGGGCAGATTGCGCTTAAGCAAGCAAACTGAGAATCCATTACACATTTCTCGAACAGAACTTTGGGATGGAGTAATTTAGACAGATTTTAGGTTCGAAGGAAAAACTGATTTTACAGTTGTGAGATTAATCCTTTTCATTAATAA
Source organism: Lissotriton helveticus (assembly GCF_964261635.1). Classification (NCBI taxonomy): domain Eukaryota; kingdom Metazoa; phylum Chordata; class Amphibia; order Caudata; family Salamandridae; genus Lissotriton; species Lissotriton helveticus. Next base: position 758,583,089 of record NC_136061.1, on the reverse strand, counting down.
ATGATTTGAAAATACCAAAAAGCCCAGTTGGGGCATTGAGTACTCTACAAATAATCATCTTATGTTCTCATATCCACCTACCAACAATTAATAAAATGTCCTTACCCATAAAATCAGGGTTACATGTCTTTGGTTAAGTTGTCCATTAAAAAACAAACTCCATCATCTGTTTTGTAACTGTAATCTGTAACATCACCTCATGCTTGTGTGCATAAATAGGACCTTTTCTGACTTTTGAGGGATTATTGTGGACAAGGGGTGTTCACCATAAAGCCAGAAGGGCCAGTTTGAGTCCCTGTTTTGTCGCTATTAACATGAGGTAATGTGCGCAAGCTAATGATCTGAATCAAATTGTGTGTGAGTGGTTGTGAATGTGTGCTTTTTTAATGGGATAGGTAAGTATTTATGCATACATGTGTTTAGTCTGGAACGACAAGTTCACAACCTCCTAATGAAGTCCAGCCATGTAGGTGTGAACCAGAGGCAGCATGAGTCCATGCTACTTGGTTTGCCAAACAGATGGTGAGAGGCAGAGGCCCTGCAGAACACAAGATAAAGATCCCCATGCATAGGAGCGCAGGCAGTCAATGCATACAACAAGTGAGAACGCAAGAGGTTGGAGTGGGGAGAGGGCACCCATGGATGCTAGAACTGAACAGACAGTGGATAATAAACATGTTTCTAGGGCACTGAAATCGAGATGCTGAATAAAATCTCATGGATTTTGAGACACAGAAGGTGTTGAATTCGAGATAACCCTGGCCAGCCATAACAGGACAGAGAAAGGCTCTAAGACTCAGATTAAAAGCAGAGCCTGTAACAAAATTGAGAGTACGGACTTACAAGCCGCACTTATGGCATCTGTTGGTCAAATACCCCCAGGACTAGAGGGGGCGGTCACTCATCATACATCATGGGTGGAATCAGCCTGTAATATACTAGCCCCGATTAAAATGCTATGGTCTAGAGGTCCCATCCCACAGCCCCCTGGTACTCCGAAGAACTGAGGAGACAAAAACTCTCCTGTAAGTTCCTTGAGAAGAGCTGGAGGAAAGAATATAAGGATAAGGAGAAAAAGAGTTCTAGACAAAGTCTTGCCATCTATAAGCAACTTATATTCGAAGCAAAGAAAATGTTTTTTACGAATCGAATTAACTCTGCAAATAACTCTACTAAAGAACTCTTTAAAACGGTTTCTAGTCTGGCTTCACCAGTACGACAAACATTGAGGCAAGTCAGGAACTTTGTGATGACATTACCAGGTTCTTCCTGAACAAGGTAAAGGTAATTTTTTCAGACTTTAGTCTACCAAGCCCAGGGGGAGCAGGAGTGTGGTTGGAGGGAAGGAGACCAATTTCTGACTCCTCTCCAGTTCTTTTGGACCACTGTCCAAAACTGACACAGAGAATTTGCTCCTCTGCATAAGATCAGGCTCCCCTTATGATGCCTGTCCAGTTTCAGTTATCAAACAGGCCATGGTTCCCGTAGCTTTTATACTCACCGCTTTGTTTAATACAATGTTTGAAGCTGGGATCTTCCCTAGTCCCTGGAAGCTGGCTTTGATATTGCCTCTGCTAAAAAAGCCCAAACTGGACCCAAAGGAACCTAACAACTTCCGACCTATAGCACACCTCCCATTACCTGCAAAACTGGTTGAGAAAACCAGGAACTCACAGCATAGCACTTTTTTATGTGAAACCAACGTTTTAGACCCCACTCAATATGGGTTTAGAGAAGGGCACAGCACAGAATCTGCCCTGTTTAAATCTACGGAGGAGATAAGGGAGGCTGTGGACAGGGGAGGCAAGGCAGCTCTGATTATGCTGAACCTGTCCGCAATCTTTGATACGGTCCATCATGATGTACTGATGGACCATTTGTTGGCATGCGGTGTCCAAGTCAAAGCATATGAACTTCTGAAATCTTTTCGGAAGGACAGATCTCAAACTGTGGCATTGGGTGAATTTCATTCTAAGCCTTTCTCGTTGCCATGCGGAGTGCCTCATGGGTCCTCTCTTAGCCCAACTCTTTTTAATGTATACGTTTCCTCCCTGGCGACTCTGATTAGTTCATTTGGATTCAGCCTGACATCATATGCAGACGACACAAATTGTGGTGGCTCTGCGGCCTGGTCAGGCAACAGGAATTGATAACAGGTTCCATGATTACATGGCAGCTATTGGGAGTTGGATGTCACAAAACTGCTTGAAACTGAATTCAGGAAAGACTGAGGTCATCCTAATTGGAAATTATCCTAATTTCTGGACCCCAAGGTGGTGGCCAGAAGATAAGCGGACTCTTCCAACTCCCGTTAGGAAGGTGAAAAACTTAGGAGTAATCATTGACGAGAAACTTAACTTTGGCGATCGAGTCAACGCAGTGACATCATCCACCTTCTTTATAATCAGAATGATTAAGAAAGTGCTTCACTTCCTGCCGGCTAACAGCCAGCGGACTGTAGTCACTGCACTTATCATGTCCAAACTCGATTACTGCAACAGCCTGTACTTAAATATGCAGGAACGTTTTTTGAATAAATTACAACTGCTGCAAAATGCAGCAGCACGGCTGCTTACTGGTACTCCCAAATTTGCCGCCATATCTAAGGAAATCAAAAAATTGCACTGGTTACCGGTCAGGAAACAGGTGCACTTTAAAGCACTATGTACCGTCTACAAGGCACTACATGGTATTGGCCCAGACTTCCTGAAACTGCAAATGCAATGGTACATATCCAGAAGAACCCTTCGCTCTGGAGGAGCCAAGTTGGTGATAGTGCCACCCATCAAAAAGTCTTCATGTGGGGGGCGAAGCTTTACGTTGTGCGCAGCCAAGGCCTGGAATGATCTTCCCCCGTATTTGAAAAAGGCCCCTGACCTCCTCACTTTTCGAAAGGGATTAAAAACGTGGCTCTTTACGCTTTAACCCAGGCTGTCTCCTATTTCAAGTTCTCAAAGAATTAGTGGTCAGCGCCAGGACACCCTCGGGTAATTGCCACGCTTTAGAAATAGCCATAACATAACATAACATGGCCACGAAACAAAGTGAACTTTATGACATCACTGATAAACAGAGGCTAACTCATCTGGCAAGTAATTAAAATCATTCCTTTCAAAGATAAAAATAAATAAAACAATACAAATGGCCTCTAGCACATTTCTCACGGTACTGAGGCACAAACACACTTTACAGGAATGAAACGCTCAAATACATAACACAGCCATGCATAGGTGACACATTAGCTTAGCAACAAATCAAATGAGGAATCATGGTTCAACAATCCCTCAACACACAATAAAACTCAAATACAGGAGCACACCACATCTAACAAAGAGCAACAATTTTGACTCCGGTCTGAGAAAGACAAGAGCCGTACAAAGGCCCATATTCCAGACAGGCCTCAGGGCAAGAAGGAAGGAGACATAAATGGCAGAAAAAAATCAGGTAAAAAGAGCATCACGTGCACTGACTTTTGGGGACACATTCACTCTTGATCTCTTGTAGAAGAAAGTTGTTCTGTGAGCGCTGGTAGATTTTACCAAATTAACTGGGCCCCTAAACATAATGGCCAGATATAACGACACCTTAAAGTGTTTATTTTATTTTATTAATAAGAGACCACTGTGACTATCGTAAGCTAACTACCCTGCACATGTCCTGTGAATGTTACTTTGATTGGCAGTTTCCTATTAGCTTTCATGACGAGGAAAAACATTACTGAATCTGGATTAACTCAGAGAAAGTGTTACAATTTTAAGAATTTTTAAGTTAAACTAAAGCTCTCTGGTATACACAGCGCCTATTTACCCAAAGTCACATGAAATACTCCAGTTTAAATCCTCTCCATGAATGAAACAGAAGTGCGCATTGAACACAAGATCCTACAGCGCCAGCTATATCAACAAGAAGACATATACCACTTTATTTCTTCGAGACTGCACCATGGCCGCCATTCTGCTGACAAGTGCTATTGTGGGGCCTTCAAGTGGCCCTACTGAGAGCAGCTGTGCGCGCTAATTTGTGGTTCACTGAGATGTCAATAGAGTCTTCAAACGGGAAAACAACAGCTGCAGAACAATACCTGGCCCGGCTGCAAATATTCTGAAAGGCAACAATTTCGGCTTTTAACGCGAAAATGAAACTAAAACCCTAAGTGATGCTGCACTAGGCCCCAAAATGATGTGCATTACGAACTTTGTGCACTTTCGCATGGCAGTGTATGCAGGTACCTTTCGTTTGTGAGTGAATCTGAAATATTTACCTCATCAAGGGACTTCTTTCACTCGATGAAGCACTCGCCTCCGAGCTGAGTTTCTTCTTACCCTTGTCCATGACATTAAGGGCGCCGGGATATAAATCTGTCATAAAACAAGCGGGAGGCGGCTCGGGCGCAGCACGTCTTCTGGAGACGTGCGCGTCCACAGAGCTGAGTCCGCTCGTGCACAGGCCAGTAGCGGCTCGTGCACAGCTCTAGACTCCCTTGCCAGTGAACACGGCGCCTATAGAACTCGCTGGCGGGAGCGCTTCGCGCTCCAACGCCAGCTCGCCCTAACAAGAAAAAGCACTTAGCATTATACAACAGAAGGTAGACTTAGAAGCACCAGATGAGGAAGGACTACATTATACGAGAATTAAAAACAGAACACATTTGAATGTATTTGCAAACCTATTAGTAGACTATGTAGAAGCTATGGAGATAGAAGATTGCTATGTTTGTATGAAACTGCCAACTTCGGTAGCTGAAGGTGTAACCTATCACCATTTGCCACTAACATATGGAATTTCCTGTAGTGTTTTAGCTAGTTTATTCTACAAGAAAGGACCTTTACAGTATTATTATTCTATGTATTCTAATTTAGATGTGATATTTTCTGAACTTCCTATACGTAGAAACCTAAACCCTGTACATACCACTTGAAATGTAGCACGTTACATGAGTGAATATTTTCTAACTATAGGTACAATAGATATAGCTGACGCACACAAGAATAATTTAACATGCTTATTACAAGAAAAGGAGAACATGTTTTTGAATATGGTTGAGAAAAGGAGAGAGAGTTTCCAAAGAAAAGCAAATGACAAGAACAATAAAATTCCAAAATGGGCTGAAAGCATGGGGAAGACCTCAAATGTTGGGGCTAATGCTGCTATGTTGCTGGATTTCGAAAAGAAGGGGAAACTTTGTCTCCACAGAGAAAGAACTAGTTATTATAACAATATATTCATTGGTTCCAGTGAGTGTGAACACAATTATAAGGTGGTTGGGGTTTCAAAGATGGAACTGAACCTGTGTTTCCCGGAGTCTATTATATATGTGGGAACAAGGCTTATTACAAATTGCCAGATCACTGGTATGGGAGTTGTTATTTCGGAATAGTCTTCCCAAAAATATATCATGTGGATAAAATCACTGGAAACTATGAAGAAACTAATGAATTAGTACGTAGTAAAAGAGCTAGTTTTGGTGAAATTGTAGGTGATATATTTAGTGCATTGATACCTACAGTGGGAGTGGCTCTGAATACACACAGAATCTGCAAATTGTCAACAGTAGTGGATCGGTTAACAACTGACACTGCTGGAGGTTTCTTAATGGTCAATACGGAATTGGTTGCGATCAGATCAATGGTTTTACAAAATCGACTTGCTCTTGATACATTATTGGCAAAAGAGGGCGGAGTCTGTAGAATGTTGAAAGCGCAACATTGTTGCACTTACATACCAGACAAAAGTGTTGAAATTAAGAGGTATGTGAGAAATATTACTAATTTGGAAAGAGAGCTTAAACCACTGGAGGTTGATAGTGCATGGAAGAGGCTCACTGATGGTCTCCCCTCTGTAGGTATTTGGCTTTCTAATGTAGGAAAGAGTATTGTAGGTAGAATACTAATGCCAATGGTGGGAATAGGCTTACTAGTTCTAGGTATAATAATTTGTTGCAAATGTCGAAAACATAAAAAGAAATACTCCGTAAATAGGCGAGGAGTAAAAAGAAATATTGATGAACTCGAATTAGAAGAGATAAATAGTAAGATATACAAGAAAATGAATAATTCTCATGGTAATAATGAGAAGAAGCAAAATAGAAAGTTTGAAGAGATTGAGTTGGGTGAAATGTGACAAGTTGGCATGTGTTTCATTAATTAGTGATGATATAAAATATCATCAAAGAGGGGATTGATGGAGCAAGGATTCGCACATGAAGCGACTTGTTCGTACTCATGAACCTCGAATAACGTTAATAAAGTAACCAACATGTTTGTTTTACTAATTTTGCATATTTTACATCTACACGGGGTGTCCGAGTGAAGCTTGCTTATGTGTGTACTAATCCTAATACGCTTGCATCTAAGATGGCTGCTGCTACGCGAGGGTTTCTATTGCGCATGCGTCTGTCATACTCACGTGACATGACTTATTCGTTATTTGGAGGCAAGCTGCCGCTTCTGCGTACTAGGGCTAATATGGCTGCTCTGTGTTCTCACACGCGAGAAGCTTGCCCTGCTGCTTTCGCCAAGCTGTTCGTTCAGCCTAATCCTAATGCTATAGTTAAAATTAGGATAATGGGTATAGAGTAGAAATACATGGTATACAGTGTATTCATTTATTCTGTGTTCTAATAATGTTTCTTTCGACTTTTCATATATCGTAATCTTTGGGCGTGGGGGACATTGATACTCCATTTTGAAAAGTTCTTCTGTGCATGACACACACCAAAGAGAAGTTGAAGTCATTTATCATTGAAACCAAGCCAAAGACAGTCACAGCCAAGATGAGCCTGGGAAGCTGAACCCTCACCATGCTAGAAGCTAAACTGTACCTATTGTATTACAATGTATTCAATGTTAAATTCTCCATTGTTTAGTGGAATAAAGATGTCCTGAGAAAATAAATTAATGGGCGGAAACATAAAATTTATGTCCAGCACTGAAGTATCAATATTTGGTGTGGTGTGACGACCTCTCCTCCTCCTTTGCCCAATCAAAATTGGGAATCCTTACACTTGCAACATTGGGGGTTGGTACACTGACCTGGGAAATAGTATAACTAGCCTAGGTTTAGCTAGAGAAATTGTCCGCCTTGTCCAAATAGCTGACCTGTCACTGACCCAACGCACTCAATAGCTGATCGAGAGTAGAGGGCTGCGGAGCACTCTGTCAGAAGATTTGCTGACCCAATCGGGGTCCGGGAAGCTGAAGTGCTGGCGGAGCACATTGTCGTAGAAATCGATAACCCAATCGGGGTTCTGACTGTTAGCTGCAGAGAGGGAGTAGCGCAGGCGTTGCAACTGAACTGTGGGTGCTGATCTTAACCTTTGGTGGTCCGGTCCTGATCCAAATCTGGTTTATCCTGTCCTGATTCTGATCTGCACCTGCAAGCCTAGTGGCGACTGCAACTTCGGGGTTTCTGTCCTTAACTGACCTGTGGCCAGGGTTGGTCTTCACACCATTCTAGGTAAATATAAATCTGTGTGAGTATCGTCATATTTCTGTGTATCCTTTTCTTTACCTTCCCTAAATCGACAAAAGCTTTGATTGCATATGTTCCTTTTCTTACCCTTCCCTTTTAATGATCAATTTGTCATTTGGTTTAATAGCGTGTTCCATTTTCTTATCTTCCCTATAGTTTTATGCTCAAATTATTTTTCGTGTTTGCATATTATGTTCCTTTTTCTTACCCACCCTTTGATGAGTGATTAAAGGTGGTGTTATATAGCATGTTCCATTTCTTTACCTACCCTTAGACGCATTGTGCAAATCTGTTTGAAGTTTAAATAGCATGTTCCTTGTTCTTACCTTCCCTTTACATTGCTAAATGATTGGCATAATATATCTTTTGCATAGTTATACATTATTTCTGATTTTCGTTGTTGAGAGTCGTATTGTGTTCAATCTATGGATCATGACCATTGATGAAGATTAGATAAAGAGTTTAAAACTTTCCCGAGTCTGTGGTTATTATATGAGTGCATATGTTATATCGCTACCAAATTTTAATCTAACTCCCAGATCCAATAGGTTATAGGTACCAGTGACAAGGATTGGTAAATCAATGGTATAGTACATAGTAGGTCAAATATCTGGTAGTTGGAGCGTAGGCTACCTGACTTAAGAAATGTGTAATTGATTATGGGCCCAGGTGAGTATGGTAAATGTATAGTCGGGTGACCTGTGCGCTCCATCATCGGTGCCAAGGGTTGGTGGAGTAAAAGTGATGTTGTAGGTCTCAAGCCAGGTCAGGAAGAGATTCTTCTTACAAATTTGAAAACAGATGATTTTGTTGCAGATTACGAATTCCGGAACACGATAGAGATGTGGCTTCCAGATCTACAAGTGTGAACAGTGATACCTTTCAAGAAATTGTTTCACCCACATCACGTCCTACACCATCTTCACAAAATGTTGTAAACTATACCATTGTTGGTGAACATGTTTCTTCACCTTCTCAAAGTCCTATTTCCGTTGATGAATTTAATTCAAATGCTTTCAGTGACTATAATATACCTAGTACCTCTCATTGTGACCTGAACTTACCTAGTAGAAGAGAGACCAAACAACCCAAACACTTTGATGATTTCGTGTTATACTGACTTTACTGTTTTTCCTTTTGTAAGAAGAGAGATGTTGTGATTCTTATCACCTACCTATCTTTCTCTTTCTCACTCTACTTTTATGCCTCACCCTTCACCCCATCATCTTACTTTTCGTCTATGACGTATCCTTCCTACCCTCCAATATTTATATGATGTAATAGAATGTTCAGGCATTCCAGACTTTGACTCCGTCTTGAACTGTGCCTTTCTTCCCACCTGCGTGTGGGCCTTATAGTTGATTTTATCTTTTTTTAATCTTTATTTTCAAATTTTCTTTCACAGCAGTAAAATAAAATGAGTGAAACACTGTCTGAGAACATAACATGAAGCAATTATCACATGAATACAGTTTTGCATGTAGATCCTAGGCACAACGTCAGGTATGATATCCACAGCATCTGTACAGTTTGACACATTTTCCTCCGTTTGCCTTCTTTTTTTCTTCAGACCAACGCAACACCGTCTATGCCTTATACCATTCAGTATATTCAGAACCCACAATGTAATATTGAGCTAATAACTTGGATGCGTGTCTGATAAGGAGGTGTCATGTTCGCAGACGTGTCTCATCACCCCACTCCCTCTGGGACTATGCCGCTTTCTACTTGGGAGGCAGTGGATTGGCACATGGTTTCAATATACACCCTATATGGGCCCCAAATGTCCTTAGGCCGTGACGTACTAGGCATAAGGTTAGCGTAGATCTCGCAGTTAACAATGCAGTAAGCCAAGCTACGTAGCCATCCCTGTAAGGTTGGGGTTGTTCGCCGGTCCCATAATAGTGCTTTTGATTTTATCTTTATAATAAATTCTTTAATAATCCTCCGACTCCGTGACTCAAAAAAGAATATTCATTTTGAGGTATCAGGGGAATGTCTACAACTGAAAGGCAAAGAAGATAGCTGGGTAGCCCAATTTCAGATCTATATGTGATCGAGACAAAATGTGATGCTGCATTCCTTTGGCCCCCTAGATCTCAATGATTCTGACAATAAGAGGTTGGATGGTAAGCAAAGCAGAATGCGATATATATTTTTATTTTTCCAGAGTTTTATATAGCGCAAACTTGAGCACCAGTTGCCTTACAGACCGACACACTCATTTTATAAGGCACAGGGAGATTAAGTGATTTGCCCAGAATCACAGGATGTTGAGCATCCCTCCCGAGTCTCGAACCCGGTTCCCCAGCTTTGAGGTCGACCATTCTGGCCATTAGGCCTCATCCTATCCCACCAGAGAACTAGCCAGTATTGAGGCTCTGGGGCACTGAGTCCAAAAATGATTGTGACTATGGCCATTTGCTTTGCCACTACGACAGGAAAAAAAGAGGAATACCATTGTATTTTCTGGGAAGCTGAAATAAAGAAAAAAACAATTTATACATTGCATATAAATTGGTCGAAGCCTCTGCCGGATTTTCAGGAAGTTTGCTGACAATGTAAATATGTTCCATTTAGATTGTGTGTAGGTCTCTCTAGGGAGAATACCATATGTGGATATCCTGAAATTCTGAAAAGCTGTCCCGGCTTTAAACAGGACATCCCCAGCTGAAAGGCAGTATGGAAAGCTGCACCAAGTAGAAACACAGTTCCTAAGCAGTATGACAGCAGAAAAACGGAAAACCTTGAAAAATATGTGAAAACAAATGTGCTGTAATGTACTACAGAATACATATCCTATAGTATTTGCACACACTGTAGTAGAGAGCAACGTCAATTTATAAGTGCTGTTGTGATTTACTCGGCCAGAACTAAGACTAAAATAAAAAATAAATAATCCCCGTTTAAGGTCATGCAGGCTACAAGGCAACATAATCTGCAAGTATGACTAAAACATGGAGAATGTCCACAAAATACTTTGAAAGTAAAAACAAAAGTTAGTAAACGTTTCACAGACGAGTAAAACGAGTAAACACAAGTATCATCTACAAGTCTGAAGAAATTGTCCTGGCAGTGTGTAAAAGTGCAAGTAAAGCCAGATTTGAAATCTAATTTCACTCCAATACATGCTGTGATAATAGGCCGTCCAATTAAGGAAGGTAAAGAGAAGGACAACTGCAATGAGAAAAGATTAACTTAAGAGTCTCATAAATATTTCAACAACAAATGCTCCTAGAGATGCCAAATTCGGTTTGGAGAACCCAAAGTGGGCTAACAGGGGCTTTAGAAAATAATCGTAAACAGATCGAGACTGGGCTTCGATTCAGAGACCGACTTGGCCAAAGTACTTCAAAGACCATTCCCTGGGATTCAGAAGGAGATACATAAGGGGGGTGAAACACACATATCGACCTCAATAAAGGGCGCAATGCAATGCTTGTTGGACAGGAAAGCATATGTCGGCTGGAATAGCATGAGGGTAGGTAGGGTGAACGAACACATTTGTGAGAAAAAAAGTATTTGTTTTTTACTCAGATTTTCCAAATCAAACCATGTTTCTAAGCAGATGTCCCATTGTTGATATGTTTTTACATCTTTGTACCGTTCAGAAACATCAAGAAGATTGAAATTTAAAAATACATTTTTAGGCAAGGGACTCCCAAATGCTTCTCATGTTCTCTTGTTAAACAGTAACCAGCGGAAAGATATGCATAGATTAAAGGTGCGCTGTGAAGAGAAGCAGTGGACTGAAAATTAAACATAGTCGTCACATGGAAGAGGAAGGAGGAAAAACTTGCAAGAAAAGCACAAGCATTGGCAAAGAAAATAGGACTCGCCTATGCAGGAACTATTGGCTTCAGCAATGTGTTTGAGTCAAGTTGTACACCAGTGTGGCTGCTATTCAACATGGCTCAAAAGTTAGTGGCATGTCGTGGAGAAGATTGGAGCGGGCTAGACAGTAGAGGAGGTGGAGTGGGGTAGAGTGGAATTGGGTAGATTGGGGTAGAGTTGCAGACTGGGGCAGAGTTGAGTGGTGTAGATTGGGGCAGTGTGGAGCTGGGCAGAGAGGGCTGGAGTGAGATAGACTGGAGTGGGGTAGATTGTAGTGGAGGAGAGTGGGATAGATTGTAGTGGAGGAGAGTGGGGTCGTTTTGAGTGGGGTAAATTGGAGAGCAGGAGGCTCGGTGGATTTGTGTTGGGTAGGTGAGAATGCAGCAGGGTGGGTTGAGTGGGGGTAGACTGGGATGGGTGGAGTAAGGTAGATTGACTTGGGATAGGTTGCAGGGGAGTGAGGTAGATTAGAGTGGATTGGAATAGTAAATTGGAGTGGATTGGTGTGGTACATTGGAGTGGGTAGATTGACTTGTGGTAGACTGGGCTGGGATAGAGTGGGGTAGATTGGAGTGGCATTGGGTAGATTGGCAAACAGTGGACTGGGGTAGTTTGGCGTTGAGTGGGGCAAATTGGTGTGGACTGGGGTAGATTTATGTGAAGAAAAAACAACATCTTACATCCTCTCCTCTTATATGGCTACTCAGCAGTCTTGTCACATAAATTATCTCACTTTGAAGTCAAAGAAAGAAAAGGAAACACCCAGCTCCCTCGGAAGACAGAACCTGACATTTGACTCCGGTCTTTGAATGCAAAGCAAATGTGACAAGATAAGAAAAAGATTTAAAGGCCTGTTTACAGAAAACAGGCACTCGGAAGGATACAGTAAACAACAGATGCTCACGGGAGGGACGAACTCAAGCAGAACAGCCTAAAGCAAATAAAGCCAGCAAATAGAAAGCTAGCAACTGCGAGTTCCAAACCACAAATCCAATAGTAAACAATGGGCGGAATGAATTCCATGGGCAGCTTTCCGAATGCCCACAAGAAGTCGTAAGCAAACCAGACAGCTCGGCTGTCTGGTAGGCTTTGACCTAATAAATTACCATTTTAAAGCAAAAGGAGTCGGAAGATTTTATTTATTTATTTATTTATTATAACGTTTTGTATAGCGCGAACAAGACCCGTGGGTATCAGAGCGCTTAACATAGAAGGCGTAGGAGAAAGACATATATATCAGACAGTTATACGGACAACAAATATGAGGTAGATGATAAATATACAATATCCCGTGTGCAGTTAGCGTTGATAGTCAATGGTGGGTATACTTCTATCTTAAGTAAAAATGTATAAGCAAATATGACAGTTAGGTCATTATCAGATCGTGAATGTTCTATTCTAGGTAGTATATTTCTTAAACAGAAAGCTCTTCACTTCTCGCTTAAATGATGCCACATTTTGGATCTTCCTGATGTTAGGAGGGAGTGAGTTCCATATTCTGGGGGCAGCTCCTGAGAACGCTCTGTCATAGGTTTTTTTCTTGTGGAAAAAGGCTGGCCGTAGTAGCAGTTCCTCAGTACTCCTCGCTGGTCGATTACCTCCCGATAGCTGGATTTTCTTCGCTAGGTATCTTGGGGTGTTGTGGTGTAGCGCTTTATGGGTGATACATGCTATCTTCATTTGGATTCTCGCTTCATAGGGTAGCCAGCTTAAAGCTTTCAAGTGTGGCGATATATGATCGTATTTTCTTGATCCGGTGATAATTCTTGCCGCAGCGTTTAGGCATGCTTTCAATGGCGCTGTGGACATTTTTGGTAGTCCCGCTAAGGTGGTGCAGCCATATTCAATCCTCGAGATAACTAAGGATTGGATTGCTAATTTGAGATCCGCTTCTGAGATGAATGGTTTCAGTTTTCTTAAGTAGTTCAGGTGGAATCGAGCATTTTTAGCCATTGAGTTGATGTGGGCTTTCATGTCCAGATTCTCGTCCAGAGTGATTCCTAGCGATTTAGCTGACTTGATTAGTGTTGGGGTGCAGTTTAGCGCAGTCACCACTTTCGTCCATTCCTTTATTTCAGTATGGCTCCTAGCTGGTGAGATTAGTAGGAACTCTGTTTTGTGAGCGTTCAACTTCAGCTGGTTGGTGGTTAACCATTGTAGAGCCATTTTTAGAGTCTTGTTCATTAGTTCCATGTCTTTTAGGGAAGAGATCTTTAAGTATATTTGCGTGTCGTCTGCATACATGTGATAGGATATCTGTGATTTTTGGAGAATTTCTGTGAGCGGTTCGACGTAAAGGTTAAACAGATCTGGGGATAACGATGATCCTTGAGGGACTCCAATTGAAATAGGGCATGGAGGTGAGATTGACTGGTTGACCAGGAATCGCTGTGACCTGTTCTGTAGAAAGGAGATAAACCATTTCAGCACAGTTCCTGACAGTCCCATCCTGTCCCGTAACCTGGTCAATAGAGCTTCGTGATTTACCGTGTCGAAGGCCGAGGACAGATCTAGGAGAATCAGTAGGCATGCTTTGTTTTGGTCAAGTGCCTGTAGAGCATCATCGACAATATGGAGGATCGCTGTTTCCGTGCTGTGCCCTGCTCTGAATCCTGATTGGCATTCATCGAGCAATGAGAACTTGGTGATGTGTTGGCTTAGTTGATTCTGTACGCATTTCTCAATTAGTTTGGCCAGTAGCGGGATGTTGGTCACTGGGCGAAAGTTGTTTGGGTCTGATCTATCTGCTGAGGGTTTTTTGATTATGGGAGCAACTTGACCTGTTTTTAGGCAGTCAGGGAGGATCCCTTGTGATAGTGAGGCATTTATAATTTCAGTCCATATTGGAACAAAAACGTGATTGATTTCTTTTACACATTTTGCAGGAAGGGGATCTTGGTAGTGGTTGTTTGGTTTTATTTCGGAAAGCGTTTTGGCGATACTGTGCTGGTCATATAGTTCGAACGTATCCCACCTTGCCTCATTTTTTGTCATGGTACTCTCCGTTATAGCAGCGGTATCTCTCGTAGGCATTGGATCTATGGGAAGGTTTGCCACAGCGTTTTTGAGCTCTACTTCTAGCGATTTCGCCTTCTCTGTGAAAAATGTAGAAAATTCTTCACAATTTAGGGGTGTTTTGGAGTTCTCATGGACTGATTTGGCTAGTTTGTTTGATTGTTGCTTTAGGATTTCAAAGAGTTTCCGTGGTCTGTTTTTGGCACTGTCCAGTTCTGACCGTATGAATTCTTGTTTTGAGTTGATGATCTTTTTATTATATTGGCCTCTAATTTTTCTGAGTGCTTTCAGCTCTGGGGATGAAGGGTGTTGTCTCCATTTTCTTTCGGCCATTCTCAGTTTGCGCCTTTCTTCATTTAGTGATTCATTAAACCATGGATTTTTTGTCTTCTCCGAGATATTTTTCAGTTTTAGTGGCATGGTGTTGTTGACAATATTTTCGACCGTTGTTATGTAGTGGTCGGTCAGCTCGTTCACATTATGCAGGTTGTTATGAGGTTTTAGGTCTCTTTCACAGCTTTCAACTAGTAGCTCTAGGTTTGCATCTCTTGTGTCTCTAACCCATTTTTTGGTCCTGAGGGGTTGTCTGGTCATGCCTTTTACCATTATAGGTATCACGAATGTTATGGCATGATGATCCGACCAGTCACATGGTGTTATAGAGAGGATTGATGTCTCTTTGTTTCGTGAGATAATCCAGTCTAACGTCGCTCCTTTCGAGTGAGTGGGTTGTGTGCATAATTGAGTAAGGTTCAGTTCATCAAGGAAGTCTTTCAGCGATTTGACCAGTTTGTCGTTGTGGTCCTCCCAATGTAAGTTGAAATCACCAAGAAATATGTTGTTAACGCCGTCGTTAGAGTTGGTCGTTATGATCTCCATTAGCTCCTCTGTAAACTTTGCGCTGTCTCCTGGTGGATGGTAAAAAGAATGCAGGTTGCATCTTTGGTTGTTAGTTGTTCTTATATTAAGACCTAGGTATTCGCTGGATTCTAGAGGGTCGGTTTGAATTTGTTTGACCTCTATATCAGATCTGTGAATGCAGGCTATACCTCCTCCTAACTTTATGGGACTATCACGTCTCAAAATGTTGTATTGGGGTGGTACTAGGAGATCCATGGACGGGGATGAGGATTCCGTGAGCCATGTTTCAGTAAGGACTGCTATATCAATGTCCTTATTAATGATGAGGTCAGCTATATCCGATGCATGTTTGGTTGCCGACCGACAATTGAGTAGTAGACATGTCAGAGGTTTCTCTTTGTTGCTAAGGTCGCCATTCTTATTCTCTGTTGCTGTAAACTGTATCTGTTGTAGGTTGTGAGGGTTAGATGTTCTATCATTCTTTCTCGATGTTCTGTTTGGGTCGAGTGGTACTGTTTTGATTCTTTCCTTTCTCTCGTGGTCCGGTATTTCATACGATCGGGTTAAGGCCAGAGTTTCCTCCTTTGATAATGGTTTTGTCCTATTCGGTCGGTTGTCATTATGTTTCAGCTGCCAGACCGTTTCGTTATTCTTTTTTTGTGAGCAGTGTACAACGTTTTGGATGTGCGTGACCTTGGAGTGAATGCTCGTCGTCAACTCCTCAATTTTTTCAATTGCCTGTGAAGTATTTAAAGTGATTTGTGCCATCTTGTTTACTAGTTTCTGGAGCATATTAATGTCTTTCCTGTTCTGATGTGATTTCTTAGGGTAGACAGATCTGTTTATCCGGGATTTGTATTTTGTTCTTCTCTTTTTTGGATCGGTTCTTAGCTCATCATCCTTTCCCCTTGTAACCCATGTTTGATTGGCCCTTCCGTTACTATTGGAGATGTCGTCATTGCTTGCTCCGTTCTGTGTTGTTGTGAGTGTGTTCGAGGGTGAGAGTCTGCATGACGTTGGTATTGTACTCGAGGGGGGTGTAGGGGGGTTGATACCTTCTCCCTCGTCCACTTCTTGGTCGTCCTGGGGCATTCTTCTCGAGTCCGATGTATGCTCAACCTGGGAGGTCTCTTCATTCCTGAGCGAGGGCTGCTCTTCTCTTTGGAGTTGGTCTTGATCTTTATTTGCGTGTTTGATAAACCTCTCCGTTCTTTCTGTCGTGTTCTCAGGCTTGGACATTACCATCTCAGGTCTAACTTCTCGTTTAGAGCTTTGAGCATGGTGACCCCTGTTTCTAATGGCTCCTCTGATGTTATCATTAGTGACGGGAATGTCTCCTGGTGGGGTCTGGAGTGGTTGGTGTCTTGGGTCTTCTAATGAATCTTTCATTATTTGGAATATCTTGGCAAATTTCTCCAATTCTCGGTTTGCTGCTTGAATCAGCACAGTACCCGATTTATATATGGTGATACTTAGTTCTGCTCTACATCTGTATGATGGTGAGGTCATCATTTTTGTGCCATGAGGGATGTTTGTAATCGTTTTTATGGCAAGCATCCTTGAGAAGGTATTGCGCCATTTTGTTGTTTTGTTCGTGTAGAATATGAGGTCATTCATTGATGTGCCTTTGGTTATATTGAAATATAGGTCCGTAAATAGTATGTCATGATTTTTTCTCAGGGTGACGTGTTTAAACTTTTTAGCTGCATTTTTGGATAGATTAGGTGGGTATTTTATAATCTGAGCTTTCGAGCCTACCGTCTCTAGGTATCGCCCGCTCATATTGGCACTGTGTGGCAGGTCTTCAAGTGTCTCTTTCCTCAGCTTGTCTCCGGGTAGAGAGGCTACTGGTGATGCTTTGTTCCAGTTTTGTGCTTTCTTTCCGCTTTTGTGAGTGTATAGATAAAAACTTTGTTGTGTAGTGGTGAATAAAATTTTCCACTTTCACCTCCGTTACTTCTGATTATCTTATTGTCGTTGTAGTTCCTGATGGTAGCAATTGGAGATCTCTTAGTTCTCTCGTTATCTCTTAGTTGTCGTGTCTCTGGGTTGAGCAATATAGTAAACAGACATTGTAAGATGGCTGCTGTCAAGCTGGTTCTTCATTTAGCAGAGAAGACTTTCTCTCTTTCCACTTCTTTCTTCATTGAGCAGAGAAGACTTTCTCTCTTTCCACTTCTTCCTTCATTGAGCAGAGAAGACTTTCTCTCTTTCCACTACTTCGAGTAAGTCCCTCTTCTCTGGTCGACTGTTATTTTATTTTATTTCGTTATTGGTTATTTCCAGGAGGAACTAGATTTGCACTGTTCCGGAAGTTACCTTACTTGATTAGTATTGAAATCCCAGCCTTGATTAATCGAGCGCTAATTTCGCCTTAACCAGGTTATTGTTATTCATGTCCGGTTTGGGCGCCATTTTAAGGTCAGGCAGGGCTGTATTTGGCTCCCGGATTGTTTACTCTTTGAGATTTTTATGAAAGTAAACTAAAATCAAGACAAACAAAATATTTAAAGTCCTGTTTACAGAGAACAAGCACTCAGAAGGAGGATACAGTAAACAATGAATGCTCACCGGAGGAACAAACAAGCTGGACAGCCTAAAGCAAATAAAGCCAGCAAATATAAAGCAAGCAACTGTTAGTTACAAACCACAAAGCAACTGTAAACAATGGGCAGAATGAATTATCAGGAAAGCCTTCCAAATGACTACAAGAAGTCATAAGCAAACCAGACAGCTGCCCCGTCTGGTAGGCTTCGACCAAATAAATTGAAATTTGAAAGCAAAAGAAGACGGAAAACCAAGACAAAAAGACTACACAACAGGGAGAAAGAGATGAAAGACTTGATGTAATGTGTAAGATCTGTAAGTATCAAAATAAGAGAGACGACCAAGAAAGAAAACAATAAATGTAAAAATAAACAAGTCACTTACCTTCGCTAATGCCTTATCTAGTAGAGCCTCTATCTAGCTGTAGACCCTTACCTTAGAATTATCCCAAGGTGCCACACAGGATCCTAAAATGTGTAGTCAGCACTACCACTGCACACCAGTAGGTGGCGTCATTCGGCTCCGTGTTGTGTCGTCCGTGCCGGAAATGATGGTCGCTGTGCCTATATAGGCGCCAAC
Organism: Lissotriton helveticus; assembly: GCF_964261635.1. NCBI lineage: Eukaryota > Metazoa > Chordata > Amphibia > Caudata > Salamandridae > Lissotriton > Lissotriton helveticus. Next base: position 758,564,783 of record NC_136061.1, on the reverse strand, counting down.
CTGGTGTGGTGATGTCAGGTTCTTTTTGTGACTTTCCATACCAGGAGAGCAGAGCCACTACGCACACTGACTACTGGTGTGGAAAGCTAGGGCCCTGAAAGGGAAAGGGGAAAAAAAACCTGTGCCTAGAAATCGGTTCGCAGAGCGGGGAGGATGGGTGAGTCGGTAAGGAATCTGCGGCTAGATAGAGTATCTACCAGATAAAGTGTTACTGAAGGTAAGTAACTTGTTCACCTGATAGAGACTTCTAGCTGCAGATTCCTTACCTTAGAATAGATGCCCAAGCAATACAGCCCCGGAATTGGGTCTGAGGACCAATTTTAGACGAGGAAGTCCTGCAGGACCAAAAGGACAAAATGCCCACCTCTACAGACCTGACTGTCCAGGCAGTATTGTTTAGTAACCGTGTGCAATGAGGCTCACGTTGCTGCCTGGAAGATATCCAGGACTAGAACTCTGCATGCAAACGTGGTGGCAGCTATGGTTCTGGTGGAACGAGCACACAAACTCTCAGGGTGTTGTTTATTTGCCAATGAGTAGTAGATTTTAATGCAGAGCATGATCCATCTGGAGATATCCGCTTCTGCACAGCCCATCCCTGCTTCGCTCCAACATATCCCACAACTCTCTTTTTGAGTCCAGACAGTGAAGTAACTCCTTTTTTTTGGAGCATGTGGAGGAGAGTAAAAAGTAGGCAAGGTGATTGATTGGCCCTACATGAAATGGCGTGACCACTTTTAGAAGAAAGGAGGCTCTTGTGCAAAGCACCAATTTGTCAGGATAAAAGGTGAGATAGGGAGGCTTGGATGATGAGGCCGGCAGCTCACTGAACTTTCGGAAGATGTTATAGACATGAGGAAGGCTATCTTGAGTGTAAGGAGCCTGAGGGGGAAATTATGAAGCGGCTCAAGAGAGGGCACATGAGAAATGTCAAGATTTAGATCCCACTAAGGCATAATAAAGGGTGTAGGAGGAAACATGCTGTAGTCCTTTTAAGAATATATTTACAGCAAGTTTTGAAAAGAGACAGCTGATCAGGTAACCGCAAAAAAGCAGAGATAGCAGAAAGGTAGCCCTTGAGTGTGCCGCGCAAGAGAAGGAATTAAAAAAAGAACTTGTGAGAAGGAGGCAGAAAGGGGTTCAATGAGTTTTTGTGAACACCATACCACGCATTTTTTCCAATGGCAGATGTATACCGTCTTTGTGGACAGACGTCAGGCTGGCAAGATAACGTTATAGACTTCATGAGGAAGGTCTAAAACGGTCAACTGCTGCAGCTCTATCTCCACGCAAGAAGGTGAAGATATACCCGGTTCGGGTGGAGGACCCTCCCCTGCTGCTCCAGCAGAAGATTCTCCCGAAAGTGGCAATCGGAGGACCAATGCCATGCTCAACAGCTCAGGATGCCAAACTCTCTGTGACCAGTCCGGAGTCACAAGGATGACTTGGTCCCAGTCGTTCATGATCTTCTTGAGAACTCTGGGAAGGAATGGTATTGGCGGAAAGGAGAACAGGAGGCCGGTGCTCCATTTGAGACAAAAAGTGTCTCAGAGCGAGAGCCAGTTAGGAAATTCCAACTCACAGAAGGGCTGACACTGCGCATTCTCTGTGATGGCCAACAGATCTAACCAAAGCTCTCCACACTGCTGAAAGAGACTTTGCACCACCTCTGGATGGAGGCGCATTTGTGATCTGCTAAACATCGTTGGCTGAGTTCATCCAAACTGGCGTTCAGCACACCTGCCAGGTGAACCACTAGGGATCTGCCTTGATGTTCGAGTCATATCCAGAGATGAAGGGCCTCTTGACAAAGGGTCCACAACCCTACCCTGCCGTGTTTGTTGCAGTACCACTTGGTGGGTGTTGTCCGTAAACATCTGCGCAAGCCTTCCCTTGATGGAGGGTAGAAACACTTTCAATGCCAGCCGGATTTCCCGAAAATCCAGAAGGTTGATGTGGACTTAGATTCTGCTGGAGAACAGAGTCCTCTGATCTCCACCTCTCCCAGATGGATGCCCATCCGAAAAGTGATGCCTCAGTCACTGCTGTCAGATCTAGTTGGGGAAGGGAGCGGAATCTGCTACTGACGCACTCGCGGTTTGTTAGCCACTACTTCACTACCGCAGATCTTTTGCAGTTCCCTTCGAAACCAGGACCATGTTGGAGACATTCTCCTGATGCTGCGCCCACTGGAACTTCAAGTTCCACTGCAGAGTCCGCTTATGCCAAGTGGCATATGACAACAGCAGGATGCAAGAGGCATGTGTCCCAGCAGCCTCAGAGTCAGTCTCACCAAATTCCAGGAGAGAGGCTGTAACATCGTCATCATAGCCTGAATATCCAGAGCTCACTGTTTGGGAGGATAGGCACAAAACTGCACCGTGACCAGAAGAGCTCTGATGAAAGGGAGCATCTGAGAGGGATTAAGTTGTGACTTTGGCACGCGGATAGTGAACCCCAGCGAATGCAGGAGGTCCGCTGTAGTCTGGAGGTGGGAGAGAACATCTAGGGGCAAGCTCACCTTCAACAGCCAGTCGTTGAGATAGGAGAAGACTGGCACCCTTGATCTCCGCAAATTAACTGTGGGTGAGACAACGAGAGGCGCTGGTGAGGCCACAAGGAAGCACAGTGAACTGAAAAATATTGTAATTGCAGGTAATGCCTGTGACCTGACAGGACAGAGATGTGGAAGTATTCATCCTGCAAGTCCAACGCTACCATCCAGTCTTCTGGGTCCAGGGCAGGCAGGACCTGAGCCAGGGTGAGCATCCTGAACTTCTTTTTTGTGAGGAAGCAATTGAGAGGGTGTAGGTCTAGGACAGGAGGAAGGTCTCTGTCCTTTTTCATCACCAAGAAGTAGCGGGAAAAGCAACCATGACCTACTTCTAGTATCAGCACCCTCACTATGGCTCTCTTGGCAAAGAGAGCCATGACTTACTTGTGTAGAAGAGACAGGGGATCATCCTCCCTCAGCCGGTTGTAGGATGGTAGCATGGAGGAAGGGGTAGCTTAAAAGGAGAGGGAGTAGTTCCTTCGAACAGTCTGCAAAACCCACCTGTCCAATGTTATGAACTGCTAGCGGGCAGGTGATGCCAAATCCTGATGACTGGGTACCCTTGTCGGTATTAGGGCAGATAAGGAGGGTTTAAAGGCTGCCAGGGTGGGGGACTGGCCCAACAGCTGGCTCGGTGAAGCAGAGGTTGGGGGGCATGCGCGGCGCAGTAATTGGGAGGGTAGAGGCACGTTTGGAAGTCCCTTCCATAACCAAGGAAGGAGCAAAAGTGCGGACTGTGGGTGACGGGGCCATGGCTAAGACCACAATAAGAGGCATTCTCATTTACAGACCCAAGGACCTTGACCAGCTTTCTACGATGCCATTTCCCCCCTCATCACCCCCCCTAGCCATCGACTCCCACCACTACGTTCTACTCAGAGATCTCAACTTCCACATCGATGAACCCCCAACGACGACAACTCCATTACCCTCCTGGAGAACCTGAACATTGGCCTCACCCAACTTGTCACCGAACCCCCGCACAAAGCTGGACACAAACTAACTCCATTTTAACTTCAGCGATAGAATCAAATTCAGGCACGTCACAAAACTCACCTGGACTGACGACGCCATTGTTCATTTCACCATCTCCAACACCCAGCACACCATTCCTAAGCACCACAGTTCCTCCCACCACAGCTGAGGCAAGATAACCAGGCCCTCAGCACCACCCAACTCGAAGCTTCAGCAGACCTTAACCACACTGTCTAGAACTTCTCTGCCTGGATCACTAAGTGCGCCGACAGTCACCACGCTAAAACCATCAAAAGCCAACATCACCTCAAAACAAGCCAGATGGTACACCTCAGAGCTCAGAACCACCAAGCGCAACTGCCACTAAATCAGGAAGAGATAGCACAACACTAAGAATACCTCCAACAAGGACGCCCACAAAGCAGCCCTCAGCTACAACCCCCTGCACATCAAGGAAGCCAAGAGAGCAGCCATCGCTGCCCGCATCGATACCGCGGCCAACCACACAAAGGAACTCTTCAACATAGTCAAGGAATTCTCCAAACTGAGAGCCACAGAGAACACCATCCAACATCCCAAGACTACTTCCATAGCAAGATTGGCACCATCTACAACAACTTCGACCACCAACCCACCACTGTCAGCCTCAAAAACCACAGCCAACCAGTGAATACCAACCGAACTATCACCATCTGGTCTCTGCTCACCACTCAGACCACCACAGCTATCATGTCGTCCATACACTCCGGGCTTGCCCTCACCATCTCTTCAACCTCAGAATCAATCCTATCAGCACAAAACTCAGAAGCAACTTCAACACCTCCATCTCCACAGCAAACTTCGCGGACAGACGGAAATAAGGTCAGACCCCTCCCAAAAAAAACCTTTGCTGTCCCCAAAGATCTCAAAATTTACTGATTGAGCTCCCTGCTCTCCTACCCAGCCAAGGTACTTGAGAAAGTCATCAACCATCAGCTTACCGGATACCTGGAACATACATACATACATACATACATACACATATATATATATATTTATTTAGTTGAAGGCCATCAGAACTCTGATCAACGCCCACACCTACAGACCATGCAGCAACCTCGGAATCATCCTCGACAGCCAAATGACCATGAAATGACAAGTCAACACAGTAGCCTCCTCCTGCTTCCACTTCCTCCGCATGCTCCTCAGAATCTTCAGATGAATCCCGATCAACACCAGAGAGATTGTTACACTAGCCCTCTTCACCGCGCCTTGACTACGGCAACACTCTATGCAGGAATTTCCACCCAGCACATTGAAAGACTCCAAACCATACAGAACGCTGAAGCCAGACTCATCTTGGACCTACCAAAACATACCCACATCACCCCCCACCTCGGAAACCTCTACTGGCTCCCCATCCAGAAGAGATGCCAGTTCAAGATCCTTTCGCACGCCTACAAAGCTCTACATGATCAAGGACCGTCCTACATCAACCATCGACTGAACTTCCATTTGCCCCCAAGACACCTGGGCTCCTCCTCTCTCGCCACCGCACACAACCCACACATCCGTCGTAGCCACAATGGGGGGGGCGCTCCTTCTCTTACATCGCCAAGATCTGGAACCAGCTGACCCTTCACCTCGAACAGCCCCCTTCCTGGTGGACTTCAGAAAGAAACTCCATACCTGACTTTTCGACCTGGAACCCTCAGCACCCAGATATCCCTAGGGGTGATAGTGCTGCGCTATACAAATGCTAAGTGATTGAAGGAAAGGCCCAAGGACCTGGCCATAGCCCTACTGTCCTTGAAGTGCTCCAGTGCCAAATCCGCCTTCTCTCAAAAGAGACAAAAGTCATCAAAGGGCATGTCCATAATGGAGGATCGTTTCTCAACTAAGCATGGGGTCGTAGGGCCACTGTCAACAAAACTGCTCTGCCGAGTGAGTCGGTGGTGTCCAGACCACATTGTATTGTGAACTTCACTGTATCTCTCTCATCTGCAGCCGCCTGAGAAAATACGACTTGGGCCTCCTCCAGGACCATTGGCAGCACCTGTGCAACCGTATCCCACAGGATGTGGGAATTGCGGCCCAAAAGGCACACAGTGTTCACAGACCACAGTACCATGCTGGCAGAAGAAAACATCTGTTTCCCCAAAGCATCCACTCTCTTGAGTTCCCAGTCCAAGGGTGCGATCAGGATTGACCCGGGATTTACGTGGGATGGTGAGGCTTGGACCACAAACTTCTCTGGGGTGGGATGTTGGAAAAGGAAGTTTGTTTCCCCTGGAGCGGGCGGAGTCGGTGGGCAATTGTTCGTGAGGGCGTCACTGAATGGGAGTAGTAGTTCTGACAAGGAGACTTTGGGTTGCATTACCTCTGTCAAAACATTCACATTGACTGGCACTGAGGATAGACTACGGTGAAGGACCTTAGCCGCCCTCCGCACCATCATAGTGTAGGACGCTCCCTCCTCCATAGCCTCCGTAGGGTGGGAAAGCATGTCAGTATCTGGAGAAGTGTCCAGTCCACTGGCTTCACCCAGATCCCCACACCAGCCCATATGTCCTTCCTCATAAGGCTGGCCTTCTTCGGGGTCCAGCGACCTATCCCATTTCTCCACAAGTCCTAGCCTGTAAGAATAGGGGCCTCGAAGGCATGGCTCCAGTCGGCACCAGTGCTGGCGTCACATGACGGCTCTTCAGTTCTGAGTCGGAGATGAGGATGGAGATGGTGCTGGGTGAGTCAGCCTCTGCACCGGCTCAGAGATGTTCAGGCTGGTATGACCGGTGCCGGTTCGGATTTACCTATGAATCCATGGGGCCCGACTGGCTCCGGGGCTGCTGGCATGAATCTAGAAGGGGCAGCTCCCGAACCTGCTGGGCTCAAAGGTGCGCCGGAGGGAATGGGTTGCCCAAATATGAGGTGCATGGCCTAATAAAACTCTGGGAGTAGGGCAAGGGTCACTCCAGCTCCTTGAAACTCAGGGAAGCACAGCCGGCCCAGGCACTGGCTCAACCACAGAGCCAGCTCTCAAGTGGCGATGCTCCCTCATCTAGTCAGCCGACAGACTAGGTGAAGTCAAGGCCGACTTGGAGTGTGATGATGACCTTAGGCTTCATGACCGTTCTCAGGACCTTCCTCTCGACCGGGACATCGATCGTCATGGCATCGCACATTGAGCAACCAGAAGCTGAGGGATTGCTCCTTCAAGGCCTTCAGGTGCATACTGCAGCAGTCAAGGCAGGCCTTCGGGTCGTGGTCCCACTAGAGCCACCAGAGCAAACAAGGTTCGGGTCTGTCACATGAAGAGGTAAGACCTCCAAAAGGATCAACAAAACATACAAAAAAACTAATGAAAGAAAAGAACTGAAGTAAGTGGCCTGTGTGGTGCATATATAGGCACTGCGAACACCACTTCCGGCACAAAAAAAACTACACAGAGCCGAATGATGCCACCTACAGCACGCAAGGATATTGCTCATGAAAAATGTCCAGATCCAGTCTTGCGCCTGGGGACAGTTCTGTTGCAATGGATCCCAATCTATGCACCCTGGCAAGCCGGTGCACCGCCATAATTAGCCTGGTGCGCCAGGAACAAATGCACACAGTTTGGGAGCCACTGTACGGTTGCAGAAAATTTCAGATGGGTTGCATCAGTAAGTTGAGGCTCTTCTGTGGAAGTTGACCTTCCAAGGCCACTGTCCCCTCCATACTTCCCTCCATCTTGAATGAGTGTCAATTAAGTGCAGATACGTTCGTCCGCTGCACCTGCTGCAAAATGAGCGCTCCTGGCAGACACAGCTTCTGTTCCCACCAAGCCTGTCACTGCTGTAGAGGGAAGGAGTAATGAAATCGCCATTTCTGTGGGAGACAATATCATCCCTGGTTTATATACAGCACCCCATAAATTAAACTTATATTAGCCTATAAATAAAGGAGGTATTGCAGCACATCTGAACCTTCGACCTTATAAGGATGAAAGTATGATTAATGCAGATGTGTGAAACGGTGATCTCAAGATTTCAGCAGTAGATGATTACCCCAAATACCTACAGTGCAACCCTTTGTCTCAACTTTCTACCATTTTCTGGTTTTCTTTAGTTCTGTGGCTTTGCATTTGAAGGAAAGTAGGATCTGCTTCCTATGGTTACCCCCACTTTTTGCTTGATGTTACACTGTTTTTGACTAGTCTGACTGGGAACCTACTAATCAGGACACCAGTCAATCTGCTTTCTCCTTAAAAAGGTAATGCCATGAACTAAGGTACACTGCAGATTGGATACTGGGGTACCCTTGTCAGTCCCTAGTATATGCTACACATGTACCCAGGGAATAGGTACCCCAGAGGCCTCCCATGGGCTGAAGCATGTATTATGCCACCCATGAGAGGCCATGTAAAATGGAACTACAGGCCTGCCAGTGCTGCCTGTGCAAGCTAGTGCTTGCACCACTTACGAACGATATAGGTTTCCTATATCTATAGGTCACTACACTTAAAAACTATCAGTCACCCCTCTAGCAGGCCTTAACAATCCTAAAGACAGTGTGCTGTGTTTTACATGAGAGGGTGCACCTGCATGAGCAGGATACCTCTACAGCCTTTGGAGACCAATCTCCTATGGGTTGTCGGTGACGCAGCCAGACATATAGGTAGAGGTGCTTTATATACTTGCGTAAAATGCTATCATGAAAGTCACTGCAACAAAGCATGTCTTGTTTGGTATCAAGCATCTTGGAATCATACCTCCACACCGGTAACCGGTGTAGAAGGTATAGGTATGATTCCACCATTCTGAAGTAAACTTTGTGGGGTCCCTGGTCTTCCCTGTACCAGCCTTCTCGACCCAGCCAGCACAAAATGATTGCTGCAAACTAGAGACCCATTTCTGCCCTCCTGTTGCTTAGTCAAGCTCGAGCAGGGGAAGGCAGAACAATAGGCATCCTGTCACAGGGAGGTATGATCACCTCCCAGACAGGATTTAGTGTATTGGGGCTGGGTGGGTGCACTTCCAAACTGCCTGAACGTCTGCAAGAGGGACACATTTGGTGTCCCTGTGCACAGTCCAGTTCAAACCAGTCCTGGGAGCCGTTGGCTCCTGCTCTGGCGCGAAACTGGATAAAAGGACAGGGGAATATTCTCCCCACTGAATCTGTCCAACCCTCTCCTGTGGGTACAAAAGGGCTTACCTGGCTGTAGGACCCTAGATTCAACGTGGCCAAGATTCTGAACAGGAATCCACTGACCTTTGACCATCTGGACTTTGACTGAGCCCGACTTCGTCTCCCTCTCCGTCCAAAGCATCGTCTGTGCCCATGAACCATACAGGCTCAGTGCAGGACCTGTGGAGCATCAAGGACAACTGAAGTTATCTCCCATGGGGTGAAGGAGTCACTCCCCTGCATTCGCAGGCACCGTAACGCAACTGACTGGTCTGCTGATCCTGAGTTCCTGCGGACTCCGAAGGCTCCAGCAACACAGGAGGTGGGTTCCTATGTTCCTTGAGGTCGAGCTGCTGCCCTCAAATCAAGTGAGGACATTATCCCTTGTGGGGACCGCAAACTCCGAACCCCTGTGCACAGCTTACTTTTGCAAATGCATATGCTTGTTGGCGTTTCCCGAACAAGTGCATTGGGCTTCGATAACCCCAACCTTTGCACACATTTCGTACAAAGGACTTCGGCCTCCTCACTCTCTGTGCCCTGCAAGCTGTTACTTTGTGAAACTGCTAGAGGTCCCCGCGCGACTCCTGTGCCTCAAGCCTGTGGATCCATTGGACGGACAGCACTGCTTTTCTTGGGCTCCCCTGGTTGCTCCAGGCCAGCCCTGACTCCCTTTGCTGTGGTGAGGCTCCTGGTCCTTGCTGGGCCAGACCGTAACCTTACTCGACCTTCTTCGTAGGTTGCCGCTACCAAGGCTTGTTGGTGCTCCCGCTGGACATCGACCCATCAGCGCTCGACATCCTCCGTGAGACAGCTCATATGAGGCTCCTGGTCATCCTCAACATCTCCTGGTCCCTGCAGCTGTAGAGTCATGGTCTCCATCATCACACCTGAAGCACCGGACATCGGTGGGCATTCGTCTAATCGTGTAGTGTGGATCAGCTGACTAGTTGTAGCTAAGCTGTAGTTTTTCACAGCACGAGCCCGCTCCTTTTACACTGAGGGCTAGTATCCCCTCAACACTTGTACACCACACTACACTATTTATTACTGGTCCTGCGGAAGCCCCAAGGATCGCTATGACGGACTAGGCGCGAAACATGTCGACCTGACTGTTCGAGTTACATGGGGTACATTATTGCCCATAGGTGTAACACACAAACTTTTGGTTTTTTAGCATGGCAAGGGGACCAATACAATAAAAGATTCCCTCTGGTATCCCTTAGCCATTTTTATTATACACACACACCTTCACTGTGCACATAGGACCCACTCCACACACCTGCATTCATCCATATGGCTGTTTAAAGATCTCCGCCAAAGTGACCCTTCGGGGGACCCATAGGGCATTGTAGCACCGGCCAGACGAGGAGCAAAACGCCCAACGATGCAGCATGACATCCTTCGGTGTTTGTGAGGGCAACAAGACACAAGACCTGCTCTTCCCCCTGTAAAGTGCGTCCGAAACCTAGGTTTATCCTTCCCCCTTTTTCCTACTCTCCTTTCCTCCTCGCATATCGATTTACGGGTGACTTTTTAGCACCCACATCGACGGAACAGTGACTCTCTTTTTGGTCTAACGACTTGATAGTGGAGAACGGGCACAGGACCATAATTAGCTCCTGGTCCCTACTCTCCTTTTTAGGTCTCGCTAGGGTCAGCGCGCATGCGCTGCTCTTGCGAGAAATTCTGTAAGGGGCTTTTTAAAATGCTACCCAGGCAGGCGACCAGCTTGCTAGCACGCGCACAATCACGCGCGGCGTGCACAGCTGCCATTTGCCACTCGCCAGCCTGCTTTCACTTTCCCGTTGTGTGCGCGCGCGCCGTTACTTTCAGGGCCGCACCAACACCCCCCTCCTCATTAACACTTTCAGCCTGCGCTTTTACTTTCGCGGCTGAATGCGCGCGCACGCACAAACGCGCGATAGCTTTTATTTTTTAGCTCTCTAAAGGCAAACCCACGCTGCCCTGCCACTTAGCTACCAGCCTCTCTCTCCTGAGCAGGTACTTTCCGCAGCTTTTGCTGACAGGTCACTCCACCCCTCCTCCATGCTCATGCCCTCTCCCTGTACTCTTCTTGCCCTCCCATCACTGCTGCACTGTTGCACTCTTTGCTCCCTCTTCTCCGGTCCCGGTGGATGGCCGAGGGCTGCTCCTGCGCGCGCTGGCCGTCCCCCTCCCGCTCTGCTCCCTGAGCTGGGAAGCTGCCGCCCTTCGCCATCCTCCCCCGCTCTCTCCTCCCCCTGGCACAGGAACAGGACCCTCCGGCGCCACGGATCTTCTGTGCTGATACGTGGGTTGTGCTGCCCCAGCAACAGCTAGCTGTGGCTGCTTTCACCGAGTACAGATCACACCAGATAGCAGCACTACATTATTGTCCTTGCAGAGAACGCTCCTTGTGCACAATAGGTGTTTTAGTGAATGCGTCGTATTATAGCGTTTCAAAGCCCCGTCAGGGGTAGTAAGCGCTATATAAGTCATTTGCTGCCACAGTTTTCAGCTTCCAGGCGATGTAAACAACCTGTTCTAAAATAAAGCTCCTGGTCTATCCGCACCAGAAGGATGAAAGGCAGCGTGAATCTCTGGCGTGCATACCTTTAACTGGCAGGTTGAAAACACATCTCCGTATCAGACTTTGAAGATGGACTGTTTTTCACAATTCATGGGTGGTGACTTATGTATCGCCGAAATTATAAAGTAGCGGTCACCTAAGGGCTGCCACTTGAGAGCTCATTTAAGTACAGCTGAAGCCGACCCAGTGTTAGGGTGTTGGACCCCAAGTCCAAGGTCAGCGGAAATGACGTCATCACTCGGAGGTACTAGTGACCAGGAACGGAGTTCCTTCACTTCTTACTGTTTTGGTTCAACTGCCCCTTTAAGTTACAGTCCCTAGAATCATTCATTTTATGTAGTAAAAGCTTGTCTTTTCACATTTTTACTTTTCAACTGCTCCACGTGTGCTCACAAATACTCGCCAACACTCTGAGACCAAAAAGTTGCTCGACATTTCAAGTTTAAAACTTGATATAATGGCGGCCCTAGGAATAGCGTCACATAACTTGTGGCCTTCTGATGACATAACAATAAATCCCATTATGTGATATGCGTCCCGAATCCGGGAGCAAGACAATGCGGTTTCTGGGCCAAATGCCACGGTAAAATATAACGACCATGATAAAATGAGCGACCTGTGGGTTCTGTGACCTCTGCTGTGCTGTAATGTCCGTCTGTAACTTCGGCAGCAAGACATACATGTCCGAACACTGCGCTGCTTTGTTAGCACTTCTCTTCCTGCTCATGGTGCCCATTTCACCCTTAACAGATTTATAAACTCTACAGCTTTCACGAACTATAGTGCTTACTACTCTTATTCGGGGCGCTGAAGCGCTTTTTCCACACAGATAACACGCTACACTTTGTGGGTGTGTGGTTTGAAAGTGTGTTGTCTTGGATTTGAACCTTTGCAGGAAGCCTTTCTGTATCATGTGTGATGAACGCAAAGGTGCAGTTTTCGCCAATCAGTAAAATTAACAAGCATTGGCATAGCCAATAGGTCTCGCCTTTGGGGCCTTATAAGTATTTAGTTATGCAGTACAATATCCTTGGAGCAACAACATCAACTGTTGCATGGCTAAACACTTATAAGGTCCCAAAGGCGAGACCTATATGCCTTGTGTCATGGCCAATTGCAGCACTTTGGTGCAGCGTTTTGCTCACTTGATGTGCATGGGCTCAGACTTGTGTACATGTCCTAGGCATGCTTTTTGTTCAAGTGCTCGTCTCAAAGCCGTTGCTGCCTGCAACACATCGTTGAGTGATATTTCTGCTTTTATCTCTGGCTGAGGCACCCCGCATCCTTTGTTGTGGTCCCCATATTCATCCTCCGGGTTTGCTGTAGGAATGTGTACGCCTCAGATTGTTTGCACTCCTTGTAAGCCTTTTAATGTCTTCCCATGGTGTGTTATATGTGCTTGAAAGAACAAAACACAAATTGTGTTTCAATTAAAACAATTTTGTTTTGAACTGGCATCGTGGAAACTTTACTTATCTACTCATCCAAAGATGGGTGTTCGGTTCGCTTGTACATCTATAATTATAATATAGCCGTAGGCTTCATACCAATTATTTTCAGGGACACAAATGAAAGTATTGCATCCCCTCACCCACCAAAAAAAGTAAAATAAAGGGAGCCACACCCCCAAAAAAGAATGGCTACTGGGCTGCCACTACCTAATAGCCCAACATGGCGAAGTGCTCTTTCGTCAACGTAGAAATTAACTCCAAACCGAACATAGGGTTGGCGGAGGCAGCACCAGAACTTTTCGGGTGAGCTCGAAGAGTCCTAATTGATCCTTTGTGCTTTTATAAATAACCCTTTACATTTTACCAGCTGGCCACTGTTTGCCTCACCTCTGGCTTTTTTCAGACATGTTCACCTGCGAAAACGTGAAAATCAACACATAGTAGTTATATGAAATACATACTGATGGAAAATGAGCAAGCAAAACAAAAATAACATTTAACAGCGTTTCAGAAACCACGAATGTTGCATATTTTTATGAACCGACACTTTGCTCCTGTAAGTTATCCCGATCCCTAGCAACGGTGTGTGTTCTGCACGTTTTACCCCTTGATATTTCTTTACAGACCGGTCCCAACAGTGTGCCTGTGTACATGACTTCCTGATATTTTATGCACTGATAAAACTTATTTTTGTCATGAAAGGATGTCAGATAACACGTTTGGTACTAAAATAAAGTCAAAGTCCTCCTTGAAAACAAAAATAAGCGGCGCTTCCGCTCCACAGAGAGTAAAGGGCATCGGAGGGGAAGGCTGCAGTAGCCAGACAACAGAGGTCCGGCAGGCTAGACACTGCATCTGGTGTTTGTGCAGAGGAGATTCAACCGCGCACGTGTTTTGAAGCCCCCCAGATAAAATGAAGAGATAAGAGCCTTACCAGCATTTTGGAGTGTGATAAAGATGAGCGCGTCGGAGGGAAGGCATAATCTGCCACTTCCAAATCAGGATGTATGACCTACAAACAAAAGAAATATGCGTTTCCATGATTAAATGAAATTCAACTTTTGCCTGCGCAGGGCGCATCTTTTATTGGGCGTCATCAGTATAGTACAGTGGCAACAAGCAGGACAACAGAAAAGACAAAGGCACATAAGAACCCACACCCAGTATTTAAAATGGGCAGGTACTGTCCGGGACTGAGAACCTGCACTTCTTCATTTTAAAAGGGAGAGTACCTGCACTTCTCAGTACTGTTGCAATACATTCAATAGGAGAGTACCTGCGCTTCTCAGGAGAAAGCTGGTAGTTTGAATAACGAGTACCTGCACTTTTATAATTCCATTTAAAGCGCTACCCACACCTCTCAACTTACTTTCATTTGTAGGACCTCACACCAGCGGCGGCTCCTCCGTTATGGCGGAGGAGAGTCGCCCTGCCTGCTGCCAGCGCAGCAGGTACACACATTTATAATATGGTATATAAACATTTTTTTATCATGTGTGCCAGGATGTCAAAAGACAGCTCATGCTGCTACAGCACGAGGGCAGGGGGCGGGGCTGATAGTGCAATTGCACTATTAAGTCAGCACCCCGCCAGTGCGCATGGCAGATTGGCCTGCTGTCTACAGCCGGCCAATCTGTCATGCGCACTTCAAAGCCTGCAATCCCAGGGCTGAAAAAACAGCAGAGGGATTGCAGCTGCAGGCCCCAAGCCTCAAAATGAGCGCTGGGTTAGCCTGCTCCAACCAATCCGCTTGGTTGGATTTGCGTGGCACAAGGGAGTAAGTCTCTTCCTTTCCGCATGAGAGCGCCAGAAGAAGAGAGAGATGACGACAGGGCTCAGTGCCAGCAACATACTTTTGGTGAGTTTTTTGGGCATTGCACCCCACCAGATGTTAATGTTGTCGGCCGCTCCTGGGAACATCTTCACCCTTCAAACAGACGGAATCCTGCACATAAACTTCAAAGAAAACACCTTAGCCAAAAACTTTATTCAGCATCAGAAAATGTTTCTCTCCATTCATTTTAGTGGCCTCATTCTCCTCAACCCATTGCCATCACCCTTCTATGATAAACCAGGATGAAACAGGAGGTCATATCTACTTGCACCACCAATCCGCTTATCAATGGAAAATTTGTGCCTGATATTACTTGTATAAGGCTGTCTTTCATGCAGGAGCGTGGCTAAGGTAAATAGCTGTGCTACCCGGGGCTACGTGTTGAGGGCTCCCTGACACAAGGGACCCCAAAGATGGCTTTCTTTTAAGAACCATATGCAATCTTGGAGCACCACTTTTGGATCATTTCAACTGAACCAAATAGAGTAACAATTGAAAATAATGATTTGCACAAGTAAAGACACGACTGGAACCTAGTGTCCTTGATGAACTGCCTGGTAAACTTGGCTAATCTACCCTTCCATCATTTGTGCTTTTCTGATGGCACCCGTCTTGCCCGACACTGTACTTGGTTGCTTGCCCCTATCTAATGGGCTGGGTTGGCAAAGAGTTGGAGAACTTGCATTACTGGCCAGATAGAGCATTACTAAAAGCCAACGTGGAGCCAGCCTCATCGCCTGGACAGTCCCAGCTATCTGCAAGTCCCTAGTTACATCTGCTCCTCTACACTAACACTGCAGGCTTGTGAGAGGACACCAGAGGCCAGAAGGCCTGACTCTCACCCATTATTCAGAAATACTCCTACATAAGGGAGGCAACATCAGCTAACATGTAGAGGTGGCTCCTCAGTGATAAGGAGATATAAAGTGAAAAATACAATCTGAGAACAAGAACCTCCATTATGACTTTTCCAAAGAAGACAGTTCTTTGGAGACAGACGTAAATTTAGAGGTCAGAGTGTAAAAGTAAAGCAGTGGAACTGTGAACAATACACTGGGAAGGGTGTAAATGTGGAGGCTATGGTGGGGATGGGGTAAATATGTTTGGAGGATTTAAGAGGGTGTGTGGAAAACCAGGAGAGAGAAGCAGTTATGGGATGAGGGGAAGAGTAGTATGAGCGAATGATGCAGAAAAATCTGCTTTGCAGTAGCAAATTGTAGTTGACGTAAGTCCCAGAACAGCAGCAGTACATCTCAAACAATTAGCTTCAAAAACAGTGTCTAGTACAGTTGTAAAATAAAACGAGGTTTGCTTTAACTGCAAAAATAACAGCACCAGAATTGTGAAAATGTTTGCAAAAAGGAGCAAAATAATTTAATAGTACAAATAAAAGCACCTGAACTCAGTGTTATTTCTTAACTTTTAATTTTGACCACAGTTATAGGTATTTTTCTGCATCTAAATGACTGTAGGCTGGAACACATAGGCTACTGCCCCGGCTTACTATAGAGGAATTCCAACAGCACTGAGCAATCAGTAAGTCTAAAGAGGCAGGTTTCTGTAAATTGACATGAATCCTTGACGAGTCCCCTGCATGAATCAAATGAAGGCATCCATTGCTTTCGAGAGCATTTCAAATGATACATCGAACTTCATGTTCACGCTAAACATCTTGAATAGATTGAGTTAGGCCATTGATATAATACATTGATTAGCAGGTATTGACAATATTGACCCTATTGTACTGTAGTATGAAATGGTTGTCTTAGGAGAGAGAATGCCAGTTAGTTAGAACGTTGCTGAGGACTGAAAATACATTTCAATAGCGATAGGCTTAGAGAATGCTAAAGAAACTCATGAAAAGAAAAAGACTAAGCAGACAGTATCCTTAATGTTCAGTCGCTTGGGTCCAGAGCAAACAGGATAAGGGCTAGTGAGCATTCTCAATTGGCCATTCCACACAGACATTTAGAGGCTGCATGTCTAAGATGGACGAAGTCCCCCTTTCTTCTTCCGCACAAAGGAAGAGTGAGAGTAGCAAAGATCCACTATTTCTGAGTAGTGCTCTCTGTTGATGGCTCCTTTGGAAAGTAAAACTCACACTTCTTGCAATAGAACGGACTGATGTTCCTTTGAGATTTTGTCCTAAGTGCGGTGAAGAATTGGCAGAACAGAAAGAAAGGGTAGGGCATAGCCATGCAGAACAATTTGAAAGACCCATCTGTTGACGTGATGGAGCACCACACGGAGAGGAAACCTTGGATTCTGCTTGCCACTGGGTTACTGACTACCACTAATGGCAAGATAAAGTGACTTGGTTGCTGTTGCCAAAGGGGATAGTGACTGGGTAGAATGATGCCCTTGTAGGACTGCACGTTGCCTGCCAGATCAACATCACTGGGCTTAAAAGGACTGGGATGATTGCAGCAGTGGCTTGGGACACTGCTGTTGGCTACATGATAGCCCCCTAGAGTGGCCTCACGATCTCCTAAATTGCTGAGGAAACAGTTTGACAGGAGTCAAAAGACAGAGGCTGAGTTCTCTTACACTGTTTGCTTTGAAATATTACAAGGCTGAATCCAATTTTCGCACAGCAGGCGCCAACTATCTAAAGGCATATACATGATAGAGGCCTCTACCACTCCAGAAAATCCTGTGGAATGTATCCATGGATGGCATTGGAGCAGCTCATTGGGGGCCAAATGCCATTTCAACACGATCAGTCGTATCAAGGCCAGCACTATTGGAGTTTACCTTGCTGGTTAAATCCTGAACAACCAGTTTCTCCTGAGTTGAATGTTTAGTGAGGAAATCAGGGTCGCCAGTCACATAGGCCGTTCTAGGGCATGTAAGTTGTACAGTTATTTGGGTCAATTGGTGTAACGGGGAGGACCCGGATCCGCCTGGCTTACCTATCTCCCCTCTTTTTAAACAGCACACAGGGGCCTGGAGAGACACAGATGTCCTCGGCGACTCAGAACCGGAAGAGACTGGTGAGCCCTGTTTCTTTAATTGGGCGGAGTTGGAACAGGACAGCGTCACTTGGCACACCCCCTCATCACAGGTAAAAGCCGCACAGGAAAGCATACAGGTGTGTTTTACACCCGGAGGCGACGGAGTTGAGAGCGACGGAAGGCGAGGTGAAGAGGAGGAAGAGAGCAGAGTCGAGTGGAGGCTGAAGACTGAGGCAGAGGAGTGGCGGGAGCTGAGGAGAGACGAAAGCGGAGTGGAGCAGAGTCAGGAGGCGGAGAGGAGACCGGAGGAGAGAGAGCAGCGGAGGACGGAGGCGGAGAGGAGACCGGAGGACAGAGAACATCAGAGGACGGAGGCGGAGAAGAGACCGGAGGAGAGAGTACATCGGACTACGGAGGCAGAGAAGAGCGCTGGAAGCGGAAGGTCCAGAGGAGCAGAACCCAGCAAGCCAGGAGGCCAACCGGAAGGCGCTTCGCCCAGCCACACTTCAAGGGAAGTGTGGCTACCAGAGGTACGATCAAGGCTTTCGGGCTGGGCGGGCTTTAAGTGGGGTAAACACCCATAACGGCTACTCGTTCATATCCTGTGCACTACCCCTCCCTCACTACCTCGGCACCGTGGATCGTAGGAGACTAGCTGTGCACGTGTGTTCCCTCACCCCCTTCCCCGTGCTGATAAGCAAAACAGATCCCTAATACACCGCTGTCTTTCTTCCCTGCACGGACGAGACAACCCGACATCGTGGAGGAAGAGGTCCGGACCACCAGTCCCAGAAGACACCGGGACGAGCGGCTGAAAGCGACGGAGAAACGCCAGCAAAGACACGCTGAGGATTCAGAAAGCCCCCTGCCATACTACCTGAAAACCATACACCGAAAAAGGACATTTAAGTCAATAAAACCTGCGTAACCCAAACTACCAGTGTCTGTGAGTCTATTCGAGGGGGAGGCGACCCCGCCTACACCGGCACCAATCAGTAAGGGCGAACCTGAAGCGCCACAATTGGGCAATTCGAAGGGCTTTGAATATGTAAATGCTGACTGCACAGTAGTCTAACTGACCATCGTAATGTAAAACAATAAAAAATATGTGTTCAAAAACAAATCAGGGGCGCCAGTCACTACTTTGTAATGTCTGGCCACTGGCCTATTCAGCGGTGAGCAAGAACAGGGCTTTGACCAGGTTTCCATTAAGATGTCAGTGAAGGCATTAAAAAATGTGGCTGGCCCAGGCTGTAAGAGTTCCTCTTTGTCTTAATCTCAATAGGGCTGCCCATCGGATTTTCACTGGAAGGGATAAACTCTCTTCCACTGGAGGTCTAAAAAGTGTCACGAGAAGAAAGGAATAAATGATCTCCATCCCCACTAACATCATCTCTGGCTTGTGGCAAGCTCTGGACACAATCGGAGCTAAAAAAGATAATGGAGCCTATGATAGCACGCCTGCCTTAGTAGAGGTACAGGATCAGAGCCTGGCTAAAATCAGTTCAGAGTCGGATATTGGAACCAGCCATACTACCGGAAAACCATACACCGAAAAAGGACATTTAAGTCAATAAAACCTGCGTTACCCAAACTACCAGTGTCTGTGAGTCTATTCGAGGGGGAGGCGACCCCGCCTACACCGGCACCAATCAGTAAGGGCGAACCTGAAGCGCCACAAGTGGTGGAGAATGCGGGCACATCGGTAGCCATCTGGGATACAAAGATGGAGAAACTGCTTCAAAGACTGGTCAAGGGGCAAGAGCAGTTGGGTTGGGCGGTGGAACAACAGATCGCCACCGCACAAGCAGACCGGGATAACTTCAGAGACACTGTAGTGAAACGACTGGGAGAGCTACAACCGATAACAATCGATCAGGCAGGCAACCCAGTACGAGAGGTGAGACAGCACCTACCCACCCCTTCCGGTATATCGTTACAGAAGTATATCGCGGGGGAAGATCCGGACGCCTTCCTCGTCAACTTTGAGAGGGTTGCTCTTGCTTGTGGATGGCCTTTAGAGAAATGGCCATTCTTTCTCGCGCCGCTACTAACCGGGGAAGCCCAGGCTGCCTACCAGGTGGCCAACGGCAACGGGCAGACCCGATACGGACAAATAAAGAACATAATCCTCGACCACTTAGGTTTGGATGCAGAAGCGTACCGTGTCCGTTTCCGCAAGGAGAGAAGGACCCCCGGAGAGAACCCGAAAACCTTGTTTTTCCGCCTGAAATCAGCGGCCGACAAATGGCTAACTCCCTCACAGAGCACGAAGGAAGCTATAATGGATAAGATCTACCTCGAACAGTATCTCGAGGCGTTGCCCTATGGGACACAGAGGTGGTTACGGCAGCACTCCAACCTAACCACGGCACAAGCAATGGAAATGGCCTCTACCTTTTCACGGGCACAACCCAGACTGCACCCTACGGAGCCCGAGAGAAACACCAGAGTCCCCGTTCGGATAGAACGCAAAACACGACCCCCCCGGTCTTCCTGGTCCCAGACTTCCGAACCCCGAAGTGGCTCCTTTCAAAGGCCCTCAATGCTTCGACTGTGGATCCTGGGGCCACATCGCTAGATTCTGCCCCCGGAAGAGGAATCAGGAAGAGCCCATGGAGGTCGGATATCTACCACGAGCCGTCATGTACTCAGCTGAGCTTGGAGGGGCATACCACGTGAGTGTCCAGGTGAACGGGAAGACGGTCAAGGCTCTGCTAGACTCAGGGTGCAAACAATCGGTGATTCAGGGACGGTTTGTGTGTATCCCCCAGGTAATGCCAGAGACGCTCGTGTATATTAAATGTGTTCATGGGGACATAAAGAGCTACCAGGTCGCTTATGTCCCCTTAGAGTTAGAAGGGGGGCGGCACATAGTGGTTAAGGTGGGGATCTTAGACAACCTCCCCGAAGAGCTCATTATCGGGACCGATAATCCCCACTTCCTGGACCTCTTTTCCGAAACCCTTAGAAATGGGAGTACAGGCCCAAAGAAAGTGCTCACAGCCCCTGATCCATGGGAGGGTGACCGTAGTTTCCAGTTCGCTCAAGCCAACGACTCCACATTATTTAACGCATGGGAACAGGCCCATGACGACCAGGATAACACCAGCCCCAGGTACCCGCGTTTTCTGATACAAGACGACCTCCTCTACAGACAAGGGAAGCAAGACGAACCCAAGCAACTCATTGTTCCAGTGTGTTTCAGGGACCAAGTAATGTTCTATGCCCACACCCACCTCCTCGCAGGACACACAGGCAGCGAAAAAACCACCCAGAACATCCTACGGAACTTCTATTGGCCGGGTGTCTATCAGGACATCAAGACCCACTGCCAGACCTGTGACGTATGTCAACGCAAAAATGTACATAGACCCCCGGCTGTACCTTTACAACCGTTACCTATCATTGGGACCCCGTTTGAGAGGGTGGCAATGGACCTTATCGGCCCACTCCCTAAAACACGGAGGGGAAACCAATACGCCCTAGTGATAGTGGATTATGCCACCAGATTCCCCGAAGCGTTTCCCTTGAAATCCCCCACATCCAAGAACATTGCGGAGAAATTCCTGGAACTCTTTTCCCGGGTAGGGTTCCCGAAGGAGGTCCTTACCGACCAAGGCACGCCCTTTATGTCCCGAGTGATGAAGGAAGTATGCTTCCTCCTAGACCTCCATCAGATCAGGACATCGATTTATCACCCACAGACGGATGGCCTCGTTGAACGCTATAACGGGACACTTAAGAGCATTTTAAAGAAAATGCTCACAGCCAACAGAGCAGACTGGGACATGCTGCTACCCCTGGCCCTATATGTCATTAGAGGCCAGACCCAAAGCAGTCTTGGCTGCTCGTCCTTTGAAATGCTGTACGGGAGACAGCCCCAAAGTCTCTTGAAGATGACAAAAGAATACTGGGAGGCCGAACCAACCCGAGATACGAAAACGTTGCTTGAGTACAGCCAGAATCTCAAAAACCAGTTGGGGAAAATACGGGAGCTGGCCTACTCCCAGCTAGAAAGGAGCCAAATGAAACAAAGAACACATTACGACAAGGGGAAGAAGTGGAGAAGACTCGAGGTGAACGACTGGGCCCTAGTGTTGTTACCATCAACCACCAAAAGGTTTCATACTGAATGGCAAGGCCCTTACCAGGTCCTCGAAACCATCGGAAAAACAACATATCGGCTACGGTTAACCGGAAGGAAAACCCAGATCTTCCACATTAATGTACTCAAGAAATGGCTGGGAGCCCCTCCTCTTTCCGCCTATACCACCCCTGCCAAAGGAAACAAACGGGAGACCACGATTGAACATCTCGTCATCAACGATGAACTGTACCAGAGGCAACAGGAAGGGCTACAGGGAGTCCTTCGTCGTTGCGCGTCCATCTTTTCCGACCTACCAGGGTCAACGAACTTGGCAGAACATCGGATCGAGACACCTAACGGGACCATTGTGAAACAGCGACCATACAGAATACCTGCCGCAAAAAGAGAAGCCATAAACCGAGAGGTGAGAGAAATGCTCAACCTAGGAGTGATACGCCCTTCTAGAAGCGAATGGTCCTCACCGATAGTGATGGTGCCCAAACCTGGCGGGAGCAGTAGGTTCTGTATGGACTTCAGGGCCCTGAATGCGGTCTCGTCATTCGACGCGTATCCCATTCCGAGAATCGACGAATTGATCGAGAAGTTAGGAGAAGCCCGATACATCAGCACCCTCGACCTCACCAAAGGGTACTGGCAGGTGCCTCTGCGAGAAGAAGATCGCAAGAAAACCGCATTTGCCACCCCTGACGGACTGTACGAATTCACAGTACTCCCCTTCGGATTACACGGAGACCCCGCGACGTTCCAACGATTGATGAATGAGGTACTCCGGGAACACCAGCAATATAGTTCGGCCTATTTGGACGATATTATCATTTTCAGCCCCGACTGGGAGACCCACCTCAGACACCTGGAGACCATCCTGCAACGGTTAACCAAAGCGGGTCTACACATCAACGCCAAGAAATCGAGGATCGGATTTCAAAAAGTGAAGTACCTGGGGTACGTATTGGGGCATGGAGTCATCGAACCCCAACTCGAAAAGGTCCGAGCCATTGCTGACACCCCGTTTCCCGCTAACCTCAGGGACATGCGGGCCTTCTTGGGGTTGGTGGGGTATTATCGTAGGTTCATACCCTCCTTCTCGGACATAGCTGCCCCTCTCACCGATACCCTTAAAAAGCGGACCCCGAACTCCGGGTTTCAGAAACCAACCCCCGAGATGAGAAGGGCCTTCAAGACCCTAAAAGAAGTAATCACCACCAGCCCGGTGCTCTCCTCCCCCGATTTCACCAAACCCTTCATTCTTCACACCGACGCCTCAGATTTCGGGATAGGGGCAGTGCTTTCTCGGGTGTCCAAAGAGGGGATAGAGCACCCAATTCTGTTTATCAGCCTAAAACTGTTTCCCAGGGAGGTGAGGTACCCCACGATTGAAAAAGAATGCCTGGCTATCAAATGGGCGATAGACAAGCTACGGTATTACCTGGAGGGACACCCATTTAAACTGTATTCCGATCATGCCCCTCTCCAATGGATGAGCCGCAATGCATCCAACAACCCAAGAGTGATGCGGTGGTTCCTTTCTTTGCAACCTTTTTCCTTCCAAGTACTGCACAGAAAAGGGAAGGACAACGCTAGCGCTGACTACCTCTCCCGTTATCCTCTCCCCGATCGGGAGAATCCAAGGGGGGAGGGGTGTAACGGGGAGGACCCGGATCCGCCTGGCTTACCTATCTCCCCTCTTTTTAAACAGCACACAGGGGCCTGGAGAGACACAGATGTCCTCGGCGACTCAGAACCGGAAGAGACTGGTGAGCCCTGTTTCTTTAATTGGGCGGAGTTGGAACAGGACAGCGTCACTTGGCACACCCCCTCATCACAGGTAAAAGCCGCACAGGAAAGCACACAGGTGTGTTTTACACCCGGAGGCGACGGAGTTGAGAGCGACGGAAGGCGAGGTGAAGAGGAGGAAGAGAGCAGAGGCAGAGGAGTGGCGGGAGCCGAGGAGAGACGAAAGCGGAGCGGAGCAGAGTCAGGAGGCGGAGAGGAGACCGGAGGAGAGAGAGCAGCGGAGGACGGAGGTGGAGAGGAGACCGGAGGACAGAGAACATCAGAGGACGGAGGCAGAGAGGAGACCGGAGGAGAGAGAACATCAGAGGACGGAGGCGGAGAGGAGACCGGAGGAGAGAGGACATCGGACTACGGAGGCAGAGAAGAGCGCTGAAAGCGGAAGGTCCAGAGGAGCAGAACCCAGCAAGCCAGGAGGCCAACCGGAAGGCGCTTCGCCCAGCCACACTTCAAGGGAAGTGTGGCTACCAGAGGTACGATCAAGGCTTTCGGGCTGGGCGGGCTTTAAGTGGGGTAAACACCCATAACGGCTACTCGTTCGTATCCTGTGCACTACCCCTCCCTCACTACCTCGGCACCGTGGATCGTAGGAGACTAGCTGTGCACGTGTGTTCCCTCACCCCCTTCCCCGTGCTGATAAGCAAAACAGATCCCTAATACACCGCTGTCTTTCTTCCCTGCACGGACGAGATGCCCCGACATCGTGGAGGAAGAGGTCCGGACCACCAGTCCCAGAAGACACCGGGACGAGCGGCGGAAAGCGACGGAGAAACGCCAGCAAAGACACGCTGAGGATTCAGAAAGCCCCCTGCCATACTACCTGAAAACCATACACCGAAAAAGGACATTTAAGTCAATAAAACCTGCGTAACCCAAACTACCAGTGTCTGTGAGTCTATTCGAGGGGGAGGCGACCCCGCCTACACCGGCACCAATCAGTAAGGGCGAACCTGAAGCGCCACAATTGGGCAATTCGAAGGGCTTTGAATATGTAAATGCTGACTGCACAGTAGTCTAACTGACCATCGTAATGTAAAACAATAAAAAATATGTGTTCAAAAACAAATCAGGGGCGCCAGTCACTACTTTGTAATGTCTGGCCACTGGCCTATTCAGCGGTGAGCAAGAACAGGGCTTTGACCAGGTTTCCATTAAGATGTCAGTGAAGGCATTAAAAAATGTGGCTGGCCCAGGCTGTAAGAGTTCCTCTTTGTCTTAATCTCAATAGGGCCGCCCATCGGATTTTCACTGGAAGGGATAAACTCTCTTCCACTGGAGGTCTAAAAAGTGTCACGAGAAGAAAGGAGTAAATGATCTCCATCCCCACTAACATCATCTCTGGCTTGTGGCAAGCTCTGGACACAATCGGAGCTAAAAAAGATAATGGAGCCTATGATAGCACGCCTGCCTTAGTAGAGGTACAGGATCAGAGCCTGGCTAAAATCAGTTCAGAGTCGGATATTGGAACCAGCACCAGCTCCTCCTCCGGTGACATTGGTACCGGCGTCAATGAGGGAGGGACCAACTTAGGTCATGCAGCTGGAGTAAATGTCTGCACTGGAGCTGGTACGAACATGGTAATCTGACTGAAGGCTGCAGCGGATCCTTGGGGCCCTAAGATGTGCCAGAGGGAGCCAGAAGAATGTGAAATATCTTCAGCATAGTCTTCTTAAAGGCATCAACTTGCTGCAGTGTTGCCAATGGTCTGGAAAATTCTGGGCACATCGGGACAAACTGAGGAATCAGCTCTACAACAGAGATCTGCAAAGACACTGTCTTACATTCTCTTACAATAGGGAGTGGCAGGATGTAGATGAGTCCTACTTCGCCTTCTCGTGCTTGCGTTTGGATTTGGACTAAATGGAGGCCTTTGACCACAAAGTTTACCTCTTGCCTAAGTGACCTCAAGATCGGTAGCATGTCTGAACCTTCAACTTAGTGCAGGAGTTTGTGATGTCCGCTATTTCTTCTTGTGTTCGGCAATGTACAGCTTCACTTCAGTCATGGATCACCTTAATGTACATGAGGGCACATTTGCTGCACAACTTTAAGTTGTTTTCATGCCTAAATACATGAGAAGCAGCGGATTCAGGTCGGTGACCAACAATTGTTTCCAAAAAACATAGCATGGTTTGAAACTTGTAGTCTTAGGAGGGGGACCTCACCCCTTAGCACACTAAGTTTCTCTTTTAGGAGACATCTGAAGACTGACTGAATTAGAAGCAAAGCTCCCGATCTGCATCAGAAGCCACAGAAGGAAAGGAAATGATGACAGTACGCAGGTGTGGAACTTATACTTATATGCAGTTCCACTCCGCCATTTCTGGGGTGTTGTGAGGCAACAGGAAGCCTCCTGGTGCCACCTAACGGCGCATGGGAGCATTGCCAGCAAAAGCTTTCCGAAGGAACCAGTCTGGCGACCTGGGGAGTATTTTAAGATGAGAAATCTGTAGTTAGAAGTATCCATCAAAACACTTATTTGCATTGAGTGATGCTCTGGCCATCAGTTCTGTGATCCCCTACCGCCACTTATAACAGGTTGTTATGTCGCCTACATAGATTACGTTTAATAGATTTAACTGAAAGAATTCCTGATAGCGCATGGTGTGGGACATTGGTGTTGGCCTATTCTGACCAAACACTGGCATTGACCTTGGTCTCTGCATTTAGTAAAGATATTGGGTGATATGATGAGCAGTCATCTGCTCTCTTCCCTTTCTTATTTATCAAGCCTATGGATACTACTCTCAAACCTTTTGGCAATATGTCTTCCTGACTGGCTTCCAACAGTATACCCAGTATGGGTTAGGTGACTGTATGTATCAATCCATTATAGAATTCTATAGTATGGCTTGTGGCTTCAGTTAATGTACCTAATTGAAGTTGGGCGACTGATTATAAGTCATTTGAAGAAATCCAACATTCAACATTTGCTATTTAAAATTAATTACAGTGATTTGCCAGTCAAAAGTAGTGCTAGTTAAGATACAGTGTACTTACCATAAGCCCATATAACCACTACCCGAAATGAAGCATGTATTGTTGTATTCTTAATACGATACTTTCACATTAAAAAGACCACATTTACTCCTTTTCACTTTAGACCACAGTAAAGAATTTCTGTTATTCTGTTACCTATTTGCTGCATTTAGAACTCACTGGATTTTTATTTGTTGTTCACCGTTGTTATGATTTGGGAAGCCATAAAGAGTTGAAACTGTGCACAAGTGTACACATTATTCTCACTAACTGCACTATATGACATCTTATTTGGTCATTGAAACGGTCAAATAACAAAAACCACTTGTCCTTGAAACTGTACTTTAGAATTCACTCTGGTGAGAGCGCTGGTGTGCGCCTTAACTTCTAAACTTTTTAAAACTGAAAACTCGCACTTTATTTTAACAAACATATCCTGAACTGTTTTAGCTGTAACTGTTTGCAATTTGCATGTGTTTACCTTAATTGCTGCCCGCCCCGGTCCATCCTGGCCGTTGTGTGGAGGGCGTGCCTGACCTTACGTAGAGCATCATTTCCGGGGAGGGAGGCGGAGCAGGAACTTCCCGCCCGCTCCACTATTAAGACCCATGTGTCTCAGGCCACCCAGCGAGCGCGCCGCTGGCGTGCCAAAGGCAAGTCCGTCCGCGCCAGACAGGGCCCAGGGGCCAGGACCCCTGGTCCTGTTGAGCCACAAAAGAGATTTAGGTACACAGCTGAGGAGCTATGTAGACTATCAATGCCCATTGATAAATCATGTAAATAACATTAATATAGATAGTAAGGAGTTGAAATGTGAGTGTTGTAACATGACCCCAAGGTTTAATAATGAGAAGAACAATAAAGATAAGCTGCAGTTAGAAATACTAAATTGTAGGTCATTAGCGAAACACAAATATGAGACACAGGACCTACTAAGGGAAAGATCACTGAACGGTCTATTCCTGACTGAGACCTGGCTTAATGAGAGCTCCACCCCAGACGTTCTGGACGCAATCCGCAGTGAATATATGTTAGTAAGGCAGGATTGGGAAGGGCAAACAGGAGGGGGCATTGCCATTATTTTTAAATCCTAAATGAAGTGTGAAATTCAACAAGCCGACCTTGAAAAATGTGAGGCGTTCCTCTTTTCTCTATCGGCAACAGTAGATAAGACTTTAGCCGGCTTTCTAATCTATCGCCCACCAGGCCCGGGGTCACAATTCGAGGCGAGCCTGGAAGAGAAAGTAGTGCAACCTGCCCTCCGACATAAAAACTTTTTGGTGCTAGGTGATCTGAATATACATTTTGATAACCAGCAGAATCAAGAAGCATCCACTCTCCGCAACAACCTACTGACTCTGAACCTAGTACAAAGAGTAGAATCACAAACGCGCCAGATTCTAGATCTTATTTTTTCTAACTTTGAGGATATAGAGGTTGAAACACCATGGCCAATTCCCTGGTCGGATCACTATCTAGTCCAGTTTTCTGTGCCTACCCACAGGAAGAGGGTAGAACAACCAACTAGGGAAATTACTACTAGGAAGTGCAAGAATTTCAACTCCAATTCTTTCACACTGGCTCTGATGGAGAAAAAGCCCATCTTAGACAAAGATGTCAATTTAGTCAACAATCAATTGGAAGCCTGGATTACAGAGGCATTAGATGAAACAGCACCGTGGAGTACCAGGACCCCAAAAAGACAAAATACAACAGCACATTGGTTTAATGAAAAACTAATGATAGCCAAAAAAAATACAAAAAGCTCGAGAGAGTCTGGAGGAAGGAATATAGCAATGAGGCTAAAGGAAACTATAAAAAATAATTAAAACAATATCAATCCTTAATTAAGAAATCCAGATGTAAATTTTACACTGAAAGAATAGAAGAGGCTAGCAATGCCCAGAAAGAAATGTTCGTGATACTGAAGTCCCAAACAACACAGGAAAATAGGAGTGACACAGTGTGACAATGAGAGCCGGCTGCCAAAAGAAATACATGACAACAGTGATTGGTGGTCAGTTCCTACCCCTCCATCAGCTTCTGTTCGTTCTCCACAGGACGAGTGGAACTGGGATACCACTCCGATACCGACACCGAGTCCGGAAGAAAATATCCACGGTTCCTTTAACTGGGGATTCCAAGACTATGAAGCCACTCCCCCTCATTACATAAGCACAACACTATTGGTTAAGAAAGGGGAAGGAGTTGGACCGGTGTGTGACGACACCGGAGGAGTGAGAGAGGAAGGCGTTTTTGCAGCGTTTGGAGAAGACCACCGAGGAGAAGCAGACGAGAACAAGGCGGAAAGAAGACCGGATCCGAAAGAAGCCCCGACATTGCCTGGAGGCCAACATCACCACGAGCCGCCGAGCCACGGTCCCGGAGGAGCGTGGCTGAACCAGGTACTGGCCAGGTTCACAGGGTGGGGAGGGAGGCGGGGAGGCCCTGTCGGGTAGAAGCTTGAACAGCAGGGCTCCACTCCAGCATCGAACCTCCTTTACCTAACCTTGCGTTACCCTCAAACTCCCCTATACCATCACCTGTTTTCCTACACAGTGCACTGTCCAACTCCAAGTATAGTAGTACAGGCACGAGAGCACCTCGGTGATCCCTGCACTTCCCGGTTCCCTGGGTATACAAACGGTAGATTGAGGAAGGTGTCCCTGACACAATCTCTCTCTTTCTTCCATGTAACTGGCTGGAGGCTTCTACGCCCACCTGAAAGGAAGGGCGACAAGGAGAGATACGAGGGAACAACTGTTACCAAGACTGTATCGCCACCACGGACCCGGATCAGCACACCAGAGAAAGACTCAGTAATCGTCCTAGAAAAGTGTTAAAAAAAATAAAACCCTATCTAACACGCCCAGGTCTCCGGTCCCTTACTTCGACCTTGCCACACACAGCTGCCTCTGAAGAGAGCTGTAATAAGGTGGCTGAATTCTTCTCAGATAAAGTAGAAAAAATCTACGACACCTTCCCGATAGAAGCACGGGAAGGAACCAGCATAACATGTGATAGCCAGATACATTTCGCTGGGGTAACTCTGGATGAATTTAAGATCCAGGAACTAGAGGAAATTACTACCATAGCAAATGGGATAAAATCTGGATCCCCTTTGGACCCAGCTCTACCGAAGATAATAATGCAGGGAGCAAATTTAATGATGCCTTATATTTCTGAACTTGTCTCACGCTCCTTCCAAAATGGTGTGGTCCCCACAAAACGGAAACAGGCAATTGTGAAACCACTCAAAAAGAAGGCGTCACTGGAGCACACAGTAATGGAAAATCTACGCCCTATCTCACTGCTACCGTTTGTGGCCAAAGTTGAAGAAAAAGCTACGAATAAACAACTGATAGATCACATCAACAAAAATGACCTATTGCATCCCTCCCAATCAGGTTTCAGAGTGGCCCACTCCTCGGAGTCAACATTACTCATAGCCACAGAAACACAGAGGAAATATGAAGATGAAGGACAAACGGCCGCACTGATTCTACTAGATCTCAGTGCAGCATTTGACACTATCTCCCATAAGCTGCTCCTTCTAAGATTGGAGGCGTGTGGCATAAGGCGTTGAGCTGGTTGACATCATTTCTCTCCACGTGGAGCTTCCAAGTTGCGCAACAAACATATCTATCTAAGAAAATTCCCTTGACCCAAGGGGTCCTGCAGGGCTCAATCTTGTGCCCCACCTTGTTTAACATTTATGTGGGGCCATTGGCGGAGCGAGTGGAGTATAGGGTGTCGATTGTCTCCTATGCAGACGATAGGCAACTAATTGTGATGTTAGCACAAGACAAGGGCCAAGCAGCTACCCGGTTCTCCGAATGTTTAGAAGAGTTGGCAGACTGGCTGTCTAACCACTGCCTTAAGCTAAACGGGAGTAAAATGGAAGTAATGGCGGTATGCAGGGTGCTATCCATATGGTCATCCGCGTGGTGGCCTGAAATACTAGGCCAACTGCCTTCCCCCAAAACAGAAGTAAAAAACCTCGGAATATGGCTTGATTCCGGGCTGACTTTTGAAAGTCAGATTCGGAAGGTAGCAGGTAAATTCTACGGGAACATGAAAATCGTGAGGAAGGTCCTGGAATTATCACCACCAAATGTCCGGAAAACCATAGTACATGCAGTAATAACTTCCCAATAGAATTACGGGAATGTACTATATCTTGGTGCGAGTAAAAAGGGACTTGCCAAATTACAGAGAGTACAGAATGCGGCGGCGCGTATGGTACTGGGCCTTCCGAGAAGAGCAAATACGAAGAAGGCCCTGACAGCATTACACAGGGTGCCAGTAGAAAGGAGAGTTGCATTCAAGGCAATGTGCAACTGTCACCGTATTCTATTGAAGAAAGGCCCTAGATACCTACAACCGTTAACAACCCAATACACCTCAGAACGGAGTTTAAGATATATGGGTAAGGCATTGGTGACCATACCGAGAATATTTAGAGCAGGAATGGGAGCACGCTCATTCAGGTACTGTGCAGCCAAAATGTGGAACGCCTACTGTTAGATCTAAGAATAGAACCATGCGAAAGTAGTTTTCAAAAACAGCTGAAAACATGACTGTTCAGGCAAACTGGATAGGGCTACTGTCAGCTAGTTCTGCACATCATAGCATTACAGGCGGATGGCCGCAGCCTCCCCCCTAGAGCATGCATCTCATCGCGGGGACACACCGATGGTGTAACCAGTTGAGAAAACCTGAAAACCAACTGCACATAAGTAGCTTTTTTATTATTAAGTCTGATGCATTTAGTTTCTAGTGCACTTCTTTCAATATTTGGTTGACATACTTCAGTTAACTATCTATACAAAATAGGACATTACTCCTCTTTTATGTAATTAAACATATTATACAGGTTTATTATAGCAATAAATGTCACCCAATCACACTTTCTATACTTAGCATCAGGAAGAGAACAGCACTATGGTTATTGACGTACAAGTGAAAGAGCTGTTTGCGTCTGATGAAGAAGGGGTTCTGGGAGGTTAGACAGGTGTATGCATTCTGGTATTTTAACGGTGCCTCCATCCAGGTCTGCAATAATAACATCTAACTGAAAAAGACAAATCAAATAAATCATTAAATGAATTAACATTATGGAACAAAATTGAGCAGCAGTACATGCTTTGTCGAAAACCACATTGCTTATTTTCATCATGGTAAACAAAAAGCTAAAAAAAAAAACCTGTATGGCCATTTATGCATTGCTTGTATGGAGACATCATGCTAAACGCAAGCATAGTAAAATCATTCCCACCGTGCTCTGAAATACAAACAGATGTTTTAAGCTTAGCATTTTAAATCCGGCCATTCAGGACATATGAGGGCCTAAGTGACCAGGATTGACCCCAGTATTAACTACAAGAACATCTCATCCAGAAGAGGTTTATAGCAAACAAATGTATTTCAATTAAAGACAACCAGTTCTACAATATAAAAGAAAAGCACAGGTTAAAATACAGAAATTCTGTTGTATGTGGCATATGTAATCGTATAAAATCTAAAGGAGGAAAGTCATAGAATTTGTGAGAAAATCCCTTTTTCACTACCATTTTTTGTTGACTGGTATTGTTGGTATTTCAACTCCGCACACTAGGGAACTGCTGTCCAGTGCCTAGAGTATGAGCTCTGACCACTAAATGGATCGTAAAAAATGACTAATCCTTTCTTGGAATATTCAACATTCCAGCAGACCATAGTACATGGTGCCGAAAAAAATACTAATGGCATGGAAAGCTAAAAGTCACCTGTGGATTGCAGCACGTGTTGCGCCATCCACTAGAATGACAAAGAAAACATGGGCCAATTGTGTAATTCTGACTGCCACAGCTCCTAAAAGAGAAGGCAACCAATCAAAAATAAAAATAAAAATACAGAAAAGAACCCTACATTTAAAAATTATATAAATCAGCCCTAAGTAGGCTTTGTAGCCCACAAAGTATGGTGTCTAGTGATACATGCTGGTATTTAGTGTTGGCACATACCTAGAGTGACTATCCTCCAAAAGCTATTTTCACTGTAACGGGATATAGCTGATCTGTGAATAATACTATTTCGGCTACCTCACATTTGGGATAAGCTACATGAACGATTCAACCACTATTTTGAATATTTATTGAAATCCAATTAATTGGTGAAGTCATATTTTGAATACCAATTTAGAAAGAATTTTTTTTTTTTTAAGTCGACTTTGTCTCTCTAATTCTCCAGTGGGTAATTAGCATGTGCATGCCAGCAACAGGCCTCTATCTTTGCTTCCCCTTACTCAATTGTAAAATGTGCTCCAAAAGAAGAAACAATCTTTTTGGTCTCTTAGAATTAAGACTTGGAGGCGAGATATGAAACCCTCTTAGCTCAGGAAGGACAGCTGTGGAGGGTTCAGGAACGTAATTAACTCTATAGGGACCAGGGTGAGTAGTGCCAATTTATATTTCAGTTTATTAGGAAACCTGGAGAAAAGTAGCCTACATTCCCTGGACCAACTGCTGCCAGTTTGGTACCAGCCTAGTCAGCAAGAGGAGCAGGTCCCAGAAATAGGGCTAGTTAATTTCCGTAAACATATCCCTGCCTGAGACACTAGAAACCTCCAGGAACCGAAGAGTTTTGTCAAGACAGATTTTACTAGTAATAGTGCATTGTGTGATAGCTTGAGTAAAGTCGCTCTAAAGTTCCGAATACGGCGTCCTCCTCGGGGTTTCACTTTGCCTCAAAGAGGACGCCGTATTCGGAACTGGACAGACATACAGGCCATTGTGGAGCGATTTGAACTTTAGAGCGACTTTACTCAAGTCACAGTATATTCAAAACCAACTGTGGGCGTTACAGCCACGTCTGTCCAGGCATTTCTTATCAGCTTTGATTAGCGATCACACCGCTACAGAGTTCTTTCTTGACGGTTCTTCCACACCTGCCGGACAATCTTCAGATACCCTGACTGGGTTGGAATTATCAACAGTTTAGGGGGATTGATTTCTCTTATCTATTAGGATCTAGCCCTGAAGAATTGGAGTGTACTGTACTCCAATGAAACACGTGTCGGCTGGCGCATTAAAAACAACAAGATCGACAAGCGTCAACTGCTTTTCTGTTCTTAATCACGCAAATTGTCATATTATATGTTGAATATTATGTGTGTGCACAGGTTTTCTTCACAATATTTTAAAAGGCATAACCATAGATGTGATCTATTAACAAAATCAAAGGCTGAGGTAAAGTCCATAAAGGCTAAGTAAATTGTATATTTGCCGATGATCAAGGTAACATTGAGGCATTGTTCCACGGATCCCAAATTACTTCTAAAACCTAGCTGACACTTATTTAGGATACTTTCCTCCTCGGCCCAAGACCTGATTTTGTTAAATAGCACCCTCCCGAGTATTTTAAGTGTTTTATCAATCAGGGAGATCGATCTGTAGCAGCTAGGGTTGGATCTGTCCCCCTTTTTAAAAATCGGCACAATAATGCTGGTCGACCAAGTACTAGGAATTTGGGTGTTTGTTAAGTTGTTAAACATGTTGAGTAAGAGAGGCACCCAGAACTCTGGTTTATGCTTAATAAGGTCAATGGAAAGCCCATCGGGGACAGGGGCCTTGTTACCAAAACTATGGTAGATGGCATCCTCAACGTCAGATAGAGATATCTGAATTCGTGTAGCAGCATCAATGTCTGTGAGATCCTCACTCTGAGGCGGGGGCGGTATATACTTTGGAGAAATGAGCTTCCCACGTTTCGCTAGTTATGTTGCAGCTAAGGGAAGTGAGTCTGAGTTCCATGGTTCTCATGTCTTTGACTGCTGCCCAGAAAACATTTGTGTTGTTAAGTCTAGCAGCACAAGCCAAATTGTCCCATTGTTCTTTCAGGATCTCATCTTTCCTCTGCTTAGTCACTTTTTTATATTGATACCTCAGTAAACGAACAAGGTTTTCATCCCTGGTGCCACTGCATGGGCAACGCAGAGCTCTCTATTTGCCCGTGAGCAAGCACTATTAAACCAAATAGGGTTATGGTTGTTATTAGATGCAGGCCTTGAGATCAATTGTTTGATGCCTGCACATAAGTGGATAAAGGCGATAACTCCCTCAAGATTAGAGTCAGTGGGCGACAGAGAAGTATCGACAAATAGTCGATAGGTTATTAACATGTTTAAAAACACTCTAGTGTTGTCAATTGCTTTCCAAATAACTCTTAAATTATCTGTTGAGGATGCTAAATTGCAGGCCTCTGGTTCTTCTAAAGTCTGGTCTAAGGTGCGACCTGAAGTATGACCGAGGTTGGATTATGGTCCCCGTACATGGTGGGTTTAACCTCAGCTTTTGCTAAAAAATCTTCTAATGGAACCGATATAAAAACATAGTCTATTATTGATGCGCAGCCATGGCCTCTATAGGTGGGTATTGGGTGACTGTCATTTTGATTTACGGCCGCGATGTCCATCACATTCAATAACTTGTGATTTAACAAATAGACTAGTAAACCAGCCGCCCTTTTGCACATATGTGCCAGGGGTTGGTGGACGGCAACCACATTGTTTGCCTCGGCGATCTCAACATTAAAGTTGCCACCCAAGCAGATTCCAGCTAAATTGTAGTTCTCCGTTGAACTTTGTGAGTCCAAGTCAAACAAATAAGATTTGCAAAGTTCACATTCGGTACAGTTAAAAAATTATTATAAAAATTGATCCAACAAATGGGGGCACCCCGAGTGTATATCAGGGCTTGAAAGTAGGCACTATTTGTGGTAATGGTTTTGACGCTACCACCCAAAGAAATTGTCACCCAAATGGAAAGGCCACCTGAAGGTCGCCCATGTTTGGGGACGGGTGTGGTGACATTAAAGCATTCAAATCCTTCTAGATATCGAAAACAGCGAGAATATGATGATTAAAGCTTAAAGGAATTGCTTTAAGCTTTAATCATCATATTCTTGCTATTTTTGATCAAATTTTTTCATGGTTCATCTGGTCTTATTCGAAGCCAAGAAGGGCCCTTACCCTCCTCTCTCTTCCCAGGGAGAGGGGAGGCTGGTCTCTTCCCAACTTAAAGTTATATTATTGGGCCACTGCTCTACAACCCTGTATCGAACTTTTGAACGAAGACTATGTCTTAAGCCCCTCAGGACTACCCTCTCCTTACTTCCTGCTTCTAGGAGAGAATGCAAAGGGTTCCCTCTGGCGCCAATTGGAATTCTCATACTACAAGCGAGTTCGATTTAAGACCATGATCAATGCCTATCGGGTGTTTCGCAATGTTTGTAAGGTATTTGGAATTTCTAAACTAAATTATTACACTCCGATCAGGCAGAACGATAACCTTCCACTGATCTTCAAGAATGCATACATTTACCAATGGTATTCGGTCAGTATCCGCAGACTAGGGGATCTGTACAACGCTGGTTGCATACGGTCATTCCAGAACCTGCAAATTCATTATAAACTGAGCAGTCACCAATCTTTTCAATACCAGTCAATAGCGAATGATCTAAAATATAAAACCGGAGGGTCAGCAGGATTCACAACGGTCGATCTTATCGACAAATTACTTGGCCCTAACTTACCCAGGATTGGTAGTATCTACAATATTTTGACCGAACAACGACCAGATGATCTGAGTAAGGTTGACTCCAAATGGCAGCTTAAGCTGAATACTGCACCGAATGCTTTCTGCTCTGCCCTGGGCCTAGGGCAAACGTGTCTTTTATCTTCCAAGCTACAAGCACAATTTTATAAAACTGTTTTTTTTATATATAACCCCCAGTAGGGTATCTAAATGGGCAACTGGACCTGGGGCAAAAGGCCCACGCTGTATCGAATATAGTGCAGATTCGGTACAAATGTTTGCCTCCTGTCCTAACCTTAAGCCTCTATTAACACAGGTCCAATGCTTCTTAAGCAGAATTCTGTCTCTAGACATATGTCTTACACCCAGCACTATTATGTTAGGGCTTTATGATGATATTGACTTAAAGGAAGGAGGAGCTCTGATATTTGTCGCAATGACTATCTTGCGGATATGTATTGCCTCAAACTGGAAAGATTTGAATCCCCCTTCATTTGGTCAATGGCAAGCGAGATTGCTCGCCACATATAGGTTAGAATGGGC
This sequence comes from Lissotriton helveticus, assembly GCF_964261635.1. Lineage (NCBI taxonomy): Eukaryota > Metazoa > Chordata > Amphibia > Caudata > Salamandridae > Lissotriton > Lissotriton helveticus. The sequence goes on along the minus strand of NC_136061.1, from coordinate 758,528,299 downwards.
AATTTACTCTAAAAAGGGAAGGAGGGCAAAAAAAGGGGTCTCCTGGTTTGGGGCCCACTGAATAGATGGATGGACTCTTTGAATACCTGAATACTCAGACTACATGATATAGGGTCCTTTCAATCTCATATCATAAGGGCTTGTTCTCATTCTCCCTCCCCTCCTGCTCCATACTCCCTGCCCTCCCACCCGCCACCCCTGCCTCCCTTCCCCCCCCCCCTTCTCCGTACTTTCATTATCCCGGTGGCTCTATTCCCCGCTTTTAAGTGATAGTACATGATTGTATTATAAGACACAATGGATTTTTCGTTAGTCCTCTTGCTTAGCAACTATCGCCAAGGTATTACTGAATTGCCTTTTGTACGGAAAATAGCCCTACACTTTGATTTTGTAATTGCGAAAAGCTTTATTAATAGTATGTTTTTTCTCTCTGCTTCACTTTCTCTTTTTTTTCTTGACCCAGGGTGGGGGGTTGGGGGTTCTGGAGACGATACTACCTGATTTTGTAAACTGTTGGTTCTTTTTTAAAAAAATATATGAAAAAAAACCAAACATACATACAAATCCTTCTAGATATAGCTCCCTTGTTGCTCATGTCTCTTGGAACATTAAAATATCATATTTATTTACCATCTTAACCAAGTCCTCGATGTTTACTTTAGAGGCCAGGCCGGCAATATTCCAGCTTAGCACCTGCAGGTTTGGTTCATGTGGCTCCGGGCTGTCGTTTTCCAGGTGGACCAGCATAGGTATAGAGAGAGGAGATTTAGTTGGTGTTAATATAGGCATCAGTCAGTCTAAACTATCTAAACCAAAGAGGGCAGAAAACCTGTTGTGTGTCGAATATGGGGAGATAGCAGGTGTATTTTGCCCAAAGTTTGGTTTATAAAAAATACAAGAGGCAGTGACCAAATATGAGTGGGTGAAGAGCTGTTATGCTCTTTTGACATCAATATAGATCTTACAAGTGCTGGTCGGCGGAAATTGATAACAACACAATCTCCCTCTATGGTCTTATCCGAGGGTCCAACCCAGCCAACCCTACGCACCATTATGATGTCATTGCTGTTAGACACCCTGAACCCTATGTGTTTGGGCAGCCAGTCGTAATTGGTCCCAGGACTCAAGCAAGTATATCCTTGTAGGGGGGAAACCTGCAAGAACCAGGACATAAGGACAGGTTGCCGGTTGTAAACTCAACACATCTTTACTTGCCTCAAGAGTCCCACACCCATTATTCTTAGTAGCACGGGTCATACTCTGAGGATTGTATGCTAAAGGGGCACTAGTTGTAGGGGCTGTGAGGGAAGCATGATCGACTGGTTGGCTAGGTGGGTATAATCTGATTGGGTTGCTTGGCTTTGGAGGGATTACCTGGTTGATAGGAGGTTTGGAGAAGATACATTCTTTGACTCTACGACGAGTGTCGCAGTAATCGGTTAAAGGGGGCTGCACTAGTGTTAAAGTTAGCTCTTGCATACTAGAAGTAGTTACACACTGGGTCTGTGATTTATGGGTTCCTCCCTGTTTGGGTAGCGTCTCGGGTGCATTCTTATGAGAGCTTAGCTTATTAGTTAATGATTCTAAGCGATCCATGCGCTTCCAAATTGTAGCAAAGTGCTTATCTACCAGCTCCTAAACACACTCATACATAGTATCTATGCTAATATCAATTGCAGTGTCCCCAAGTTTAAAATTAGTAAAAGGTGCAGGTACAGACTCAGTTTGAGTGTGAATAGAATAGTTTAATGTCTCAGAGGGCGTTGGGGCAACGGAGACACCAACAGTTGCTATATCGACTGAGATCGCTGGTCCTTGGATCCATGTACTTAAGGCGGTAAGTTGTGGTTTTGAACGTGGGGGTTGTTTCCTCTTTGAACAAACAGGCTTAGTAGATTTCCTTTTTCTTTTTGTCCCGGCAATTTCTGGATTCGGGGAAGTGTTCACGATTACGCCAGTGTCCTTATTACAAATTGCCGAAGGAAAGTCCTCAACCACCCTTGAACCCCCAGCTTCCTTGTTACCTGTTGCCCCCTGCCCACTTCCCAGGGCTGGCGAATGCATGTTGCGTTCAATTGATGGGTTTAAGATCAAAGGGGGGCTGGGACGATCACCATCCTCAGTTATAAAAGAGAACTGAGGGATTGCTTGTTCCAGGGACAAGCGTCTCTCAGTTAGCTCGATTTCAGTGCTAACGATATTGACAGCTCTCTCCAGCATACTGTCTATGGAGGTGGCGGAGCGGGAACTTGGCATGGCATTACGTTTGCTCATGATGAATATGTCGCTTCCTACGAGGTCTGTGAGGAAGGATGGTCTCTTAAGGAAGCACTCGCACACGTTATATACAGTAGTGTTGGGGACTTATTGTAAAAAGCAAAGGAATAAGTAAAATAAAGTAGTCCAGTTCAAGAATGTCCTTCCTTGCCACACCGGTTCCAGGAGGGCTTGGTTCTCGGTCAGGGCTCCAGACGGGATTCCAGGATGTGTCGAGAGAATAGAGAACACAAAACAAAAAGAGACCACGGATCACTGGACGGCGTTTAAGTATCAAGCCGAAGGGGTAGGGACCGTGAGGGAAGCACCGGTTCTATCAAAGGCGTGAAAACCAAAGAAGAAAGAGAGATGGTGACCTCCCGCCAACTACCTGTTCCCTCCCTGTGGTTTAACAAGACCCAGGATACGCAGGCGTACCTGTTCCAGCCACCCTCCTCCTGGAGAGCGGCAGGTCGTGGCACAGTGTCAGACTCTTCCGACGGTCTCTCCAGGCTCCGGGGATGTCGCTGAAACCTTCGGCTCACTGGCAGGCTGGCTAGCCTCAGGGGGTCGCATGCACAGAGTCTTCTTCCGTTCCAGCGCGTCTTTGGCTCTTCCGTGTCAGTCAAATCAGAAACGCAAGCCGGCGCCTCTCCAGGGAAATCCTTTGCTCTAATTTGCCAAGCAAGCTGTAAAAATCTTGCCACTGCAACAACTATTGTTTCCCTTGTGTCACTTTTTAATAGTCTCAGGGCCTCTCAGTAATGCCTCACATCTACAGCTTACACACTGAAATAATTCAGTTCTTTCAGGGGTTTGCATATCTTTCAGGGTCCCAACCCGACTCCGCTCCTGGCCTGCTATGAAATATATATGTATATATAAATACATATATATTCACAACACGTCTTCAACAATACGGAAACACAAGGATGCTGGTGAGGCAGCACGCTGAGAATAAAGTAAATTTAAGCATCCTGGAGTTGTCCTGGTATGAATAGAGTGGGCCTCTGGAGCCCGAACCGCCACGACATGCAGCCTTGGGACAAACAGGGACACAGGGACAAACACACACACACACATGGACACACACACTCACGCACACACATACACACACCGTTTATGTTTTGCTAACAACTTTGGTGCTATTTGACGAATCTCCACAACATTTTCTAAACTAGTGTACACCTCACTTCAGCTGCTGGAATGTTTTGAGTTGATCTGTCAAGCAGGGGCAAGAAAAAGGAGGGGCCCTAAATGCATTTTCCCTATGCAATTTCCCATAGGGATTTTGAACACGACTACAGACCGAACCGCTGAACGGAATTACACCAAATGTGGCAGAAAGCTAGCGCTTGGCCCTTTTGTGATTTGGTGTGAATCGGTTTAGTAATATTGGAGTTATTAAAGAAAAAAAGAAACATATCTAGGCATGCGGACCCTCCGCAGAGGTTTGCGAATCCCTTCACTACCATCAATGCCATGACCTCACTAGAAAGTTGCAGCCATCATTTTATGTATCGGGGCATGGTCCGTCTGCCTCAAAATTCAAATGTATATTGATTGAAGGGGTCAAGGTGGAGGTACCCTGGCACCATGGGTGTGTTAGAGGGGTTGCAGAGGGACCCCTGAAGCTCAAAAAATTGCCTTAAAACTGTTCTGCTTTCCATATGTGGGAATTCAGGATCCATATTGGCTCTCAGGGCACCCTCAACTGTGTAAAATTGCAACATATCCACAAATTCTGCTGCAATAAAAAAACAATCACAGGCCCACTCGCATAGCCACACTGGCACTCACAGACTCTCACAGATTCACAAAGGCACTCACATACCCACATAGGCACTCACTGCCCCACTCACTGACCCACAAAGGCACTCACAGACCCACACAGGTACTCACACACCCACTCACAAACACACACAGGCACTCATGGCCCCAAAAGCACTCACAGAGCCACCCACAGACCCAAAAAGGCATTCATAGACCCACGCAGGTACTCACAGACCCACCCAGGCACTCAGACACCCACTCACAGACCCACAGAGTCACTCACACACCTATTCGCGAACCCACACAAAGACCCAGTCACAGACCAGCACAGGCACTCAAAGACCCACTCAGACACCCACAACCCCACTCACATGCCCTCACAGGCCCACCCAGGCACTCAGACACCCATTCACAGACCCACAAAGGCACTTACACAATCAGTCACAGACCCACACAGGCTCTTACACACATTTTGTAGACCCAGAGCACCACTTGCACATCCACTCACAGACCCATACAGCTACTCAGACACCCACTCACCGAACCACACAGCTACTCAAACGCACTCACCGACCCACACAGCTACTCACAAACCCACTCACCGCCCCACACAGGCACTCACAAACACACTCACAAAGCCATACAGCCACTCACTCAGACACTCACAAAACCACTTGTAAACCTACCCAAAGACCCACAAAGCTACTCACACACCCAAAAAAGCACTACACAACTACTCATAAACCCATGCAGCCAATTACATCAATTCACACACTCAAATAGCCACTCACACACTCACTCACCCATACTCTGAGGTTACATGTAACAATTAATAAATAAAATGTAAAAAACCTTCACACAAAAAAACAAAGGTTACGGGTCGTTATAATTAGGCTCACATTTTAAACACACAAGCCACAGAAATTCAGCAGTTATAGTTACCTGACCTAACTATAACTTACACACCTGCAATGTACAGCTTATGAGCTCACATGTTACATCACTCATGGCATGGATAGTGACATCACAGATGATGTCAAATGGCATCACTGAGGTCATCATCCAGAGACTGTGTTTTGTATAAACGTTTGAGGGTTAAACGCACAAGTTACTACTTGTGTAACGATATATCTGTAAGAGACATTAGTTAGTGATAGATTCCTTACCTTAGAATATCCCCAGGCGTCAGACTGGATCCGGAAATTTTTGAGTAGCAATACCCCTGCGCGCCGGCAGGCGTCGTCTGCGGCTCCGCGTCCGTCGTCGGCGTCGTTAGCGCCGGAATGACGTCGTCGGAGTACTTAGACGCCGCCCATGCGTGCTGACGTCAGTTCTGATACACAGCTTTTCCGCGCCAGATACGCAGAGCCATGACAGAACCAACACTGGTGCCATGAAACGAGGGCCCTAAAAGGGGATGACCTTAACCCTAGATATCGGTTCGCAGAACGGGGAGGATGGGTGGGTCGGTAAGGAATCTATCACTAACTAATGTCTCTTACAGATATATCGTTACACAAGTAGTAACTTGTGCATCTGAAAGAGACACGTTAGTGATAGATTCCTTACCTTAGAAGAGATACCCCAGCAATACCAACCCCGGTGGTGGGTCTGCGAACCAATAATCACACCAGAAAGTCCTGGAGGACAGAACGGCCAAAGAAGCCATCCCTCCGGACTTGACTGTCCAGGCAATAGTGTCTTGCAAACGTGTGCAGTGAGGCCCACGTAGCTGCCTGGCAAATGTCCTGCAGGGGCACTCCCCGGCCCAGGGCAGTTGTAGTCGCCGTGGCCCGAGTGGAATGAGCCCGCAATCCAACAGGGGGCTCCTTTTTAGCCAAGGAGTAGCATGCTTGGATACACAAGATGATCCACCGGGAGATGGTCTGCTTGTGCACCGCCTTTCCTTTCTTAGCGCCCACGTAACCAACAAAGAGTTGGTCATCCACCCGGAACGGGCGTGTGCGATCCAGATAGTAAGAGAGCGCATGTTTGGGTCCAGGCGGTGGAGCCGGTCTTCCTCTTTAGAGGGATGCGGTGGCGGAAAGAAGGTAGGCAAGGTGATAGACTGCCCGATGTGGAAAGCCGTGACAACCTTGGGCAGGAAAGATGGCCTAGTCCGTAACACAACCTTGTCCGGATGGACAGAAAGGAAAGGGGGTGTAGATGAAAGAGCCTGGAGCTCACTCACTCTCCTGGCAGAGGTGATGGCAACCAGGAAAGCAGTCTTCAGAGTAAGAAGGCGGAGAGGACAGTTGTGAAGTGGCTCAAAGGTAGCGCACATCAGGAATGTAAGAACAAGGTTCATGTCCCACTGAGGCATCACAAACGGAACAGGAGGGAACGTGTGTGTGATGCCCTTCAGAAAGCGATTTACAATAGGGGACTTGAACAAAGAAGGTTGATCAGGTAGCCTTAAGAAGGCCGAAAGGGCAGAAAGGTAGCCCTTGATAGTGCCCAGAGCAGAGCCCTGCTGGGCAAGAGAAAGAAGGATGAGGAGATCCTCAAAAAGGGGTGCAGATAGTGGATCCACAGCCTTTGCTGTGCACCATGCCACAAATCTGTTCCACCTGCAGGCGTATACCGACTTTGTGGAGGGACGCCTGGCTGCCAGAATGACATTACAGACTTCAGGAGGCAAGTCAAATGGCCTCAACTGCCGCCGCTCAATCACCAAGCTTGTAGGTGGAGACTGGACAGGTTCGGGTGGAGGACCGTCCCCTGCTGCTGCGACAGAAGGTCCTCCCGAAAAGGCAGACGAATCGGGGGATCGACTGACATGCTGAGTAGCTCGGGATACCAGTATCTTCGTGCCCAGTCCGGAGCCACAAGGATAACCTGGGCCCGATCGCGCCTGATCTTATTCAGCACTCTGGGCAGAAGTGGTATAGGTGGAAAGGCGTACAGTAGACCGTAACTCCACTAGCGACGAAAAGCGTCTCCGAGCGAGTGCCGCCTTGGAAATTCCAACGCGCAGAACTGATGACATTGCGCGTTCTCTTCTGTGGCGAATAGATCTAACCAAGGCTCTCCCCACTGCTGAAAGAGACCGTGCGCCACGTCCGAGTTCAGATGCCATTCGTGATCCATCATGCACCGACGGCTGAGTTTGTCCGCCCTGGCATTCAGAGAACCTGCCAGGTGTTGAACCACCAGGGTCACGCCCTGATGTTCCAGCCACTGCCAGAGGCGCAGAGCCTCCTGGCAAAGGGTCCACGACCCCACCCCGCCCTGTTTGCCCGGACAGAGGGGAGGAATGCCTTCAGTGCTAGTCGGATCGCCCGCAACTCCAAAAGGTTGATATGGAGCCGGGACTCCGCCGGAGACCAGATGCCTCTGATCTCCGCCTCTCCCATGTGGCCTCTCCAGCACTGGAGGGACGCATCCGTCACAACCACGTGCTCCGGGTGGGGTAGGGAGAGGGATCTGCCACTGACCCAATCGCGGTCCGTGAGCCACCACTGCAACTGTCTTGCAGTGCCCTCCGAGATCAAGACATGATCGGACAAGTTGCCCTGATGCTGGGCCCACTGAAACTTCAGGTCCCACTGCAGAGCCCACATCCGCCACCGGGCGTGATGCATCAGAAGGATGCAGGAGGCCATCAGCCCCAGAAGCCGCAGCGTCAACCTGACCGAGACTCGGGATAAAGGCTGAAAGATCGGAATCAGAACCTGAATATCCCGAACCCGCTGTTCGGGAGGATAAACCCGAAACTGCGTCGAGTCTAGAACCGCTCCGATGAAGAGGAGCTTCTGAGAGGGACACAGGTGCGACTTCGGCACGTTGATGGAGAACCCCAGCAAGTGCAGGAGGTCGGCCGTAGTCTGGAGGTGGCTGACGACTGTCTGGGGCGAGCCCGCCTTCAACAACCAGTCGTCGAGGTAGGGGAAGACTGACACCCCTAACCTGCGCAGATGAGCTGCGACCACCGCCATCACCTTCGTGAACACCCGTGGGGCGCTGGTAAGGCCGAAGGGGAGCACGGTAAACTGAAAGTGCTCATGGCCTACCCTGAACCGCAGGTAACGCCGGTGGGCCGGCAGGACGGGGATGTGAAAATAAGCGTCCTGCAAGTCCAACGCGACCATCCAGTCTCCAGGGTCCAGGGCAGCAAAGACCTGAGCCAAAGTCAGCATCTTGAACTTCTCCTTCCGGAGGAAGCCGTTGATGTTCCATAGGTCCAAGATAGAGCGTAGGCCCCCTTTGCCCTTCTTGGGTACCAGAAAGTAGTGGGAGTAACAACCACACCCTACTTCCGGCCCAGGAACGTGCTCGATGACCCCTTTGGCGTAGAGGGCCGTGACTTCCTCTTGCAGAAGTTGCAAGTGATCCCCCGACACGCCGTGGAATTGCGGTGGCATGGCTGGAGGGGTCGCCTCGAAGGGGAGGGAGTAGCCCCTTCGGACGATTTACAGCACCAACCTGTCCAACGTGACAGTGCGCCAGTGGAAGAGGTGATGGCCAACCCTGCCTCCCACTGGCGTCACATGGGCCTGAAAACACGGACTAGGAAGGTTTTGAGGCAGGTGCTGCGGAGGGAGGTGTGGACTGGCCTCGCCGTTGTCCCCGACCGCCGCCACGGCGGTTTCCACGGCCGCCACCGCGCTGTTGAACATTCTGCGGTGCGTAGCTGGCAGCATGTGTGGGGGCGCCCCTTCCGTAGCCACGAAAGGAGCGAAAGGCACCCGATTGCTGGCGTGTGGCCGAGAGGCCCAAGGACTTGGCCGTAGCCCTGGAGTTCTTAAAACGCTCAAGCGCATGGTCTGCCTTGTCGCCAAAGAGGCGACGGCCATCGAACGGCATGTCCAGAAGAGTGGCCTGGACATCGGCCGAAAAGTTGGCGGACCTCAACCAGGCGTGGCGTCGAACCGCCACCGTCGTTGCCATCGCCCTGCCCAGTGAGTCCGTGGTATTCAGCCTACACCGGATGGAATATCGCGCTGCATCTCGGCCCTCCAAATGGGCTTGGGCCAGTTTAGCCCGGACCTCCTCCGGACATTGTGGCAGCACGTCCGCGACCGTGTCCCACAGGGTGTGGGTGTTGCGGCCTAAGAGGCATGCGGTATTGACAGACCGCAGTCCCAAACTCAGGGACGAGAACACTTTCTTCCCGAATTGTTCATACCTCTTAGATTCCCGATCGGGCGGAGCTGTCGGGAATGCGGTCTGGGAAGTGGAGGCCTGGATGACCAGGCTCTCGGTGGTGGGATGGGTGGACAAAAAGCAAGGGTCGCCCGGGGCCGGGCGGTAGCGTCTGGCCACGTTCCTATCCACAGACGGACCTGTGGCGGGCTTGGACCAGGTGCCCACAAGAACGTCACACAAGGCCTCATTAAACGGCAGCAGAGGCTCATTGGAGCTTGCCTGCGGTTTAAGGACCTCAGTGAGGAGGTTAGTCCTCACGGCCGCGACGGGGAGCTCAAGGTTTAAGGCCTTGGCCGCCCTCGTCAACACTACACTGTAAGCAGCCCCCTCCTCCGTAGCCACGGTGGGAGGGGAGACAAATCCAGTGTCTGGCGAAGTGTCAATTCCACTGGCCTCCCCAAGCTCATATGTCCAGTCCTCTTGAGACTGGCACTTTTGTGCCAGAGGGTCCACAGACCCCTCCCAATCACCTTCGTCACCCATTTCCTGCAGAGCAGGGTCAGCAGACTGGGCCGTCTCATGGAAATAGAAATCTCCAAAGGCCGTCGGAAGCGGCGCCCAGCGGCACCGGTCCGCGCCAGATGCGGACCGAAGGGAAGATTGGGGACGGCGTCCATAGTGGGCACCCGGGGCGACACCCGCAGGGCCGGCGCCGGCGAGGTCGTGAGGTCGACCGGCGACAACCCGGATCCGGAAGCAGATCCAGCGAGGGCCTGCGGCGCCGGGACCGAAGTCGCCGGTGGCGCCGGGGCCGAAGCACCCAACGGCGTCGGAGCCGAAGCACCCGACCCGCTAGGCCCTCCAGCCGGGGCCGCTGGGCCCGGAGGCGCCACGGGACCCGGCTGAGAAGGGAGGGACCTCATGGCCATGAGATACCGCTCGACCTCCTCTGGCGTCGCGTCATGCCCAGGGTCCCGAAGGTGTGGGGCAGGCGGCGACGCTTGCGACTCCGTCGGAGCCGCGTGGGTGGTGTCACCCGAAACCCCCGGCGGCATCACGCGAGCGTCGGGGTGTGTCGGAGGAACGATGACGTCTCTCCGACCTCTCATGCCTCTTACCTAAGACTTGGATCCTGACGACCGATGTCCACTCCCGGAGCTGCGAGGACTCCGACCCCGCGACCGGTCCCTTGACCTCCCGTGGGACCGGGACTTGGAGCGGCGCGGAGCTCGAGTCGCTTGCGGGACCGCTCCCGTCTAGCTTTAGACATCAGGGCCCGGCAGTCGGAGCAGGTGCGGTCGTCGTGGTCGAGGCCTAAACACTTCAGGCACCGGCGATGGGGGTCAGTAACCGACATCAGTCGGTCGCACTTGGAACAGGGTTTGAACCCGGGCATCCCTACCGGCACCGTCGGAGTCGAAGACTCGAGTAGAGAAATGATCGAAAAGATCAAAAAGTTTAGTCAAAAAATGACTAAGGGGTAGAGCTTCTCCGGATCTGCGCTAGCTGGCGCGGAAAAAAGAAGAACTGACGTCAGCGCGCATGGGCGGCGTCTAAGTACTCCGACGACGGACACGGAGCCGCGGACGACGCCTGCCGGCTCGCAGGGGTATTGCTACGCAAAATTTTCCGGATCCAGTCTGACGCCTGGGGTTATTCTAAGGTAAGGAATCTATTACTAACATGTCTCTTTCAGATATATATACTTAGCTACTATATAAGTTAAATTAGTTTACTTTGGCCACTTCTAATAAGTGATACTATTTCTAACATATTATGTGAGTGGCTGTGTGAATGCCTGAATACGTTTGTGAGTGGTTGTCTGGGTTAATAAGTGGGTATGTAAGTAGATGTATGTGCAAGTGAGTGGCTTGTGAGTAGCTGTATATTGCTGAGTGGGTGTGCGATTGCTTGTATGGGTGAGTAAGTGGATGTGTGAGTGGCTGTATAGGTAGGCGACTGGCTGTATAGGTAGGTGAGTGGCGGTGTGGGTAGCTGTATGGGTGAGTGAGTGGCTGTATGGTTACATGAGTGGGTGTGTGAGTGGCTGTATTGTGTGACTGAGTGGGGTGAGTGGTTGTATGGTAATTGAGTGGCTCTGCAAGAGAATGTGTGGGTGAAGGAATGGGTGTGTGAGTGGTTGTATAGGTAAATATGTGGGTGTGTTAGTAGCTGTACAAGTGAGGGGCTGGCCATGTGAGGAGCGGTATGGGTGAGTGAGTGGCTGTGGGAGTAGTTTGGGTGAGTGTTTTTACTGGTGTGTGAGTGGCTCTATGGATGAGTGAGTGGGTGTGGGTGTGTGTTTGTATGGGTCTGTGAATGGTTCAGTGGGTGTGTGATTGGGTGTACTAGAGGTTGTAGGGGTGAATGGGTATGTGAGTAGTTCTGTGGATGATGTCATCAGTGATGTCATGAGTGATTTCACTGACCAGGTCATGAGTGATGTAATACATGAAGTCATAAGCAGTACATTAAAGGGCACAAGTTATAGTAAGGTCAGGTAAGTAACTATAACTGATGAATTTCTATGGCATTGCGTATGTGAAATCTGAGCCTAACTATAACGCCACTGTAACCTTGTTTTTTTCAGTGAATTTTAAATATTATATAAATATCTTGCAACAAGGTATATGATGAGTAGAGTTAGGTACAGAACATCTATACTTACTTACTATTTTATATTTGGAGTTCAATATTTTGATCTCAATATTCTCATACCTCGATATTCCATCTTTGATATTCGACCTGGACTGAACCCTGTTGGTTGCCTCTGATAGAGTGACTCCTGGCCCCAAATTGCTGAACTTGAGGTCCTGGGAGCCACAGAAGATCCCAAGAGGAACTGCCTCAGAAAGTCTTAAAAGTTTGGACTTTAATTTATGGACTTCCAATACCTCCAGAGCATCAGCACATCTCACTGCAAAGGTGTCCTTTGTTGAGAGTTCTTGGTTGGATTGAGCTTAAGGTTTGCCCCACAAGACGATTTTGAGATCCATAAAACAAAATACTAAGTCCAAAGCAAAAACTCTTGACCAGGCGAAGGTGCAAAAGGTATCCGACTGACAATGAGACTTCAGCAGACACACAATTTGAACTTTCCCACATTGGGCTTTTCCTGCCAAAAACCAACAGGTTCAGCAGGACCTTGTCCAATGGCTATCTGGCTTTTTATTTTAGAAATACATCTTCATTGGCATTTATTAATAATGAACAACATACTGTCATATGTGTATTTCCCAAGAAAAGCAACATTAACCATCATTGCTTCTGCTGACAGGCAGATACAAAATAAAATGACAATTACATATCAAGCATAACTATCCCCCCACACAGGTATCCTCCACCCCATGACTTTGGTAGTCTAATACTCAGCACGACAGAATCATTTCACAGTCATGCATAGGAAGTGTAGCAATATACAGAGGGGCAATGGATAGGTGCAAGGCTGCTGACAAGTACGATCCAGCTTGTGCTCCAGAGAGAGGAGAGGATCAACTGCAGGGGTCCCGAGCTAATTATAGGGACCAGAGGTCCCTCTGGACATACTGTCTATGGGTGGGGGGGAAGGGTGTCGTCCCAGGCTCATTCCATAAGGGCCAGAAGAATTGCATCCTATAATGTGCCAGGGGTGCCTCCACAAGCCCAGGTACCCCTCTTTAAGAAGCACTGCACCCTCTGCCTGGTCCCACCCGAGCACCTCCACCCTAAATCACTTGACCGAGGGTACTGCATGAGACATCCAGCGCATCAACATAGTCATCTTAGCCCAAAAAAATGCTACGTTGATAATCTTGGGTTTAGCCCGTGCAAATAGACCCAGAAGACAAAGCTGCATCGTGGATACTTCTAAGTGGTCTGTGCAATGCGTGATATCAGAAGGCATCTTCCTCCAAAAGGTCCACAGTGACCCATAAGACATGCGGAGCATATCATGGGAGCATCAATTGGCATCAGGCGCATATGTCGGCTGCTGTCGGGTATATGAGGTGTAGACGATAAGGGGTTAAATATACCATAAGTGGGATGTAGAAGTGGATACCTTGAAACCGGGCATTCCTGGAGACCTTCCATGTATTCTCCAGGATGCTATATGACTTGAAGAGGACTTCCCCTGATACAGCATGCCATCCTACCCACTGGAGGATTTAAACTTCTAATTCAGTGAGCTAAGGGCCATACTTAGAACTTGGCAGACGGGTTACTCGGTCACAACAGTGACGGATATCCTGTCCGCCGAAATATAAATCCCATTGGATATCATGGGATTTATATTTTGCCGGGCAGGAAATCCATCACCGTTGTGGCAGAGTAATCCATCCGGCAAGATCTAAATCAGGCACTAACTCAGGACGTAACATCTTTGCCGGAAAGACCAGTTTGTGGTACTCGATCTACATCATGATCAGTCTGAAACTGCGCCTACGCCCGGCCAACTGTAAAGAGTGACTCATGGTAGGCGCTTTACTTTTCTTGTTGCCTAAAATGTGGAGAAAAAAAAACTAATCTCTCCAGTTCCCCTTATTGTAATTTAGACATTTTGGTGTATTTTTCCTATTAATATTTCCTCTATTTAAAAATTAGATGTGAGATTGTTATTGTGTTGTGGCGTTTTAATAGTTTTAGTACTGATGAGTACTTTGCAACTTTTCCTTAACTTACGACTGTCTGAATTGTGCCATAGGTACCAGGGATTGAGCCCAGATTTATTTACTGTATGTATTTTTTTGGGCGCTAACAGGATTTTAGACCTGTAACTTGCGAACAGCACACACATCCTCCCCAACTATTAATCCTTTTTAATTACAGAATATTAATACTGCTTATAAAAAGAACACAGACAACTCTGATACAAGTGACAATATACAGCCATGAAACAATAGACAAAAATATTTATATAAACACCGGCCCTAAGGATGAACAGACACAGTCCAATCCTACTTTATCATACAAAGCTAGGAGAAGTCTTTCCAAATTTGATTAACGTTCTCCTCATTTGTCTTCATTTAACATTTTTAATTGATCAAAGAGACAACATTTACAAAAATATGTAATCAGTTAATAACTGTGAGCAGCATTTCCATTTACAGTGGGAATTATCTTCCCTATTGGAGCCAGAGTTTCTTTATTGGCCATTTTCAATCCAATCCAATGTTGAACATTATCACCAATACCGTTTTAATATCCAAATTGCGCTCTAAATCAAATTATTTCTGTGATATCGTTACATCACTATCTAATTTTCATGTACTCCATCAACATCACGTTGATGCTAACAGGTCCCATTGTCTTAATATGGGAGTTATGTTTATTTTTAGGGTGATCAACATTTTCAAAATAGGACTCTTCACAAATAATTATAAGGCTTACATCAACTTAGGTGGTATTACCGTAGATTGTCTTCAATTGCTGGTCACAGAAACACATTTCCATTTCCAATTCTCACTTAGTTTTGATCATTTTCAAAGTTTTAGATTTCCGTTTATTTTTTTCTTGTAGATGATTGAGGCTTAGCTTTTGTTTCAGTTTCATACGCTATACATTTAACAGTGTCATTAAAGGATTACTCACAAAGATCCTTTTGGGTTTCTGTAATACTACATCACAAAAAAATATTGAAGTTTGATAAGTGATAAATGTAATATATGTTGTGATAGGCTACGGCGAGGGGTAATTCTTTGTGGTGGTAGTCAAATATGTACAACACTTTTCTACATCAAGTGGATGCGCATACATTTTAGAAAGATGCATATCTATGACAAGCATTTACAATGCAACGGTCTAGCCTTTGCAAAAGTTAGAGCTATTGGCATTGTAAATGATAACATTTTTTATTTATGTGTTGGTTTTGAAACCAGAAAAAGAAATGGGATTGTCATTTACAATGCCAATAGCTTAATCTCTCACAAATGCTAGACCTATTGCATTTGCACACACACACACACACACACACAGCCAAACACACACACAGAGCCACACACACACACAGAGCCACACACACAGAGCCACAAACACACACACACACAGAGCCACACACACACACAGAGCCACATACACACACACAGCCACACACACACACAGAGTGAGTAGTAGAGAGTAGTAGAGAGTGAGTAGTAGAGAGTAGAGTAGTAGAGACTGTGTTTAGAGAGTAGAGTAGTAGAGAGTAGTAGAGAGTGAGCAGTAAAGTGAGAAGTAGAGAATGAGTAGAGAGCAGAGGATGCAAATTACATTTAAGGAGACGTCACCAATAGTAACATTTTTTATTATAGACAATTAAGAATAATTTAAGTTAGACAGTGAAGGGAGATGTTTATTAAATAGATTAGTTTTCAGATCTTTTTGAACCTAGTAAAAAGATGGGCTTGTTTGCAAAATATACATTTTCCACACTTGCTGTTAGAAGATTAGAAGTGCTGCTGAATCACATTTGTGTCAACATTTGTTAGAGAATCTTCTCTAAAGTCTCATAGAAAATGCTGCCTAGATAGTAATGTTGTACATTACACAATTTTATTGTGAGTTATATAAACAAACACCGCACATCAATGCTCCTTAGACTTTTATAAAGGATCCTCAACCACGTCCTCATCCAATTTTATGTAGCTCGTTTGGAATATCTGACAATTGTATATGACTTGTGAGAAAATGGAAGCTGCTTTGCATTTAGAAGAGTTGGGCGCAAACAATAATTGTTTCTGATCAAAGGCGTGGGGTACAGCACCAAATGTGTAAAGATAGCTGGCAGAGAGAATAGATTTGCATTTTACAGCTTCCAAGGTTCTTTCTGATACACATGGCTAATCCTCACTAGAATAAACCCTGGACGGGCACATTATACAATGTCGCAAAGTTAGGAGACTACATAAATGGAACTTTAGTGATTAAGAAGGAAACAAAGTTTTATCTGTGAAATCTCTCGAGTAAGAGAAAAAAACATGCTGGACTGGTTTGCTTTTGGTTCTATCAATTAGTGTCTGAGTAAGCATCACTACTCAGAACTGTCAGTCATGCTCTGGTGTAAAACTCAATCAGCTGTTTCAGTCATTAAACCATTAGTGTTCATTCCCTCTATGCAAGAGAAGCAGCCTGGGCGACCATCAGCTGACGGATATGGACATGTGCACCTCATTTTCTCGCCGATCAAGTGAAAGATTAAGCATATTACAAGCTTGTATGATTTTAACTCAAAGCTTCCATATAACTGAACCACAAATGTGCCAACCGCAATTTAACAAATAAGACGGCAGAACAAGAAATTGGAAGAGTACAGTTACATGGTTGCCGCTTGATATCAGTGCTCATGTGCAAAAGGTGTACGCCACCTCTCCTCCTATTTGTAAACATGATGGAAGGAATGCATATACTGGCAAAACAGGCGGCTAAAGGTCAAAAACTAAGGTGCTACATATCCTGCAATTCTGCAAGCCTTACGAGAAAATTATTAATACTGTACACACTTCATTGGACACTGGTACCTTAGAGACGTTATATACATATATAAATATTCACTGATTCAAGGGTTTACACTTATCCACTGTCACCACAAATTGCGCTGGAATGCTATTTGACAAAGAGCTTAAATGAAAACAAGGGCCCTTGGCCATTTAAAATTGGTTTACACTTTGCAGATGCAACCTAGGTTATCATTTATGATTGGTCTATTCTCAGCGAAACACTGTTGAGCTAAGAGACTCTGACTCTACTTCTGCCCAGTTTCCCATGCAAGATCCGAGTTACTCACCACTTCATTAATACTCGTGGAGGGGCTGCTTCGCATTCGCACAATCCTGTCTACGGGTTGTGTGTAAGGGATAAGCATCCTCCATCAGCTGGTACATACAGTCAACAATTGCTACCCAAACTTCAGTCATCCGTTGAGTCTCTATTGCTATTGGGTATATACCATTTAGGCCATTTTCTTCATTGACGCGGTTAAAATGGAAAGTGTAACGCCTAGAAGTGTTTTCTCTTTTTGACGCTTTAAAGCTATCCCAAAATGAAAGAAATAGAAAAAAACATCTATTTCTTTCATTTTGGTATTATCGCGGCACCCGCGCATTACTTTTAAAATGTTGTAAGTAATGCGCGGGTGCCGCGGTAAATACTAAAATGAAAGTAGTAGATTTTTCTTCTATTTCTTTCATTTTGGTATAATCGCGGCACCCGCGCTTTACTTAATAACATTTTAAAAGAAATGCGCGGGTGCCGCGATCATACTTAAATAAAATAAATTTCTCTTTTAGCCCGTCCCTTTCAGACTGGCTTGGCCTGACTTATGTGTGTGGTAAAAGCTTTCTTATCTTCTTTATGGGGCCATCTGTTTCGCCCCATAAAGAAGATAAGAAAGCTTTTACCACAAACGTAAGTCAAGGAACCCAGTCTGAAAAGGAAGGGGCTAAAAGAGAAAGAAGAACGTCACTGGGACCTCTTCTCCAATGACTGGCCACCGTTTAGCATGAACGGTGACGCCATCCAATGGAAAAGAGGAGCGGGGCTTAACCTCGCTAGTGAAAAATACTCTAAGTCATTAAATCTCGCCAGCTCGACTGCGCATGTGCAGAGTCTTTCGCAGGCCGAGACCTACAAAACCTGTCTTGCACATAACCTTAAAGTTTCGCTGGAAACAATTATGATCCAACACACTTGCTTTAATTTTCATTGCTTGTCCTACTTTCCACTTGGAAATCCCGATTTAGCATTTAATGTACTAATCTTTGGATAAGCAGCGCAAATAGGTTACCATTTATTTAATTAAGAGCATCAACTCACTTTAAGGACATTTCCTGGTAGTGTTCATATATTGATCACAATTGTGGAGCTATATTTTACCAGAAATATCAAACCAAATAAAATAAGAAAATCACATCATGAGATTCTGATTAGAGTCGTAGCTCAAAGTGTGAGATTTATTATTAGGTAAAAATGAAACCAGAGGAAAAATAAGCTAAGAGGTACTCTTCTGGAAGAAACGAGTTCAGATTTACGAGCAACGCTAACATATTCTTAAAAACATACTCCTCCAACTCCCCTCTTGATGAACACAATATTAAATCTCCCATCGAATTACACTGTTCCACACTTTCCCAGCTTGGTAAACTGAATAAAAAGGCATACACATATAAATGCATACATTAATTGTTGTGATTCATGCAAGTTGCCATACAGAATGCCTCATATTAAAAAAGGTTGAGTGACAGTTATACCACCAGTGTACATTTTAAGTCTGTTACATGTAAGGATATTGTTTTGAAAACTAAATTCCCAAACAAGTTATGCCATCACTGCTAATAAAGCTACTGTAATTTGGCAACTTCTTACCAATTCTTGAATCTCAGTGGAAAACATGGAATGCACGCCAATGATGAAAGAAGTCGGAGAACTCAAAACTTCCAACAATTGTGCAGGGAGAATTGGAATGTAAGGGTAGCTAGGAAAAGAATAAAAAGAATGAATGTTCCTTACACTGCTTTAAATTATCATTGTGCCTTTCTTTCACATGCCTAAGGAAATAGTACTTACCCTTCCTAATTCCTTCCGCATATAACCTCACATGAATGACTCCCTTAACTGAGAGAACTACAGAAGTAGTGGAAAAAGATTCAAACGTAAAGATCATCCTAAACATGAATAAACCGCATGCACATCATTGTCAAACTCAAAAATGGTCTCATAGTTTAAGCCAAAGTTCTGGAAAACATTTCAACTTCAAAATGTGTAGTAAAAAGAGATACAACTAGATTAAAAAAACGATGTGAAAACAATCTGATTAGAGAAGCAAAGCAAGAAATTTCTTATTCTTACAATGTACTCAGGTGCTAAGTAGTGCTTCCCATGATCTGAAAAGGTGGTAGGCATCCAGCCATATACTAACAAGTCCTTCTCAGGGCCTTCCTCCATGCCACATACTCTGCAATGACTATTTCCTTTTCTCTGAACATTTTTCTCGTCATGCTAATTTGACCTCTTTTGCACCTACATGTCCAGTTCATGGAAAGGATAGAAACAAAACTGCTGCAAACATTTTTTTTAGCTCAATCAAGAGTTTTTTTTTAATGACAGCACTCAGATTTGATTGGCTACATGTCTGTAGCTCTGATGTAAGATTGTCAATGCGGGTCTTCATCAGGACATGGAGGGTATCAGACTGCCGATTACGCAAGTTGACTCGATGCCATAGAAGAATTATTGGGGGAAAACTGCATTGAAGTCAGTCAGCCCTGAAATAGGATTAGTACCACTGTACAACTGGTGCAATTTGTGACCCAAAGTCTCAAGGACGCAACTGCCACTTTAGTTTGTAAGGTAATTCAAGTTTGTGACTGGCAGTTACTTTAAAATTGTCAAATTTTGAAAGTTGCCTCCGGTTTAGTAGGCAAACCCGGGCGTCCCTCATCAATTGTGACCACAATATAGAGCTCATCCTCGATGAATGGGCGGCTGATCCCCTCCTTGTCCTGATGAAGACCTGCATTGACAATCTTAAATCATTGCTACTGGCAGGGTCGAAAAGTCGACGGTTGTTATAAGTCCAATCCTCAATGGGTCTCATTGCTTTAAACGAATGTAGATCAATTCCTGAGCTTGAGATACTTGGATTATACTTTGAAATTGGACACAGTTTTCATATTTTCAACTTGTAAATATCTCTTTATTAGCTTACAGTATCACATACATGTTCAATACACTGATTATGTCACATCTGCACTTTATTAACCTCGTCACTGTAAATAATGGTCACTTGCGCAGCTGCATTGATTGAACTTTTAGACATCCTTTCCGCATGGAAATTATTGTATTAAATTAAAAATTTCTTTTTCATAAACTCTAAATATAGCTAAATCATTCATTTCTTGTTACTATAAATGAATGTTCAATTTTGTCTGTTATTTTGCGCCATCATTTGATTTATTGTTTATATGATTGTTTTCAATTACACAGAAATAGCTACACCCGACAGAACCACTGTTTATTATAAAACAGACTTAGGGAACGGCTAAAACATGACCATTCTCGCCATAATGTGTTTCCATCTGGTCTACTTATTCTTGTCTCATCACTGTTTATAACTTAATTGTGTTCTCTGTGATAGCGCCAAGAGACTCTAGTAGCAGGAACCCACAACTTTATAAATAGAATAAATAAAATAGAATAAATAAAAAGCAGGACATGTTTTTGTCTAAATCACTTCTATTGGTAGCTTTACATAACATAATTACAGATTACACATGAATTCACCTCAATGAGACAATATTTTGACATCATATATCACTGCGTAACAAGAATCCATAAATTCCCAGTGTACCTCCGTCATTAACTCTTAAGGAAGAACATACTTACGAAACGGACTATGTGTAAATAACAACAAGATAAAAGATAGGTTTATTAAATCTACTGGACACCTTCCAGGTTTAAATAGTTGCAAATAGTGAAAGACCATCTGGACTAACACCTATATATTTAGGAGGCAGAACCTCATCACAGGAACCATAATGTAAACTTGTAAGTGCACATGCCAGTTTGGCCAGACATCTTAGACCAGCCCAACAGACATGCGCACTTAGGTTTCACCAACCCAGATGTATTTTACAGCTGGGTGGAGAACCGGCACAGACTCCTGTGCCTGAGTGAGCACAGACCAGCCTGCTCAGGCCAATCCCAGTGTTTCTCTCATGCCTGGTAAAGCATAAGAGCAGCGTCCGGATTGGGTGGGGAGTCTGTGAGTCTGTTCTGTGTGCTGCGTCACAGAGGAGCACGAGGCAGCCAGTAAAGGAGCACTGAGGCAGCCCACTGAGGAGCGCCAAGGCGGGCGGCTGAGGAGCACCGAAGCAGCCTGCAGAGGAGCACCGAAGCAGCCTGCAGAGGAGCACAGAGGCAGCCTGGCAGAGGAGTACTGGGGCAGGTGGCAGAGTTAGTTAAGTCTTTTTAATTTTTATTATTCACCCCGCACCTCCACCTAATATGTAAGCAGCTGCCACTGGATTACCACCCACACCAACTTTCCTACTTGGATTTCAGGAGAATATGTCACTTTTCACAGGTGCTTCATCATTGGCTGGGCTGACAATGAAGGTAAAAAACATCTCTGTGGACTCTTTCAAAATGTCGCTCCCAGACAGCATAGAATTCAAATGTTGGTTGCCCTACAAAGGTCAGCCATCATTCCCACCTTCTAATTGGAACCAGGAGAGAGAGAGAAGAGGAGAGAGAGCACGAGCGAGAAGAGGAGAGAGCGAGAAGAGGAGAGAGCGAGAAGAGGAGAGAGAGAGAGACAGAGTGGGGGAGAGAGGAGAGAGAGCTTGAAAATGATAGGAAATAATAGGCTCAAAGAGGTTTCTCACGAAAAAGAGGTCAGATACAAGCAGATAGATAGAGGTGAATTTGGGATCTAGCAAAGACTTTTAATCAGGTGTTTGAGCCAGCATTGTTTGAGCCAGGGGAGATGTTAAGAAAACCTCCGAATACTGGCTGTCAGAACTGGTGCAATAGTAAGTTTGCTCAATCGGACAACTATGGCAATAGTGAGGTTGCACAATCTGAGAACCTATTGCAATCCCATTAAGAGCCTAAGAATGTCCCCACAGGGTTGGGTTTCAGGACTGTAGTGAGTACATATATAGTAGGCACTGACAATATAAGTATAATGATTATTTGAAGGGAATTTGTGTAGTTTCCAGGAGACTTGCGAAGAATGTGTTCTATGATTTACTCAACTTAGGCAGTACTGATTTTAGATACATTTTAGGACTGTTGGAAGCCTGATTAATTGTGAATGCAAAGTTGTTTGCTTTTCGCCTAGTATATGGCAACTCAGTAACAAATTTGGAATGTCTTGCAACTCGGTTGGTCGAATGGAGGAGGTATTTCTTCCATTTTCTTTGATCCTATTACAAGTCTTGTGTCACTCAACCATTGAGAGCCTTCTCTTAGAGACAGCCTTTCTGACTGAAGAAATTGTGTTAGTTGGCTCTAAGATTGTAGGTTTGAGATGTTGTAAAACACAGAACGACTGTTAATAACCAGGAGGTCAGATCTCTTGTGATCTGCTTTGATACGTTTGGATGGAAAGAAAAAGATCTGGGATGTTTTAAGTTTGAACAGGATCTTGCATGGCTATGTTGGCAAAAAAAAGTGATCCGGTAATATGATCAGAAGAATGACACATGGTGAAGGAAGGATGTAAAGGCAGAGAATTTGCGTGTGGCCAGTGTGGTAAGTAGGAGCGTGGATAAGCTTGTGGATAATCAACAACAAAACGGATTCAGGGAGGGTCCAAGGGATATAAGGTTTAAAGACCCGTACCTGGTTATTATACCAAGCAACTTCTATATGTATAACACAGAAAACACAGAGGGTCTATCAGCTTAATTATATAGCTGGACTGTCAGTCCGAGTCACCAGGATCTCGGGGTGTATAAATCACATGAAGACAGCATAATTCAATATACGGTGAACACCATGTGTATAGGAAAAGCCAACACAGCGCAGATCATTCATACATGCCTGACAAATCCAGAACAATTAGTGAAGGGTTTCCATCAAATAGACTCGGTGATCAGTCCTATCATTTGGCCAAACCCAAGTGCATGTCAGTCTGGTCCCCTGATCATTGGGACAACAAACACCGCACCATCTATTGCTGGTTAAGGATTTGGTCCACCAACATACGCGAACCGTCAGGGATGGCTGATCCTTGATGGTCAAGTGAATAGCAGTGCAACAAAGAAATAGTGACTTTAAAATAGGATGGAATGTCCTCCTACTAATAACTTTATTCTGCGGACGAACCACACCTCCTAGTTAAAAACCAAGAACAGTGCAAGAGAGACAGTCAAACAAATATCTGTCTGATAACGGGCCAACATGTTTCTGCCTATCGGGTATAAAATCCCATGGCATTCGTCAGGGCCTCTGTTCTTTCAATAGTTGCACAAGTAGTAGTGAAACAAAAGAAACACCACCACCACCAAAGTGAGAGAAATAAAAAATTAGAAAGGTTGAATACGGTACAACCTGTAACAGCCGCAGACATTAGCCCTCCATGTCAATAAGGAAATACAAATTCTATGGAGGAAAATGTATAGTCGTTAATTATGGACTGACTGTGTCAGTTACCCACATACATGGTATCACCAAAAATAAATGAAAAAATTATATAATATATTCATGCTCACCCTCCATGGTAGGGAGAAGGACCTCACCTCACCTGGACCTTGCTCAGGTTGTACGAGGCCCCGCGCTACATAGATACAAGAAGGGAAACAGAAATGGAGCACCCTAAAGCGTGGATTACACAGCCTATTGATAGGCCCAATGTGATTCCTGTATAAAAAATCCCCTTATATCTAGGGACCAACATGTAATGAGACTCTAGCACTCAAACTTAGTGCGCCCTGCCTCAAAGCCTCCCAGGTCTATCATCTAACATAAAATTGTACTCATACAGATATATTACGTGTTGCTAGTGTCACTAGTCAAAAGCTACAAACTAAATCAACAACATTCTCTATAACTGTATTTACATACTGGGATTATAAAGACTCCTTATTAGTCTGATCTGTTGTAGACTCACCTATCCGTCGGTACCTCAAGCTTCCATCTGAGACTTGGGGGAGGCACCGACTTGTAGATGGTCTCTTCTTTAATAGTATCTCCGGGGGTTGATTGTATGGTAACCCTCCGCCTCAGTTATTAATGAAGGTCTTGAATTGTATATGTTATGTGATCCCAGAGTGGTTTGATTAGTCCCCAGTGGCATCTCCCTGCTTCTTCAGTAACTTGAAAACAGGAGCATTGTTTATTCACCCTGTTTTTGATGGATTTAGGGGCGCACTACTTTGTGCTCGAAATCGCGCGAGAACTCGCGCTTAGAACTACTGGATGACATCATAAACTCCATCTTTGTAGTTCGTTACAATGCAGTTGCTATGGGTAATCACCTCGGGCCCAGAACTACTAAATGAGGTCATCTCCTCCATCTTTGTAGTTCGTTGAGTATCGGTTTTTATGGGTGATAGAAAGCACAAGGACGCTTCCGATCAGAACCCTATCATGCTCAGTGTTATTATGCTCAGTGTTATTATTTGTGCTGAAGATCAAAGGCACAAAAGTAGAGCGCTCGACATTGCGCTAAATACAAACGCATTAAAAATGCGGCGCTCTACATTACAGGACATTCTATGTTATATTGCAAGTCTCACAGGACCTTGAAAGATATGAACTGAACGATGATATCGACTTGCCCGTTTGTGGTAGTATGTTTACTATACCGATGACCGCAGCAATACTGGATATTATCCAGTCAATTATCTAAAAATGCTCTAACTTTGTTTTGAAGGATAGAGTTATATAATCAATACTCTAAGACGTGTCAGCCAGACTATAAGTATGGCTATATAGAATCATTGTGTCTACAGTCAAGGTTCTCGCCAACAGTGTATTTCCAAGAACCACCACCTAACAGTAAATGAAGAAATATTAGTGGTACATAGTCTGCTCCACCTATGAGACACAGACACTTCTTCTGGAGGTCATATTTATAAGGTGTGTGTTAGTTGTAATAATGCAAGCTGCAGCAATACAAAGCCTCGGCCCTCTTTGTGTTAATGAAACTTATGCCGCCGCCGCTTATATAGTTGTATTTGTTAAAGTATAACACCTCTATACAACCCAAAAGTGTATATCTCAGTTCATATTGAAATATCTACGTTCATACAAAACGGGGGGCCTCTGCTGAGGTAAGCTGAACCCGTGGTTGGAACCCTATAATAGGGTCCATGGAATATCATCGTTTAATCCATATTTATCTGTCTGGAGCTTGTAAATCCATTTTTGTTCCTTTGAGAAAAGGTAACTCGACACATCACTTATGTGTCCAGGTATGTAGGGCTTCTCAAGGACAGTCCATTGGAAATCGGTTTCATTGTGCTGTCGATTAGGTGGTGGAAGCGTTATATCGACGACGTGTTGGTGGTGTGGAGAGGCTCTTTGGATTCTGTTAAAGAATTCCATCTGTGGTTGAACAGCAGAAACCATCACCTTAAATTTACGATGGCGGCACATAAAGAAAGGATTGCTTTCTTGGATTTGTCCATTTTTCCATCTATGCTACACCTGCAGGCCTGCAGAGTGAGCTTTAACATGTCCTTTAACACTGAAGTAAACTAAGGCGGTCCTCTATCTTGACTACACAGCAGCAGTACAGCAACATCGAAGCATATTTAAGGCAGGTAAGTGCATGCTCAGAGCTCTTGATGTGAAATAAATGCATGCATTTCCATCAAAACTAAAAAATACTAGATGGCAAGGAGGTTGACTTCTTAACATACTCTGCTGCAACCAGGGAATGGGCCAAACAATGTACCGAGATGCAAGACCAGGTTAAAAGAAGCAGGAAAGTTAAAGGAACAGCTAAGGACAATTTATATAACCTTCAAGGGATTTGGCAGAGGTGGCTAGACAGGAAATGACAGAATAAGTGTCTGCATGGCAAAACAAGCTGAACGGTGAGAAAAGAGAGTACTTTGACGTAGCCCTATGAGTTGGAGTCAGCAATGAACATTGAGAGGTTGGAATGGACAATGTGAGGCCGTCGACGACTGCATGAAATTAATTTGAAAATCACATTTCGACTTGCACACTGTATTAGAATTACACTTTAGAATGCATTTAAACCTTTGCACAAATAATTGTGCATTGAAAAATAACATGTAGGCAAATGTGCCTGCTTTAAACGTGTAAAGAATCCCTTTTAGAATGCATTTTTAACTGTGTTAAAAGAATGCATAAGAAAATCACACAGAGGGAAAATGTGCTTGCTTTAAACGTGTAGGAATAATTTGCGTTAAGAAAAAGGTAGTACGCTATCATTCTCGAAGTGCTTCCGTAACTAGACCCAAGCCATATTTTCTTTTGACTTTTGCTCACAGCTTAATAGACTTGTATTTAGAACTTTTGCTTAGCGCCAGCATCCTATTAAAGAATGCGCTGACTTTAAGATTATGTTCTATTGGCTCATCACACCCTATCAGACCACCCGCTTTAACAATGAACTTTGCTGTGGATTTAGAATGAATACACTGTTAGAACGAAGTATAATTTAGACATATTTTATGTATGCTTAATCAGGACATTGTCCAAAGATTAGTTTCATTGCATTTAACTAGCAGTTTGTATTCACAATGGGACATTAGATGCAGCTAATACCGTAGGCAATCGGTTTCTCATGAGAACTTTCCTCCATGTTTCCATGTTTGCAACATTGAATTTACTATGTACCAGGGTAAATGTTTACCGTGGGAATCGGGAGAAGCAGCAGATGTTGATGTCACCATCAGATGAGCAGTTCCCATTACCTGAGAAATCAAACGCCTACTAGTCTTTGATACAAGATACATTATTGTGAATTCTTAAACTATTTTTGAGTGTTCCTAGGGAGAGAGACGGAACTTGAGAACCTTGTCATTACTGAGTACCCTTTTGACTCTTTTTCAAGAGTTGTTCTATGTAGAATCTTCTACTTTGCTCCTCACGGCTGACAGCTACTGCTGACTGTGACTTTACCCTCTTTTTATCCTGATTCTTCCTGATCAATGTTACTGCAAAGATTATTCATCTATCACTGATATTTTACCAGCTGCAGCTGGTAGCTGTGGGGAACTCAGTTGAGTTTTCAGAATGACTGCATGAAAAGTTCAAGACTATCTATGCCCTGAAAATCTTGCTCCTTTCAAGAAGGAACGCTTCAAGAGTTCTTTAATTAGGGTAGGTTAGTCTCTTTCAAACTAGTTTAGTGACAAATTTCCTTTATGGAACACTCTGTTTGATTTATGCTGTCACTAACCAATCTTTTATCCGACCTTTCTGTAATCTGGACTAACTGGAATAAAGATGACAACACCATACTAATCCTTTTAAGATAAAGGTTTTGGAAACATCCTCAACTTGTCATCATTGACTGAAAATATAGAACCTGACAGTTGATGATATTTATGACCTGAACTTTTTTTCCTAGCTCCATTCGCAACACAGTAGCAAAGGTCCATCCGGCCTGTCAAGCGTCCTCTGGATTTTGAGGGTCCAAGGTGTACATTCTGGTGTCTGGTTTAATACACTGTTTTTGCCAATCCTTGGGCACTAACAAAGATCACCCATAGATCACCTGATGACGTAATTTTTAGGCTGGTACATTGTACTATTTTTATGAGTTGGAGCGTAAATGTTACTGTTATTACAGCAGTTGAGGGTTAGCTATGTGCTTGGTGGCAGGGACCATATTGCACCCACACCGCACGCGGTTTATTCCCCCTCACCTCCCCACACACACACACACACACACACACACGTCGGCTGAAGGCTACATGAGAGGGCAGCTCAGGCTTGTCCACAGGGCTATTGTTTGGGGTTGGTGTGTTTCGTTCCCTGACACAGCATGATTTTGCATTTGTTTTTGTACTAGTGTTTCAGACAGGCAGGCACTGCCCATGAATCAAGTTATCCACAACAGAACACATGATACCCAGCATGACGTTTAGATGAGCTACTCACCCCTGGGTGACGAGGATATCTCAACATGCTCCTTAAATGCACCATCAGGTATTGTAACAGTGCGACAAGGTCATCACCATGACAACTTCAAACTATATCATAACATGGAGCAGGAAGAACTACGGGAATCCACGGGAAAGGTATACAATCTAACCTTATATGAGTATGAGGAGGTTGGCCTTCGCATACCTCCAATAAACTCTAACTAAACCTTAGGGTACTAATCTGAGTAAAAGATGGAGCTGTCATCTTTATCATACAACCTACTCAGTTTATATCAAAGGGACAGCATATTATTGACTTTGTAAAGTGTGTGATTACTCAAGGGTGTTCTGGCAATAAGTTAAGTTGTTTCACTTTGCTTATCAAGTATTTAAAACAAATGGAGTGAAGGAAAATATTAAATGTCTACTTACAAATATTTGGTAAAAATCTAAGTTTTTAAAAAGCGTGCAAACTTTTAAAACATTCTTTCCGACCGTATTTTGATCAGCAGGTTGTTTCATGCCTGTGCTGTAATCACAACGAAGTTGTGTCATCCCAGTCTAGATTTCCGATTCTTGGGTATGGTGAACAGATAAGAAGAGGCGGAGCTAAGCAACCTAAACGGGAAATGCTTTTTAAACATACCATAGACGTAAGTAGTGTTGTCTGCTGGATAAAAGGGGAGAGGAGTTGGCCTAATGCTTGCTAGGGTGGTCGACTTCGAATCTGGGGAACCGGACTCAGTCTCGGCAAGGACGCTGAACATCCTGTGATTTTGGGCAAATCACTTAATCTCCCCGTGCCTAACAAAAATGAATGTAAACACTGATGTAACGTAACTGGTGCTATGTAAAGCGCTCTGATACCCGATATCGGGTCAAGTTTGTGCTATATAAAACTCCGGGAACAAAAAGGGTCTGGTGATGCATAGGGGCTTAACTCAGCATCTTTTCGCACTGGGAGCCAGGTTAACTTTTGAAGGCAAGTAGAAACATTTTCACATTTTTGAATACCAAATATCAGTGTAGCCACCACATTTTGAATTCATTGTAATCAATATAGTAACAGTAAATTATTACTCCGCACTTTACTCTGAAGGCATGACAGCTGCTGGCGCAAACCACTTTGTGAGCCAAGTCGAGTGTGAAGAGACAAATCCTAGAATACAGAGGTACACTGGGCGCCTTTTTAACAACTGCGGACATTAGGTCAAAGACAATAGACTTGGCATCAGGAAAGACCCCTGGCAGCAATAAATTGCCAACAGAGTTTTGCTTACCCTATGGTGCAACACTAGCCATGAAGCTACACGCCATGTGTATGGCATCCTGTAAAGCAGTGAGCAGAAATCTTCAACTAAGGAAGCCCTGATAGTGGTATGTTGCTCAAAGCCAATGCAGACCTAGTACATGTGGCCTCATATAGACTATATGCACTTCTCAATACATACTGTAAGATATTAGGCAAGTTATTGGCCAATAGGATCGCTCCACTTCTATCTGACCTAGCAATCCCAGATCACCCCAAGTTCATACTGAATAGGAGTAAAGCTGTGAAAGTTAGAAGATTGTTTTATGAGATGAAGGTTGCTGGTGGGATACTGGTCATCCTTTGGTGGTACCCATAGATATTGAGAAGGCCTTCAGTTTATTGAATTGGGAGTATTTGTTGGCCACACTTCGAGCGATCGGGTTTGGCCTAAAGGTCCTGACCTGGATAAAGCTGCTGGATGCCACTCCAATGGCCAGGGTGTGATGGGTAATATAATCTCACATCCCTTCAAGATTGAACTTGGCATGCAAAAGATGTTTAACCTCCTGTCCCTGCTCGCGTTGGCACCTTGGTCAATTCAATTCCATCATAAAGTTAGGAACCGAAGACTCAAGGTTAATGGGTACAGTCATGTCATCTCCCTGTACGCAGGCAATACGATTTTGTATCAGAGCGATGTGGTTCAAAAACTGGACTCTGCACTTCAGGCTCTGCAATAATTCAGGGCACTCTCCGAACTGAGAATAAGTAGAATGTAGTCCAAGTTGAGATCAGTGGTATTAGAAGGGGTGGATTTACCTAAATTAGCACTCAGACGGGAGGTCTGAAAATGGAAAAGAACTGCCTGGAGGGTAATCTGAACAAGGCCTTGTCCTTACCAAGGAGCTGGACACAAGTCTGCAATAAGTCGCCCTTCTGGGATGTTGAAGGTTGGCTATTGGTAAAATGGTGCCGCCCCCGAGTTTCATTTACTATTTCGCAGTCATGCCAATAGACATATCAAGTACCTTTTTTATCGAGGCCTAGAAGCTGTTGACAGCTAGTATAGGAAAAAAAAGATATAAGGTGCTGCTCAAGAAGTTTCAGCTTACTCCAGATGAGGGAGGCCTGGAGCGCCCAATTTTGAACATTACATTCTGACTCCACAATGCAAGGGAGAGGGTGATGAACTGCAGACCCCCTCAACCCTAGCTTAAACTACTTGCAAACAGACCTGGCGGAAGGTATCACAGACGCATCAATTTGCATGCTGCGTTGTAATTGCTAGTCCACAGAATTGCAATATACATTGAGAGGACTGCTTAAGCACTGGGCTTGCTGCTGTGGTACATACGAGACTGCGTGAAATTGAGGAAAGCACTAGATAGATAGCAATGGAAAGGCACTAGGTTGACTACAACTGGGGTCCTTTGCCATGGCACCAGACAGCATCATTTTACGTCATTAAAGAAGATACTCCTTATTCCGCCAACCCAATTCCTAACACACAGTGCAAGCTTCTGCATCGGACCTACCCGACACCCAAAAGACCGAGTAGAATGTATCAAGGGGATCTAGACATGTACCTGCAATATTCCTCTAATGGGGCAGATCTAATGCACATGTTTTGGCAACACAATATCTTGAATTTTGGCGAGGGGTCATTCAGTTCATACAGCAGTTCACTAGTTCTAGAATGGATGCCCTTTCAGTGGAGTGTCTCCTGGAGAGCTGCAAGCATACAAAAACTAGTAAGATCGGGTGTAAATCTGCTGACTTTGCACTGATTTTAGACAGGCCACATCATGGTAATCTTCAAATGCCTCACTGATCACCAAGTTGAAGGCAGGTTATGCGGGTGAGCAGAGGATAGGAGTATTACTTTGTCAAGGCAGGAGACTGGAGGGGAGCAGACTGGAAAGGAAACAGCACTGTCTTTTGATGTAAATGTAAAAATCATGCAAATGGATGGGCGACAGAAAATGCTCTTTTTGCATTGATGAGTAAATTGCACGGTCTTCATTCTCTTGAACTTGTTCTATGACGCTCAATTCTAGAGGAATGTCTGCATATAGGCGCAGGAGTCTGAACACCCCCTTCGATGTGGGCAGAAGGCAAGGGATGCCCTGGTTGGAGAGTATCCAATGAGGATTTGCGCTGTGAGGTGGATGACGTCATAGATCATACCAGAGCATTTTTCTTTGGGAAAGCCAATGGAGACTCAATTAACCTGGTAATGAAGGACAGCCCTGGGAGGCCTTTACCTCAATGCTGTTATTTGGATTCTGCATTCGCTTGATACAGTCGCTTTCAAGTCTCTACAATAAGCATTATGTAAGAAACGCACCAAGTTCAACACTTTAACTAACAGTCCTATTTTGTATTGGTCTTTAAAGGCAGCACAATTACAGTTTTAGGGGCATATGTATGAAAAACCTGTATTGCGAGTTCTTAATAGCGATTTTTTGCGAATCGCTATTAAGGACTCGTAAAATGGAATATATGTAGGAATCGCAATATTAATTGTGATTCCTTAATAGTCCTTATTTGTGAAACGCAAATTGCGATTCGCAATTAAGGAATACTTTCCCATTTATTACTATGGGCAATGGGAAGGCATTTGCAATTTGCAAGTACCTATTAGGTACTCGCAAATTGCGAATGCAATTTCAAGGGTGCAAGGCTATGAAAAGGACACCCTGTTGCACCCCCGAAATGTGTATGTGTGCACATGTAGCGCACATACATGCCCATAAGGGCATATATGTGTGCCACATGGCACTTTGAAAAATGCAAAAAAGTTCAATTTTCAAAGAAATCGCAAATTACCACCAACTTGAAGTTGGCGGTAATTTGCGATTTCTTAGGCCAAAATCTCACAACGTGGGTGCTTCCTGCATCGCATTTAAGGAATCTCAATTTGCGATTCCTTAAATGCAATCGCAAAATAGGGAATTGCTAATTTCGAGATTCCCTATTTTGTGATGGCCTTTTGGGATGATAGATCCCAAAAGGCCTTCTCTCGTTCGCAAACAGGCCGTTTCTGAAAATCGGCCCGTTTGCGAACAGGAAAAGGGCTTGATACATATGCGCCTTAATGTGCGTGGGCTTGCAGTGCAGATCTTTCACCTCCATGTATCTAGCTATGACATAAAAAAGGAAACCATGTTCTTGCATGCAGTCACAACACTTGTGGAGTTTGGATTGGATGTTTCTCGACAAATTCAGATCGTAATATTCTGCCACTACATTATATTATTTTACAATCCAATACCTGCTAAGCTATGAACACAGAACATGGTGACCTACAAAGCCCAAAGATCTATCCATACATATTTATATGAACAGAGCTCAAGATTTTACTGCTTGTGCATTAACTTGCACACTACAAGCGTTTACTGCACAATTGTGGAAAAAAAATCTTCAATGGATAAAAATTATACTAACAGGGACTAATGCTGCATAATTTGCATTTAGGCCTGACAATGTTAATAGTTTGGTGGCTGTCATTATGATGAAATACGTATTTTACACACAACTGAACTATTTCCCATATTTCACGATTCTCAATGAAATACAGGTTTTTATATAGATGGTCCATGGATATATGCAGTTGCCTTGTATTTATTATAATGTGTTTTATGATGTTGGTTTTCGCTAGACATTCGAGGAACGCCATTGGCAGTGTTTTAATCACACTGTCAGAGGTGCTGAAAGACTGATAAAAATCTATGTACTGTAGAAGCTTACCTGTACTTGAGTGGGAACATGATTGCTTCCAACGCCCTGCAAGCATCGCTGAGACGTTGGAAACTTGTTGAGTGAAAGACAACTTTGTTTTCCGTCAGAACAGCACAAAGTAAGCTGAGCACATTTTGGATTCCTAGAGGGAAAAATGGAACGTTTCCACATTTAGAAAAAGGATACAGTTTAATGAACCACACTGTCAACAATAACATCCTATAACAGGAAAAAACTGAAAAACCTGTTACCACAGCTGAGTCACCCCTTACACTATGGCCAGATTTTCAAAAGATCGCATGCCACTCGGGGCCTGCTGAAAGGATCCTTTGAAAAAGAGGCCAAATCTCTGTCTCTTCGCTGGGAGCTTCGCGTGTCAAGGTAGTTTGTTTGTAAATCCTTAAATGATTAGCACATATGTCGCACTATGTTTATTTGGTTTCACATTTATTTACTGGGATACTTACCCTTTAAACATCAAAATTACCTCCTGATGTGAGTGCAACTTCATTTTCCATTGTGGCACATGTGGACGTGCTGCCTGTCATTAAAGTGATAGGACAGCTTCATGACTATTATGCTAATTTGGGTGACTGCTCTGAAAGTAGCGCTGTATATTCACCGATGGGCACTTAACATAAAATGTGAAGGAGCATATACCTAAATGTGGCTCAAAGTCGCCATACTGATAAAACTGTGCTGCCATTATGGATGGAAACACTATTCCATGACAAAACATGAAATTAACCAAGTGCTGTGTGAGTAGTCGCAGGGGAGACCGGTGGTGACAAGAATTTCCTACCAGCACATATTCAATAGCGATATTCACACTCCACTGATCCGAATAGCTCTGATTCTGCCTCTTAGGCAG
Source organism: Lissotriton helveticus (assembly GCF_964261635.1). Classification (NCBI taxonomy): domain Eukaryota; kingdom Metazoa; phylum Chordata; class Amphibia; order Caudata; family Salamandridae; genus Lissotriton; species Lissotriton helveticus. The sequence continues at coordinate 758,494,794 of NC_136061.1, read as the reverse complement.
ATCCTCGGTCCCAAACATCCACAAGGTTATTGCCTGGAAGCAACTGTGGCTCTGTTCTAGCCACTACCAATACAAAGCACATGCTCCAAAATAATGTAGCTGCTGATTTCTTTTTAAAAGTAGCACATCTAATTGAGGCGAATTACAGTCCATTTCTGTAGTGGGAGTTACCTTTTCTTTTTTAGTTTGCCACCTTTTTTCTGTTTGTTCAACAAGAGTAACAGTGTTCTTCCCTCTCCCACTGTTTAAAGTTGAGTTGTTAGGGTGATAGCCCTGGGGACTCACAAACTGGAGTTCTTCTTGTTGAAGAGCGTCAATTAAGCACAAAGCTTGTGTCCAAGAATATGCAGCTCTGGATGTGCAAGCACAGGGTGGCAAACACTTGGCATCAACACTAATGAGCACTTAAATTTACCATAATGCCTTAGAAGGACAGGTAATGTGCTCTCCGTCACTGTTTGTAGTTACAAAACTTTGTTAATTCTGCAATTAAGACACTCAAACTCTTATGCATTAAACTGGCCTCAGGTTTAGTTACATTTGAACCCTTTTGTGTCCCTTAATATGAACTTCATTTTGTCATGTGTCCCAGTTAGGACTAGGGGGAAACACTGTCACTTTTACATGTACACGCGTTCGTTCCTAAAGTTGCCTTCACTCCCTCACAATGACTTTTACCACGCATTTGCAACAGTGACAGTGCGGATTTGTTCCTACCAAACTATACGTGCATACAATCCAACTTTGCAAGAACACTACTGTGATACCTTGACACATCATGTACAAGGTTAATACATACATTGTGCAAATATGATGTTTCGTACATATTGCGACAGAGCTATCTATAACACAAACAATGGCGGCTTGACCAAGATCTCAGCCCAGGGCAAGGATGCCTTTTGCTGTACATAAACATCCGTTTCCGGGTGTTGACAGAGGAGCGCTTTGAAGTCATTGGTGAGGTCTCTACATGCTGATGTTTCAGCCCAGCAGTCAGCGGATATCTCTATGAGGGGTGTCCAGTTCGTGACTACGACGGGGACCTGCATTCTTTCCCTTCAGGTAACTGGGTTGGATCATCCAGTACGGGGATTCTTGGCAGAACACATACACATGCCCTAGACACTTAGGTTAGGGGGCGCATACTAGAGGTACGCCAGATCTCTATATTGTTTTATGTGCTTGCATATATACATTGTTTTAGCCTGATGGTGGCACTTTTCATTCTGTTCACTATCATAACATTCCTAATAACTTTTGTTTGCTTCTGTCTATTGATCATTTCAGCACATATATTTTATACAAGAATCAGGTTGATTAAATGAATATTGAAAACTTCCACTGTGTATTTATTCCTTGTATATTCCTCTGAGAAAAAAGGGAGCACGACGACTGACTGGGCAAAATGGTACTAGATCTGTTACCACGATTCCTGGGGGATTATGGTTGTAATGTTCAGTGGTCGCCAGAACCATTTTCAACCCGCCTAGGGTTGGGGGGGGTTATGGTGGCATTGTGAGTAGGCCTGGGTGTGAAATTTCGCTCCGCTTGCGGAGTTTGCTGAGTTTTACCCACTCCGTGCTCCGTGTATCTGAGTTTTTCCTCGTTCACCAACGACAAGTTGGCAAGCGAGGAAAATCTTACGCCAGACCACGTCCCGGCAAGATTTCTCAACACAGGCGGTCGCGGACAGCCACTTCTGTTTGCGTTGAGGAAGCTGCCGCTTGAGTACAACATCTACTCGAGTTGCAAAAAGAAGCAGTGCCCTCTTGCGCTGTTGATGGTGCAGTTCGCAGAGATTTTCTAACACAGGATAAACACTCACACTAAGAATCAGCACTAACAGCGCAACGTAATGTACTCCTTCGCTTGCGGAACTCTTTGTATCACAGCTGAATTTTTACACGGAACACCGCAAACTCTGCCCAGGCCTAACAGTGAGCTAGCTGGCCTATAGAACAACATATTCTGAGAGGGTGCATGGAATCAAATCTGGCACCAACCCAACGGTTAGGCTGTCCACAAACGAGCAGTTCCTGCAATAGAGTGGGAAACTACACGCAATTTGACCAAAGTTCATTTCTTTATGTAAACGATATTACACATATTGAAGAAAGTATCCCATTTGCGCTTCAGTTTAAATGATCTCCTCTGAAGATGTACGGCACTGCCTCAATCTCTTTTACACTAACCACACAAGCAATGAAGCAATCTCTTTGATGTATGACGAACAATACAGATTTTAAACGTGACAATCATAACATATTTTAACACTAGGAAAGAAATGTCTAATATGCACACTAAAATAGTCTAAATCATACTAACAAATGACTAGCAAAGGAATTACGATAATCATGTTAATGAATGTGCAAGGTATCTAAGGGCCTGAATACGAGTACAAGTGCTATTTGTTGCACCTGAAAAATAATGATACCATGGGGTTCGTTATTTATCGGGTGAGATGAATTGTACCTATTACCAGTGCTGAGAAATAACATGGGGATTTTGCCTTTTAAAGCACCAAAATCTGCATGATACGGTAAACACCGCTGCTCTTCAGTTTAGGAATGCAGGGACCTCTTGTAGTTGGTTTTATGGCTGTATTATGTGGCCTGGTGAGTGTAAAAACATGTTTAAAGTATTTTTTTAAAGTTTACTTTATGTGCTTTATTGAAATGTTTATTGACAAAGCCAATAGGCTTGCCTTTTATATATTGAAATCAACTCACATTAAAAACAACTCTGGAAATTCACAGAAAAAAAAAGTGAAAGTGACAGTTATAGTTAGGTATTGAAAAACCTTAATTCACTGGAACAACAAAGGTTAAAGTGATTTTATAGTTAGGTGAAAATACTAGGTGAACTATACCATTGTAAACTCTAATAAAGCACTGACATTCATCAGTTATAGTTATCTCAAATAACTATAACTTGTGCCCTAATGAAATTATAACTCGCGCCCCGGCCACGCACTGCTAATTACCTCCCATATTATATCACTCATGACATGTTCTATGATATTACTGATAACATCACTACAACGTATGAAATTACATCCTTGATGACAAAACTGTGCATGGTGCAATCACGATTATAGTTGCAGTGCTCACCACAGCAGAATAATTAAATCTTTTTTAGATTACGGATCCTAATTATAATGTCTCTTCAATTTAAGTTTTTCTAATCAGTTGTGTGTATGTATGTATGGTTTGTGGTATTTCTATGGTGGGAACCTAGTCAAAAAGCAGTGGAGCTCTCTACAGGGTCAAATACAAGCAAAACCTGAAAGAGTGAAAAGAGGCAGCTGGTTTGTGTACTCTAAATATTTCAAAAGGCAAATGAAATTACACACATCATGTTATTTCACAATGGAGAAAGCTCTCAATTTTTACCATACATTATGGTACAAAAAACCCATTTATCCATGCACCAATTGACAAAAATCACTTGGTTTCTGCAAAGACAACCCTTCATAATGTTCCGCTGAAACAATACTTGGTCAAAGGTGGTAAAAACATGTTACTGTGGTAATATGTACTTCAATATCTTGGCAAAAGATTATAGTCACATTAAATTCTCATAGGCAGACATCCAAATGCTGAGCTAAAGTTAGGGAAAAAAACATACACAGTGGAAATATTTACTACATGAATAGTATGCTTAATTTAGTAATGGCAGCGGTTTGAAACGTTCTCAACCATTACCAATTATTAGAACACTGGAATGTTGAAAACTCCATTGTAAACAATGGAGTGCTCCAGGCTTCTAAAATAGCCCTAGAGTCTGCCTTAGCGGGCTCTACTAGCCACTCAAGGTTCGCTCCAGTGTTGAAGGCCGAAGGCGAGGGCCTTTAATAAGGGAGTGGGCCTTTAATGGTCAGTACAGCCCGCTATGAAGAGCCCTAAGGATATTAGAACATTCCGGCCCTGGAGTTCAGAATGTTCTAATTTGTAAAACAAAGGCCTCATGCAGCCCGAGGGGGTTAAAATCACTTTGGGCTCTGTGAGGCCTTTGTTAAACATTGGAATGTTGATGATCCGGTCTTCTACCAGCCATTAGAAGCCTGGAGCACTCCATGGTTTTCAATGGGGCACTCAACATACCAATATTCAAATGGTTGGTAGAAGTCCGGAGCTCCAACATTTCAATGTTGTTTTACAGCTAATGCTGTGAACAAAGGACTCATGGAGCCCGAAGGCCTTTGTTTTACAAATTAGAACATTCTGCCCTCTAGGGGCGGAATGTTCTAATAGCCTTAAAGCCCATCATAGTGGGCTCGACTGGCCATTAAAGGCCTGCTCCCTTGTTAAAGGCCCTCGCGGAGTGGGCCTTTAATGGCCGGTAGAGCCCACTATGGTGAGCTCTAAGGCTAAGCCATTCTAAAAATACTGTTAAGACAACATTCATGTGCAGCAGTGCTCCATCGTTCACTTCTCATGCCGGGAGGCGAAGGCAATGCTACATGTCAAAGACATAGTGGAGCAGTTGGCCATAACACAGAATGGGGTGCTGATTACACCTCCACCACGATGAGTGTTCAACAGCTTGCTAAAAAGCCTCATCTAGTGCTAACTAAAGAATTTCACAGCCATCCTTCATCAATTTCGGGCAGTCTTTAGAAATAAGCATGGGATCCCCCAGAGGATCATACCAGGTTGGAAGAAGCTTAGAAGACATTCAATAGACTGAGCCAAACGCGTTTTTTAAAAGTTACTTTTCATGTACCACTTCTCTACAGTGTTTAAACTCATTACTGTAGTTCCGATCTGCCATCTGCACCACATATGAGAGAAACAGACAGAATAGCAGGGTGTCTGTTCCAAGTTGTCTTCACACGGAAGCCCTTTGCCGTACAACAATAAACTAATCTGAGAAGTGGCTGTTCGATCCCAATATGCAAGAGTTTGCTAGTGTAATAAGATACTATTGAGGTGAGATCAAGCGAAGTACTGAGGCTTAGACAGCCGCTATGCCACCTGCAGTCCCATCAAACTGTTACTTGCACTGTCGCAAAGACATTACTCAAGTAATATTTGTGCATACCTATACTGAGGTAAAGTTCCAGTTACGGTAGCTGTGCAATAACTAATGGCTATTCTACCCTGGCCTATGATCAACAAAATCTTAATTAAACCAAATGTTCGGATTCTAAGACAAACGGTAAACCCTGCTGTATTATTATTTGAAGGTATATCTAAAGCATGCACCTAGATCTAAGTCTTAAAGGAATAAGGGGCGGGGAGGGGGTGCCAGCAGTATGCACCCAACAGAACAATGAGATAAACATATAAAACTAGCCAGGGTCTCATCCTATCCCGGCTTGACTTCGGCAATACCCTATATCTAGGAGCCCCTGAATCCACCCTGAAAAAACTGCAGGTTATTCAAAACTGCGCGGCCCGTACCCTCCTGCGCATTCCCCGCCGGCAATCAGTAAAAACTGAACTAAAAGCACTTCACTGGCTACCTGTAAAAGATAGGGTCAACTTTAAAAGCATGTGCATCGCCCACCGTGCCTACTGGAGGAAAGGAGCTAACCTTAATCACACCCTGATCACTCCTTACAACCCTAACAGGCAGCTGAGATCGTCCCTTGCCTTCCAAGTCATCATTCCCAGATATAAAAGAGAAAGAAGTGGAGGGAGAAAGTTCTCCACTAACGCGGCAAGGCTCTGGAACTCCCTCCCGCTATCCATCCGCTCAGAACCAAACATCCTGCTATTCCGTAAAAAATGTAAAACTTTTTTCTTCAGGACATAATTCCCGATCTGCCTCACCCCACCGTACTCAGTTATAGCGCTAGGACGCCTGCGGGTAGCTATCGCGCTCTACAAAAACATATTCCATTCCATAACCCACGCCTCCTGCAGGGTGATTGCAGCTGACAATTCCAACCGCACCTGCCGAATAGCTCAGGTCCCGTTCAAATGGGGGGGGCGTCTCCAGAGAGTTACGAGTAGTGGTCCGCACCGACATGCCCGTGGACTGCCTACTCGGTAACGACCTGGAGAGCTCCCCGTGGAAGCAGGTAGAACGAAGGACCCACCTGGAGATGGTGGGCCTGCCTGAATGGGCCTGTGTGAGCACCCGATCCATGACCGCCCGAGTGTCCTCCCCAGAGGTGGTAAGTCCCGAGCACGTCGAGCCAGTCCCCGAGGATCCCGAGGTCCTCGGATCATCTGAAATCCCCGAGCTGTCTCCCAGTGAGAGCCTTGTCCCCGACGCAGGTCCCCTGGGCCCTGACGTCGAACAGACCCCGAGCTTGGGCGACCTTCCTGAATTGGCCCAGTGGCGCCAGGAGGGAGGACCGTCCCGAGAAGAATTCTGCCTAGAACAGACCTCCTGTCCGTCTTTGGTTGGGCCACGGCAGCAGGCCGCCGCCCAGGCCGCCGGTGACCAGTCCGGCTCCCACCTTGTCTATTGGGAAAATGGCCTGTTATATAGCGAACAGAAGTCTGCCGAGCTAGGGTCAGCCCGGGTGCTGGTGGTACCCCTACGCTTCCGGGGCTTCCTCGGCTTCCTCCTGAACCTGGCCCATGATGTACCCCTGGCGGGACACCTGGGACAAGACAAAACGTATCACCGCCTGGTCACGCTATTTTACTGGCCCGGCATGCGCTCTGATGTGGAGGCCCACTGCAAGTCCTGCCCCACGTGTCAGTCCAGCGGGAAGAGCGGCGGGAGGCGCAAGGCCCCCCTCCAACCCTTCCCCGTGGTCAGTACCCCCTTTGAACGAGTGGGCATCGATATCGTGGGGCCTCTTGACCCCCGGACCTCCTTAGGTCACAGATTTATCCTCGTCCTGGTGGACCATGCCACCCGATACCCCGAAGCCATCCCCCTCCAAACGGTGACGGCCCCCGTGGGGATCTTCTCCCGGGTGGGATTCCCCCGAGAAGTAGTGAGCGACGAGGAACAAACTTCATCTCGAAGTACATGAAGTCCCTCTGGCAACAATGTGGGGTGACGTACAAGTTCACCACCCCATACCACCCCCAAGGTAACGGCCGGGTTGAGCGATTCAACCGGACCCTCAAGGGAATGATCATGGGTCTCGAAGAGCCCCTGAGGCGCAAGTGGGACGTCCTCCTTCCCTGTCTCCTGTTCGCGTACCGCAAAGTCCCCCAGAAATCCTTGGGGTTTAGCCCCTTCGAGCTGCTCTATGGGCACCCCGTCAGGGGGCCCCTCAGCCTGGTCAAGGAAGGTTGGGAAACGGCGGCCCCAGAGCCCCCTCCAGATGTGTTTAGATACATCTTGGCCCTCCGAAACCAGACTCGGAAGTTCTGAGAGCTGGCCGAGGCAAACCTCGAGGCCAGTCAGGAAGAGATGAAACGTTGGTATGACCAGAATGCCACTCTGGTCGAGTTTCAACCTGGGCAGCAGGTCGGGGTGATGGCCCCAGTGGAACCCTGTGCCCTGCAAGACAAATGGACCGGGCCTTTCAAGGTGGTGGAACGCAAGAGCCAGGTGACCTATCTCATCGATTTGCAGTCCCCCAGGAACCCCTTGAGGGTCCTCCATGTGAACCGCCTCAAACCCCATTTCGTGCGGTCCGAGCTGAGTTTACTCCTCGCCACTGACGACGGAGAGGAAGAGGAAACGGAGCCTCTCCCCGATCTCCTGTGTGTGAAGGAAAATGATGGGTCCGTAGAGGGAGTGAGTCTCTCCTCCTCCCTCACCCCTGAGCAGCGTGAGGACTGTCGCCAGTTACTGGGACAATTCTCGGACCTTTTCTCTCACACCCCCGGCGTCACCAGCTGGTGCGTCCACGACGTGGACACCGGGGACAGCCCTCCAGTACGGCACAGAGCCTACCGCGTCCCTGATAGAGTCCGGGCCTGCATCAAGTCCAAAGTCTCCAAGATGCTAGCTCTAGGAGTGGTCGAAGCCTCTGACAGCCCATGGGCCAGCCCCATGGTCCTGGTTCCGAAGGCGGCCGCCCCCGGTGCTGTTCCCGAGCTGAGGTTCTGTGTAGACTACCGCGGGCTCAACGCAGTCACCAGAACCGACGCCCATCCCATTCCCCGAGCAGACGAGCTTATTGACCGCCTAGGGGCTGCTCGCTATCTCAGCACGTTCGACCTGACCAGCGGATACTGGCAGATCGCCCTCACAGAGGGGGCCAGAGAGAGATCCGCCTTCTCCACCCGGATGGTCACTACCATTTCCGGGTGATGCCCTTTGGGATGAAAAACGCCTCCGCCACCTTCCAGAGGCTGGTTAACCAGGTACTGGCTGGGTTGGAGGAATTCAGCGCCGCGTATCTAGACGATATCGCGGTGTTCAGCTCCCACTGGTCCGAGCACCTCCAACACCTCTGGGAGGTACTGACAGCCATGCAGAGAGCCGGGCTCACCATTATGGCAAGCAAGTGCCAGATCGGACATAGGTCCGTAGTCTACCTGGGGCACCAGGTCGGAAGCGGCCTCATAGCCCCCCTCCAGCCCAAGATCGATGCAATCGTGGCCTGGGAGGCCCCCACGACCCAGACGGAAGTGCGGGCGTTCCTGGGGCTCACGGGGTACTACCGAAGATTCATAAAAGGATACGGCAGCATCGCAGGCCCCCTCACGGAGTTAACCTCCAAAAACCAGCCGAAGAAAGTCAGCTGGACCCCCGCCTGCCAGGAGGCGTTCGAAGCATTGAAAGAAGCCATGTGCACTGCCCCAGTACTACAGGCCCCCGACTACTCCCGAGAGTTTGTGGTCCAAACTGACGCTTCCGAACATGGTATCGGAGCAGTCCTGTCCCAGATGAACGACAAAGGCCTAGACCAGCCAGTGGCATTCATTAGCCGGAGGTTACTCCCTCGAGAACAAAGGTGGAGCACCATCGAGCGGGAGGCCTTCGCGGTGGTTTGGGCCCTGAAGAAGCTGAGGCCCTACCTGTTCGGTACTCACTTCCGGGTCCAGACCGACCACCGACCCCTCCGGTGGCTAATGCAAATGAGAGGGGAGAACCCCAAACTGTTGCGCTGGTCCATCTCCCTCCAGGGGATGAATTTCACTGTTGAGCACCGGCCTGGTACTGACCACGCCAACGCAGACGGCCTGTCCCGATTCTTCCGCCTCAGTGAAGAGAACCCCCAAGAGGATGGGTAGTTCTCTCCGCCTTTCAGCTGGGGGGGACGCGTGTTGGACCTGGCCTCGTGGCGTGGTTCCCCCCCGTTCCTCAGCACCCCATTAGCATAGCCCTGCACCCAGAGTCCCCTGGTCGTCCTGCTCCCTGTACGCCCAAACCCCGTAATCAACGACCAGCCCCGCATGTCCCGTCCCGCTCCCGGCTCCGAGCGCCCAGAACCTGCATGCCCCACAAGGCCCGGCAGCCATTTTCCTTTCCCGAGACCCCTGAATCCCTGGGCCTAGCATGACCCCGGCCCCAGCGAAACTTAGACTCCAAGGCGCGCCAGTCCCGGCTGGGGGGTAAAGGGCTCCCCGAGTGAGATAAGCCAGGGAGTTTCGATGGCACCTCCGGCCTCCCCTGAGAGACTGGTTTCTGTCACACCTTTGGGCCTCCCCTGTGGGCCAGTTTCGATTGCACCTCTGGCCTCCCCGAGTGCTGGCTCCAGACCCTGCTGGGCGTCTGGGAATTCCCAGACGCATCTTCAAAGGATCAAAGAGCCAACTGCCAGACCTCTCCAACGGCCAGCCCCCAAGGCCTGAGACCTCCGCCTGCGAAGGTTCGGACAACAAAGTGCCACTGGACTATATCAAGGCCCGCACCACAACTAGCGGGCAGTTGTATCCTTGACTAGAAAGCCCTGCTCATCTGATCGCGGCTGACCCTTGGGAGAACTGAACCTGTGAATCTCTGAGCCCTGCTGACGCTGTCGCGGCTCCTTCTCGTAACACGGAACTGGAACGTCGGAGCCCTGCTGACGCTGTCGCGGCTCATTCTTGCAAAGACCGAACTAAGACCTCCGAGCCCTGCTGACGCTGTCGCGGCTCCTCCTTGCAAAGACCGAACTAAGACCTCCGAGCCCTGCTGATGCTGTCGCGGCTCATCCTTGCAATGACCGAACTAAGATCTCTGAGCCCTGCTGACGCTGTCGCGGCTCATCTTTGCAAAGACCGAACTAAGACCTCCGAGCCCTGCTGACGCTGTCACGGCTCCTCAAGAACATCTCCGGATCGAGCCCTGCTGACCTCATCGCGGCTCGAGTACTCTGGTCCGGCTGGACCATCGACGCTACCAAGACGACCTGAGTCGACTCTAAGTGAGTGAAGCAGCCAGTGCGACCATCATCTTCCGTATCCCCCGGCTCGAGGATTGAGCGCTGCGCGCAGGGTACGCTTCGTACTGGCCTAAAGACTGAGACTGTCCCGCTTCCCCCTTCCCGAATCTCCAAAGACTTTACGATCCCTCGATCGCTTGTAAATAAGAGTACTAATAACTTCTTACTGTTTGATAAAGAACTTGTTACTGAAAACCAACGGTGTGGTGTCCGTTCGTAAGTGTGGTGTGAACTCAGTGGGTACGATCCTAGACTCAAAGTCCCCCTCCCCCCGGTGGGGACCTCACAATAAGACTCGGCAATATCTGTGGGAGAGGTGGGTCCCGGGGTGGTCGGGTGAGCATAACCTGGCCCTCTGAGATCGCCCCGTCCAACAGAAGGCAAGGGGCAATCCCACATTGAAATGGAAGGGAAGGCGTGGCTGGTGTCAACCAATATGGCTACCTGAGTGAGCAGCTTTGAGCCTGGCTCCTGCCCAAAGTGTGGAAATGTGGCGGGTAGGTGGTCCAACCCCACTACTTTAATGCAAATGGTCAAATGTACACATTTGTTGTGGGAAGCAGGCAGACAAGCAGGAAAGGCTCGGTAGTTCTTTCCTGCAATAGCAGTTTTAAGAAAGAGCTTGATGGGACCTTTCCAAGCCTCTGTGGCGATGGAGGTACTGACATGTAGAGGACTGAGTAAAATGACGGCAGGTGAATGTCTTTAGAACATGTAAAGAATATGCCAGCTTATACAGCGGTGGCCACCTTGGCGTACTTTGACTACTTGATGCAGTACCAGCTTCTCTACCCACATTCGAGACCTAGATTTGATCCACTGACACAAGTAATACAGGGCAGAAGCAATTGGAAATGGGATTAGAAACTGGTGCTTTGTTTTCTGAAACCTGTGTGTGCATGATACATCCACATTGCAGTGGTTGGGCATCCGAACCTAGGTACTGAATTGGAGGACATGGATGGCAATATGCAGATTAAGTCCATTTCTATTAACTACTGACATAAATAAACAATTCAAGTTCCTTAACCGTATTTACTATACCCCATTGCAGTTAAACGAGCTGGGCCCCAAAATAAGACCACAATATCTTAATTATTCCTATCACATGGTCGACTTTTTCATTTAGGGATGTACTGATCAGTCATTGCTTTTTTCTGAGGGTCTGTGGAGGAAGTAATTCTAGAAATAACCCAATCACCATTGGAATTCACTCCTCTTATTGCACTATTAGGCTAATTTGTTGGCATTCCTGCACAGTCCAGGAAACTCACAGTGATCCTGTTGTATGGCAAGCATAGAGTGGCAGTGGCCTGGCTGAGAAGCCCACTTACTGGGGGTGTGGCCTGGAAGACTACCATGGGTAATCCGAGAACTCAACTCTCCCAGCTCACTGCTCTCACCACCTGCCTGACGTGTTCATTTTCCTACCACTAAACTGCGGGTTTGTAGCGTAGAGTCCCAGGAGGACTGCCGCTGCCTGCTGAGGATGGCTTCTACTGTGCTCCACGACTGCACCATCGCGCCTTGCGGGCTAGAGTGGGACTGGGGCCTGTGGTTCCTCCCTTCGGAGGCAACACAAGCTGACATCGCTAACCCACCTTCCGAGGAGTTACCGGCCCCAGGAAGTCTCCCAGGGGGTGCGGAGGGGTGGAAGTGGCCAGTTGTGGACGAAGCAGTCCCTCCCTTGCAAAAGACTCGACAGACTGAGACCAGACAGACTGTACCTCGGAGGGCCCAGCGCTCCTGTTCTCGGGGACTGCCTACCACTCCAGGCAGCTCAGCAGGAGTTGCGGTGGAAGCTTGGAGTAGGCCAGTGGCTATTTGAGAACCGCTTCCCCAGCTTGCCAGGAACCCTTGTGGGAGTGGCGGTCAGACAGGAATCTCTGGGGGTGCCCATCACACAGTAGAGGACCCACCAGGGACCTCTGCGGTGCCCATTTGGGCCACTGTGAAGAGGGACAGTGAGAGTGGGACCTACGCTCCTGGGAGGGTGGCTCATTCAACACCTGCAGCCCGAGGTGGTGGGACCGGGTCTGTGTGCACTCCCTACTACACTGACCCCTGGCAGCTTCCAAACCTTACGTCTGGGGGAACACCACTTGCTTGGTCCTTCACATTGCGGACATAATAAAGAGGGGATTTTTGTACCTCCACCTTAGTCATGAGTCCCTAACCACTCTGCCTTGACCGGGGGGAGGGGGGCACATTTCTGCTGTATGGCATACTGAGCCCCATGGGGCAAATCGAGCAGTAATGTGAGTGGGGGGCAAGGGGGTTGAGCTGCAAGTCCTTTGTTGCACGATCACAAGGGAGTGTGTATGCAGGCGGCTGCAAGAAGGTCCAAGCACCGAGCCCAGCCTATTATACCTTTTCATGTGGCACTCTGAAGAAAGGAGCACCAAGCTGCCAGGACTAGGAACTCATCACTGGCCGTGAAGCGACAGACAGAAAACAGAACTTCACTTTCAAAGTTACTGAAACGTCCTGCATTTCCCTAGAGGCTAAAGAAGATGCTGTTGCAATAGACATGAACCCACTGCGGGATGACCATAGAAGGCTGGCAGAGCCAGTTACCATATCAGAGAAGACAATGGTTGGCCTACACAAGTAATCCTTGGACTTAAATAACGGAGTTACTGTTCACACACTTTAAAACAGAACGGAATATGAGGAAATCCGCTCCCGTCACAACAGTATACATATAGTGGGTCTTCCGGAGAGTAGTGAAGATCGAAACATGGTGGACTTCCTGACGGTGTGGTTAAGGGGCCTAGTACCCTACAGGACTTCCCACCTTACTTCTCCATTGAGGGTGGCAGCACGCTGGCTGCCAGCAGGGGTTCAAGCTTACCCACGGTAGCCAAAATCTATCACTACAAGGACCGAGCTGCTATCCTCAACAGTGCCTCCTTTCGAGGAGTCATGAAAAAACTGCAAGTAATGGGGGTTAAAAATGCAGTTTTGTTCTCTACAAAACGTAAAGTGAAGGTGGACCAGAACCTCAATTTTTCTTGGACCCCAGGAAGGTTTGGAATTGGGCGGATATGCGGGGCATAGCTTCACAGTCCAACAAGGCCCAGCCCTGGTTATGCAACCCGTCGGACAACTCCGTCGACACCGGGGGAGGGTGGGAGCTCTGTCTCCTACCTGGCTCTGTTTCAGGAGCCGGTCCACAGTGGTAAAGAGTCTGCCTTGGTAGCAATGGGTACATTCCAAGAGCTTTTGAGGGGCCAAGCTCTTCCTCTGAGGTCTCGAATTGTGGATACTTTTCTTCTTGCCTGGACTGCTCTCCCCCGCCAAGTTACTCAACTGGCAACGGCCAGCTTTAACTTATAGCTCACAGAGTTTCCTCATGGAATCTCCCAGAGCTCTGCATAACTCCAGTTGGGCTCACCATAAAGAATCTCCCCTGCAGGGAGACTTGTCAGGGGCTAAAGTCTTCCCCAACACAGGACTAATCCAGAGGCTCTTTGTGGATATTCAGGTTCACCCTTTCCATACAATCCCTGTGCAATTACCTGATAGCATGTTCCTTTGTTATCACAGGCATGTGTGAGCCTTCGCGGGGGTTCCCCCTGCGGAATGACCTGGAGGCAGCCCCCAAACTTCTCACTGGGCCATTGTTAAACTTGTTTGGCATTTACTGCAGGACATATTTTGGGTCTTCTGTTTCTCCCCCATACTCAAGAGCTTTTGCCATACCACCCACCTAAACCGCATACCTTTAGGTTCCACACATCTATTAGACATTTCTTTGTTTGGTTTCGATAGTTGTCAAAGGGCCTCCTGGCCTTTGAATGTAGAATTAAATGTTTTGTTTTTGTTTATTTTTTCAAAGCTCTGGTTCATTGGAGTGGCAACACTTCCCCTTCCTCAGCCCTATGCACATAGGTTTCCTTGGGGCCCCACTGGTATCTGGACCCCTCGTTCCACATGGAACTGCCAGTATCAACAAAGGCTTCGGCAATGACACCCACACCCACAACATGTGAAAATCTGCTGGATTGTTGGGGATGCACCCTCCATACAAACAGTATAAAATGTATTCCTCCGCTGAAACAGGGTTAACATAGAATAATTGCAGGAACCCCACGTTACGCAAACCGAACAAGATAGGCTGTAGAGAAGATGGAGGGGGCAGGTTCACGCCACTAATTACCCTGCATACACCAGAGGATCCATAATTTGGATTAAGAACTGGAGCCCCTCTATGTTTCTTATCGAACAAAATTGATCCAGAGGGCAGGTTTGTCCTGTGGAGGCCAAATTGAATGGTTCCCCTCTCATAATAGGAAGCATCTATGCTCCCAACTCAGACGAAGCCAGTTTCCTACAGCGCCTCGCCTCCTACTGCCCTTTGCATCTCTATTGCCTTCCTGGATTATCTGGGCAAGGCTATATCGGATCACAATCATTTACTGAGCTTGACCTGGGGCAGAGCACCCTTCCCCATCCCATCTGGCATGCCAAACCCTCGGCATTAGAAGGCCAGGCCTTTAGGGGCACACTGGCAGATCACATGGCTGAATACTGTGAACATAAGGACAGGTCTACCGCCTCTCCGGCTACAGAATGGGTGGCCTTTAAAGTGGTTATTAGGGGAATGTGTATCCATACTACCCTAAGTGAGTCACGATCCTTAAATCGTGAATAGGACAAGGTGGAAAAAACGTGTCTTGATATTGAAAGGAATGCTGTCGAGTAGGTTGGGGAGAGAGGTAAGGATGCCTCTTAGCCTGGCTGGTCAATAGGGAGGGCAGACAACCCCTGGTGACAATCCATTGTCACTCAGATGGCACCTTGCCGTGCAAACATCAGGGCATTTGTTTCTTTCCAGAGGCTCTGCCCCTAGGTCCATATGATCGCATCCAGGTTTTTCTATAGGTCGTCCCCCTCCCCGGGCTGTGTCCAAAGGAATATGAGGAGACAGATGACCACACCATCCAAGAAATTAAAATGGGGAGTACTGAATTGGCAGCGGGCAAGACTGCCAGGACCAATGGTTTCCCAGTAAAACGTTTTACCTGTGCAAGCACCCTGGAACCAAAACTGGTTAAACTCTATTAAGCAGCGCTTAACTTGGGCTACCTCCCAGGCTCTCTTCGCCAGGCTATGTTAGTCTCACTACTGAAACCAGGAAAAGACCCCGTAAACCCGGGATCCTACTAGCCTACAGCTATTTTAAACAAAGATTAGAAAATCCTAGCCAAGATTTTAGCCAGCATTTCCAGCAGGAGCTCACTCATTTAATCCATGTAGAACAGAATGGCTTTGTTACCAGTCGAAACACATCTCTGAATATCTGGCAGCTCTATAGATATATGACAAATGTTTTGGAGTGCACACTATCAAATTAGTCTGGCTATTCTATCCAGATCCTACTGTCAGAGTTTTGCTGAGAGAACTGATATGAGTTGCAATACCATTGAGCAGGGGAACCAGGAAGATATGCACTCTCCCTCCTTTTCTAATTGCGTTAGTGATGGAACTCCAAGCAGCACATGAGCGCCTGTATGGGTGGGACTGGGGAATCCTCTTATCAGATAGGTCCCACACTATGTCACTTTGTGCAGATGGCATGCTGTTCTACATCAAAGATCTCTGTGGCAATCATTCCAGTATCTCTCAGCTGCTAAGAATCTTTGGCACACTTTCAGGCTTGCGAGTGGGTTGGATTAAGTCCTGTCTCTTCCCCTTGACCACCACTGGGACCCTGGTACACTTGGACCTGTGGGAGCACCTCCAATGGTGGTAGGCCCCTACCTTCTGATATTAGGAGATTTGAATATTCCAAAGGGCACAGGACCTCCTCAATGGAAATCCTATCCCAGCAGTGACATTTCTCCGAGCCCAAGTTAGCTTTTGGCTTGACTACCTCTGTCCGTCCTGAACCGGGCTGCACTTTTGGCCTTTGATGGGTGCCCACCTCTGTACTGACATTCTCTGCCTTTTGCAGGTGGCATTGAACTATCTAGCCAGTAGGGGAAGCGAATCAATAGGGGTCTCCCTCCCCATCGGCCAGTGTTAATTCTGCTGGGTCTTCCCATGGGATTGACACTGAACTATGTGGGAATTGTGGTTTTGGGATCAAGCGGGAATTACCTCTCCCCTAAATAGATTCATAGAATCATTCCCATTGCGCCAGACACATGTGCCCACTGTATTACACCAGCGGCAGACTACAAACATTTGCTGTGGACTGCCTCTGACTGAGCCTATACTGGGCCGATGTGACACAAACTCTCAGCAATCACTGACATTCAGGGGTTGGACACCTGGGAGGTTCGGACTCATGGTATCTACAGGCGATTCCAAATATTCAAAACCGCTACGCACTTCCTGGACCTAGCCTTGAACCTAGCGAAATGCACTGCTACCATGAAGTGGAAAAACCCAGCGCTCGCGTCTAGCCAAAAGTGGTAGTAGGCCTTGGACCCGTGAACTAGGGCTGAAGCACTATGTAGGGAAGAAGCGAAGGTCCTTCGTCACCACCCGATAGCTCCCGAATTGAACAAGCTCATCTCTAGATTATCTGACCCTCGCCGTGGGTTCACTTCTTCTTCAGGAGCCCCCTGAGATTTCTTGCAACTCCACTTCCCTTCCTCACACCATCAGGCCAGCGATGTCAGGATCAAGCTCTGGGACCATGATTCCTACCCAACCTACCAGGGTGCTTACCTTAGCCCCTCCCCACCCTCAAACCCAATCTCACCCTTCCCATTCAGTTTGCTATGGCTTAGCCTACTTTTACTCACTGTTCATGGTGTAGATGTCTAACCTTCTGCTGTGGTTTCCATTTTTTATATTCACCATGTGAGATTTTGTAAAGTTTCCACTTGCATTGACTGTCATGACCTTGTTTATTGTGCATGTCAAAAATGTAATACAAATGGAATATATATATATATATATATATATATATATATATATATATATATATATATATATATTTAGTCACTGAAAAAAACATAGGTTTTAGGGGTGTTATAGTTAGCTAGACATTTCACTCGTACAAAACCATTGAAATTCCCCTAACTATAACTTGCATGCCTGCAATCCACTGCTTATGATGTCACGTATTACATCATTCATGATATGGTCAGTGACATCATCGATGACATCTCAAATGACATCACTGATGACATCACAAATTACATCATCCAGTGAATGTGGTTTTGTTCGATATTTAAATATGTATTATATATATAGCAATCTTCATTAAAGAATGAGTGGATGTATAAGTGTCTGTATGGAGCATTAAGTAGCACTGTGATTGACTGTCTAAGTGACTAATTTAGAGTGTCTCACTAAATATAACGGGATACTGATTAAACTGTGTAAATATCTGTTTCACTGTATCTCTTGTTGTGTAAACTACTACATAAGTTAGTTTCTACCTCAAAGTCTATATTACTATTAATTAGTTAAGTGAGTATCTGTATGGGATAGTGAATGTATTTGCGGTTAGGTGGGAGGTGTGCGACTGTTCAAAAATGTGTAAATAGTTTTTTTAATAGTTATATGAGTTTAATACTGCACGTGGAAACACTTGTTTGGGTGAGTGAATCTGTTTATGGGTAAGGTGATGAGTAAATATATTTCTCAATGATACATATCCAACAAAGTTGAAAAATAAAAGGCAGTGTATGTGACACTTGTTGTTTATAAATAAGTATACATAAGACTCAGTGATTGTATGAGTGACTGTATTGAAAACTGTATACCTGTAATAGTGATTTTATAACACTAAGTATAAGTTACTATCTATATGAATAAATAAATTGTTTTTATAAGTGTGTAGCTTAGTAAATGTAAGTATGATCAATTGTTTGCGTACGTGTGTAGGATGACTGCATAAGTGAGTAGGATGTGTGCTGGTGTGTAATGTTGATGTAGGTGTATAAGTATATTTGATAATATTCTATTGATCTCTGTTAGCTTGTATGAGTGAATCTATAGGTAAGTGTTTAGATGTGTATGTAGATGTCGGAATCACTTAGTGGGTTTTTACAAACTTGTATTGGTGTGTCAATGGTTTCAAACATGGTACTCCATATTTTATAAGGAGTGTCGAAAAGGTTTGCTACTGTATGATGAGGTGTATCAGACTGTCACATGGATGATGTCATTAGTGATGTCATCACTGATATCATCACTGATATCATCAGTGATGTCATTGACCATGTCATGAATGATGTAATATGTGACATCATCAGCAGTGGATTGCGGGCGCACGAGTTATAGTTAGTACAACTAACTATGACGGGGAAATTTCAATGGTTTTGTACAAGTGAAATGTCTAGCTAACTATAACACCCCTAAAACCTTTGGTTTTTTCAGTGAATTTCTAAGGTTTTTTAAATGCTAATTCCTAACTATAACAGGTCTGAAACCTATGTTTTTTTCCAGTGAATTTCAAAGGTTTTTTAAATGACAATTTCTACTTATTATGTGGACCACTTCCCCATATTTTCAACAAGAAACTAAATCTGCAATGCTACCTAAAAAAATCAGGCAATAGTTCCACTCACCAGTAACAAATTAACATCAACATTTATCTTCTGTAAGAATGTCGAACATGTACTACATGAATTACATCCAACTCACAGCCATCTTTAAAGAGCAATATGTGATAGAGTTTCTAATTATACACTTCCCACATCCAACAAAATCACAATACTCAGCGCCACGACCACCACAACCACCCCCACGGACCCCTCCCCCCTATTACCTCAGAGGCAGCGCAAAACAGGACAACAAACCTTTCCAAAATAATATATCCCATCAACAATACACTACCTTACAGAGATGTGGCAACCAAGTATGTATAAGGGAAAGAACTCGAACATCAACAATAATGTACACAACGCTAACACTACCGGTGAAATACTATACACAATTCACTATACAAATCAAAAACTTTTTAGTGTGTACATATACCATTGATATGTGTAGTGTACTGAATAGTGGACGCAACCATATTATCTCAGACACTGGGGAATATTTTGCTCATATAGCTGTGTTCAACCCCCGCCCCTTTGAAACAGAAGCGGAGTGGGTTAGTCCAACGTAAACAACGTCAACGTACAAGTATAAATAATTAGGCTACGCCTTGGGCGTGGTTCACTTCTGCAAAGAAAAGAGACTCCGCCGCAGCGAAGGTCCTCACCCTGCCACGTGGCTGCCGCCATGAGCACGTGCCTCCTTAATACAGGCCCATTCCGAACTCAACACCATAGCACCGCAGACTTATGTCTGTATCGACTTCTGCCTTCGATCTCCATTGCGGACAGCAGGGTCTACAACTTGAATTCAGCTTTGCATCAACACTACGGATAGCATTGAATCCAGCCTTGCTTTATTGAAGGCAAAGGCAATTGTACTGTGTCCTCAGATTCTGTTAACTATGACAAAATAGCATTTATCGATCTTTCTGTTGACTACTGCCTTCAATCTACACTGCGAACAACAGGGTTCACAACTTGAATTCAGCTTTGCATCAACACTATGGACAGCGTTGAATCCAGCCTTGCTTTATTTAAGGTAGAGACAAATGTACTGTGTCCTCAGATTCTGTTAACTATGACAAAATAGCATTTATTGATCTTTCTGTCGACTACTGCCTTAAATCTACACGGCGTACAACAGGTTTCACAACTTGAATTCAGCTTTCCATCTACACTACGGATAGCATCCAAGATATCCTTGATTTATGTAAGGCAAAGATTATTTTGTTAAAGGATGCCACAAAAAACATTCCTCAATGATTGTAGTGAGTTCTATTTTCAAATGTACAGTGCGATCAAAAAAGTTTATGGCTTGATACCAGTGGCGCCTAAGCACTACAGACAACATACAATTCAGTCTGGATTTATTTAAGGCAGAAAAATACTAATGTGTCGTCAGATTTTGTTAAAGTATGTAACAAAAAAAAGCATTCCTCGATGTCTGTGTCAACTACAGCCTTCGATGTACTCTGCCGACAGCAGGGTTCACAACTTGAAGTTACCTTTGCATATATACTACGGATAATAAGGAATTCAACTTTGATTAATTTAATGCAGAGACAATTGTATTGTATGTGTTTAGAATTTTTCAGATAGAATCACTATTTTACATGACGCATTCCAGTAGACAAGAGACATTATACCACTGCAACCCCCCCTGAGTTCTTTCGGTACTACTAACTCACTGCACCACAAGTCATTTCCCCGTAGCCTTATTAAAGCAGAATTCCCTAGGCAAAAAACATTGCTCCCAGTACAGCCCTCCTACATTACGCATTATCGCAGGGTACGTACAAGCTCAGCGCCAAATATACTACTAACTCAGTGCACCATGAATCATCGGAAAGAAGACTGAACACTTATGTCAGCAATGAGGCATACTATCACTTTTAAGTGGAATTCATACAGAATCCAATCGACAAAATACATTATTCCAATTACTGTACCCCGTCCCCCATACCACAAATCACCGCAGAATATGTACACGCTAAACACCAAAGGTACTAGTAACTCAGTGCCCCAAAAATGATTATCATGTGGCCTTACTAAGGCACCATTCACAACACAAAACACATTAATATCAGTACGGCCTGCCCGGACCACGCATCATCGCAGGCTCCACAGAACCTTCTTGTTTTACATACTACTAACTCAGTGTAAACATAACATCTATCAAACCCTACACACTATCCCTTTATTATGCTTCCTTGAAAAACGTAATTTATATCACTTATAGATTTAGTTCAATAATAAAATACACGCTGCATACATGCTCTATCTTCCACTTCAATCATAATTGCAGATGATGCACTCCACCCTAAGATGTACACTGCGGACAGCAGGATTTACAACTTGAATTCACCTTTGCATGTACACTATGGACAGTAGGAAATTAAACCTTGATTTATTTAATGCAGAGAGAATTATACTGTATTTATTCAGATTTTGTTAAAATAAGTGAAAAAAGCATTGTTCTATAACAGTACTGACAACTAGCTTCCATGTACAGTATGCACAGTAGAGTTCACAACTTGAATTTACCTTTTCATCTACACTACAGACAGCACTAAATTCGGCCTCAATTAATTTAAAGCAGAGAAAAAAATAGTGCTTTTGCACTGCTAGTATGTGCAAGCACATTCAATCGTTGCATTCTGTGAATTATGATAACAAAGAATGTAGAAAATTGCAGCAAAATGTACCTCCACCACCGGCAATACCAAGTACCTCTGGGACATCACCTTCAACATCGCCACCAGACATACGTCCCCATTTTGAGAAAGTCAGAATGCACTACGTGAAATGCAATCGTTTAATTTGTTATGGGGGCAATCAGTGGACCTAGTTTACCAAGCAATTGATAACCATCGATGCTAGTTTTATTTTTCACCTCTCAAATTTCATATAGTCCAGTATGCAACAGTGAATGGTTTGAGTGCAGCCCGCTCAGACAACGCATCATCGTAGGGTGAGCACACGATAAACACCACACAGACCACTTACTCAGTACACCGTAAATAATCGCCACGTGTCCTTGTTAAGGCAAAATTCAATAGTCAAAACACATTTTTACCAGTGCGGTCTGCCTGAACCACACAGGCTCCACACAAACCACACCTACTTCAGAGCGTCACAACGCATGAACCCTTTACGATAGAATGTTCTATATATTATTTCACATACAATGTTCCTACCTTTGTACAACAGAAGTCATAAACCGTTATGATTAAATATCTGTATATGATATCATGATTACTATTCTATTTGTTACCAACAACGTAATAAAATGGAGTCGAGCACACATGCCCGTACCCACTTCAACTATCTATCTGTGTCTGTGTATTTATTGTGTTTGTAAAATGCTGCTCCTCCGCCCTACCACATTATATTGTGCTATAAATAGCGTATGCAACCAACTTACCTGTGACAGTCAGTGTGGGCTATTCCTCTTTTAAAAAAATATATATATATATTTATATAGCGCAAAATCAACCCAAAACTATACCAGCTATTTACATGAGCACCATATTTACAAAACATTTTCAGGCACGCGTACATTACGTCATTACTCTACAATAATAGGATGTGCACGCAACTCCGAAACTCGAACACTAATTTCCAGCATCAAGTTGTACAGTGTAACTGAATGACCACATAAGTATATATATTTGCTGTCCTTCATGTGCCAAAAACTACAACTTAAACCTTTCACAGCCCTGTATTACTACAGCTACAACACTTCACTGAATGTACAATAAACATTCATAATCGCAGAAATACGTCATGTCTACCATATTTTTTGTATGCAACTATGAACGAATATAGAGTCAGTGATACCCCGTACCTTCCATGTTGGCCAAGTTGTGAAACTTTACAGAGATAATGACACATTCACTTTTAAGACCCGGGTGACGTCAGCACTACAAAACGGACACCGGAATAACTTAATTTCTCATATAGCTCACGACGGGACCACGCCCATAGCTCCGGAATCATGCTTCAGAGCCTCGCGCAGCACTAGCATACGTCAGGCCAGCCCACTCTACTTACGGTACCAGGAAAACACAAAAACGAAACATGGCCCAGATTTCCATCTGAGTTCCAGGTCTAGTTGTCAGAACGGCACACACACTCCCTCATGGCTGATATACACCCACACCACACCCATCCAACGCATCCGTCACTACACACGTGACCGTACCTATAAAAAAAGACGGTTCGCACGTGCTGTATGCCATTTTAGATTTGCTCCTATCGCAAGCGATGTGATCGCCCGTCCTGGAGGTTCGGACGCCTCATGTAGGGCCGAACCACCGAACAGTGGGCCCACCACCCCATGCTCTTTGGTTACTGAGTTAGTGGTACCGG
Organism: Lissotriton helveticus; assembly: GCF_964261635.1. Taxonomy (NCBI): domain Eukaryota; kingdom Metazoa; phylum Chordata; class Amphibia; order Caudata; family Salamandridae; genus Lissotriton; species Lissotriton helveticus. The sequence goes on along the minus strand of NC_136061.1, from coordinate 758,471,682 downwards.
AAGGACTGAGCGGGTGAATAACCTGCGATGATGATGATGGGAGCACGAGTATGTCGTTAGCCATAGAGATATCAATACTCCGCACCATATGTGAGACTTCTTATTGGCAGATCGGGATTACATGATGTAGAGGTGTCCTGTCCACGGAAAGGTGAGCAGTGAGGCTTGGGTGCGCATCGGAGGGAGTCGAAGGGCTGTAGCAGACTGGATACAAAAAAGCGACAAAGCGATTTAGACGAACGCAGTCCTATATAGTGTATCTAATTTCATGTATATATTTTTTTTCCGATAGCAGGAACGTTTTTATAATCGGTCAAACATCCGGAATATAAACTATACAAATACTTGCTTTTAAATGCGAGAGGGAACTTGTGTGAAAGGGCGATGTTATTTAACTCCACATTAAGATAGTAACAATTACTAATCATCACATCGTTCTTTTACTATCTTTTAGACGTAGAGCTTCAGGGTGCATTATGTCCCGGCACGTGGTGAAAAACACACTGGTGACAGAAAGGTGAGCTGCGAATATTCTTTGCAGTCACTCTCTCACTGCCTCTCTCCTTTGATTAAAAAAAAAATCACACACAATGTTAACTTCCTTTTTATCTTACAGGTTGTGTTTCATAAATTGGCGTCCCCTCTCCCCTCCCCCCCCCCCCAACACCTCTAAAACTCAACGTTCGAGGATTCTGCGATAATGCGTGGCCATCGTAACAACTTCTGAAAAAGCTGCTTCAACTCGTAGTCACCCTCTTTGAATCAGGCCAATGGCACAAGGTGAGCAAAGAAGCTTGTTTCCGAAACAACGACAGGTCATGAGTGAAAGGAGAAAGTGGGTAGTGTGCAGCAGCTTCACTGCATAGGAATGTACAATTACCTCCGGCCAATGAGAATAGATAGGTTATAACAGTTTGAAGGGCAGATGTACGAGCCCCTTCCGCCACTTTTGTGTCACTTTTAACATGGGAAAAGTGGCGCAAGGAGCTTCTAAATCTGCCTCTGACTTCACAAGAAAAATACCCACCTCCGGACTCTGCGAGTCAATGGGGTGCAACAGTCTAGATACCCAATATTGAGAACTCACCGGTATGCAGTGGGAATGCATGGGATATACTACTTTGGAAAAAAACAGTGCACAGACACCTCCCTACAGTGGAACTCATTGTAATATAGTATCCTGAGTGTACAAATAAATAAACCAAAAATATACGTGTGCATTTATATGTACTATGCTATTACTAACTCTATATACTATCTTTCAGATCACTAAACTGGAGGGTGCACTATGAAGCAGCACATCCTTGGACACACAACGGAGGCAAAAGGTGAGCTACGAGTATTTTCTCCTGTATTAACTGCTCCATTTCTCTCTCTCACACTTTTAATGTCGTTTTTTATCTTTCACTCTCTCACTCTCTCTCACATCGTTTCTCTTTTAAAGTTATGGACGCTGCTGTCCACTCTGACGTGTAGAACCAAAGCTGAGTTCAAGTTGTGAACTCTGTTGGTCACAGTGTTTAAACAAGGTAAGCAGAGGGGCCTATATATACAATCCCTCCGATTAAATGCATTAGAATTAAAAGACTTTCTTTACAAGCCCCTTGTGCCACTTTTGAGTCACTTTCAACATGAGAAAAGTAACACAAAAGTGGCGCAAGAGTCTTGTAAATAAGCCCTAAAGAATATTGTCCTGCATAATGACTTGATCTCTCACCTAATTCTGTCTCATCTCTGAATCATTTTTAAGACCTGTTCATCTGTAATGTAAATCTGACGCAGTAGGCACTTCCATACAGACACCGCTTGAACGCTGGTCTATAAGACATGTGAAATGTGTCAGGCACACTGCACACAAATAAATAAGGAAATATCGCCAAGTGTTACCTTGACTTGTAATGTTTGACCTTATTTAGTCACATCGATCTAATTTGAAACACTAATTTTCTTTTTTGTTTTGCAGATTACCTACCGTACTTCTATTGGAGTCCATATCACATTTTGTTTATTATATTGTTTTGTTAAAGTCATGTTTCTATTTATTTATTGTATTGTTATCTTTAAGTTACGTTTCCAGTTTTTTATTGTTGTTTTAATAAAAGTTAATTAAAAAAAGTATAGTTCATAAAAAAAAGTATATACGTCTTTTTTTTGGGGGTGGCGGTCCCCAATAGAAAGGATATTTATTATTTGAAGTATAATTCTGAGGCTAACTCTTTACCAGATCTTTACCAGCGTCTATAGCTACGACTAACGGTTTATATGGAAACGTTTTAAAACTCCAGCACAGTAACTTTTTCCATTAGCAACATAGTGTGTGGAACTTCTAACCTCTGTACTCACGTAAGTGTTCCCTGAACTATTACTATGGTAACAGGCAGAAAGCCGTTTGGGGGTAGGGTTGAAAGGTACTGGCTGGACAAAAAACTTTCTATTTACCCTGGATCCTCTACATGACAGAAAGGAAAGCAAAGTAAAACAAAACACTGTGTACCAGATTTACAACCCCCTTGCACCACTTTTGCGTCCAAGGCCCCACCCTACAAAATTAGAAGTGTGTGGGCCTCAACAAAGTGCCTCAAGCCCTGGGAACTACCACCCACCCGGGGATTTGTGTATTGTGGGAGGCAGGCTGCGTGGCCTTCCGCCTGGAGTACTCGAGGGCCCTGGGGACCGCCACCCCTCTTGCAGTGTCCCGGGGTGCCTACCCCCGGGACACTGCTGTTTGCTATGAGAGGGCGAGAGTCTCACGCCTTCCGTCCTCCCATAGCAAACTTAGTTTGCATTTTGAAAGACAGAGCAGTGAAATCTGTTCGCACTTTCAAAATCCAAAGCAGATTGTATTTCCACATGCAAGTTAGCATCTCCCCTTGCGGAAAACCAATGCCGGCTCCCGAAGAAAGCGGGAAGCCGGCGAGACCATGGGGGCATTGTGGTTCCCATCAAGGTCCCCAACATTTTTTATAAGACCCAGGGGATACGATCCCCGGGAATATTAGAAAGTACGGACAGGGGCTATTTTTAAATGGAAAAAGTAAAAGTTACGCACGCAGCGCTCAGTGCGGCCCCCTGGTGTGCACGCGCTGGATGCACGACTCATGATCTGGAGGGTGCGCAACTCCAGCGCCTTTGCAGCACAACTTCTACGCATTTGGGAGCCGGCATTACTTTTCCACATCAGGAGCTACTAACATACAGCTCCTCATGTGGAAAAGCAATCTGATTTAGATTTTGAAAGAGAGAACAGATTTCCTTGCTATGGGAGGGCGGGATGGGCACCCCGGGACACTGCAAGAGCCGGCCCGCCCACAATACATAAAGCCCCGGGGAGTGGTGGTCTTCGGGCTTTGGAGACCTCACAGCCCCCCCCCCGCCAGGATTTGTTTTGTAGCCCCGGGGGGTAACGGGGCCCTTAAGTGCTCCAGGAGGGGGGCCACGTAGTCCCCTCCCACAATACATAAAGCCCTGAGGGGGGATGGACCCCGCAGCTTTGAGGACCTTCGAGCCCTCCCGCCACCATTTTTTTCTTTTTAGCCCAAGGGGTGACGATCCCCGAGGCTGGGGGGCCCCTCTGGGCCCCACATAAAATGTAATAATTTTGCCCCCAGTATTTAACCCCCCGGAGACGAATTATTTAAAAAAACTCTGTTTTATTTATTTATTTTTTATGGCACAGTCCACGCACCCTACACGCACCTGCCGTTTTTTATTTTTTTTTTAAATGTGGGCCCTTGGGGTACTTCTGGGACCCCCTTAACAGGTCTAGAGGGTAAAATTATTTCTACCCTGCCCCCTTTCTCCGTTTTGCACACATATTCCACTGACTTCCTCAGCCTCGCTTCTACTGACGCACAATATGGCTGCCAACAGTTCCTGGTTTCGAATGTTCACAACTACTTGACAGCCAATCAGCATTCAGCTCGTGATCGGGACGGTGTGCTTATGGTACGATGACAATCCTCGCATCCTCCGCAGATCCACATGGATATATAAATGACTTTACTGTAATTTGCTCAGTCACTACTGAACAGATTGACATCATATAAGCAAAAGGCACAAGTCGTTACTGAGGACAGCTTCATTGCCAAATTTGGCGTAATTCCGTTCAGTCCTTCGGGCTGTAGCTGTGGCTAAAGCACCTATGGGAAATTGCATAGGGAAAACACGTTTGGGTGCCCCCTTTTTTCTCGGCCCCCACTTGACCAATCACCCCGAAACTTTCAGGATAGGAGCGTACCAGGGCTGGCCAAAAGATTGTAGAATTTTTCAAAGATTCATCAATCGGCACCAAAGTTATTGGGAATAGAATGTTGCGGATTTCCTATGGATAATAGGTCCTATCTATAACTACTTACTGGCGACCGCCAGTAAGTTATATACATATATATATATATTTTTTTTTTCTTTCCAACAGTCCATAGACCACTCGGACACCTTCTTGTGCAAAAAATTTATAGATTTACTGGCAAAAACAACGCGATTCAGCAATTAAGCCTTGTTCACGCTTTAGAAAATAAATGCTCACAATCGCCACATTTTTAAATCATGCGGTCAATACAATAGACATAGGGCTACCTTTCACGTGCATCCCAGATGTAAACTAATATTGCGGCCATTTTGGAACAGTAGAAACAAATCAAATACAGGATGTATCCTCAATGTTATATACAAAAAAAATCAATATATACGTATACAAGGTAACTCAGATTATTAACATATATACATATTGGTAAATGCCTTGAAAATGTTGCGTGCATTCAAAAAATAAAAATAGAAATAAAATAAAAAATATATAAATCATACCCCTATGCGTGCTTTATAAAACCAATAGTTTGGCTTTATGGTATGCCAGTGAGACCCTGTGTATTGCATCGAGCTCAATACCCTTAAATATATGGGTTTGCTGCTCAGCGCAACTGAATAATCTATTTGAACACTTGGGTACAAAATAGAAGTTACGCCCCAGTCGGCTCCATACAGCTGATGCCATTGACACTATACAATATATAATGCACCATGCTAACATGTAAATACGTGAGATTGTAGAATATCATTACAGCAATTAAGTCTTGCCCCAGTGGGCTACAAATCTCCTTGTGATGCGCATTCAGCGTACTGATTAACCTCTCGCCCTAGTGGGCTGGTTTTCGATAAACGGCCACATTTCCAACATCTTGGTATATATAAGCACATATATTTTCAAAATTAATCTCATTACATATATAATGAAATGAACCCCTAAAAAAGTCCAAAGTGTTACACTTAAAGCCACGTTGATTGTATAGGCATATAAATAAATATATAAAATAAGAGAGAGTGAAGCGCACTGGCAGAGACAGCTAGTAAGTAACCTAGGGGAAATGTTGTGAATCATGATATATACTGTTGATGATCCGTTTTGGTCATGGGTGGTTCAAAGATTAGTATGGTACATTACTACTGTTGAATATATCAATCTGTCGATGGACGGGACAAAGTGAGTTCTTTATATTAAGATGGGCTGTATACAAGTGCAGCGGGTGCAGTCTTCAATCAATCAAACAATCAGTCATTTGTTAAGCGCACTACATACCCGCGAGGGTCTCAAGCTGCTGGGGGGAGGTGGGGGCAGCTACTGATCGAACAGTCAGGTCTTTAGTGTCCTCCTAAAGGTCAGCAGGTCTTGGGTCTGTCGTAGGCTCAGTGGGAGGGTGTTCCATGACTTGGTGGCGAGGTGGGTGAAGGATCTCCCGCCGGTGATTGTTCTTCGGATGTGCGGGACGGTGGCGAGTGAGAGGTCGGCAGAGCGTAGCTGGCTGTTGGGGGTGTAGGAGGAGAGCCGTCTGTTGAGGTAGGCTGGGCCAGTCTTTTGGAGTGCCTTGTGTGCATGTATGAGGAGCTTCAAGGATATCCTCTTGCTGGCGGGGAGCCAGTGCAGGTTTCTCAGGTAGGGGGTGATGTGGCCGTGTCGTGGTACATCAAGGATCAGTCGTGCCGAGGCGTTTTGGATGCGTAGAAGTCTATTGATGAGCTTGGTCGGGGCTCCCGCGTAGAGGGTGTTTCCGTAGTCGAGTCTGCTGCTGACGAGGGCATGGGTGACTGTCTTTCTTGTATCTGTCGGGAAACATCTGTAGATCTTGCGGAGCATGTGGAGGGTGTTGAAGCAGGAGGAGGAGATGGGGTTGACTTGCTTGGTCATTGAGAGCGTTGAGTCGAGGATGATTCCCAGGTTGCGTGCGTGGTCGGTGGGGGTTGGGGATGCCCCCAGTGCTGTTGGCCACTAGGAGTTGTCCCAGGCTGACGGGTTGGAGCAGAGGATAAGGACCTCCGTCTTGTCTGAGTTCAGCTTCAGGCGGCTGATCTTCATCCAGGCGGCGACGGCCTTCATTCCTTCATGGAGGTTGGCTTTGACGGTGATGGGGTCCTTGGTGAGGGAGAGGATCCGTTGAGTGTCGCCTGCGTAGGAGATTATGTTGAGGTCGTGCTGTCGGGCGACGTGTGCAAGCGGGGCCATGTAAATGTAAAACAGTGTCGGGCTGAGGGAGGATCCTTGGGGGTACGCCGCAGATGAGCTCGGAGGCTTCGGAACGGAATGGGGGAGGCGAACGCTCTGGGTTCTGCCGGAGAGGAAGGAGGTGGTCCATTCCAGGGCCTTGTCTCGGATCCCTGCGGCGTGGAGGCGTGCGCGTAGTATGCGGTGGCAGACGGTATCGAAGGCGGCGGAGAGGTCTAGGAGGATGAGTGCTGCAGTCTCCCCGCTGTCAAGCAGGGTCATGATGTCGTCGGTGGTGGCGATGAGGGCGGTCTCGATGCTGTGGTTGCTGGGGAACCCTGACTGGGAAGGGTCCAGGATTCTGTTCTCTTCGAAGTATCGGGTTAGCTGTCTGTTAACGATTTTCTCGATGACCTTGGCCGGGAAGGGGAGCAGAGAGATGGGTCGGAAGTTCTTGAGGTCTCTTGGGTCTGCCTTGGTTTTTTTGAGTAGGGTGTTTATCTCGGCGTGTTTCCAGCTCTCTGGGAAGGTCGCAGTCTCAAGGGAGAGATTGATGACGTTGCGTAGGTGGGGTGCGATGGAGCTGCTTGCTATGTTTAAGACGTGGTGCGGGATTGTGCTCATGGTCTTGCTGTTCATGTCCTGATGGGTAAGCCACAATGTTACTGTTGAGATGTGTCTAATGTCAAAGTGGCAAAAGAGAACAAAAGTAATGAATTTTGCTTAGGCACTCGGTAAGTTTATAGATAACGACTGTAAAATTATTTTATTTTTTAAATCCATTGGGAAGGTCATGTGGAAAGAGTTCAATTTCTTTGTACTTTCGGACCAAACAGGGGCATGGCATCTGCAACATAGAAGGTCTCCAAATTCATTTGGGAAGACATACTCCTCTGTCCAATAAACGCCTGTGGCCATCTTAAATGAAACACAGAAATTCACCAAATAGATATGCTTCCTTCAGCAAAAAACGGCAAGGCAACCAGCAAAGCTCTCAAAAGAGATGTCACATAGTAGGCCCAGAGATCACGCATATCAAAATATGTACTTTATGGAAAGGCTAGACAGCACAATTTTGTTTCTTCTCTTTTCCAAATTAATTCCTCAATGATTTTTAGGATCTCCAGGACACATTTTAAGGCATTAAAGCGGACAATATGATAAAGAGGACAATATGATAAAAAGGAAGAATCACCTAAACACAGGGTCAATTTGTTATAGTTACCAAAGAAGCTGAGATCGCACGGATAGTAGGTCAGTACTGCCTCACTACTAATTGCTTACAACAAACAATACTGCCTTACATTGAATGCAGATGCCTATAGTGGACACTCTGATTACCAAGGGCCTTTTGAGGACACAGGTGTCACCAATTCATTCAGTGTTCTTCTTGTCATGAGTCATCTTTTATTTTGGCAGTGGGAACCACAAGGGTCTACTGCGCCTCATCTCGCACAGCATTTGCGCACTCTCATTCCGAATCTTTCCATGTTACTGACAGCCCTCATCATCCCGAAGTTGCTTTTTTTAACGTGTCTTGTTTTCCTGTAAAATTGACATATATACCCACTTGCTGGTGTTCCTGCCTACGCACTGAGTATCTCAGAGCGCTCTTCTACCTAGGCATTACATCTGGGAAACTGTGAGAGATAGTTTAAAAAGTTTCTCGTATGCCTTGATGTCAAATGGCCCAGTTCTATGACAATTGCAATAACCACGTGTCTCTTTAACGTTATTAACAGCGTTGTATGACTTCTGGTGGGTGAGCATAGCTACAGTGATGAAAGTCATTTAGGTGGTTTGGAGGCTACTACCTTAATCAGTAAACAACAGTTCCAGACTAATTGCAGTAAATTACACAAGAGGCTGATGCTTTCAGTACACACTTCTCATGCAATTTTTTTGTGGAGACTGACTCTCTGGAATTAACAAATGTCTGGCTGAATAAAAGAGACGTAATGGGTCAGTTTTAATTTTCGAAATAATCCGCTTATTTTATACATTAAATTATTTCGAATTTAAAATTAATTCACTAAACTCTACTTTACAAGGCAAATTCTCTTATACTTAAAAAATACGGTACCCGAGCATGTAATTAAAATCAAAAAAGTACCACAAAATTCTTTAAACATAATTTTCATCTAATCACAATCATAATCCATAAATTAGGTAAAAAAAGGCTCACTCGCAAACTCAAACATTCTTAATAGTTTTTAATGTACTTATCTTGCTCAGAAGCAGCAACAAAAGAGGAAGAAGATGGAGGACACAGAGCTTTTATATAGATTGGACAATCTTTTGATTGTAATGTTTTAGAGTTCCATTCTGGGAGCTTTTAAGTTGTGTGGTGCTGCTCAGAAGAAGCATAAAACATAATGCATAATGCTAGCCTCCTGTCTTGGCATAACATTTCCAAAAGGAAAAAGAAAAGAGAACACAAGATGGATTGACAGATGCCAAAATATGATGCTATAAGGATGCATATAACATTTATGCTGTGAATGCAAGATATGATCTTGTAGATAGGAAGTCAGGTAGCCAGTCAAGTAGAATATAAATCACAGGTTTATTGAAGACATTGTAGTTAGGTTATATGTTATAAGTACAATGCAAAATAAGCTCTTGTAGATAGAAATTCAGGTAGCCAGTCATGTACAGGTTTATTGAAAAAGTTGTAGTTAACCTATAAACTAACTGCTCAGCCCACTCTCTCCAATTGACACTCTTACAGATCACACACACACTGGCTGAACAGCAAGGCACTGAGATACTATGAGGAGATGTATTGGAACAGCAGGTTACAACGCATCTCCTCGCCTTAGAAATTAAATGAAATTACAATAGACCATAAGATGGAACACAAAACAATAAAAAGTCCTATTAATATCTAAACTCATAAGTATCATGACAGTTGATCACAATTACACTCATAAATTATGAAGACAGTTAAATACAATTACCACACCTCCAACTGCACACTTTCAGAAATACAGGCAAATTCCACAGGGTGTAAGATTGAAAGTAACCAATCAATACGTCCTCTATATATTCAAATGTTATATTAATAAAATGTATTGCGCGCATGGAATACCCGGAGGTGTCTTGGGCTAAGACTGTAGTAAGCCCAGGGTGTAAGCTACTCATTCTGAAAAAGCAATGTTTAAAGGTCCTTTCTGAAAGAGTTGAGTGAGCGAGCGTTTCTGATGTCAAATGGAAGCTTATTCCATAGTTTTACTGTGCTGCACAAGATGCTACAGAGTGACCAGGTAGACTGTTACTACCAAGTTAAGTAGAACCTTAGACAAAACACCTTTGTTCACGGGCGATCTATTTTTACTTTCTTTAAAAACTTTCTAAAGGCCTGCCGCTTCCGTGAGTGTAAAAATAACAGCTTCATTTCGATTCAGATCAGAACTTGTTTCCGAAAGAGTTAGACACCGTAGTTCAGCTTGCCATGCTAAGCCGAGCGAGACCAACCGTGTTTAAAGAAAGGAAAAATAGATCACCCGTGAACACAACATCGTGTACACCGAGATATCACTGAGAGTGTCCTTTGGTGCCTTGAAGCCTCACCATTTGAACAGTAGGATCATCACCCCATTGACTATACAACTCTTGACTCATTCAAAGCAAACAATCAGTTTCTCAAGACCCAGTCCGAGTCCTGAGGAGAACTCCCCAGCAAGTTGGGGTTAGAAATGCGTTGGCTCCAGAGTATGGGTTAACAGGGCGTGCCTTGAGGGAATCAGTATGAATTTTTGTTCCCCCCTTTAGACAACACCTGTTGTAATTGTGTAACCCTACTACTCACGTCATAGGCAAGACAGTAGGCGTAAGCCTTAGTGATAAACAAGACAGTGTCCCCCTAGTGCTAGTTTGTAAATAAGGACTGGTCATTCACACTATTTATACGTGTTTATGTATGTTTACTTTTGTCTTGAACCTTTCACAATGTGTCTAATCACAAATGTGTTGTTTTAATGTGTTCATATGCATTTTTTATGTGAATGTTTCACACTCACAATGTGCATCCGAATGATGTGTTGTCCATCTCTTGACATGAAATGAATGGTACAATTTTGTTCTTAAAAAAGTCACATAGCTGGTGGGAGGGGTTTATTTTTTCTCTTTTTGTTTCTATGGCCTTTTTCTTCGCTCTTTTGGTTTTCCCTTTCCTTTTTCCTTTTTCTGCGTTTGGGATCAGTTTATTGTGTTGGTCTCTAAGTGTTCATTGATTTGTCGTATTCTGTGTCTGAGCTGTGGTTGCGCTTTAGGTAAGACCTGGGCGGGCGTTTAATCGGTATTTACAGTAATTGTATGCGTGTATATCCTGTTCTTTGACAAAGTACCCATGCCTTATTTGTGATCGTCTTAAATCCTGCAAGAATTCTTGTCTGGCCCGCCCATACTATGACTATACTTTACGGCTCGGCACCTGGTCCCCACATTCCTTTATGTTATATTGCAGCTTTTTATGTTCCTGATGTCATCCTGTTTAAAATAAAATTGAACCTCACTTATCCGGAAATGTGATCGCTGTATGCCATATTGCTGTGTCTTTAACGTGCTGCCGTGCCCCCGGGATGTCCGGCTGAATAGAGGTGTACTCTTCTACGTCAATAAAGGTTTAAAAAAAAAAAAAAAAAAGTCACATGCCTAAGTGAAATAAAGCATGTAGACTTTAGAACTGTGTGTCTAAGGTTCTATTTAACTTGGTAGTAACAGTCTACCTGGTGACTCTGTTTGTTTGACAATATTGTAGTGGTACAGGCCAGGTAGTGAGAGGACCCAAACCTTGTTTGTTCATATAGTTCAAGATGCTACGGCCTCCTCAGCATGAGGTTCGGATCCTTAGAACCCTCATGAGCCTGTCACCTGAAGAGCACAGTTGCCTGACTGGGTGATACCTGGAAAAGAGATTTTTGAGAAACATTGGTCCGGTGTTGTTTAAAGCCTTGTAAGCTAGGCATAGCGCCTTGAACTTAATACGATGCACCACCAGGAGCCAGTGAAGTCAAACACATAATAAAAAAATATCAGGACCAGCGAACTACTAATCCCATCCATTGCACACACTTAATCCATAACCACTGAGTAAGGATTCTTGCATCATTAGAGTGCAACACACATGCCCCTTACAACATCTCCTTAACCCCTTAGGAAGGATCATCTTAAATTCTAGATTGCACTACACTCACCCTATACTGCATACCCCTTCAGGCTTAGCGTTCATCCCCTACTGCTTACAACAACAGGACCAGGGTTAAATAGACACTTCACCCACCCCCTACTGCATACAACAATAGGACCAGGGTTATGTACACAAAGATAGGCTGAATCATAACCACTAACCTCTTCATCCAGATTCCTAAGTCATAACTACACATAAGACACTAGCATACACAATGAAACTTCAGCACAGCATTGAAAAATATAATCAGGCAGCAAATGAAAATTCAGCATGGCATTGAGATATAGTCAGGGGGCATATATTCTGCCAAACTCAGCAATATTCAGTTAGGCAGCAAAATATTCTATGATAAGACCCAGTTTTTAGAACATGATATTACCTGGGAAGAGATAGATACTGCGCTTTTATCTCTTGCCACTGGTAAAGCCATGGGACCAGACGGGATACCATTAGAATTTTATCGGATGTTTAGAAATGTGATAAAACAAGACTTGCTAACAACATTCTTGATAGCACAGAAAGGAGATACCCCTCCATCTTGGGCCGAATCGACCATCATGGCATTTATAAAAAAGGATAAACCTCCTATAGATCCAGCCTCCTACAGGCCGATATCGCTTATAAATGCCGATAGTAAAATCTTTTCTAAAATTTTAGCAACTCGGCTATCTACGGTAATCTCAACTATAGTATCTCGTTGGCAACATGGGTTTATACCCAAAAGAGACACTACTGATCATGTTCGTAGAGTAATCACCCTGCTTGACTGGGCAGAAGGTACAAACACATCAATGGGGGTTACTCTTTTAGATGCCGAAAAGGCGTTTGATCGAGTGGCCTGGACCTATTTATGGGATTTATTAGCTTTCAAAGGGCTCGGTCCAGGTATGATGAGATCACTGAAAGCTCTGTATAATACTCCTACATCATCTATTAAAATTGGAATAAATAAATCAACTATTTTTCCTATTTGCCGGGGTACCAGGCAGGGGTGCCCTGTCTCTCCTTTGCTCTTTGCAATCTACATTGATGTTTTCTTAAATAAATTAAATAATGAACATGATATCACACCGGTGGTAGCAGCAGGCATACATTATAGGGCACTTGCATACGCTGACGATGTGGTCGTTCTTACCACTGACATAGCTAAAGCAATTCCAAAGATAGAAGATCTGGCTAATCAATTTGGTGCCTTCTTGGGCTACAAATTAAATATGGCTAAGACGCAAATTCTATTTACCGGCCAAAATCCTCCATTACTTAACAATATAGTTCCCGTCGCAACATATCTGGGTATTAAGATCACCTCACCAGTTTCACAAATTCCTGAAATAAATATCTTACCTATGATAAAGAAATCTAATATTCTTCTTGAGCGCATTAGTCATTTACACCTTTCTTTATATGGCAGAAATAATGTCATGAAGATGATGATTCTCCCTAAATTTTTATATTTATTTCGTTGTATCCCTTTAGAATTCTCTATGCTTATTTTCAAACAGTTGGAGAAAATGACAGGAAGATTTCTCTGGGATTACAAGCGACATCGAAGAGCCTATCAAAAAATGATAATCCCAAAAGATAGGGGTGGCTGGGGTATACCACATTTCTTTTATTATTACTTATCAGTATTGCAGTTCATCTCTCCCCTAATAATTAGTGAAAAGGCTCCGATCTTAGATTCCCACTCTCCATCTATTTACGAATTGATTCTGGGGACTGAGGCTAAGGGCTGCTTACTAAAATTTGTTGAGCCCAGTTACCACAAAAAAACTAAATTTAAAATTGTAAAAGCTGCTTTTAGGGCTTGGAGATTCATTAAACGAATCTTTGATATCCCCAGAATTACGAGATATACTCCCTTGACTTCCTCTCATATTTTTCCATTTGTGGGTATAGACAGTACTATGAAAAGATGGCGTAACTTTGGTATTACCCAGTTCAGTGACCTCTTACAGGATAATAAACTTTTATCATTTACCGAACTCCAAACAAAATATAAACTTACTAATGCTGATTATTTCAAATACCTACAGTGGCATAGCTACTATAATACATTATCAGAGCGAGAACGAACATCGTTACAAAGAATTTCCTTTATTGACTCTCTGTATCAAAGAAGGAAAATTGGCTACTTTTATAATCAGTTGTTGTCTAAACATCCAGATGATATACTGTTTAGACAAAATTTATGGGCTGAAAAATTGGGATCAAACACAATTAAGATGGAGGAATCCATTCATTTGGCTAATTCTATTCTGTTTTCAGGAAGAAGTAGAACTCAACATTACATGGTGTTATATGATCTTTATTATACACCAGCTAAAATCTCAAAATGGGGCTCCTCAGTTGGTACTGCTTGTAATAGATGTGGCCTACACGCAGCGGACTCTGTACATATGTTTTTTTCATGTCCACATTTAAGTAGAACTTTATTAGAAATTCAACATACTTGGAGTCCCTGTAATACTTACGTCAGAGCTTGTTCTGATAGGAATCTCTGCTATGCCTATGATAGACGATCACAAAAAGCTGTTATTTATCTCTGTTGGGATTTTTCGCTCTTGTGTGACGCAGGATTGGATCAGCTCAGATCCACCCTCATTCTCTTCTTGGCAAGGGCGCTTGCTGGCAAGATATATTATGGAACGTGCTATATATACTACGAAAGGACGCAAAAGAAGGACAATGGGAACTAAAATTTGGGAACCGGTAAAGCGTTGGATGGAGGGAGAAACCGGATCAGTAGTCTAGTTAATTAATCTTATTGACGTTGACGTAAGTCTCTACCCCAAACCCCTCTGCACAGCACCCACTGAACTAAAAAACCATGCTACACTGTCATCCTTTGCCACCTACTCGGAAGAAGAAATTGGTAGACTGCTCAGAACTGTGAAACCAGCCAACCACCTCACGGACCCCCTTCCTGCCAACGCGGTCAAAGACCTTACCCCGTCGCTCCTTCCACTCTGGACTAAAATTATCAACAGCTCACTTCAACAAGGGACCATCCCCGACTCCCTCAAAGTTGGACAAGTCACACCTCTACTAAAGAAACCTACAGTCGACCCCTCTGATCTAAATAATTACCGTCCCATTACCAATATTCCGACTCTTGCCAAATTGCTGGAAAAATGCGCACAAACTCAATTGACTAGACACATTAATCAGTTTGATCTACTTAACCCTCATCAATCAGGCTTCAGAGCGGACCACAGTACAGAAACTGCTTAGATTCACATAATTGACGACGCCCTCCAAATCCTGGATCAAAACGATACATGCCTCCTTATCCTTCTTGATCTCTCTTCTGCATTTGACACCGTCAAACATGAGAACTTACTCGAGCTCTTACACACAAGAATGGGTATATCTGGAACTGTGCTCAAGTGGTTCACGTCCTTTCTACACAACAGAACGCAGAAATTCAAGAGTAACAACTTGATGTCTTCTCCAATACCGGTATCGCTAGGCGTCCCACAAGGATCCTCCCTATCCCCAACTTTGTTTAACCTAGTGATGGAACCTCTCACCACCTTGCTACAAGCATCCAATGTTCAATTCCACATGTACGCTGATGACACCCAACTTTATCTCAAATTACAATCACCCAAAGACATTATGCTCTTGAATTCAACGATCAGAAGCACCCAATCATGGCTGGCTGCTAATCATCTCAAACTCAATGCTCTTAAAACAGAGTTCCTCTTGATCTCACCTCCTGCGAAGATCACTACCACTCAAATCTGGCTTAAACACCTAACCGCACTCAATGTGCATCCAACCATCGTGGACTCAGCAAAATCTCTAGGCATAACACTTGACACCAACCTCAACATGCAGGAACACATCAACAAAGCAACTAAGGGGGCGAACTACCAGATTAATATCTTAAGGAAAATCAAACCCTTCCTTCCAGCCAAAGATTTCCAAACTGCGGTACAAGCTCTAGTCATCCCTCGAATAGACTACGGCAGCATCGCCCTCTGTGGTCTCCCCCTAACTACCACAGCACCCATAAGAGCTTCTCTAAACGCCGCAGCGAGACTCATCACCGGATCAAAAAAACACTCACACATTTCTCCTGACCTGAGAGCCCTGAACTGGCTGCCTTTTGAAGCCAGAATACATCTGAAAATCTCCTGCATCACGCACAAGGCTGTCCACCTGAGCTCACCCGGATATCTCGCCCAGAAGCTGACGATTTCCGGTGGCTCTAGAAACACTAGAGGCACAAACAATTTCCTGCTAAAGCCCCAAAGATTCCGCAAGGAAAAAACGTATAAACGCTCCTTCTCAGGAATGGCACCCAGGATTTGGAACTCACTCCCCCCTGAAATCAGGCTCATCTCCTCTACCATACTTTTTAAGAAAGAAGTAAAAGCTATCCTCATGGCTAAATACACTTGAACTATTACTGGGGATGATTTTACAGTCGCTGTACAACTCAGCTCTACTGATCTTTTCTGCATTTTTGTATGACTCGTGTTACTGACCTGCCTGAGTGTTTACGCTATCAACTATTTGTACTTGTTTCATTATTGTTGTATCTGGCTGACTATGCTCCCACATGTACCTTCCCCACCCCTATTGTTATTTACTCTCACGCTGTTCCTTTCGTCTGTAAAGCGCTCTGATATCTGCAAAGATCTTGTTCGCGCTATATAAAACTTTCAAAATAAATAAATAAAATAAATGAGCCAAATCTGATGCGTATTCAATGTACAATCTCTTTTTTCCCCTTTTTTTTTGTCTCTTTTCTGCCATGGTATTTTATTTGTTTTTTTTTCTTTTATCACTTTTCATGCAATGCCTACTGTATATATGATGTATTCTCTACTGCTTTTGTCTAATTTTACGCTGCCTTTTTTTGTAGCTTACTAACCTATGCTTGTAACCTGATCAACTCGCAATAAAAATAAATAAAATAAAAAAAAGGACCTAAAGTCCTCCACCCTGATGAGCGTTCACTGACCAGAAAACACACACAGAACTTTGAAGCTTAGAGGCATTTTACAGTTCTTAAGGAGCTCAGTTGAATGTCACAAATGTATACATCACCAAAACTACAAAGCACTGGCATGCACCTATGTCCTCGGACTGAGTCCTGGTACAAATCACCCCATAGAACTTCAAGCCTTCAACCACACTCAGCTGACAAGAAAGCGTCAATACACCCCATTCCAATTCCAGATAAGGCTGGTGTATCGCTGGCCAGGAATGCGCCCATACGTTCACAAAAACCACAGTGTGGTTTAGCCTCTCATAATAACATTGCACGCCGCTTTGATGTATTTCCATAAACAATGATGCAGACATTGTTGATTCCCACTTGGTGTTGACTTGCAGATAATATGCGGACTAGTCTTTTGTTGCACCAAACCCGTCACTCTTAGTGACCCTCTTCGTGTTCCCAGGCATGCTGATTACAAAGTCATTGTTGCACCACTAGCATGCCCAGGATACAGGTCCCTCACGCCTAGGAGCTCGCTCTTGGGATTTAAGACGAGGCAATAACAATTCCGCACACTCACACCCCCACTACATCAAGGCTTGCCCTTAAGGTTGAGGCTATAAGCCATTGAACAAATGTGCGCACATTGCCCAAAACACTCCAATAACACCACATACGCAGCACTAAAAATTGCACACTGCTATAACACGACTGATTTAAATGCCCATGACTGATTTATATGCCCTGGGTCATCGCACACACGCTTCTTGATATACATACACATACACGTGGATGGACATCACACCAGCCTCGTAGCCTATTCAAATAGTTGTGCTTTCACTGTCACTGCCCACCAAACTCATCACTTGTATTCAATGGAAGTAAGAAATGTGATAAAATCCGTATAAGGTACAGAATCCTACCAGCCACAGCAGACCTGGCTCAACAACGACTTTTTGCCAGCACTCTCTAAACTTGTGATCAGCTTTGTTCATCTGTGTGCACGTTTTCTAACTCTGTACACCTGGAGATTAATACACAATTTCTTTAGTATCCATAGCCCATTCACTCAGGCAAAACAGGTCTTGTTCTGTGTATAGTTAAGTAGACCACCCACTCAGTCTGCAGGCTGTCTGAAGAATTAAGACACTAGTGGGGTTCAGTAAGTCTACTTTCCTCTCCACGTGTCTCTTTTCTTATCAATTCTTCAATATCTTTTCTCCGTAAGTTTACTTACTCTTCAACAAGTCAAACAAAAACAATGTTATTATTTGGGGGGGGGAGATTTTAACTTTACTCTGTGCCCCCAAAGTAGCAAACACAACTGCGGTCTTTTAGACGAGCAAGGACTTCCAATAACTCATTTTTGCCACACAAGGATTGGAGAACAATTAGACGAGGCTATAAGTACCTTGGATTTGGGATTGGCAACTGATTTAGTGTCCCCCTCAGTTTCCCTAACAAGTACTTATAACGGAAGAGGCGCAGAGAGTATTATAGATTTTATACTCATCACAATTACAGCTGCGACCCGTATCGTAAACTTTACTACCCACGATGTCTCTATTAGCGACCATTTTCCGATCAGCGTATCCGTCACACTGCCAGGTATCAACCAAAGGCAGAACTTGGGGCACACTAATACTCTTGGTACACTACGCATGGAGAGAACTAATGGTTATTGCCTTAAATGGGAAAAAAATTGACCCACTAGTGATACCACCGAGGTGGTAAGTAAATCCCTTGAATCAATAAATAATTGTCTGAACCCCAATGCCACTGATGCAGAGGTCCTAAAGAGTTTCTCAACAATAATAGAGACAGTAAAGGGAACTCTCTATAGGGAACTAAAAGATAACCCACCTAAAAACCAAGGATGGTTTGATAAGACGTGTTCAAAAGCCCATTCCAACTTAAAAAAGGCATTACACAAACTACCGAGGGACAAGCAGGAAATCATCTCTGCTAGAAGGGTATATAGCGAGGCGATAAAGAATAGGAAATCTGAACTCAAGAAAGTTCTTTGGACCCAGCTGCACAACAGCTGTACCCTTAAGAACGACACCACTTTTTGGAAGGTTATTAGGTCACCCTTCCTTGCAGATAATAACAACAATGATACTATAGATATGGCGATCGAGGAGGCAGCATGGGTCAAACACTACTCAGGTATTTTCGGAATCCCAAATCCCCAGGCACCATTTAACAATAAAGAGGCTGCTGAACCATCGTTACCTTACTCAGTCTTCCCGATCGCACTGGGTATTTCCATTGACGAACTAGAATCGGCCCTCACAGCAAGTAAAGGTGGTAAGGCCCCAGGGCTGGACGGAGTCCCAGTGGACCTCTATAAATATAATATGGAATTGTGGTCTCCGATTTTGACGAGAGTCTTGGAGGCTTCATGTGCTACGGGCCTACCTGACTCTTGGTCAGATTCCATTCTGGTACCAATTTTTAAAAAGGGAGACCGCAAATCGCCATCATGTTACAGACCTATCTCATTATTAGATTCCCTAGGTAAGGTAAGCAGGCCGCGTTATTCTTAATCAAATGCAGATCTGGGCTACAGATAATGGGAAACTCTCCGACATACAGTACGGTTTTAGAGAAGGACTGGGTACCATTGACCAAGTATTAAATCTCTCTCTCTTAGTAGGCAAATATGTGACGGCCAAAGGAGGGAACCTCTAACTAGCATATGTTGACCTTACAGCAGCCTTCGATTGCGTCAGCCACTCCAAGCTATGGGGCATATTGGAGGAAATGGAGGTTGAGTCCCCTATAATAAATTTCTTACGGGAATTATATACTAGGGCCACCGCAAGGGTCAGGTTCGGCACCAGGGGGGAACTCACGGCGTCATTCGGAGTACAGAGAGGAGTCCGACAAGGATGTGTCCTGGCCCCCTCTCTTTTTACCCTTTATACCAACGGGTTGGTACACGCTATGTTACAGGGGTGCCAGGACCTACCACTGATAAAAGGTCGACCAATTCCGGCCCTCCTGTACGCAGATGACGGCATGATCCTCGCACGTACATCTGTCGAACTTCAACATGCAGTGGTAAGATATCACAGTTTCATGGCGAACCTTAACATTAATATCAAAAAACCTTCATCATGTCTATAGGCAGGGGCCGCAAGAAAGTTAGGGACATTTTTGTTGAAAATGTAAAACTTGAATCAACAAAAACGTACTCATACCTTGGAGTCTTGATCGACGATAAGTGCACTTGGAAGCAGGCCATTGAGATAAGGAAGTTGCACTTCACAAGGGCCACATCAGCTTTAGCCAGCTTCACACAAAGTTTGGGTGGTAGACCACCGACGGAACTGATAAAAATTTACAAAGCTAAATGTATCAGCGTAGCAACCTATGGAGCGGCGCTGTGGGGTAACAGGAAAATTGAAGACCTACAGAAAGCCGAGAATAGCTTCCTAAGATTCTTACTTGCTGTCCCCCGAAGCTCCTCAACATATAACTGCCATCTAGAGCTTGGTCTCACATATTTAACTGACATAATCAGGCTTCAACCGATGCTTTTATGGCACCGCATCTGGTCCTCCGAAAAAACCGCCCTCACTCGAAGGCTGATAGAAGATTGCTTTCTACTAGAAAACAGGGGCAAAATTAAATGGCTAACGTACATTAAAAAATTCCTTCAGCCGGATTTCGCTCTATGCGGACGATATACTGTTGTACTTGACGTCGCCCCGGAAGTCGTTAATAGTTTTGTTTGATGTCCTTACATATTTTGGTAAAAATTCCGGCTTAGTTATTAACTGGACTAAATCTTATTTATATGTCCTTTCGGGTGAAGTCCCTCATTTGCCGCGCGATTGTCCCATCCAGGTTGCGCAGGCGGGTTTTAAGTATCTTGGGATATATGTGTCGCTGAACCCGACTGTCCGATACAAACAGAATTTGCTCCCACCTCTGAACCGGTTGAAGCTGGATGTGGTGCGCTGGCGCAAACTACCGCTTTCGCCACTCGGCCGTGCGGCGCTTTTTAAGATGATGTCATTGCCACGCTTTCTATACGCTCTTCATAACACCTTTGATGTAATCCCTGCGACTTATTTTCGGGCTATTGAGAGTCTCCAGAGGAAGTTGATTTGGGACGGGCGTTCGCGTATTGCCCTTGCCAAGCTGACGCTACCATGGTACGATGGCGGTATTGCTCTCCCCGACATTAAGCGATATTACTGGGCGTCTCAATTAGGGGCCATTAATCATGGTATGTATGGCCCCGGGTTGAACCCTGCTTTTGCAATGGATAGGTGGTTGTTGCCGGGGGGAGATTATTATAGAGCGCTTTACTCCAAACTAGATGGAGGGAGACTCTCGGGACCCACAAAGATTGCAGTACGGATATGGCACTGCGCAAACAGTGCGATGGGTTGGAAAGATCAACTGACCCGGGCGACTCCGCTTTTTGCTTCTGAGAGACTGGGTAGCTTGTGGAAAACGAAAGGATTTGAGAAATGGGATATGATTGGGATCAGTAAGGTGAGTGACCTCTGGGTCAAAGGCAAGTTTAAAACTTTTGAGGAATTGCAAGTAGAGTTCCAACTTGGTAAGAGGGAATATTTCCAATATGCCCAGGGCCATCATGCTTTGCGGTCGGTTTTTCCAGAGAGTGCAAGTATCCCGGAATCCTCTCCGCTTGAGGATAGAATACTAGACGGTCATGTGCCGGATAGCACTATTTCTTTGATATATAAAAAGCTAATCAATGGTAGAACTGACTTGTTAGTGCCCCTCTGGGACGTTTGGACCCGAGACGGTCTTGAATTATACGACGAGGATTGGCAGTCCGCGATCTCTTCTCCTAAGGAGGTCGTGATCCCGGCCCGTCTCTGGTTAGTGCAACTTAAAATTCTGCACAGAGTCTATGTGACTGGTCCCCACTTGATTAGAATGGGTTACTCCACAGATGGTCTTTGTAAGCGTGGTTGTGGGTTGCTTGGGACTTTTTTGCATATAATTTGGGAGTGTCCCGTGGTTGCTACCTTCTGGATTGGGGTGCACAATAAAATTGGAGAGGCTACCGGTGTTTCTCTACAACCTGAGGCTAGACGTTGTCTCCTGAATGTCTGGGAACCAACTGATTATAATGTCGCACAGACGCAGTGGGCAACCCTGGGAAATATGGTTGCTAAGAGAGACATAGCACAGTTGTGGGGTTCCCAGAGGCCACCCACGGTCGAGGCTTGGATGGAAAACATGGATTGGTGCATGTTTAGGGAGAAGACGGTTTATGTGGCACGAGGGCGACCCAGGAAGTGGGGTAAGGTCTGGAGTCACTGGAACACTTACTGTGGGGATATTTGCACTCCTCCTATTTTGGATGTCTCTGAGGTCCAGCTTTCCCCCTGACCCACCATTCCCGTAATGTGGACTGATTACTTGCTCTGGAGCTCGTCTCTCCCCTGCGTCCATTCCCTGATATCATTTATAAACCTTACTGTATGATTTTTTTGCTCTCCTTCCTCGTTCGGAATATGTCCTATTGTAATGTATTTTTTGCCTTGTATTTTATTTACCTTTAATAAAAAAGATTTACAAAAATATATATATATATATATTCCTTCAGGATTTAGGCTTAGGTAAATACTATTCTTCCCCCATGAAAATAAGAGCACTACCAAGGAAGGAATTTAAAATAATGTGCCTGAGCCATTTAGAACAACTCAGGCTGACTAGCGAGATTGCTAAACCTTCTGTCCAGCAAGGACTATTGATACAATCCACCCTAGTCATTCAGCCCTATTTAACGTTTGAACAAATGGCCTACGACAGATTTTTGCTGACTCGCTTTAGGTGGAATATATTCCACCACCTGGTCTCATTCCCAGATGTGAACACGTGGGAAACTCATCTAATAACTTGTCCATGCGACGATACATCAAACCAGTCCACCATCCATGTCGTCCTCTTTTGCAAATTTTACAAAGAGCCTGGGATACGCTGGGTGCTCCCACTACTAAAACATCTGGGTCTAAGAAGGTGCCGCCCAGCCTATATGGCCCTACAAATGTTGGAGACACCATACATGGCAGATAATATTGTCAGATTCTTGAAATTCTGCGTTAAACATAGGGCAAACTTAAGCTAGCTGAATAAACTGCATTGTACTCCTTTGGCTTGAGAATCAAGAGACAACATGTTTACACCTTTAAGCGGCACCCACCGTTGTACATAATGATATGCAGAATGTGATGCGATATGACATTTTATTTAACTATTTTAACGTTTTATACTTTTATGTCATGTTTTAATGTGTACGAAATGAACTGTACTTTTATGGCTTTTGTAAAATGAAACCCGAATAAAGATGATGAATTGAATACTCTTCAATATCCTTTCACCCATAGGTTGGTTTCCTGTCATTACCAGTGTTATGAATGCAAGATATGTCCTTGTAGATAGGAAGTCAAAAAGCCAGGTTTATTGAAGAAGTTGTAGTTAGGTTACCGGTTATAAGTAAGATGATAAAAACCCCATCACTGCTCAGCACACTCTATCCAACTGACACTCTTACACCTCAGGCACTCCTCAACATTCCATTACATCACATATACACTGGCTGAGCAGCAGGGAACAGATACTATGGAGAGGATAAATTATAACAACAGGTTACAATTTGTATATGTTTAAGAAGAACCAGTATCTAAAGAAAAGTAAATAAGAGGGCAAAAAAGTATTACCCCCGCCAAATACAGAGGCACTACAGCTCCTCTTCTTTATGAATTAAGAAATTCAACACATAAACATGAGCTATATTTAGGAACAACTTAACGAAGCATGACAGTATCATCAAGTATGATTTAGTGAATGCAAACCACGATTTAGTGAATACAAACCATGCCACAATAATGGTTTTCCTGAAAGATAATCTGTGTAAATTGGGTTTTTTTTAAGTTGCATGTCGCTTCCTGGAGAATGAATCACTGGTCTTATGTTACGAGTGATGAACAGCTTGCTTACTTTCAGTAATCGTGTTTCTGAAGGATACTTTTATTTTTCCATCAATTCTTCAACTATCGCCAAGCAGCAGCATGAATATGGAATTTAATATCTAGCAATTGCAGCACCAAATCTGGATATGCTAATGTCACTACAAAAATGTCAACGTGGCTTCATACAAGCAGGACCCATACCTCAGATGTCGACACCACCAAAGTGCAAGAAAAGATGGAGCGGAGGAAAAAAACAAAATCCAAAAAACAATTAACATGTCCATAGAAGAGTGAGGCATGCAGGGGACTGGCAGAGAGACAGCATCAATCAGAAAATGTATATCTGAAGGTAGGAAACTTGTTTTTCTAATGGATACTTACTCCATTCCATGGATTTCCTAGCTGGAAAGACTTCTACATATGAAGTCACTATAGAAAGAAGGGTCTGTCTGAGGACGACAGGGCATACATCAGACCAAAGGAATGGATAAAACCTGAGGCTCATTCCTTGCTTTTGAATCAAGACAGTAGTGCTAAGTGAAAATATCAACTAAAGACCAAGTTGGTGAGCGACAAATTATAGAGACGGGCATTCCTTTCCAGAGCTTAGAAGTAGAATCTTTTCCTTAAGAACTGTGAGCCTGATTATTTTTTGAACAGTCTTTGCGATTAACACACCATCAAATTGCTTATTTCATTACCTGCTCAATCTTTATATTACAAGTGACATCAATTTCGTATAATCTATTATGTGTGTCTGTTGAAAAAGATGGGGAGTATATTCTTGGATTTAATACAAAGAAATTGGCCCTCCACCTTCGAAGGGTGTGCCCGCAGATAAAGGGTGGCCTAAATTATTTTTGGAAAAATATGAAAACAGGAAATCACTTTTTATACTGAAGAGTGTTGAACTTTCAGTGCTATTTTGATGCGAAGAAAGATCTAAACATTGGATTCACAAAATGGGCTTATAGCTCCTCTACTCTCGCTGATACAATGCCAACAAGAGTCGATAGACAGAAAGAGCATGAGGCTTGACCTAGTATTACATCAATAAAGTGAGAACTAAATTGTGATCTCACAAGGATGTTTTAAATAGCACCTGGAGAAAATATATGACAGGCCTTTGGCTATAAGTCCAAAGAAAGGAATAATTGACTACTAGATGTCTATTTCTATGTTACATTGTGGTCTAAGGGAAGGACAAACTGTACAATCACAGGAATATACTCTGTCAACCTATTCACCTCTTTCTGTATTTGCCATTCTACATCCACCAGAGTATGCAAACTTCATTAAGGATGCCTACGACTCGAGATTTCTCTTCATTCTTCAGGCAGTGAATACATCTCTAAGGTTTTCCTGTCTAAAGCTGAGCAAGGAGCCTGTTGGTGTCCAAGTTCAAACTGAGAACTTCCACTGCCTGCTGCAACAAGAATCCCACCCTGAGTTTAAGCTTCCATGGAGAACATAGGCAGCGATTTGGCAAATGCAAACACTAGGTCTCCATGGAATTATTAGCATGACAATGGTTCCATGAAGATTTATCTTTCAAGTCACCTTGAGCAGAACAGAAACGGGTGTCAGAAATAGCACGCAGACAATTCATGTTCTTGGCTGAGTGCCTCTCCTGGAAAGTCCACTTGCAGATATTTCCGGGAGCCACAAATGACTCTTTCGTTTCAGACTAGTGGCACGGAGGTTCACTGATGCTATGACCGATTTGGCAAAGAACTTTAAAAAAAAAAAATTCTGCTGATGGCCCTGTGCCAGCGGAGGAAGGTCATCAGTGTTAAATGTAAGTCTCTAAACTCCATGTTTTTGTGAAATCTTGACTCCTTTAAACTTCTCAGCCAGAGAAGAAACTGTTGTCCAGATAGCACTCCATCAACAATAGGCGTTTCTGTTATCAATCTTACTTGCCCTTATGGCTGAAAAAATCCTCTCCAGAGATTTTGAAGGACCTCCCACCATGAAGGCTCTTCAGTGGCAGGGCTGACACCATTATGGGGTTGAATAATCCATAACGTAACTGGTTCCCTACTTAGATGCCAATACAAGATCCTCATTTGAATACAGGGACAGTATGAGAAAAATATGCAGGAAGCTTTCAGCCCTTTAAATATCTGAAAGGAAATCAAGGTATGCAGGTGATAAAAGAATATTTGATAGGTGGTCCACTCTTTGGTTAGAGAGAATGTCTTCAAAGTCACTGGGTTAAAAGATCACAAAACTGTGAGGAAATAGGGTGTGTTATACTGTGTGGTTGTGTGACCTCACAGTGTAATACGCTTGCCAACCTCTTTAGGACCAGTAGGTTTCGTTTGTCAGACCTTCAGTTAAACCCTGAGTAACTGTGGCTCTCAGCAGCAAGGCTATCACAAAAGATCAAGTGTAAAGCATTTAACCAACACCAAAACAATTGAAAAAGAAATTGATAGCCCACCAAGGAAACCAGACACCAACCTAAAAAATAGACTGTATTTTTATGTATTTTTAGACAACACAACGACAAATGGTTCCACAGCTATATAATTTACAATGTGTAGCAAATCAGATCATTTCACTCAACAATGTACAGCATTGGCAAATTCAAATAATTTGAATCTTAGAAACTTTTTCACTAAAAAGTTGGGCTAGCTGTAATGTGGTCACTTAAGGCAATCACCTCCAGTAGGTAGCCGGTCAGGGTGATCCGCAAGAAAAACGGTTAGCTGAAGGGTAGAACCAACCCTAGGTCAGTTCCAGGAACTTGTATCCATTGCAGTGGTTTCCTACGAAAGTGGTCCTAATGCAAGGCATGAAGGATGCTGAAGATGCTCTAGGATGCTGTGCATGCAAAGTGGTCAATAGGGGTCTTCCTGCGGTTACTCCTCAGTCCAAGGGGGTGAGGCAGTCCTGGTCCCAATGTTGACATCTCTCGAAGTCCTTTCGGTACTAGAAGAAGTTCAGTCGCCAGTGGGCTACCCATCGCCAGGTATCGCGGTCACAGCCATATCCTTCCCTAGGCGGCAAAGCTGCACTCTGAAGACCGTCTTGGGTTTAGCGAACTCGGATGCAACTGTGAGTGTTGGATACCGGTCTCCGGTGCTGCATGGCAGTGGTTGGGGCCTATTGAATATTCTAGGCTACCGACTTCCCCCAGCCGGCTTCTCAGCTGTTGTGGGCCTGTGCTGAAAACAAGAGGTCAGTTCTTGGAGTCTCTGCACTTTGACTGGGCTCTGGAGACCACTTCTCGATGAGCAGGGCACAGCAGGCACAGTCCCTCTCCTTTGCTAGCCACCAGATTCAGCAGGTGCAGTCAACACTGGCATGCCTCGAAAAATCTATTCGCCAATTGGCAACTGCTAGTAAAATGTTTTCAGGTGGAGCTATTTTAAGCACCTACTAGTCCCATTTGGAATTTAGGCTGGAAAGGAGTTGGTGTTCTGTTCATTCAGAAAGTGAATGAGCAATAAAGATGCCATTAAATCTGTTTTTATCTTGACAGATTTGCTGTCTGTTTAAGGAAAGAGGTCAAATGTCAGTTTATCTTTTTACTAACTGCTGCTTGGTAAATGGAGATTATTTTTCTCTCTCTTACTAGAGTTAGAGGTTTTTGTCAAGTGAGCTGTCTGAAGATGTCAGTTACTTTTCTCCAACACATAACATTAAATAAATACCCTGTTAACTAATATTACAAATATTTTAAAATATATCAGGAATTATGAAAGCACATTTTTGTGTAATTAAGAAGTGTGATGCAAACAAAGAGCTAAAAAGGAGCAAAACAAACCAGAAAACTTTACTTGGTGATATGCAAATAGCACATATTTCCAGAAACTCAATTTCCAAACATTATTGCTTGTACACTAAATAGTTTTAGAAGTAACACCATATGTCAGTGGGAAAGTTTGTGGCCATTTCAAGGTAAAATCTGCTGATTACAAATGACAGTGTGCTACCATTTCATGCTTTAATTAAGCATTTATTAAAAGTGGTAGTTTTTAAACATCATTTGAGAAACCTTCCTGCCCCCGCCCGGATGACAATGCAGTTAATGAACTAAGAGGCACGTCAGGGGTCATGTGTATCTTGTGGCTAGATTTGTATTATATATGGAAAAAAGTTTAGGGCTATATGTATCAACATCCTGATTTACGATTCTCAAATAGCGATTTTTTAGAAATCACTATTTGAGAATTGCAAATAGGGATGTATGTAAAAAAATAATTTAAAAAAAAAAAATCGCAATTTTTTTTGCGATTTCTTAATATTCCTTAATTGCGATTAGCAAATTGCTAAACGCAAGTAAGGAATATTTTCCCATTCATTTCTATGGGCCAGGAGGCCCATAGTAATGAATGGGAAGTTATTCTCAATTTGCGATTCGCAATTTGAGAATCGTAAATTGAGAATAATTTCAAGGGTGCAGGGGTGTCAAAAGGACACACTGATGCACCACTGAAATAAGCATGGGTGCACATGTGGCGCACATACATGCCCTAAGGGCATGTATGTGCTCCACATTGCACTTTGAAAAATGCAATAAAGTGCATTTTTCAAAGAAATCACAAATTACCACCAATTTGAAGTTGGTGGTAATTTGCGATTTCTTAAGGCCGAATTGCACTTTTTTGGTGCTTCTTACATTGCATTTAAGGAATCGCAAAATTTGCGATTCCTTAAATGCAATCGCAAACTAAGGAATCGCAAATTTTTGCGATTTATTATTTTGCCTTAATACATACCATTTGGCAAAATTGCATTCGCAAACGCCGAAATTCTGCAAATTTTCGGCGTTTGCGAATGCAATTTTGCTTGATACATATGGCCCTTAGTCTATTAAATCAAACAAAAGAGTTTTTGTACAGCAGACATGCTGAACTCGCACATTTGCAGGTGCTGTCATATGTGATCATTAAGAAAATGACGGCCCAATGAATTAAAATAGTTGTCCACGTTCACATCATTTGAAACCAATTTATGGGTCAAGAGCATTGCAAATAGGTTGAGTAGATTATTTAAGTCACAAGACCTGCAGGTCTAGTAACATTTTTATGATTTTTCGAGGCCCGACGGGTGCAGCCTCTCTTTGCCGGTTCTACTGTGCAGCAGGCAGTCCTTCGGTCCTTCTTCCAGTCCAGGCGAGATCTGAGTTCTGGGTGCCAGGGGTGCCCTCTTTTGCTCAGAAAGTGCCTTCAGAGTAGACGCGGACAGTAGTCAATGGGCAACTAGGTTCCCTACCTCCTGATGACAATTTCCTGGGAAGTGTGGCATCTGGCTATCCCAAGATGCACCATTCTGCACACCCCCAATATGGCACAATCCCTCTCCCTGCACCCAGAGCTCCGAGCACAACTCAGAGGTCTAGCTACTAAGGGGGTTCCATACCCCTGAAAAAAACAGGTTGACAGCTTTCCCCTCTCCTTCTCGGGTGCCTAAGCAATAGGGCTACCCATCTCCTAAATGTTCCCCATTTACTCTTCAAAGGAAGCTTCAGCTTTGAAGCTCACCTTTTGGGACAACACCCATGTGGCTTCCTGCAGGAGGGAGATAGCACTCCTCTACAGTGCAGGCTACTATTTTCTCCTTTACTGGGGGTCATTAGCACGTCTCCCTAGGAGGGCTGAAAGCTGCCTCCCGTTCAAGCTGCATGTGCAGCAGTTAGGGGCAGAGAAGATTGAAGGCAACAAAGTGCAACTTTATAAAAGTAGCACACTGTAACTTGTGTTATGGAAGAAATAAAATATGAAAACATGGTGCAACAGCAGATAACAGCAGAGAGGGTCATGCAGCTATACATGGTGAAAGATCGGTGCAGGCAAACAACTCGTGCAGGTGAAAAAGAGTTGAAGAGTTTACTTGAGGACAGAGTGCATGATGACCTGTGAGGTCATATTTACAGGAAAACTCTTGTTTGAGACGCTTGATGGAATTTATGGCATTTATGGCCTTAGCACATAGGCACACTAGTACGTATTCCGCAGGGCCGGACTGGGAACCAAAACCGGCCCTAGTAAAGTGCTCGGCCGCCCCCCCCGGAAGTGTGGCTGAGCTGGTTGCCACGGCCGGTTTCGGCCGATTTTGTTACAGCGGCCGATGTTGCAGCTATGCTGCAAAAACGGTCCTGTAACAGAAATGGCCCCCAGGGGCCCAAAATCGGCCCCCAACACTCGCGGCCCACCAGGGAAATGCCCGGTGCCTGGTATGGCCCTGGTATTCAGTGTTTTCAATAGATTGAAACATAAGAGCAAGAAATTGAATTAGCCAAGAACACACGGAATCGGATACTGATAAGAGGTCTATGGAGCACAATGATAGAGTACACACACAAATAAATATGCATTCAACCCAAATACACATGCATTCAAAAGTAGAATAATACTTTGTTTGATAAGCATTGTTAAAACTGCAATAAAAGAGTAGAGAATTAGGTTAAAGTTTAGGGTCACAGGTGACCTCACGTTTTTCCATAACTAATGTGTACCAATGTGTAACTGCCTAGTAATTAACTGTTTGAACTTCTGTAACTAGCATCGTTTAACTGTGTATAAAAATAGCTGCCAGTGGAACAGCAAACGGAGACAGACTGTTTACTTGTGTTAAGACGGTCGCTATCTCTGCCAGGATAGTAAAGAACTGTTTTTACATTGCCAAGAGGAGTCTTTTTCTTCCTTTTGAATTTACCCTTCAACACTTGTAGCATTGATTTTGGCTTAAGAATTAAGTCAGGCTTAACGTAACGAGTTGTTTGGTACCTTGGAGTATCAACTTTGGTTGCATCGGAGTTAGCCAAGCTGAAGGGTCAGTGTGTAACCCTGAACTTGATAATGGGTCGGCCAAGTTTTTCCACAGTAATAACACTAGTTTCATGTTTTTACTACCAGAACATGAAAAATACATGTTCTGCCCATGAAATATGCTGCAGTAGGCCTGCTATATGGGTGACTTACACATGTTTCAGGTGGACATTTGTCAATCCTTTGAATGGCAAAGTCGGGGTAGCAGTTTGAAGCTGCTCTTCCAGCCTGAAATGGTGGGCAGGGAGACTCATTTTACTTTGTCACACCCAGGGTGGCACAACTGGTGCTGCCATCCCGTCGGTGACTCTCTAACTTACAGTCCACAGGTACCCTGGGTGTCATATACTAAGCACTTACAGGTAAGTTAGCCTATGTAAGCCAATTGGGCATGGCCAATATAAAATAAATGTTTTCGGGTCAGGGCACTGGCACGGAAGTCTGGTTAGCAGGCCTAAGTGCATTTTCAGAGCTGAAAAACCAGTAGCATCATTCAAAAAAACTTGGGGGTGTTCATACAAGAAGGGGCATTTCCTCACAAAAACCAACACCAATAGACACGAGATAGAGTTATAAATTCAAAGTGGGCACCCCAACAACCCAATAAACCTACTCAGGTTAGGTCAAACCAGTTTTGAGACAATCTCTGCCCAACCTCTGGTAGCTTTGGCAACCCCAACAGTACAAACACATTTAAAGTAAAGAAAATACAATAACATTTCCAAACCAATTTAAAAAAACAGAATTATTTCATGAGCAAAAAAACACCATGTTCATCAAAATAGGTTATGGGAACCAGGAGATTATAACAGCAAAAAGAGCCCCCCCCCCCCCCCCAAAAAAAAAGGTAAGGCACCAATCAAAGATCTTTGTTTATGGTTAACAGGGACCTAGGCTCAAGTTCAGGCTGACTCCAAAGAAGGGGAAGTTGGATACACCACAAGGGTCCTCCCAGTCAAGAATTTTACCTTTGGACTTAAGTCTCCAACTGTTGCTAAATATCCTTATTGTTAGCCCTGCTTCTCCTAGCTCTTCAAGGCAGACTTTGAGGCATAAGGTCTGTTTCTAGCCAGGTCTCTTGCCAGATCCAGTACTGAGTGGTCAGTTGTCAGTGGTCACTTGAGCGCTGGTGGTGTCAGAGGTTCTTCTGCTTTCTGTAACTCTTAAGCAGACAAACAAGAGGCCAGCCATTTAAACCTTGGCAAGCAGTTCCAGTCCATGAGTGCCAACAGGATACAGGTGTCCTCAAATCCTTCTGCAACCTCTTTCCTTCCAGCAGAAGTCATACGTTTTCTTCAAACAGGGCCTTTTCTACAGATGGAGCCTTCCCAGATCCAGGAATGTTCAGAGGAGGCAGTGGTTGAGGTGCTAGAGATCTCATGTGCACAAGCCAGTGACTGTAGAAAATCTATCACAAAATCTTAACTTTTTTCTCTCAGTCCCTCCACCTGCTTTTGTAGCACTTCCTTTTTGCCTTACTGCAAAAGTACCCAGGATTACATTTGTTTCAACATGGTACGCAGCAGCTGCCACCAGGAAGGCATGTTTTTAGCTTCCAGGCCATTTTCCTACCTGACACACTAAAAACAGTTTTTCCACCTACTGTGACTGTGCCTAGACAGGTCCTGGGGATGAACAGGAGAATCCCTCTCTGGCATTACCAAGTCAGAAGAGGCAGTGCAAAGGCTGCCCTTTGGCCCTTTGTCCTCCTAACTGTTCTTGTACCTTGCCAGGTGGCTAATGTCTGCTATATGGTCAACAGTTAACTCTGAATGGTCTTTCCTGGGCTCAAAGAGGAAGGCCGTTGTTCTATGAGACAGGGTTGTTAACTCTCCCAGACAATGATGCACAGTCCAGCTCTGGAGGTGAGATGAGCAGTTGAAGTGACTTAAAACCAGTTCTGGCTCAGACCTTATCGGCACACTTTAAGGATTACTTAAGAATATATTAAAATGGGCTTTCCTGCATGGAAATTGCATGTTTGCCAGACATCTTTCACTGTAGTTCATGTAAACTGCAGCCTAGCCAGAGCACAGTGGAAGAAATCCATTGCTGTCACAAAAGTGGTGTAAATATACACTGCATCCTACATTTGACAATTAACTTTCTAGGAAGTAGTTGCTCTTTAGCCACCATTTACAATGGGCTTAAAGGGAAATAGGCAAAACAGGGAGTTTCAATAAACAGCCAATGTTTTAGAGGGAAAGCACTGCCCCGTGGCCCTATACTACTGTTTAGCAGTGGATAAGTGAACAGAGTCCTAAAGTCAGAAAACATAGGTTCCAGAAAAAATCTTGGGTGACCAAATAGAAAAGGCAATTTGCTACACAAATGTTGGAAACGTCAAAACTAGTGGCATAACCTTGTAAAGAGCACTGGGGTATGCACATGGTATTAGTGGTGCTGAATTATAATTATCGCCATCAATATAAAGGAATCGTGCCAAGAAGATGGCTTTGGACAACTAACAGTACTGCTTTAGGAAATGTTGCTTTGTGGATCTACGTGGCATTATAATAGTGTCAAAAGAAGATAAAACCAGGTGTAGTTGGAATAATGTGAAAAAGTCTCCAACGACAATACCAGAAAAAGCAATGCTAAGAACAGCTAAATCGGGCTCTCCTATCAATTCAATGCTAACTAGCGTGTTTGCCTTATCGGCCAAGCATCTTGCTCCTTCCATCTGCAATTTACTCAACTTATTTTTGAGTGAGAGTAAATAACCCCAGGTATGGAAAGCAGCTCAGGTGCTTCCGATTTGTAAAAAGGACAATGTACCCCCAAGAGATTTATCAAACTATCGCTCCATCTGACTTCTTCCGCTCATGAGCAAACTACTTGAAGGACATAATAATGGGCAGCTTAGGGAGTACTTAGAATCCCAAGGCTGTCTTGACTCCTCGCAGTCTGGTTTTAGACCAAATTACTCCACCGAATTCACATTTATAGGTGTTACAGATTTTATTAGACTTTCCTTGGACAATAACACAGTATTATGGCTAGTGCTGCTGGACAGGTCTGCAGCTTTCGATACAGTATCCCACCACAAGCTACTTCAAAGACTCTATGGAATTGTAATTCAAGGGCCTGCCCTCCAATGGTTCTCAAGCTTTTTGGAGCAGCGGACACAGACAGTTAATTTGGGTCCCTTCCGCTCTTGTTAGATACAAAGGGGGTGCCAGAGGGCTCGCGTCTCAGCCCCACACAATTCAATGCGTATGTGGCCCCTCTTGCTAAAATCATAAGAGACCATTGGTTTACTCCATTCTTGTATGTGGACGATCTCAACTTCTCTTCTCATTCGATAACAGATCGGTCGCGACCAAAAATCTTTTCGCTATAGGTATGTGAGCAATTTCTGGCTGGTTGATGAAAAATGGTCTTCAGCTTAATGCTGATAAAAACGAAATTTTAATGTTCAGAAATTCACAAACACTGTGGTCCCCTGATCGGTGGCCGTCAGAGTTAGGCCTTGCCCCTATCCCTACAACAATGGCAAAGAACTTGGCAGTCCATTTAGATCACTCTCTATCTATGAGAGATCAAGTAGCATCTACTTCAGGCACCTGCTTCTATACACTGAGGCTCCTAAGGAGAGTGTGCCATCTCCTCCCTTTATCAGTACGTAAGACCCTGATTCAAGCCTTAGCATTCAGTTGTCTTGACTAATGCAATGCACTTCTAGCAGCAGCAAATGAAGCCATGGTGAACAGGTTGCAAGTGGTTCAGAACACAGCAGTGCAGCTGGCCTTAATATGCCTCCATTACAGCTTCTCTCCCCTTGTTGAGACATCTCCATTGGCTCACCATCCGTAAAAGAATTAAGTTTAAAGTATGTTGTTTGGTCCATAAGGCACTTAATGACAGAGGTCCTATTTATATGGCGAAAAAACGTATTCGCTACCTACCGAGCAGATCACTGCGCTCTGGGGAGAAAGCCCTTCTTATGGTCCCTTGGGTTAACAAACTCCACTCCGGTGGCAGAACTTTCTCCTACCTTCCTCCACAATATTGGCACTCACTCCCTAGCCACTTACGTAAGTGCTCTAATTTCCTTAAGTTCAGGAAACTGTTTAAAACGGAAATCTTCATCAAGTGATCCCCTTTGCTAGCCTTCATACTTCCATTCACAGCGAGGAAATACCCCTTCGTGGGTGAGTCCAGAGCTCTATAAGCTCATTCATTCATTCATTCATTCAATGCTAAATTCAACGCACCTGGCTTTCAGTGTGTGAAGAGCAATCTGGTGAGTTAGCAAGGGAAAGTGATCATGTGCTGGAGGGGGCAGGGTGAGGGGATGCTAATGGGGCCGGTTTAAAGTCTCTGCCAGGCTTGGAGAAGGTGCTTTTGCTGCTAATACCCTGCATTGGGTGGGCATACACACGTAAACTCCACTTCACATCACCAACTTAATAACATAAAGCCAACGGCATAGTGAATTTATGTGAAAAATGCTGTGGCCCTGTTCTGATCACATGAGCGCACAAAACAGCAAGACTCCAAAACGGGAAGAAACAATCACAACCCACTAAAGAAAACAAGACAGAAAGACATGAAGAACTTTTTAATGGAGAGATGGCCACATTTTCACATTGGCTTCAGAAACTCATTTGAAATCTTTTTTTCACAACTTTAAAGTTTTTGCCAGAAAACTACAGAGTGTCGGCCAAATTTACGGAGAGAATTGTTTGGAAGAAAACCAAGTTCCATATGACATTTCACAACAAAGCGCATTTTCTTACAGTTCATTACTCAGTACACTAAGCAAGTCAGAAAATGGCTACGAAGACTGGACCACATCCGCTACATGAATCAGGTCTGGTGGGGGGATGCAGCCACATTACTATGGGCCTGAATCCTGATGGACCTCTGGAATGGTGTCCCGATTCTTAATTTTAATATTTTACCTTTCAGAGTACCTGTTAGCCTTTCTATTACATATAAATGTCAAATTGTAACTCACCTAAGATTTATTGCTGGGGAATATTTGGGTCTTTCAATTTCTCAGTAAAGGACAATCATGCTGCTAACAGAAGCTGTGAGATGTGTTTAGGCATGGCTGTCGACTGAGGACGTAGTCCCACCTCATTTACATATTCTAAGAAGGTGAAATGAGGGTTAATTTTTAACCGTATGTACGGTATGCCTTTAAAGGGTGACAGGATCTGTCTCCAGAAACTCCTTAAGAGGTTGATGTCCCCCAAATGTGGATATAGGAGGCTCATTCTGTGCAGCCTCTACAGCGCATTCCCAAGCTTCCATATGTTTTTTTTCTCGAAACATCGATTTCAGGTAGCATTGTTTTATATGTACTTACCTTGTATTGGGTACATATGGAGAACTTGGCTCTGCCAGATCAGAATCCATAAGATTTATGATATCTCTTGTTCAAAGCCTTCTGAACATTTTCTGGTATATGTTAATTGCTGTGGGAGTCTGCTTCTCGCAAGGACTCTATGTAAGCAGATATAGCACAAGCTGTGTCACTCTTGGGAAACTCATGTTCTAACTTGGTAGTTTCTCAACTCTGTCTCCTCTCCGAAGGACTTTTGAAAGCCTACCGTAAAAGTTGAGTTGGTCTATATATGTCATTTGGGCTCAGCTAGTAGACACGGGCACAATGCTCTCGGTCTATCCTTGGGATCACCTCCTCATACTAGATTCCCAGCGTTAATGACCCCCCCCCCCCCCCCACCTTCATATCTGGCTTGAACGCTGGGTTCCATAGTAAAGGAGAGATACCGGACGGATAATTCATAGTTTTCCCGACCTTACAGCCTTATTCGAATATGCCAGTGTTGTTTTAATAGAGTTGTGAAGGAGTCCCTGATGGTATTTTACACGCCTCTTGTTCCATCTGGCACCAAGGTTTATCTTTACAAGATGACACCATAAAAAATAAAAAAAAATGAAACACTTACCTGGAGCTGCCCCCTGTCTTCCGCGTCACACTCGGCCTTCCTGGTGACAGCAAGCGTTGGGGCCGCTTATAGACTCCCTGCAATCGCCACGCTGCAAGAGCAGCACTGGGATTGCTCTGAGCAGGCTGGAAAGACACTCCGCTCAGACCAGGGAGTCTGTGGGGGTTTCTCCAGCCCGCCAGTTCAATGCAGCTTGGTTGGAGAAACCTAAGTGTGAATGAGTGTTTTAATTGGGCCCAGAGGGCCTACCAAACACAAATGTGCACTTAAGGAGTGCACATAGCACTCCTCCTCCCCATGCCCTGCCTCTCCCTGCACAAACTGGCTCAGAGCCGGCAAACAAACAATAAAACATTGACATTATTTCCGTTTTCATTTGCTGGCTCTGAGCCGGGCAGTGCGTCGACACTTCTCTGCCACTGCGGAGGAGCCACCACTGCCTGCCAACAAACTCGCTCCTGTACATTATTTTTTGTCTCTGCTTTCTCCCTTTGTCGCTATTTTTCGGTCTTTCTCTTCCTCCTTCTCCACTTTAATGTTTTTCTCTCCTTTCTTCTGGGTCAAAGTCTAATGAGGAAAAATAAGTGCTGGTCCCCAAAAATAAGTGCCTATGGGCCCTACCTGCAACCACCAGCTCAAATTAAGCACTGTTTGTCCCCCTTCATAAGATAATTGGCTCAGAGAATCAGGATCACACTTTTAGATTAGTGGACGATCTGATAAAATTGAAAATAATAAGTGAGCAGAGTTTTGGACCTAGGCCAGATATGACAAGCGATTTCTTGAGGTTCCCAGTCAACACTGTCAAGTCTTCTCCGTGTCTAGCGAGAGGAAGAGTAGGTAGGCATCATCTGTGGTGACTTTTTCTATAATGGTTAAAGATAGTCTAATGCTATCCCTTGGCCACAGTTGGCCATATGTTCCTAATTTGTGTAAAAGGATTTTAGTGCTGATTTCCATGTTGCTGTGCTAATGGGCTATTTGTCTGCATGAACCACATGCCTCTGGATCTTTTTGGGGTTTGGATATTAGAGCTAGTGTGGATTCCATCAGACTTGGGGTGCCAGATTTGGATTCAGAGAAGGAACTTAACATTTTCAATAGTAGGGAAGACAGGATGGCAGTAAGGATTTATAAAAGGCGCTTGGAAACCCATCTCGGCTGAAGCTTTACTATTGTGAAGTGACTTGATGGCTTGTCTGACCTAGTCTTCTGATATTGGCTCTTTCAATTCCTCTGTCAACTCTGGGGAGATTTTGGAGACTTGAACTCCGTCAAAGTATTCATCTTTGAGGGAAAGGTTTTAGCTCTGTAAAAATTGGTATAAAAATATACATTTCCATAATTCCCTAGTCTGTCATTTGGATTGAGTCCTTCTACGTGTTTACCAGCTTGTTTATAATTACCTAGTCTTATTCTGCTGTTTATTTGTATGCTTTATCACCCTTTCTTTTATTTTCAAAAACCTTTATTGAGGATTTAGACACAAGAAAAGTACAGAATTACACTATGACAAGACAATATGCATTGCGATACGATATACAAAATCGAAGGCAACCCCTTACATGCACCACAAACAATGATATCAATGAAATAGGCCGGGAGAACACCAAAAGCAATGTGAAGAAATTATCAGGAAAGGTACCACACCTGAAAGGGGGGGAGAGCATGGAGTAGGGGGGGAGAGGGGAGCAGAGATGAGGAGACTCATTGACCTGAATCGGCCGCCGCCGTGGGCAGAGCATCAGCGGGGATCGCGGGAGAAGTCGCCCGGTGCTGGGAAGTGTGACTTAGGAGATAGGAAACAAGCGGACCCCAGATATCTAGTGGGCGGGATCTAGCAGGCATTAGGTTCCAGAATTGGGACATGATAGTTTGGCAACGGGAAGCATCCGCCAACCAAATGGCAACCTTCGGTGCGGGTCGGCGACCCCAGCACATGGAAATCCTGCATCGCGCAAGAACAAGCAACATAGCAATCAATCTACAGAAGGCATCAGGGCAAAATTTGACAAAGCCTAAGAGGCAAAGCAAAGGGTCGGGTGTGAGCGAAAATGAAGTGATTTCAGAAATAACTGCACACACCTCAAGCCAATAAGCGGAGACCTTGGGGCAGACCTTGGGACAGAGCCAGGCAAGGTGGGAAAAGTCGGCTAAAGGCTGAGAGCAGCGCAACTGGTAATGAGACCCATTTTGTGCAATTGTGTGGGGGTCTGGTAGAGCCTGTGGAGATATTTAAAATGGATAAGGCGCAGTCGATAGTTAGGGGAGAGGCATTTAATCTGGGTGCAGCAATACAGCTAGTCAGCCTGGGAAATGATGATATCTAAGTCCGACTCCCACGCCATGCACGCCCTGTCCGTGGAGATGGAGGAAGCCGCCAGCGTGGAAGCATAGATTCTGGTAACCAATTTCTGTGGGGACGGGAAAGTGTAGAGGAAATTGAGAGTAGCCATTGAGGGGGGAGGCTGGGGGAAAGAAGGATGAAGCTTCCTACAGACCGCCCGAAGCTGATAATAAAGCAAAGTGTCCATAGTACCAGAGTCAGCAGCTAGTGTGTAGAATTTGTTCTCAGGGTAGAGATCGGACACAGTAGAAAGCCCAAGAAGAGTGGCATATTTCGCCATACCCGAAGATTGAAGAGGAGGAAAAGCCGGGTGTTGAGCAATGGGCATTGCAGCCGCAGAGAGCATGTCAGGAGCTGAGATTTTCCAGAGCCCCTCTCAGGCTCAGCGCAGGGTCTCGACCGTATCGATCTCAGCGCGCGAAGGCAGCGCCGGGGCAAACAAAGTGGTAGAGAGCGGCCAAGGGGCAGCCAGTTCAGCTTCGACCGTGACATGGCGCTGAAACGGAGTGGTGTGGAGCCAGAAATGGAGAAAGCTGGCCTGGGCGCTGAGGGCATAGAGT
Source organism: Lissotriton helveticus (assembly GCF_964261635.1). Taxonomy (NCBI): domain Eukaryota; kingdom Metazoa; phylum Chordata; class Amphibia; order Caudata; family Salamandridae; genus Lissotriton; species Lissotriton helveticus. Next base: position 758,432,490 of record NC_136061.1, on the reverse strand, counting down.
TTGAAATTGGGGGCACCAAGACCACCACGCGACATAGGGAGAGTTAAAATATTATATGCAATCCTGGGTTGCCGGCTGGCCCAGATAAAAGCAATCACCAAAGAGAGGAGTTACCGGAAAAAATTAGCGGTGAGGGGGATGGGAATATTAACAAATAAATAGAGGAACTTCAGGAGCACCACCATCTTGACAATGGCTATGCGCCCGGCTAGAGAAAGTGGCAAACGACTCCAAAGAGGAATCTCAAACTCCAGCCCTCCAGAGCTCATCAACATCCCTACTCAGCCAGATCGCAAGATACTTAGTGGGCTCAGACGCCCAAACAAAAGGATACTCCGGATCAAAGGGTGTCCTGGCATCGGTAGGCGGGAATAGCACAGACTTTCTCCAGTTCACCTGGATGCCGGAGTAGCCGCCAAAGCATATCACCTCACGGACCAGAGGACTGAGGTTCTCCTAGGTGTGGCAGATGTATAGAGTGATGTCATCCACGTACATTGAACCAAGTAGAGCATGAGCCGCAAAGCCAATGCCTCTCTTGGTGTGATGCTGACGCAACCGAGCCGCAAGAGGTTCCATTGCGATGGCAAAGAGCATTGGGGACAGCGGACAGCCGTGCCGAGTACCGCGCTCAATGGAAATGGGATAGGAGATCTGGCCATTGAGCCGAAGCCGAGCAGTGGGAGGAGTGTAGAGAAGTAGCACCTTTAGTAGGAAAATCGGGCTGAAGCCCAGGCGGGGAAGAAGATAAAAGAGGAAGGGCCACTCTAAGGTGTCAAAAGCTTTAGTAGCGTCCAACAAGGCCGCCACTGCCGGGGAGCGTTGAGTCTATTTGATGGAGGATGGAGATTATGGTCCGCAGATTATGAGAGGTTCACGGCCTTGAATGAAACCGGACTGATCCGGATGTGCAATGAGGGGCAAAAGGCGAGAAGCAAGCAGTTTGGCGAAAATGTTATTAACCGTATTTATAAGAGACAGGGGGCGATAAGAGTCCTGCGAATCGGGTGGTTTATCTGGCTTTAAGAGCAATGTAAGTAAGGGCTCACGAAGCTCTGGGGGGAGTTGCCCAGTTTCAAAGGACTCGTTATACATGGCAGCAAGGTGAGGAACCAAAATAGGGGGAAAAGCCTTGTAGAAGGAGGGCGGCAGGCAGTCCAGGCCAGGCGCCTCATCAGCAGGCATGCCATTTATTGCAGCGAGTATCTCCTCTTTGGAGAACGGCTAGTTGAGAATTACCTACCCATAGCAGTTGTAGGGTGTCAAAATATTTATCAAGGACCTCTGTCGAAGGGACTGTGTAAAGTTGTGTGTGGAATGAAATAAAGCACCCTTTAACTTTTCGGGCGCGTTTGATGCTTTATCACCCTTCTTGTAATAGACTCGTTTTAACTTGTGGGCAACATATTTAGTTTGAAGAGTTTCTAATTACCTCCTGGTCCTTAGCAGTTCTGTGTGTCTGCCTTGTGCCTTTGGTTTTAGTAATCCCGCTTTAGTAATTTTCACAAAAGCTCGTTGTGTATTTTAGGAGTTCTGCTTGTATTAATGTTTTGACAGTGTCCCAAATTTTGGACCAGGACACAACCTCTATTTAATTTTTAGATTATTGTCTAATGCTTCGTGTGCATTAGCACTTAGCATCTCAAAATGCAATATCATTTATTTTCCAGTACCTGGAGGTTTCGATGCCAAGGGCCCAATATCTATGAACATCGTCACTGTTGCTTCGCCTGATAAATTCTAGGTGCCTATGTTTGTTACCCTCACTTAGTCTATGAATGTGGATGAGTTTAAGAAATAATCTATTCTGGAATGGATCCCTTTGATATCTCAATGTAAATCGCTGTGATGTGCTCATGCCTTGATACTGCTGAAGGGGACATAAGGGCCATATGAATATCGTGCAGCTTAGTATTTCAGAGCTACTGTCATGCTAGGTCTGCAATTCCTAAAATAAAACATACCATAGTGGCGTTAAAGCAGCCAGCTGTAAAGACATTTCTCATATATATAACTGGATATTCCTGGGGCGTTCTTTAGTTAAGTGACAGTTCCGACTGGTTTAATATTATTATTTTTATGTTCAATTAAGCGTGCTTCTCTTAATTAGTATATTTAGCATTATTTAGAGAACAAATTGTTCTGGTGTGATTTTACATTCTACCCTGCCACCGGTCCAAGCTTAGCGAGACATGGACTACTATATAGGACCGCTGATGTTACACTTAGGAACTGTTAATGAATAGAGTTAACTGATATCTCCAGTTTACCATAAGTTTCTCAGATTCCCAAGATTCATACAAAGTCAACTTGGAGTGCAAATGAGGTTTTCACCCATTATGAATCATGTTACACTACACACAAACCAGAGCAGAACCACCTTACAAGCACAGTATGTGATCACTGCCATTGTTAATTCACAAAAGGTGTTTTCACATTTTAAAGCAAGAGCCTTTACCATATAAAATGATCTAATTAGCTCCGCCAACAAAACATACTCATAGGAACCAGACCTGGATTACTTTCAACAAAGCAATTCACATTATCCGTTCATCATGCATTCGCAAAAGTCCAGAATCAACACTTGCCTATGGATCCACTGTATTGAGCTAATATTTAACCAAGCTGCTTTTACTTCCAGCACTTTCTTTCACTCAGCATGCCTATTTTGACCTATTTCAGCAAATTATGCGACTATTAGTTTGTTGCCATTTGGATTTATTTTAAATTGATCTAAATGTGTTTCTTTTAGTATTAAAGAAGACTGTTTCGTTGCATTCCTTTAAAGAAAACATTTTGTTTTCATTTTGTTGTTGGTCCATTACATGTTCCTTGCCACCACCATCATACCTCTGTATAGTGCTCAAAAACCCTTAGGCCGGTGGTTCCCAAAGTATGTGCTGCGGCACCCCGATGCGCCGTGATGAGAATCCAGGGACGCCGCCGCCCAGGATGTGGGTCGTGGAAATTGCAGCCGCAATTCCTCCCCCTCCTTTGTGCTGCCAGCCCTCACCCTCTGTATTTAAATGGCTCAATTAAGAGCTGCGCTCATCAGCCCCAGCGCCTTACCTGCTCCTGCAGTGGCGAGCTGCTCCTTACTGGACTCCCATTGTCCTTGCAAATAAGGCCGGCCAGGAGTCCGGAACCCCCTGCGTGATGAGCACCGAGGTCCGGACCGGGAAACCTGAGGAGGAGGATCGTGCGGAGGAGCTGAGGCGAAAGCCAGGAGGCCAACGACCCCGTGAAGAACCCAGCCGCGCTCCTGGGGGAGCATGGCTCACACAGGTGCATGCTCTATTTCGAGCCGAGGGTGGTGGGTAGGAGAGAGATCTGGGATGTCACAAGAAGCAGAGGCTCATGATTGCTTCCTCACACAGCATACCTAGGTCCCGGGTCCTCTTTGCTTCCTTACTGCTGATAGTCCATCCACCTCATACCCCGTTTTCTTTCTTTTTGTTTATTTGAGCAAACGACGGTTCCTATCCAGGGCCTTGTTTGGATTTTATATTCCCTTTTGAATTAAATGTTGGTCTCTTTGTACCAAGCTGTAACAGTAAAAATAAAAAAGATAATGTGGTCTAGTTATTTTAATTTATGATGTCATGTTTAACGTGTCATGAGTGTTGTACTATATGAAGTCATGAACAGTGCATGAAAGGGCACAAGGTATAGTGTTCAAGCTCAGGTACATACTTTTTTTAAAAACCTTTATTTAACTTTTTTACCATTAAAGACATTGCACATCACAGCTGCAAAAGAGGCCTAAAAAAGAAGAAATAGGCTTGCGATTGGTTACCACAGTGAGCTATCAATTATTACAAGTGATTCAAAAGGTACACATCACAACAAGCACTGTAGGTGTATCTGGTCATAGCAATACACCACTGTTGTATGAGAACAGATTCAGGCAACATTGGGACACTATATGTAACCATCTAACACCTGGAGGACGTCACTAACAAACAACTTGTTGTATATTATATCATAAAGCGTACGGTGAAGATAGCTGAAAATCCCCCAACAAGGAACATGGATGCATAGGACGATGGTCCACAGACACCTGCATTATGGAAAGTTCTGTGTGTCGAAGGCCATGGGGTGGGGATTGAAACATACCTAGAGAAAGTTAGTCTCAACTTTAACCCCTAGTATCCTGCTCCGGGGGGAAGGAGTCAGACTCCTCTGTGGTGTGAGTTAAGTGACTGCTACAGAGTTGAGATTTTTTTTCATCCTGAGGCTGAAGGCAAAAATGGAGAGCCCGATAGGAACCCATCTTGCCACCTGCTTTTTAAGACTGCACCGGCAGGGCCCAGCTCACTTAAAACACTGGGTAGATGGATTCTGGTGAGCCATCTTGGGTTCATCAGAGCCCACCCCACGTAAGCTTCTTGTAACGTCACAGAGCTCCGTGAGCCTTTCTCTAGCCTGGTTACTTTTAGTGGGAGTGCTTAAGCTACTCTATGATTGTGTAAGACCTTTGTGATTGCAAATAAAGTTGTATGATGGTGATGGCTACTCTGTGAATCCTTCATCACGTTTAGGTTTGATTCTTTATGTAGACCAGTGGTTCCCAAAGTGTGCGCCGCGGCACCCCGGTGTTCCGGTAAAACAATGGTAGGGAGCCACGGCCAACTGCCAATTAGGTCAAGGGAGCCACGAGTCAAAAAAGTTTGGGAACCACTGCCTTAGGCGACTGAGCTGTTTGTGAAAGTGGGAAGAGAGCAATAAGTACTATAAAAATAAGGTCCCAGAAGAGCATGTAATAGGAACGACGTAAAAATAAATTGTTTTCACAAGTGTTTATGTATCATTTAATATCTACATATTTTGACTAGTGGTACAAACTTTTGCACTATGATGGGCTGCCACGGATCCCAGAGGAGATGATGCAGTCCACCAATTACCTCAAACATGTGTACAGAAAATTGCCTAATAGAGAATAGGATCTAATCTAACGTGAGAACTGGGAGGACTGTGGAGGCCAAAGGAATGCAACACAAAATAAAAGCTGAGTGCAAAATAAAGAATACAAACCTAATCTGACAGACCTTTGGCTAAATATGCAGCAAAGAAACTGAGCAATTAAAAGAACAAAGTAAACGTCAAAAGGGTAACTAATGACATATATTGGGGCCAGGTTCGATCAAACCACATAGATAGCTCTAGACACTGTCCTAAAATACCACGTGTCCCAATTAACATGACTGAACAAAATACTTGAAGGCAGAAATAACTAGGATGTTACCACAATCCAACATCTGCTATCAGTCAAGCGGTAACGAGATTACAAGTCAACAATTGCCTAAGAGAATAAAACATAATGGGCCTACTTTAATACAGACACTATGTCAAGAACAAGATCCCTTTGGGTTTTCTTTTAGGCATCCACATCCACACTACTATCATACCCACACGGCCATCACATCACCACCTATAAAATAGAACCCAAAAAATCAATATAAAATATTTTTATTAGCAGGATCCTTATGAGATTCAAAATATATAAAAACGATTAAAAAACATATGTATCATCAATTCACATCAAATATTAATACAAGTTAAAAACATTTTGTTCAAAGAACCTGGAATAATATAACAAGCAATGATAACATCAGATCCTGATGAATCAAGTAAGCAAACCAAGTGTAGAAATTAATAACCCTGGTTTAACACTTCATAGAAGTCTTTTTTTCCTGATAAAATCCGGTATTGCTTGGGTGCCTTCTCAACACAAAGCTACTTTATTACAGGCCAACTGAGATGGCACTTCAAGTTCCTTCCAGGTAGTCAGTGAATGTGGAATTGAAATAGTGCGAAGGGCTTAAGGTCAAATAAGAGTATCCAATCCTCTATTTGCAGGTTGTCCGGTCTACCTGCAAGTGTCCACTCGCACTTTAGCAGAAAAGAGTGAGAATTCATAATAGAAAACAGATGTTGTTTCCCTAGTTGACAGTGACAAACCTGTGCACTACTTGAAGAGAGTAACCCTCAACTCAGGCGCCATCTTGGAACGGGTTGGTTAGCGAGCTAGAGCCTCGCCACACCCCCCTCGCCACCATCCTATTTCAACGGACCACATGTGTCAGCGCAGCGGACGAGCGCAGCGGCCGCGTCGTAGGCGCGCCGGAGTTGCGCCTGAGTTAAGCCCGTCTGCGCCCGTCCGCGGCCGACCGGGGCTAGGGGCACGTCACGCTGCCCCTTTTATCGCCTACTCCTCGGAGAGTCTGAAACATCTGCAAGGTAATTGGCCGCTTCCTCTTTCTATTAGCAGTAACATCTCCGCCCTCGGTCTCAGCCCTCCTACTTTGGTGTCTCGTCCATCCCCTGCTACTTCCCCTTCTTCCCTGTCCTTCATTTTATTAAACACTAGGTCGGCTGTGAAACACCATCAAGATCTGTTTATCTTGCTCGACTCCCAGAAGCCAGATATACTGTGTTTAACTGAGACGTGGTTTTGCGAGTCCTCTTTGCCATCTCTCTTAGCGGCTCTTCCCCCTGCCTACGCGGCCCTTCGGGTCGATCGTCCTGCAGGGAAAAAAGGAGGCGGCGTGGCACTCATTGCCAGATCAGAGTACAATTTTCAACTCCTCCCTTCCACTCCTATCGACTCTGTTGAGTACCTCGTGGCTCGCTCTGTCACCTTTTCCCCCCCACTTATTTGTTTACTTACTTATCGACCACCCCAGAATACTCCCCAGTTTACATCAGCATTTCAGGATCTATTGGCCACGCTAGCGGTCAATCATGCTTCTGTCCTTATATTGGGTGATTTTAACTACTGGCCCAACGATCCGTCAGAATGCCCAGCTTCAAAGCAATTTACAGAATTGCTTCATTCATTAAACTTTATCCCCCGCATCCATGTCCCCACACATATTGGTGGACACGTGTTAGACCAAGTTTGGTCTCTTAACTACTCCATTTTTTCCATATCAGTGTCCCCTTGTCCATGGTCTGACCATGCCTTTATTTTTTTCTCTCTTCACCTTAACCTATCAGTCAAGATCTCGCTGGAAAAAAATATTTGGGCACGGAACTGGAACCGTGTCGATCTGACCTCATTATCATCCTCCCTCCTAGTCTCTGCACCCGATTTAGCTGGTTTACCATCGTCGTCACAAGCTACTGGGATTGACAGCTGGCTTGCGGGAGGCTGCAATTTATCAGCCCCCCTACGCCGGATATCAATCAAAAAATCTAAGGAGGCGAATCGGTGGTTTGACAAAGACTTAAAGGAAAAAAAATTGTCTCTCCGGCGTGCTGAGAGATTATGGAGAAGGGAATATTGCCCCCTACTGAAAACCTGTTACCTCACACTACGGCAGGAGTACAAAAAAGCTATTTTAGGAGCTAAAACCGCCCATTTCTCAGCTAAAATTCTAACAGCAGAAAATCAATCGCGAGTAATTATTTCTATTGTTCACGAGTTAGCTTTTTCAGAAAGGAGCATGTCTAAACCTCTTCCCACTCAATCCCTCTGTGATTCTTTGAATTTTTATTTTCTTGATAAAATCTCTAATATCAAGAACAACATTCCTCCTCCTTCTGCCACTTACGTTGACCCCCTCCCGCCGATCCTTCCGCCTTGTCTAACCTCTATCCCTCCCATCACGGAAGAAGTGTTCCGGGAAACACTTCTCAAAGTCAAGTCAGGTTCCCCAGTTGATATCTGTCCGGCCCGCATCCTCCAACAAATTTACTCCGTCTGCACACAGCCCCCGATCACCTTCCTTAACAGTTCCCTCTCACAAGGGGTTGTGCCTCCAGCCCTTAAGGCGGCCACCAGTGTGCCCATCTTGAAGAAACCAGGTGCCGATCCAGCTATTTTAATCAACTATCGGCCCATCTCCTTGTTGCCATACTTGGGCAAGGTGCTTGAGCGCCATGTTGCCTCAGTACTCAGTGCCCATGTGGAGGCTACGGGAGGTTTGGCGCCCTGCCAAGCGGGTTTCCGTCCCAAGCACTCTACTGAGTCCGTCGTGGTGTCGGTCCTGAACAACCTCAGGGAGGGCTTGGACCAAAACAAACATCAAGCCCTGGTGCTCCTCGATCTCTCCGCCGCTTTTGATACGGTGGATCATTCCATCTTGCTTTCACGTATCAGAGCGGCGGGAATCGGGGACTCAGCACTAGTTTGGCTCTCGTCCTTCCTGCGGGATCGCACCCAGGCGGTCCGGCTGGGGGAGTTCACGGCAGCTCCACTTAAGATCACTTGTGGTGTCCCCCAGGGTTCCTCTCTCTCCCCTTTACTGTTCAATCTCTATATCTATCCTCTTATCTTTGCACTTCAGCAGCTGGAGGTCACTGTATATAATTATGCGGATGACCTCCAGCTTGTCTTCAACCTCTCCTCTTCCCCTCACGCTATCTCCAATTTTCAAGCTATTATGATCTTCATCAGGGACTGGATGAGCCACAACCACCTGAAGCTGAACCCGGATAAAACCGAGTTGGTGCTCACTGGTGGCTCTTCCAGTCCCTGGAACTCTTCTTTCTGGCCTTCTACTCTTGGTTCCCCTCCTGTCCCTTCTTCCACGGTCAAGACCCTTGGTATTAAAATTAACAATCAGCTTACCCTCCACTCACAAATCAGTTCTGTCGTCTCTTCTTGTTTTCTGATGCTCCGCAATATCCGCACTGTTTCCAGGTTTTTCTCCCCTCTGGCACTCAAACTCATCATGTCTGCCCTGGTGATCTCCCGGCTAGATTATGCCAATGCCCTATACAACGGCATCCCGGCATATAGCCTACGTAAACTCCAGCTTGTGCAGAACCAGGCAGCTCGGCTGGTGTATGGCCTCCCCCGTTTCCATCATTCTACACCATTGCTGAAGGCGCTGCACTGGTTGCCTGTTCTACAACGGTCTCTCTTCAAGACTGGCTGTATGGCTTTCCAGGCACGGCAGAGAACGGCCCCTGCCTTCATTTCTTCCCTTCTAAAAGATTATGTCCCCACTAGACAGCTCCGATCATCCTCTCAATCCCTTCTACAGGTTCCTCGCTATAACAGAAAAAAATGGGGAGGTTCCAATTTTTCAGTTTTGGCCCCCATCTTTTGGAATTCCCTCCCTGACCACCTACGAGCGACCAAACAATACTCCCTCTTCCGCAAGGGCCTGAAAACTTTCCTGTTTGTTCAGGCCTTCCCACACTAACTGTCCCTTTTCCTCTGTTCTTCATGCCTCCAACAGCGCCAAGAAACCGTATGGTGTACGTTGCGCTATACAAGTTTTTTAAATTCAATTCAAATTCAAATTCAACTCCATCTGCTGTTTACCAACCCCTTTTGGTTCAGCACAGTCCCACAATTCGAGATCTACCCTGCTAGAGAAAAAGGAAAACACACATTACCATCTAATTACAATGGTAACACCAAAGCAAAATAAGTAATTCAGATTTATCAAATTCACGCGACACACAGAACATATACACCAAATTGAACTTTCGAACTTGAAATTCGTCATCATGGAATTATGTAGTGCCATGCAGCTTTGGGTTTAAAGTAGCTCCGGGTGAAATTGTCATTACGCCCATGTCATTTTCAGAATTTCATGTTGTGCTTCTTATACGAAATTATGCCAATATGCCTAGTCCAGTAATTAAAGACCGTTTGGGTAAAAATCCTATCCCAGAGCGAAGGGAACAATACAAGCAACTAGAACGTGAGAAGCTGTTGTTGGTAGCACTATTGTTTTTTTAATATTTTTATTAGCACAAATTGCATCCACATGTCCAAATAAGTGGCACTAAAACATAGGGCTAAAGGCAGGATTTCCATTTTACGTAATTTTTCGGAAATGTCTTGCAATTATACAAAAGGAAATAACGCAAATTTCGCACACCCATAATTTAGAGCAATCTGTCAATTACAGTAGGCACAGGCTTTAGAAGAAACAAAAATCAGTCACATGCCCCGCTTCATTCAAATCTGGATGGCTTCCATCAACCCTCTTTTCACTGTAACAAGTGGCTTTTCTAACACCCAAGGTATGAATGAATAGCTGGTACAGATCAAAAGGGATTATCCCATTTTCGAAATATGGGGCAGATCCAAACACTAATTTGTAGACCTAAGATAAGGTAATAAAGGTGATTCTTTTTTCTACTAGTAGCCTGCGCATGGCCATGAAGGCTGTGTAATATGAATCTACTTCGGTATGTCAGCTAAACCATTGGCAACTGGAATCTGGAAGAAACGAGATCTTTTTAATGTATCTACTAGATGAGAAAACTAACAGTTTTGTTATTGTTTTTCAACCATGTTCACTCAGAAGTAGTCGAGCTAGTATGCATAGGAGGTACTCATCCTCGGACCCACCCCCTCAGCCTGGGACGACTCCTGGTGGCCAACCACACTGGGAACAGCACTAACACCCACCAACCATGCACGCAACCTAGGATTCATCCTCGACTCCTCCCTCTCCATGGCTACGTAGGTCAACGCCGCCTTCTCCTCCTGCTACAACACCCTCCGCATGCCCGCAGGATCTACAAGTGGATCCCGACCGAAACAAGAAGAACGGTGACACAGGCCCTCGTCAGCAGCAGACTGGACTACGGCAACGCACTATACGCAGGAATCCCAGCCAAGCACCTACAACGACTACAACGCATCCAAAACGCCTCCGCCCGACTAATCGTCAACGTCCCCCGCCGCAGCCACATCACCCCCCACCTGAGAGACCTACACTGGCTCCCCGTGGACAAGAGGATCACATTCAAGCTCCTCACCCACGCACACAAAGCACGCCACAATGCTGGACCAGCCTACCTTAACAGCAGACTCAGCTTCTACACCCCCACGCACCAGCTCCGCCCAGCCAGCCTCGCCCTCGCCGCTGTCCCCCGCATCCAACGAACGACCTCCGGCGGCAGATTATTCTCCTACCTCGGCGCCAAGACCTGGAACACCCTCCCTACCACATACGGCAGACCTAAGACCTATTCGCCTTCAGAAGACTCCTCAAGACCTGGCTCTTCAAGCAGTTGCAGCACCCCCCTCCCCTCAGCGCCCTGAGACCCTCACGGGTAAGTAGCGCGCTCTACAAGTACTTTGATTGATTGATTGATTGATTGATTGCATAGTTTTAGGTGGTCATTTGTTGCACCAGCTACTGCATCGGTTGGGCCGGCTATAGTCTAGAATCAAAATAAACTTGAAAGATCGTCCATGAATACTTGTCTTTTTCCTTCTTCAAAGCCCCATCTTTATCCAGTCTTGTTTGTGTTTATTGTTCATTGAGACCAGTTTGATTTGCATGCAACAGTAGGGCCATTGGGGCACAGTGATTTCTGTTCCCCATGTCTCTGGTCAATGCAATCCGCAAGTGGTCCTGGACATCAGTGCGTGAGGTGCAGCATAACCTATACACCCACTTGCCGGAGTCTGCGGCATATAATTTTAAGGTCAGAAGGGGAAAATCTTTAGGTTCATCAGGAAACTCAGGCAGGGGGGTGTGGGCTGTGTCACAACCTTTGGGTTTAAAATCGCTCTAGGGGCCGAGGGGTGTTGCCATGTTTAAGCTGCTCCAGTGTTGCAAACGTGTTGGTGGAATCACATCTCCCAGTCTGCGTCTCTAGCTGTTCCATTACTGGCCCAGCGTTTTGCTACAATATAGTATCTTTGTTTCTGTTAAGGATTATGCTCAGATATCTGACGGAGTTGGAATGCCAGTCTATAGGGAATCTAGCTGGGTAGGCGTTGTGCAGTCAGAATGGGAGAAGATATCCAACTTTGACCAATTAATGACAAGGCCGGAGCGACGTCAAAATCGTATTATGTTGTGAAGGATGGCTGAGAAATTGCTCACTGCGTCTCTTACAAACAGCAAGATATCATCGGGAAACATAGTTAGTAGGGGGTATTATGCGTGGAATGCCAGACCTGTATGTAAATGGCACTCCAGCTAATGGCTTGAAACAGGATCTATGGCTAACAAGAGCAGGAGTGCGAAAAGGGCATTTTCTGTCTGGTCCTTCTATGAATTGGTATGGGTCAGTCTGTGTGCCGTTGGTCAAGAGGTGAGCAACTGGCTCCGTAAAAAAGAGCTTGATGAGTGCAATGAGATTGGCGGGGATTCCCGTATTAGACAATATTTGAAAGAGAAAAGGTCACTCTAAGGAATTAAAGGCCATCTCCGCGAGGCTATCTGGTCAAGCACCGTGAATATGCTGTACAGAAGACATAAGGTGTTCCATTAGTAGAGAAAGTCTGCTTGCAATCACTTTTGCCAATATCTCATTGTCAAGCTTGATCGGAGATAGCGGTCTATAAGAGGCACAAAGTGTGAGGTCTTTCCCTGGTTTAGGGAACAGCGTAATTACTGCTTTGCGGAGCGAAGGAGTGAGGATCCCGGTCTGCACTGGTTCAGTATAGACATCTAGGAGGCGGGGGGGAGTCAGAAGGGGTTTGTGCGCTTTATAAAAATCACTAGTCAGCCCGTCCAGCCTAGGCTCCTTGTGGCCCTGGGGACTTTCAGTAGCAGCCAGAATATCCTTGAGTGTAATAGAAGTACTTTGGAAGTGTTGGAGTCCCTAGAAAAGCCACACCAAAGCAATGATGTTAAGGTACGCCTGAGTGGCAGTGGGGGATTTTTCTGAACAGGTGGTGTATTAACTGCCAATAATAACAGACATATTCAGCCGATATGGTGTCAGTTATGAATAGTGTGTCCCCGGTTTCGGTATGGCGGCGAGTGATGTGTGTTCATTGCAAATAACCTCTCAGTATGTTGGCCAGTGTTCTGCCTGCTCTCCTTCCCTCACAGTACAAACAGGCTTGGCCGGCTTTAGCGCTGTTGGCGCCCAGTGCAAAATCCATTTTTGGTGCCCCCTGATCTCTCTCTCTCTCTAGCAGGAACATTAATCACAAGAGCTTTCCTCACATTTGTAATGTTGCCTGAAAACTGGACACACAAGGAACATTGCCCCAGGTGTTTTAATTAGTAAGTTATAGTTAAACATAGCACTCCTTCTGAGGTCAAACACCCCTCCTCCCCAGGTCAGCGGCCAGTGCGGCCACACCAGCCGAACTGCCCTAAGGCCGGCCCTACCAACAGGCCTGATCATGTTCACCTAGGAAATGCCACCTCACTGTCTGTAAATTCCCTGCATTGCTGTAATAAACTGTGGCTTTCTTGTTCGTATGTAGGGGAGTGTGATGCCGCATTGGATAACTCTAACTGCCTGAGTTTGAGCTCAATTTTAGAGAGTTGTGTGCATATGGCTTTTAGGACGCCCACTTTCTTAGAAATTGCCTTGCCTCTAATGTGTACCTTGAATGCCTCCTAAATGTGGAGTGCGTGGAAACCGATATTTTGTTTAAGATGAAGTAGTCCACAATTGCCTTGCGTATTTCACCCCGAAGTGCTCATCGGTTAGGGCTGCACTGGGTAATCACTAAGGAGGGAGGCCGACCCTATGGGAGACCATGTGAAGTGTCAATTTAACGAGAGAGTGGTCCGTTGGGAGAGGCATAACATCAGTGACCTATGGGATGACAGATTGGGTGATGAGTCAGTAGTGGATATGGGATTCGGACCCATCTGGGGCAAGTAGAACGTGTACCCCTGAACATCAGTATGTCTTATTTGCCATGCGTCCGCCAGGTCATTATTGTCCAGGATTTCCTTCAACGTTTTGGTAGTGTGTGTTATCTTTGTACCTCTGGCACCAGTACAGGCCTTGCCAGGGTTGAGGAATAAATTAAGGTCCCCACCCCAAAAGTCTGGAGCAGCGCCCGCGGGTTGTAGAGCTAAATCAAAGGAGTGGAAGAACCCAGGTTTATCTACATATGGTGCGTAGGTATTATGAAGTATTACTTTCCGGTGCTCGAGTATACCCTTCAACATGATAAATCTCCTTTCTTTGTCGTTATAGGCATGGGAGAGCACAAAATGTATTAGTTTATGTATGAAGATTAACCCCCCCCCCCCCCCCCCCCCCCCCCCCTTGTACTGTAGGAAGAGGAAAACCTGTGAGAGTTCTATTTTGGCAGCGAATGAGAAATGAAATGAAATTAAAGGAAAGGAAAGCAGTTTTAATAAAGTGCATGGTTACCCAACAGGCATTCCAGCGCTAAGGGCAGAGCTGATCAAACTGGGGCAAGATCATTTGGGGAAGAGCCAGGTTTAAACAACTTGCGGAAAGTCATATGGTTAAATTCCTTTCATAACTGCAGAGGGAGTGAATTCCACAGCTTGGAGGCGTTATAGGAAAAAAGTCGGCCGCCGCTTTGAGCCCTCCTAATTCTGGGAACATAGGCCAGATATAGGTTATTGGAGCGGAGGGCCCTCTTGGCTAGGTAGGGCTGGACCAAGGATGAGATGATTGCTGTTCCATTCCCTCCTATCAGCTTGTGAGTAATACCCAAGGCTTTAAAATGGATTATTTCCAGAACTGGGAGCCAGTGGAGAGTTTTTCAGGCTGGCTTGGCTGATTCGCAGATTAATCCTAGCTGCACAATTCTGCACGATTTGAAGTTTAGCCAGCATCAATCTGGGGGCCCCAAGGTACAAGGCGTTTCCATGGTCCAAAAGAGATATAATAAATGCTTGGACTACAAGCTTTCTGACCTGAGATGGAAGCAATGGAAGCACTTTGTGCAGCATTCTTAGAATGTCAAAGCACGAGGCAACAACCTTTCTGGCTTGAGTTTTTAAAGAGAGTTCGGAGTCCAGCCAGACACCCAGGCTTTTGATCTCTGATTTTGGGGCAGGCATAGAACCCATACATGTAGGCCAAGAGGAAACTATATTGGAGGAGGATGGATTACCAAGTAACATAAGTTCCGTCTTGTCCCCGTTCAATTTAAGATGGGAATATTTCACCCATCTCGTCACCTCTTCAAGACATGGGCCAAGGCAAGGAGATGCATTGATGAAGTGGTTCAAAGTGATGACCAATTAAGTGTCGTCAGCGTATGTGACACTTTGCACACCAAAAGGGAGGACAATATCAGCAAGAGGAACCATATAAACATTAAAAAGAGTGGGGCTCAAAGAGTACCCCTGAGGAACCCCACACTGAAGAGCTCGTGGAGTTGAAGTGGCCTCGCCCTCAGCTACTTGGAAGTATCTGTTCTCCAGAAAAAAACGCAGCCAGTCCAGGGCATCTCCAGTGATACCCAGATACTGAAGACGTTGGATTAAGAGTCAGTGATTAACCGTATCAAAGGCCGCGCTAAGACCTAAAAGAAGCACGGCCAGAGAACCTGCTGCGTCGAGGATCCTTCGTGAGTCCTTGACAACTGCAAGTAAAGCAGTTTCTGTCCCGTGTCCAGGACGAAACCTGGTTTGGGATACGTGAAGAAGGTTCTCCACTTCAAGGTATTTGGAGAGCACCTTTTTGGCATAATTTTCTGCTATTTTGCTCACCCCAGGAAGGAGCGAGATGGGTCGGTAGTTGCTGAGGCAGTCAGGATCAAGTCTAGGATTTTTCAGCAAGGGTTTTACTAAAGCTTTTTTTCAAAGTGGAGGGACCACCCCAGAGGACAATGAAGCATTGATCATTACCATTATAGTGGGACCTACTGAAGCAACTACAGATACATATGTGTATATCTTTCCGGGTGCTACGCCCGAGTCAATTGGTCAGGCTTGGATTTTCAATAGAGTATGGAAGATCTTTAGCCAATATTAAGTGATTAAAGTCCCCTAATTTCTGGGAGTAACACGTACACTCAGGAATCTGATGCCTTTGGACACACCATATCATCTCAGGTGTAAGATAAGTGACGTGGAGATATTTAAACTATATACGCAGGAAATGTGAAGAGATGGCTACTACCCGTGGGGCCATACATGTGTCCCAACAGTCACTGTCGTCTAGCGCGCCAATCCAAGCAGCCCGCTTGGCTTTTTTAACCCCAAACAGGACCAGGGAATTGATCATCAGTGATGTATAGATTTTAGAAATCCCACCTTTTCCAAGGGGCCCCTTAAGGACTCTGGCATCCAGTAGGTTATATTCAGGAGCTGTTGCCAGGGTGTCTCTATGCTGTGCAAGTGCATTTTGTAGTTGCAAGTACTTGTAGAACTGGTACTTATGAAGAATGAAATCAGACTGAAGCTCTGTGAAGGAACCTCCTCTGGGCGCCCTGCCAGACATCCCCCACCTTCAATCTGGGATCAGATCCCATTTGTCAAATCCTTCAAGATTAGTGATGTGTACCAGCCTACAGCCCTACTTCCATTGGGATCGGTGTCTCCAATGTGATTTTCCAATCCAACCCGATTCACCGGAGAGCGGACCACCATGTTAATAACACCACCTATGAGGCCCAATGCCCCTTCCACCATCATAGGTCAATTGTATACATTTACTCAGTTAAATCGAGGACGGTCATGAGGCCCACTGAAAGGATCACATTTTGGTAGAAAGGTTATGAAACCAATTGGAAGTTTTGATGCACATAAAGAAAGCATGGCAGGGCAATCAATTATCTCATTGGTAATATTGTTTTCCAGATCTTTAACAATATCATTTTAATAAGCATTTACAATGCAACGGTCTCGCCTTTGCAAAAGTTAGAGCTATTGGCATTGTAAATGACAAACTTTATTTATGTGTTGGTTTTGAAAACAGATAAATAAATGGCATTGTCATTTACAATGCCAATAGCTTAATCTCTCGCAAATGCGAGACCTATTGCATTTGCAATGCAATAGGTTGCGTATTTACGCGAGTTTGAGATATTGACATTGCAAATAACAATGCCAAAACCAAAACATAATAAAAGGTCTCTCACACTGCTGTCTCTCACACACTGCTGTCTCTCCCTAGAACACACACACTGCTGTCTCTCTCACACACACTGCTGTTTCTCACACACACACTGCTGTCTTTCTTACACACAATGCGGTCTCTCACACTACAGGTACAACAAGCCACATCCAGACACACCGAACTACGAGAGGCTTGCACCGGCATGCCACAGACTCACCCACCTATCACACACCCTTCTGGACACACCGACCTACCACAGACTCATATAGACACACTGCTGTGCCACAAAGTCACCGAAACACAACGACCTACCGCAGACCCCTCCAGACACACCGACCTACCACAGACCCATATACACACACTGCTGTGCCACAGACTCACCGACCTACCACAGACTCACCCAGACACACCGACCCACAGACGTCACCCCTACAATCACTACATGCATTCAGTCACCCAGGCATGTTGTAGCCAAATCTACTCGCATAGTTCACAAACCTGCACCAACAATAACACACGGAGATCTCCTTCTTAGACCTCACGATAAAACTGAAAGAGGGAGTACTTAGCAGCACCATGTATAGGAAACCCACTGACCGGAACAGCTTGTTACACTATTCTAGCCACCATCCCAAAGCCTTACGGTCAAACCTTCCCTTCGGACAATTCCTGAGGGTCCGGCGAAATTGCAGTGCGCTAGCTGATTACAAGCATGAATCTGCTATTCTATCCAGGAATTTATTAGACAGAGGCTACCCCAGGAGAGAGGTGACCATGGCCCAAAAAAGAGCTAGAAACAATAATCGTGAAGCCTTACTTGAACCACGTGAAGTGGTACCGATTGAGAATCAACCCATGACCTGTGTCACGACCTATACTTCAGGGTCCAATAAGATCAAAAGTGTAATTAAGCGGCACTGGGGTATTCTCAATACTGGCAGTCTCAGTTTCGAGACACCCAGATTTGCTTTCAAAAGATCTCAAAATGTAAAAGACATTCTGATCAGCACAAGACCGAAAGTACAAAAGAAAGTGACCCAACAGACCCTGTGGAACTTACCTCCAGTCAGAGGCCATTATCCCTGTGGATCCTGTGGAGTATGTACTTATACGGACATACACAAGATCATCCAATTAAGTGACACATTCAGCTGGGAATTAAGGGGCCATACTAACTGTAATACCTCCCACTGTATTTATATGCTTACGTGTCCATGCGGATTACAATATATTGGGATGACAACCCGCCCAATCAAAACCCGCATTATAGAACATCGCAGTAACTTCCGCTGCAAGAAGACGAACACCAAAATGTGTAAACATTTTCTCGACTTGAATCACACTGCAGATTCACTGAAATGGCTTGTGTTGGAATCTAGCCCCAATTGCCCTAAACAAGCCCTGTTTCGCAAAGAGCAAAGATGGGTCCACCGATTAGCGTCCGATAGTAGAGGCTTGAATGAAGATATTCCCTGGCATGCTCTCTAAATACAACTTGCCAGGGTGACTATGCAACTGTATACACATTACAGTTTTCTATCACAATCATCCACAGGCCCCCCTGTTTCCCCACTGCTACAACTACCACGACAGCATTATACACCATGGAGGCACATGAGCCTTATGACTGAAGAGGGGACTCAGGATACACTTCAGCATTATCGCTGTTTAAGTGCCATTTCCGACACCACACCACCTCCAGTGTCATGATGGGGACACCATACCTCGTATCACCCATGATAATATACAATTTGGATATACCCACAGTCCTCATGTCATCACAATTCTATCAGACCATGACTTTGGCTCCTTTATTCTTGACAGATAAATCACAGGGCCAGGGCCCACACTCAACCGCCTTGTATCATCAATATACATACTGATATGCCTAATGAGTTTTCTGATCGCTCACTTATATATAATATATCCAGGGTACAACCTCTCCACCGTAATCTTCCCACAAATTAGGTTTTCCTACAGACCACCGGAACACACACGCTTATATCTACATAGCCCTAATTTGGTTACATATAGGTGATCCGGTTTGCACTTATACCTTATTTAACCTCTCCAAGATGGCGACCGCGGTGAGCACCCCCACATAAGGCCAACATATAATGGCCAGTGCACCAGGCCGCCGAAGGTAATATTAAGAAACTCACCTTGGCCCTGCATATAATGTTACAGACGCAGTTGAACCCAATAATTCTACCCCCTTATCCGAGATTTCACCCGGTTATATTGGATATCTCTGCCATTCCAACATGGCGGACGCGATACTGAGACGCGTCACGTGATCCCCGCGGATGGGCGGAGCTTTGCGGGACTCCATCAACACGAAATAGTTGATATGGCGGGCGCCGCCGAGCTCTATCACCTATTCGAGCCCGGCGGTCACGGGTAGGTCAAGGAGCAGGAACACGGGCTGATGGAGGTAAGGCGACCCTCGGTATTTACATGGCGGGTTCGTCCATGATGTATACCTCCCTATGTCCGCTCGTGGCCATAGACCACAACATAGATTGAGAAACGGGGGATTGTGTTTCTAATCGGCATAAATTGGTAATAACGGGTCCATCCTTGATGTTTGCCCCCCTGTTTTCACTCATGGCCATAGACCATAAGATAGACCTAAAGATGGGGGAGTGTTATTTTAAATGGCATGCTTTGGTAATGATATGTCTACCCCTGACCTATGCCCTCGCAGTATCGCCCACTTGCCCTATATTTTAATGGGTATTGTTCCACTCAAGTCCCCCTCAGCCTATACATTTGTTCCCCTACAGCTATACCTTATGGCTCTCTCCTGATGTTCTATTACCGCCGAAGACTCATGTGGTAAATAACCCCCGACTATTAGGTGAGATGGATGTGTGCTTGCCCTCATAATTCACCATCACCGGACTAGCACGACTTATAACCAATGTGCACCACAATATAAGTTCCTAATTATACTGCTACTTTTAAATTGTTTTTAGCCTTGTTTTTAATTGTAGAGCACTCTCATAGACACAAATGGTTGGTGGAATGTGCTCACTGCACGCTGCCATTTGGCAGCTTTAGTTCACTATAGCTAGTAGACATGTTATTGTCCAACACTGGCATGACACCCTGTGTGTGACTTTGGCGTGATCACACTTGAGTTCTTTGCTATGTCTCAATGCAATTAACTTTGTTTACATGATTTTTATTCTCCAATCCAGGCAGAGGATATTACTACAGAGGTAAAATAAACCGACAGTGCTTGCATTTACACACATGACACCTGCATGTTGTTGAATGACTGCATAGTACATATTTTATAGGTCCTGAAGAATCGCGGAAAATTCCTTGTGCGAGAAACATGTTGACCATGTCAATATCCAACTTCACCGAGTCCCACCACACTTAACTTAGTGGTACTTAGGAAGTTGTTTTCACGTTTTTAACCGTAGAGGGAGACCCCCAGAATAAAGTAGTACTTTTTGGTACCCCCTACTACATTTTAATCACCTTTTAGTTCTCTTACTCCATTGCCCACATACCCGCACTTCACCATAAGGCTGTTGGAAGAAAAGATCTCCGTCAAAGAGCCCCTCTTTGAGGTGAGCCCGTCGGGGATTGCACCGCCTCCCCGACGAGGAGCAACGCCGATGATGAAGCATGACACCCATCCGGGTGTGTGAGGCAAATATTTCCAACAAAATGGATGCCCAAGGGTGCCACATACACACCCATGGTCACGCCTAATACACAGCTTCTTCTCTACCAGGAACGGTTCAGCTACCCTTTTTGTTTACACCAACAATAACACACACACACCTCTTCTGAGTGCACTGCTCCATGGATGGACAGACTCACAGACCTGCGTGTGTGACCCTAGCTTGAGCTCACCAGCGTGCGCGTCCACTGACTGCCCTCATGCACACACTAACGGGAGCACAGTGTCCTCACTGCACAGTCGCACACACCAACGGGAGCACACTGTCCTCGTACACAGCTGCACACACTATTTTCATGCTTGTGTGCTTGTCAGTTGTGCACTGGTCCTTACCAGTCAATATTGATCATATAAACTAAAAATATGTGACCTAATGGCCAATATTTCACAAAATGTATTTGCAAAGGTGTAGTACTGGGCAGTAATAATTGTGTTATTTATATCAGCAGCGATCTGGGGGGTACTGGCTATTATTGTTAAAAATAAATGATAGAAAGTGAGGCCTTGTCGGTAATGTTCAAAGTAACACAGAGCAGATACAGCACAGGTCAGGAGTAACGCGAGTCATGTGGGCAACTAATCAGTTACGTAAAGGCCAGGTCTAGTTGTTATTCACATGTTCTGCTTTACTGTAAAGCGCTCTGATGCCTCAGGCCCATGTTAGCGCTATATGAAATGACAAAAGTAAATCAAATGTTCACACTAAAAACATAAAGAGCGCACAGTCCAGGCCAGCATCGATCGTAGTAACGCGAAGAATGAAATGCACTGTATCGTATTGTTCCAATTAGTGCTGATGATATTGGTGGGGAGCAGTGACGGGAGACGCTGGGTGGTGTTGTGGGGCGGGCTGTGGATGGGCCTGGGGAGGGCCGCTGTCCCTGGGGAGGGAGAGGCTGCAGGAGGAGGGAGCGGGAGGGAGTGATGGAGGAGGCTGGCTGAGGATATGGGAAGAGAGCGCATTCCTCACCGGGACTGGGGAACAGCCGGGGTCTGTCGAGGACCAGAGACACACAGCGCAGTAGGCTGGCACACACACATCACACCTTGCACACATGCTGACTCATGCTTACACACACACTGACACTCACACACAACTTGCACACACACTGACACACATGCACACACTCATACTTCCACGCACACACAACTTGCACACACGCTGACACACACACACCATAACATTTGCACAGACTGACTCGGGCTTACACGCACGCAGACACACACAACTTACGGACACACTCACAACTTGCACACAGGCGACACTCACACCCACCACTTAATCACACGCTGATACTCGTGCACACACCCATACTTGCATACCGGCACGCTCATGCAACCTCACACACACTGACACACCTACATTTTGCACACACACAGACATCGCAGTCCATCCATGTGTTTATTTCCCATGTGCATGTCAAGGAAATCAATGTCCGTTGTAGGTTTCCATGTTACCTGGAAACACCCACCCTGCAAGGGGGACTTTCCATCGAGGATACCCCGCCTAGTTTTGGTTAGCTAGGACAGTTTATACTTAACTTTAGTTTAGATTTCCCTCTGTAGAACTCTCTTTACCACCGTGAAAACACAATTAAGTAAACATTTACGAGTGTTTCTGGGGCTGGAAAAATCCAGCACGTGTTTTAATAAACCCACAAAGTTCTCACTTTCTAGGATCATTTCACAAAACATTTACATGTACTACTCCCCTCAGATCTTTTGTGACCCTTTCCTTAAACACACTGAAGTGAAAAGTCAACGCTCAGAAGTCTATTAGAAATCAGCATTAACCCTTCTAAAGCATGCCTAAAAATAATTGTGAATCGGGCCGCGTGCAAACATTGGCTACACCACTGTGTTTGACGCTCTGCTCGCCATTTACGTCCTCCTGGGAATATTTCTGCCTCACCTGGGTAAGCTCCAGTGCGAAGACTCCTGAAGTGTGGTCTTCCAAAAAGGCGTAGCTCCCGTGTGTGCAGCAAGTGCAGTGACACCAGAGGCTTCAGGGCCCCACTGAACCCCGATCACTGCTGTATTTCACAGTACAAATGGTGGTCAGGGGGAGCCATTTCCTTCCTCACACAAGGCCATACGACACCCTGGCAACTCTACAGGTCATCGACCCTTACAAAGACAAGACTTTTTGCAGCCTTTAAAACTGCTGCATTCTAGAAAAATAAACCAACCATCCCCCAAACACAAACACCCATGGCTTGGCCTTTTTTTTCCAGCTACTTCGCTCTGAGGGCACAAGGCTCCCTTCTCTCCGCTCAGCCTGCAACAACGAACGCCATCTTGATGGCGCGTCCGGTCTGCGGCACGCCCCCTCCGCCACCACCTACACAGACAAGACGAGGTAGCAAAAAAAACACATGTCCTCTGTAGCTGAAGACCTGCCGAGAGACTGGCTGTCTGTTTCAAGGACTCCGTCACCAGCGACTTGCAAAAACACACACAGGCTCAGCTGCAAGGGAACACGAAGGAGGAACCCAAAATGGGGACCGAAAAAGAACAACTCTAATGGCGAATGCCAAGAGCAGCTGTCTCGTGTATGCAGCTTTTGGACCCGGCCTGATTCTACAAGTTAGACGGATGCAGAACACACTAGACCCAAATACATGAAAGATGCAACTAACTATAGTTTTGGTGCAGACGGAGGCGAGATAAGAATGGGTCCGGGGTCGGAGCCAGCAGTCGCTGCACTGCCCTCTCCGCTTGCAGGCCAGAAATGGATCTACAAAACGCCATGTCATTTTCAGACTGGGGGCGTGTTTTTCTTTCTCTCCACTTCCCATTGACTGGAATGTAAAAATGGGAAGAGGAGAGAAAGAAACGAAAAAACACACCCCTCAATCCTGAAAAGACGGGGCTTAAATTAAAGGACAAACCTCTTCTCCAATGGCTGGCCAGCATTTAGGAGGCCAGCCAATGGAGAAGAGGGGGGGGTTAAAGCCCCACACTAAGAAACATAAGATCTCGCCGGCGAAACTGCGCAAGCACAGCCTACGCAGGCCGAGACCTAAAAAGCAGTTCTATATATTCACTGCATTTGAGAAAGCAGACTATTAACAGAATAAGGGTTATTCACAAAGCATGCTATTGCATGAGGATCAAAACAAAGACATCAACGCCTAGTCAAAGTTAAATATAATAATTAAACATGCAACTCATATACCGCATAAGTAGGTAGGATAGCTCAGTGAGCTCATACTTTCTTTATAGAGATCTGTGTAACTTTAAACTCAGAGATTAGTGGCCAAAAAGGTACTTCCCACATTAGTAACATGATAACTAGGAGCTGAGCGGTAAAACACTCCCCTTCAATGGCTTAAATAAAATCAGTTTGTAAAAAGTATATACAATTAGCACAATACTAGTAATAATGATGATGGTGATGATAATAATAATAATGCCTTTTGCTTTGCTGTGTTAATCACCCTTGAATCTGAATGTTAGTTCGTTCATTGACTTGACTTTAGGAAACTGTCTGCTATTTTGTGTTTACATTTCGAGAACATAAATCAACATACAAATCCAGCGGAAGCTATGAGGATTTGTCTCCTATTTTAGATGATACTTTTGGCTTGAATGATAGGATGGTAAACCAGCACCCCAATGAAGAAATTTGGATTAGCGCTACTTTTATTAAAGCATTAAACAAAAACATTGTGCTCCTTCCATTAGCCTATTCGTCTAAGCTTTCTCGTTTGATGAAAAATGAAGGCAGAAGTGACATCTCAATCAAACCATCTCTATTACCCTTCTCTTTAAATGACTTTACACAAAGTGACATCACATGACAGCTGAATAAAATAACAGGTCAGTTTTTCCAAACCATATTTATAGAAAAGTTCAGCGAGTTCATGGACAATGATTGCTAGGAGGCACAACCAACAAGCAACTAAAATTGCTCTTGCCTTTGCTAGACACATTGTTAAAGGCATACTTCAAGAAAGGTAAGGTAGGGGTGCTTGACATAGGTCCAGGAGGTGTGGATCTGTGACTGCTGTTCAAGATACCCACTATTTGAATGAGTTCCAGTTAGAATCATCATATATAAAAACATATTTTATTTACGGCACCCACCTTACACTGGTCAACACCTACACTCTCAATGTAAATGACTGTGATTTTTTCACATCGGAGTGGCGACACTAACACCCTTTGTCTGCCTATATAATTTGCAGGGGGAATCTGAACACATATTAGGACCCTATGATGGATAGGTCTGCGCTGTCTGACTGGAATGGCAAACAATCAGCAAGCGTCATATGAGAGGGGTTGGAAGCATATGGTTTGGTTGATGCCTGGAGCTTAAGGCACCCATTAATAAAAGGGGGCACATTCGTATCCTCGGTGCCTGGGACATGGTCTAGAATAGACTACTGTCTGATCTCCAAGGAGATTTGTCCGTGGATAGAAAAGGCCAATCACATGCCTAAAACCCTATCCGACCTTTCACCGGTGCTGCTGCGCTTAACACTACCCAACATCACTCCTACCCTCTTCACATGGCGGTTCTGTGCAATACACACTCAGCTACATAAAACAAAGAACACATTACTTTCCGACTATGAGTATCGGTCAGAACAGGCTACCCTAGTGGTGCACGGAACATATCGTAAAAATAGAGGTTATTGATGGACATAAACACTTTGATACCCCTTCTACATTACAGTATTTAAGAATACAGCACCCGCCTCTCCGCTACACTAACTGATATTACACTCTACCTCGAAGATGTAGGACTGGCATGGTTGTCCTCGAGACAGTGTGAATATCTCATGCAGCCCATTACAGTAATGGATATCAAGGAGGTGATGTGCACCCTGTGGTGTGGCAAAGCCCCAGAACTGGACGGCTGATGGGAGAATTTTATAAGGAGTTTGTCAAGCTCCTTGCACCAAACTTGCATGCCATGTACGGTGAACCTTTATCTCTTCGATGGTTTTACCGGATCAGTCCGGCTTTATACTGTCTCGCTCTACTGTGCATAATGTACGCACTATAATTGCGCTATTACAACAACAGGCTCCTTCTCTCCAGGCGGTGGGGGTCCTGTTGGATGCTGCCAAGGCCTTTGCTTCTATTGCATGGGAGCATAAATTTGCTATGATGGCCAGCATGGGCATTCCAGAGGAGTTCCTCCGCTGGATACACCTTTTATATACGGACCCCGTGGCACAGGTGTGCGTCAATGGACACAAATCCGATGGGTTCCCCCATAGGCAGGGGCATGCGACAGGACTGGAACCGATGGCCTGTGTTATTCGTCAAAGACCTGCGGCGGCCACTCTGCAGTGTCGGCTGCTGCCTTTAAGCATCTACGCAGACAATATGGTATCATAAATCAGAAATCCTCTTGTACTCTTATCCCCAATGATTCGGGAATAAGTCGATTTGAACACTACTCTTGCCTATTTATCAACTGGTCGAAATCAGTTATATTATATTAGTTATATTCCCACTAACACCAGACACCCAACAGAGCCCGCTTGATCTCCTGCTGGTGTGGGGCACATATCTGGTCAAATACTTAGGGGTGTGGATACATAGAGATCCTGAATTGGTGCTTCAAACTATTTATGGCAGAGCTGTTTTAGCAGTCCTAAAAATGGGGATTTTGGCCACATTTTTGTACCTATTCGTGTTGTCCTTGTATTTCTTCCAAAAACTTAGATTACTTTAGCTTAAATTTCTATAAGCAGGAAAGCAGCACAGAATCAGTTGGAATATACTCACACTCCCATTTGACAGAGGAAGGTTTAACGCACCGGACTTCTATCTATATTATTTGTGTGCGCAGGCTCACTTCCTTGATTACTGGTATTTAGCACATGCCACACCTTGTGGTGGAAAACGACGATGCACACTCTATTCCGCTCCCAGCTCTACTGGCACACAAACGGGAGGGGATCCCACACACAGAAATTAGCAGGCTGCTTTCCACAATGATGGCCTCGCAGACACTGGGTGGAAGGGCGGGCAAGCTAACGTTATATGTCCGACATTGCCCTTGCGGTGCAATCCTGCGATTTTGGTTTTGCAGGAGGATACTGCGCTCAAAGTATTCACTCAGGCGGGTCTAAGGACTATAGGGGGCACCTACCCCAACGGTACCTTTATGGTCATTGAAGAACTCATAAGCGCACTCCACTCAACGTTTGTATACTACTGACTCAGAGCAGCTTTGTGCGTCCGATACCCCTCAATACCCAGCTGTGCCTCCTACTCTCACTGCCTTGCATGTACTGCTCACTAGTACAGCAGGCAGGCACTTAATCACTAAACTATATTCTGCAGCACAAACAGATAGGCTGCAGACTACTGACAGAGTGCTGGAATGCCCAACTGGGTCTTCACATTGAAAGGTCAGAATGGAAATTCTGCCATGCGCAATTACATACACTCACTTCTAATTGTGATCTACGAATAATACAATTTAAATTCCTGCATCAAATGTATTATACGCCTATCAAACTTCGCAAATTTGGGTGATGGACAGATGCCAATTGTGTACGGTGTGGGACAATGGAGGCAGATTCTTACACCTGTCCTGGCAGTGTAAAGCCATAATGCAATATTGGACTTAAGTCACTGAGACTCTAACTGGTCTGCTGTCAGAACAAATAATCCGTGGCCATTTAATATGTCTGTTAGGACTGGTTAGACCTCCAAACAGCCAATCAGAGATTTGTGTCTGTGACTCTGCTGCTGGAAAAGAGAAGGGTGTCCCTCCACTGGAGCAGCAGAGTTAAACCCACCAAGAAGAACTGGATAACAGATATGACCTACTGTAGATCCCCTGACAAGTCTTAGGTGATGATGCATACAGGAGGCATATAATGTCTCAAATCCGTTGAATAAGGTATGTTTTACTGTAAGTGCACTTTTGCAAAGGACGTGCTTGTACTTCATTTCTGGATATGGCAAGTAAAGGGAGGAGTGTGATTGTATGTTCAAAGTCTAATTCCTATTGGTTACATGTTGTATTACTTGTAAAAATGAATTTAAAAAAACATATTTTGTTGGTATGCAGAAATTCTGCCAAGTTTCCAAGGAGCTCAGGTGTCTTTGCAATCAAGCTACAGCTTGCCTGCAAGGATGTCATCTCCTATTTTAAAAAGTACCACAACTTCAGATTTCGTGTTGCAGCCACCTGTTCTTCCTATACAGCCACTATAATACAATGGCTACATCCTGCACCATGATTACAGAGTTTTCTATCTAAGCTCCTTGTTTTGCCTTATTTTGCTAAGGTTGCAAGCCACATACTAAAACCTGAGAACTTTGGAAACATCTTCTTCTCTCAGTCTCTGTCATTTGCTCCCTCTGCAAGATCCAGTGACACTCAGCCCACCAGTCGATGATTCCAATAAGTGAAAAGATTACTTTTAAGGCTTTTCGAAATGCCAGGTAGTTGTCAATCAGAAAAAGACCAATGAGAAGAGCACGCGAGGCACTAGCTGCCATAAAAATAAGTAATGGCCGCCTGAACGATTGTTGTACATCTTGGGGCCAGCAAAGTGCCAAGGGGAAGAAGATTGCAGGAATTAGATAGCAATATAGTGAATGAACTTGTGTTGTAGGAATTTAGGATCTGAAAGATGAAAAGCACGATCAACTAAAAAGAGAAATCTGAACATTATGCGACTGTGGATAGAGAGCGAATGCGAGACAATATAGTGGGTCAGAGACGATATAGGAAGTGGAAATTTAGACAAACTGCAAAAAAAAATATTTGAAAGAATATAACAATTGAGGATGCAAGCAGAACCAGATAAAGAGATTTGCAGTAGTCCATGTGAAAAATTCTAACCATCTGGACCAAGATTTATCAAGATTGTATAGGCAGGATCGCAGTGATTTTTCAGAGTAAACAAGATGTTTTGGTTGATCAGCTGGAGTGTTGTGGGGGTAGTGGCTTGGCGGGCAGAGAGGGAGAGAGAATGATCATATTAAACACGTTCCAGACATTTCACTGGAAAAGGAGCAGTCTCTAAGTTTGCAGGACACAACTAAATTGTCCAAAGAGTGTGGTCTTTGCCAGTAATCAAAACCTCCTTTTTGCAGTGTTGGTTCTGAGTGAATTAAGTTCCCTTCACTGGACCACTGCTGAGAGTCAAGAAACGATAATAGCATGTTAGATTGTCATCTCTCAACAGCAGCCATATTTGTATTCATAGCTTTGCATTTTTCAACTTCTCTGGCCTATTCCTGTGACATACATGGCAACAGACCCGATTCAGGCACGATTCTTCCGAATTTTTAAGCAAACAAAACAGCTTTGTTTTAGCTATATCCCGCCTGAAATTGCCTCTACTTCAATAGAAAGTCTATGGGGAAAATACCCCCGATTATAGTTTCAGAACCACCTACTTTCCTGTTCTGACATGTTGGCATGTATGTAGTGACTGTTTTACATGTTCGTTCTCACAGTTGCTCTGTTCACATCATCTATTTACTTCGTTGTCTTGGATGTAAAAGTCCAGAAAGGTGTTGAAGATTTCACTGAACACGAGAGCCCTCTGGTTTATTTTGGTATTCTCACTGTTATATATTCAGTCTTTTTTGTCTTCTGCTCTGTTCCTGCCAATAGTTTCCACATTGGTAGGCTCTTTTTATAAGCTGCACATTGATTGAAACACTAGCTCCTTCCCATGCGACAAGAATGTCCAACATTCGTATTTCTCCTTAGTCCCTAGAAGTTATTTTGCTCCTTTTGATGGCCTTCTCTTGCTCCACCTCTAACAAAGACTTCTTTCTTTTAGAAAAGATTAAGAAAAAGTTTACATAAGAGCTCCCTTTTTTGCGTCCCTTTATAAACTTGTTAACATGACAGACAATTCTCTTTTCATTCGTGAGCTTGGTTATACCAACATGACGCCTCATTTGCTCCCTGTTGGATCTTGATGTGACCTGCTTAGTGGGAAAGTTCCCAGATAGGCTCACATCTTCATATCTATCCTCCTTAATCGTGTCCAGTAATGCATCAGAAAAGGAAGGTTGCACACAAGCCAGCTTGTCTTAAAAATTGGCTTTCACAATATGTGTCTTCAGTAACTTTAAACCCAGTCCAGAGTCACCACTTTTGCTTTCTTCTCCCTCTGGATACCAAAGTACTGATCGGTATATTCCACACAGCCTTTCTCTCAGTCTTCAAAACAACAGGACTTATAACTTAAAATGAGCTAAAGTAATAAGTGGCTTCTTAACTCCCAGATTCAACAAAACCGAAAATAACGAAACATCAAACAGTATCAAGTAAGTATGGCTGCATGTCAACTTATATTAGGATACAGAAAAAAAACTAGCATAAATACAGCAATGTGTCTTTTCCAGGCAGGCAGCAAAGGATGGGAAAGAAGGTCACACATTGTATTTCAGAGTAAGTAAGCAAAGTATTTGTTCCCTCACTTTGTCTAAGTCTAACCTACTCTATAGCCTTTGTTTCTAGAAATATGCTACCCTATACACGGCAATCCAGAGCACGTCAAAGAATATGGCCAGCATTTAAGAAAAAAAATCCATGATACAAAAGATATCAACACACGTCAACTATTAACATGAACACAGGAAGTGTGTATTTTTAATTCATAGCAAATTAAAAAATTTAAGTTACTCTTTTACTGCAAACAAGTCAAGAAGTCTGCAGACTAGATACACAGCCGTACAAGTTCCGTTAATAAACGTACCTGCAATATACCCCACTGAGGGTTGTTGAGAACTGTGCAGCACTTAGAAAGGATACGAAAACACTTGCTGAACAGTCACAAAAGAATATGGTAAAAAAAATAGACATGTATTCAAATGTAGAATACAACAAATTAATTTTCTTCAAATAGACAGGCATCCGGAAAAGCACTCCATACCACTGGAAATTTTAGGATATGCCTTCTGACCCTGTTGTGCTGAAGTATCAGACATATTTAGAAATTTAGTGATCTGGTGGTTCCTGTTGTTCGAAGAACTTTGACAAACAGATATGAACTCAAAGCCAAAAGCACACTAAACAGACATAGATCACCCAAAGTATAACTCATGGAACCTTAATTAAAAATATGATTACGCTTTATGCTTTCGGTCGTGGTAATAAATTAAATGCAACTCTTATCTCAGTTGTACGATGTATTATTTGAAAGGGTAGTTTACACTATCCTAAACTTTCCATTGAAACTTGCCAAAAATTGGAAAATGAACAAACTAATTTTCGAGAATGCCCTTTCACAGCACGATAGTGGGTGATGAAGGAAGGAATATCATTAAAAGTTGTAAAGGAAAGACTTGGCAAGCCTACTGAATAGTGAAATGTACATTTAATAACAGAACAGTAAACAAAATATAAAAATATTTCGCCTATCAAGAAAGAAGTAGTTGTAATTACACCTAACTGAAAACTAAAATATAATGTTTGTGTCCCGATATATAAATAGATAGAAAAAAAAGACAATTCAATGCTCCAAATACCTTACGAAGCATAATGTCTTTAATCGATTGTGCAATAGTTCACTTATTAAACATGAAAGTCAAACAGACACAATCTGCTTTTAAATACCTGTACTGCATTTCTGAGAAGAAACAGCCATAGCACGTCCCTGAATGTTCCTCCTATTTACACCCTTCACCTCCTCAAACGGTTACACACATAGGTGCTGGAAGTAGGCGAGCGGGCAAGTGCCTTTACATTTTGCCTTTATCTTGTTACATTTGCTGCCTGTTCAAAGACAAGGGTCAAATGCCTGGCTATGGCGTCTGACAAATAAATAGCTGCTTATTTGGAAACTGCGGTGCACTTTTTTTCTCTGAACGGAAAAGAGAGAGGATAATGTAAAAGTGATCTAGGTGACAAATCTGCTGGGGTTCAGCAGGTGATCAGATAGGCTGTAACATGTCAGTTTTTTTTCAGTACACAACAACATTTAAACAGGGGTCAATGAATTGTACACATATTTCAAATTATATCAGAAATTAGGAAAGCACAATTCAAGCCCATTTTTTGTATTTCTGAAGTGAGATGGAAACAAAGATTTTAATAGAATCAAAACAAATAAATGCACTTTACTTGGTGATTTGAAAATGATAAATATTTGCTGAAACCTGATTTCCACACATATTGTTTTTGCACTAAATACTTTTACCAGTAAAGCTGCATGTCTGCAAATTTAGCGGCCAGTTCAACAGAAAATGTGCTGTCTGTAAATGGCAGTGTTCTATCACACCAGTGCTCCAAAATGTATCATCAGCTATTGCTTTCTCCTGCTGAATGGGCGTGCCACATTAATTACAATTGTTTATTTTTGTGGGACGCTCGGATTTTCCATAATCCCTATGACTTCAGTGTTATAATATTAATGGCAGCATCCCACTCCGAAAATTGTACTAGAGCCACTGGTTATATATCTAGTTACAGCAGACAACCGTTAAAAGACATGTGCCTCAGACATGAAGTCTGAATACATCTAAACACCCAAACACATGCCAGTCAGCAACAGTTGTTTAATAAGAATAAGGGTACAGTAGCTACTGTACACAATTAGTTTTAGACTCCCAATTAACAACAAAGAAAATGTACCTCTAGCTACTGTGGGGCCGATTTCAATGTCGGGTGGACCTTTGTCAGTCTGACATTGTTCTGAAACTGAGACCAACTGACCTTCTGTCAGCGGTCCCAACCAGCAAGTAGGATTCAGATCTGACCGGCTTCATCAAAATGGGTCGGTAGGAAATTAATCCAAACAGGAGATTACGATGGCGTAGGAGCGGCTGCAACCGAGGGTTGGAAAACCATCATTTAATCTAGCAAACAGATATGCGCAGGCTCCACCTGCTTACCTGTAACTGGTGATTAAATTACAGACTTTCTAACCCAGGGACCTGCAGAAGCAGCCAAAGTAACGCCGGACTCTAACTTGGCTACCGCTTTAGATGCACGTGTAGACCCAGTTGCATGAGCAGACCTAGCCACGCGCCCTGGCCAACAGTTTCAGCTGTTTCTCAGCACTCCACCGATGCTCTCAGCACTGGCATCAGTGATCAAAGTTTCAAGGGTCCAGGAAAGAGACGGCCATAGAATGCACGCAGACACCCCCTCCTCCCCCCCTCTAGAGCAGGGGAGGCATAGGTTAAACCCCTCTATACTTCCCTAAGAAAAAACTCAGGCCCCACTCTACCTGCCGAGCCTCCTGCAGTCCAAGCACGCTCTTGCACAGCACCCAGGATGATGTGTTGCATAGCTAAACATTTATATGGTCCAAAATGCAAAGCACAGTTAGGTAAAGCATCAGACCTGGCTGAAGGTGGCACACAATGCCACAACAAATAAACCAATGCCACATAAATTCACACAACATATTTTAACATCTCATAAGAACATCCCACACAATTGAACTACGCACACTTCCGCTTCACGTCATTCCTCCACATACCACATAATTACAAACAAATGAAATAAACTCCACATAATTCAACTCTGCTTCATGCCACAGAATTCTACTTCAAATATTACTACTATGCTACATCATTCCACTCCACTTCAAACAATATACTTACACTTCAAACAACACCATTCAACTCCAGATAATTCCACTACACATACACTCCAACCTATATTTCACACCATATATTTACACTCCACAATTCTCCACTAAATTCCAAAACACATAATTACACTCCACAAAATAAATTCCACTTTGCAACATGCCACATAATTCCACACCTTATAATACTACTCCAAACCATCCCACATAATTCCACACAACACCATACAATTCAATGGCACACAATTCCGCACCACACAATATAATTAAACTCCACATAGTTTCACCCAGTGTCACATAATTACACTCCATATATTTACACTGTTCTCAATACAACATAATAACACCCCACATAAATGCACTCTATGTCACATACCAGCAAACTATGTAAATGCACTACACACCATGACACAATCGAATAGGCACAATTTCACTCAATGCCATACAGATCCACACCACACAATTTAATTCCACACATTTCCAATACACACCCCATTACTTCGCATCAGGCTATATATTTCAACTACACAACACAATTCCGCAACACACCACATACCTCCAATACACACCACAGATTTCCACATCATACCACGAAAATGACCAGCACACCACATAGTTCAACTCCACAACATGCCACTTCACAACACACAATACCATTCCACATAATTAACTCCATAACACACAATCTCACTCTACATAATTTCACTAAATATAATTTAATAGCTATCCACATAATTCCACACCAAACCATCACACCCATTTCCACTACAGAACTCCACACCAAACAATTCCACACCAAACAATCCCACACCACACAATTCCACAACAAACAATTCCAATACAACCCATCTCTACATCACACTTCCACCAACCCTGCCACCTCTCTCCCCCACACACCCACTGGCCCTCTCATCTCACCCTCACACTCACATTAACCCCTCTCCTCTTGCATTTCCACTGCCACCTCTCGTCTCACCCTCACACTCCATGTCTCGTTTCTATACTGCATGCTTACACATGCTACCATCCTGTACCTCCGCACACTGTGCACTGGTCCACCTCTTGCCCCGCCCCCTTCTCTGTGCCCTTTCAACTCATTCCTCTCTTTCCCTCACACCTCTTGCTTATATTCTCACACACTTTTCCTGCCTCTATCATATTGGTTCACTTCAGGTCTTCAAGCACAGTTTCTTTCCCATGCCTTTTCAAGATTTCCGTCCCTCAAACCTATGCTCTCCTTCTCTTCTTCTGGTGTCTTCTGCATAATCAGGTGCATCCTCTTTATGCGCCTGTGGCCGGCTCTCCTCTTCTTTCTCGCTTTCTCACACACTCTTTCTGCTCCTCTTTCTGGAGTTAATTTACCACTTCGTGCACAAACTACATATCCCTCTCTATCTTCCTTTCTACCTATTCTGTGCAGCTCTCTCCCCATCTATGCACCATGCCACATAATTACAATACACAAATAAACTACACAACACACAATTCCACCCCACACAATTCAACAACTAAGAATTCCAATTCAACCCACATAATTACACTCGAAACCACATACATCCACTCCACTTCAAACCAAAGCACAAGGGTAAAATACATTGTCATTACAATGCCAATAGCTCTAACTCTCGCAAATGTGAGACTGATTGCATTGCAAATGCTTATTTCTAAAAATCTAATGCAACAAGAGAAGCTGAACAATGTTATTAGGTACAACAGATTAATTTATTTATAAGGTTGAGAATTCTTTAGATTGTGTTAAACTCGAAGTAATGCCTATTCAAGAGCAAAGGGAATGATGATTTATTTTAGTTCCTTTTTTTAGGACCACCCTAAATGAGCAATTACTGCTAATGTATCGTGTATGATTTGCAGTGTGCATTATTCTTGGCATGTACTGCCTATTGGAGTATGCCTTTTTGAAATACAATTATACTTATTTTGTCAAATTTGCAGACCAGAAGAAGAAAAAAATGAGTCACAGAAAAGGGATCATGTTAAACAATTAAAAGTGTGAAGTAATCTATAAATAATCCAAAAAGTTAATAAATACAAAAGTAAAAGTCATAAAAAGCAATGAGGTGCAGAACAAAACAAAGTGCAAAAATAAAATAATACAGACTATGCTTACAAATAAGGATCAGAAATAAGAGACTGAAAAATAAAACATGGGCCGGAACGGTACATTTGAGCAGGACAAAAAGAATGCAAATCAGATAAGGGCATATGTAGAAAAAGTGTTACAAAGTAAAGAGGGCAGAATAAAACCAATGACAAAAGCAGAGCAGAATAAGTAGTGGCAAAGCCAATAGGTCTAGTTTGCATTTTCAACCCAGACTAAACATTTAAAATAACCTGTAGGCAGTTCATCTATAAGATAAAGAATTTAATGTGCAATGAATCAGTGTACTTTTGAAATTTAAACCGTCCCTCATACATGCCAATGCAAGCACTTCATAGTAGGTGTACAGATATTCCAAACAGTTAACAATATGTAGTGAAAGAGTAATACTACTCTGAATGGAGCCAAATCCCACGGTATGTATATTTTAAAGAACTGATATGAATAGATCAAGCAGACACTGAGCTCTCAAGCCAGACGTAAATACAATTGAGACAGAAAAACAAGCATTTGGTAAAGCCAACAGGTCTGCTTAGTTATAACGCAAAGTGGCAGTTCAGTTACTGGTCAGTTTAGGTAACCTATACTTCATCATACATGCACACTGTAACTCAAACTTGCACTCATGCATCCGTTTATCCACTCACCGATTTATTCTTACATTCATCTATCCACAACAGAACACACAAAAACTCAACAAATGTAAGATAAATTAAAAGAATAAAAGTGTGAAAATAAAAAACTACAACTGCAATAGTGTGGTGAGCATGTGCTTGCAATGAAGAATATTTAAGAAAATAAAACAGCAGTGAGCGGTCATCTTGGAATATACTGTGCATTGTGTTTAATTGATTTACCAATCCAATATGGCTGGCATGTTACTTCTAAATGTGGGAGTCATTGGAACTATAAAACAATCATACACTATGGACAATACCCTTCAAGATGGCTCCCTTGTTAGGCAGTAGCAGTCACTTGGAATGTGGCGCACTGCAGGTGAAATGAGTAGCATAAAGCGAGCTGGTAGCACTGTCAAGGAAGCACAAAAAAAGTGGGACCTATAAAAAAAATGCAAAAATAAAATGACAGGTGCACAGGTTCTCAATTTCAGGAGAATGTGAATATGTGAGCAAGCAATATGCCATCACTCACAGGCAAAGAGGCAGTGGCTGAAGTGGGCTGAACAATTGTTCAATGCTATGGCCTGTTATGGGCTGAAACAGAAGGTGAATGACGTCCAAATGGACAAATGGCTGAAGAGGGTTAACAAAGTGTCTCTATGAACATGTAAAACAAATAAAGTACAGCATTGGATACAAACTAAGGAATCAATTTATCACATAGCCTTTGTCATTTACTTGTGAAAACAACCAACTTAGGCCTACAAAACAGTCATAAAATTACAAATATGGACAACATTACAGCTGGTAAAACAATATGCAGGACTTCTTAAGTGGGCCTGGCAAGGACTTTCAGAATGCAAATCTTCCACCCCAATGATTTGCCAGTGAGGGTAACCAGCACCAAAACACTTGCCTGTTAAAGTAATGTGTAAAATTCTAAGAAACAAAATACTTATGTGCAGGTTTTACAATCGTGTAATAGCAATCCACCGTTATGGGCCTATCGAGGATAACATGTTTTTCACACTACATAAATGAGCCCTACTGCCTTTGTCGTAACTTTCAAAGAAACATTTCAGACCTCTGGCCTCCGACAAATGACATCCTGAGTTTGTCACCACAACAATTCATACTTCCAGTATTAAGCATAAGCATTACAACAGGTAAAGCACATTACAAGCACTCTTTTTCAAAGGAAACAAACACCTTTTCCACAATCAAAAGCAATATGTAGGAGGAGCCAAATCCCTCTCCTGCAGCGCCTCTTAAAGCGCTCTTTTGGCCGTCAAGCGGGCCTTAACAGAGGAGCAACATCAAATGAATAAATAACAGGAGCACACCACACAGGAATGGGATACCAACAGAGGCAACATTAAATGAGGGTCGGTAAAATCAGTGTGGGAAAAGATAGAAAAGTGACGGAAAAAAGAAGAAAAACACATTTAAAAAATCAATGACATGCAACAAAGAATATAAAAACAGTTTTTAGTTATCAGTCTTGTGGTTATGTGATTTGTACAACACACTATCAACCGGAAGGGTATCCTAGTGTTTTTTAAGCAATGTGCTACATGAATATAAGCAAGAGGTAACATATCCAATGAAGGGCAGCAAAATAGAGAGGGGGAAACAAATTAAATGGGAGCAAAATACATTTGGGAAAATACACAAAGACGACTAGTTTGGTGCAGAAATAATACATGGGTATAGCAAACCGAACGGGGGTAGAATAAATACAAATAAAGAGGATACAATACCAATGTGAAGCTAAACAAAGCATGCGGACAAGTAATAGAGCAAGAGTCAGAAAAACTGAAAATAGGACAAAATAAAACAAACTACTGAGAGGCATTGGAAACCAACAAAACAACAATGAACATACAAATGAAAGGCAAAAGGAGAGGTTAAAACAAAAACAACAAAAGTGTAGAAAAGCGAGGGTGGTGGTTGTGAAACACTTGCAGTACTTATAAGCAAAAAAGAAATACAAGAATAAAGACAATACAGGCCAAATGACAAGTAGTATTCTTTCACCCAATATTGGCAAAAGGCGAAACAAGTGTCAGTTTCTAAATGGTTGTGGTTTAAAAAGGTGGGACTAAAGCAAGGTTTTTAAAAACATGCCGTGGAACGAAAGTGAATGGAAATGATTTACTTTCAATGTTTTCCTATGCTGAAACTACAGTCCCTGCAATGGAAAACATTTCACCTCTTCCTAAATGGTTTGAAAGTCTGAAAAGAGGTGCTGTGGTGGGGAATCAAAATGTCACACATTCCTACTTGGCGACAGGTATCGCATTCACCAGGCACCAAACATCACACGGGTCAGACAGTAGAAGGACCACCATGCAACAGCTGGTGATTACAAAGAGGGTGCGCTTTATGGGCAGTAACAACCACAAAGAATATTTCAAAGGTAAGGCCACCCATCCGATTATCCAATCATGCACAGCTTGCACATCTTCCTATAATAGGTTTGCCAAAATATATTGTAAATGACATGCTGCTCGAGGTAAAATAAATATCAGAGAACACACATCCACCATGTAACCTGTCATAATAAAAGCCACATCCTCATGAGGCACATGTACTAAATATCTATCTAAATATCTATGCTTGGATATTAGACAGCATTCCATGTCACTCCACTCTCCAAACAGGTTATAGGGGCTGAGTAACTTGGGAAAACATTCTCAGACTATAATCCACTACAGATACATGTCGAATGGAGAATGCCGAGTACCCCTCTTCCCAATTGGCGACTCCAACCGGCTACGTTAGAGGACCAGGTCTTACGGGAAGAGATGAGAGAGGTCATAACACATTATTTCAAGGAAAATTGGGGTTCTGCCACCTCCTGGCAAATAGACAGGGAGAAGCTCAGAGTGGTGGTTAGAGGCCAATGCATTCGGGCAGTGGTGGGAGCTACTGCAGACCTGCTGCGGACTGAAGAGTAACTGGGGCCACTTGAAGTAGCGGCTCGCCTGAACCCTACAGAGCAGCGCACCTTGGCCAAGGCGCTGGAGCATCATGCTTGCCTAATAGAGTAATTAAACTGCCAGGACTTCAAGGCCTATCAGGCCAAGATGCACATCGAGGGCGACCAGTCGGGCCCATGCTGTCGTGGCTCATGAATGACGGTTCCCATCACTATGATCACCCCAACTCGCACACTTACCACCCAAGCTGATATACACTCAGCTTTCTTAACGCACTACAAAGCGTTGTATGACCCCTCTCTCCGCCCATTGGTAAATGCATATTGGCGAGTTCCTGCAAGATTCAGAGTTGCCCACTCTAGAACTCCTGGACAGAGAGGCCCTAAACATCTCCCTTACGCTACAGGAAATCCGTGGGGCCATCACCGGTGCTGCTACACAGAAACTCATTGGCCTCAATGGATTACCTGTTGAATTTTACAGGACCTGCCTCGCTTTTGGACCCCAAACTGTTAGAATTATATCAGATTGCGCTCACAGAAGGCAGCTTTATGAAGTCCTTTTGAAAATCGTAACTGGTGTCCTTACAAAAAGCCTGACTGGGTTCCGCAGGAAGTCACTTTTTACCATCTGCTATCTTTGCTGAGAACGGATTACTAAATACTCAATATCATAGCGGACTGCTTACTAGAGCACGTGTCACGACTGGTACACCCAGATCATAATGGTTTCATTCCTGGACGTTTCACTACCCTAAATGTTAGACATTTGTACAGTCATAGCACTAGCTCCAGTCCAATGGCTGTATGCAGCCTGCCTGTTTTTAGATTTAGAAATGGTGTTCAACAACGTGGACTGGGGCTAACTGTTCTCTGTCTTAGACATAATGGGTATCACTGGCAGACTGCAGAGACTTCGGATCTTTTACACAGAGTAAAAAGTGGCCAAGTAGGAGGCCTGCCAAAGATGTCCCCGCTCGCCACCGTTATTCACTCTCGCAATGGGGCTGCTCGCACAGCGGCTCCGGCAACGAGGCGAAGAGTGGGGAATCCCCCTGAATGAGGAAGTACATATAGTCTCACTATACCGACTATTTACTCATCTATATTCGTTGCATCCGGGAGGGGATCCATGAGATTGCAGGGACTCTTGATGGGTTTCGCAAGGTCTAGGGGCTAGGAGTCAAATGCACCAAGCCGTGTGCCTTCCTGCTCCATGAAGACTGTTAATGTTAGGCACTCACTTGTTGACTTAGGAGCCTCACACATTTCATTATCTGAGGATACGCCCACTAGAGGCACATCCTCCCCATGCCCTCAGATGACATTCTGGAGCACCTTACCAGTTACAGTTCTAAAATGGGAATGCTGGCCCGACTCCTGTATTTCTTTCATTTATTTCTTTATTTATTTTAGACATTTTTAGAGCGCACTGTTACCCGGAGGTGTCCTGGCGTGTTCATAATCTCATAGTGCCTATGCGACTGGCCACTTTTCAGTTTGTGCTATGTTTGCACTGTGCATGTGATGTGATCTAACCACACTTTGCACCATGCAGATGTATCAAACATGCCATGGTGGGAACCTTTATATGGAATAAGGATAGGAAACGAGTAGAAGGGGTGTTGCTAGGTACATTCAAATGGAAGAGAGCACATATGGCAACTAATTGATTCCTAGCATCGGCTCTCCTCGTAACCTGGTGGTTTATAGCCATGCATTGGAAGGTGCACACCCTCCTGAAAATACAAAATAAGTACGCGGCATCCATCAAGTGAGGTAAAGCTGAAGCTGTGGCACTGAGGAAGTCCGAGCGTTACGGAGGGTTCCACTGCAACCTCATGGGAGGGGATACTGCACAAGCTCTAGCTGTTCTCAGACTCCCTAATGGCCTATTGGAAGCCTTCCACTCCTGCACGATGGCGCCTCCAAATACTGGTTCACTGGTAATTTCCTTTGTCCCCCGACTTTGGACTCACTGCTCAGAGGGGTGGCCTCCCTTCCTCTGGGTGTATATGTGAGCCTCATGCTGCTGGGTAGAAAGGGGAAGCAAACTCGCCCACCATAAGCAATTCCAGTATGAAAGAGTAATGTGAAGGCACTGATAATACAATAATAACTGATCTGTCGACTTGAGCTGACGTGGTGTGAATCTCCCTGTTGTCATCTGACGGTTCATTTTGCTCGTGGTATTATTATACTATAATGTACCGACTGCCCCATACCAAATATTGTCATTACTAGGCTGTCTTCAGTATATGAATGCTTTTTGAATGTTGCAATCTTGTAATCTACGTACCACACTGAAAACTAATAAAATGGGTTCAAAAATATATATAAGTATGCTTGGATTCTATCCCTTGACATCCTCATTATTAATACCATGCACACAGATGGTGCAAATCCCCTTCAGTCACACATCAACATTTTACAATGATTTTTAAGTGCTTAAAATAATATGTGACACACTGAAATCATGTGTGTTTGTTCAAGAAGAACATTACTTCGTTAATTCAGACAGGAAATGTACTGTCATGTGAAAAATGTAAACTCTACTAAGTTCTTCCATGTCCATACTGTTTCCAAGCTGATGCTATTTGCCAACTATTTAAATTACTTTAAGGCAACTTGCCACATTTACATGCAGCAAAGCAAATAACTCATGTGACAAAAGCAGATGTTAAAAATGTGTATCCCTTCATCAGAGATGTGATGGCCAAAAAAAGCATATTAAATTAATAATGTTCGTTATTGTTGTGAGTCATTATTTTTATCACCTCAAATTCTGAGTATTTTCTATAAAAAACCATGTTGTGTGTTTTCAACACATACTGAGCTTCTTTTGAACATTGGAACATACACAAGAGTAACAACATATTCGTACGTCATGTTTCACTCGGCTAACAATTCTTATATTCGATGGGGAGGTCTCATTCAGCAATCTACTATAGTATAAATGATCATGTTCTCCCCCACAGGACAATAAATCATTGGCCAGGTCTTCTCGCGTGCTGTGGGCAATGGAGAGGTGGGGTGCAGCGGCCAGGGCAGCTGACTTCAGAGCACAGGGTTCACAGTTCGATCCCCGGCGGCCGCTCAGCCCAGCACCATGTGACTCTGGGCAATAGCGCACTTAATTTCCACGACGGCCCCCAGCGCCTTGAGACCTTGAGACCTGTAAGGGTGAGTAGTTCGCGCTTCACAAATACGGATTTACATTTTTACATTGGGAATCGGTGTGACCTAAACACTCTTTGCACCGTGCAGATGTATCAAAGTGGCACAGGTCAAAAGGCAGTTCCTAATGAGTAATAACAATTCTGCCTTCTCGATCGATATTCATAGGGCCAGACAATCCATTAAATCCTAAACTGGTGTT
Organism: Lissotriton helveticus; assembly: GCF_964261635.1. NCBI lineage: Eukaryota > Metazoa > Chordata > Amphibia > Caudata > Salamandridae > Lissotriton > Lissotriton helveticus. The sequence continues at coordinate 758,390,467 of NC_136061.1, read as the reverse complement.
ACAGCAACTTTGTTACTTACTGTAAAGAGATAGTGAGGCAGCACAGCAAAACAAGCACCGGCAAAGTCAATAGCTCTCACCTTTGTGAACTATTGGCTTTACCAGTGCCTTTTGGCGATTGCTATACAGCAATCTGCTGCATGGTCCTACCCACAAAAAATATAGATTAAAAAACGCAGGGGCAACAGAGTAGTGGAGGGGGCAATAGGAAGTCGGCAAGGGGAGGGCAAAGGCAGGACAAGGGGCAAGATGGGAGCAGCACACGAGCAAGCAAGAAAGCAACACAGAGCGCAGGATAGGAGTTTTTGGGGGGAGAAGTACAACAGACAGAAGTTAAAGTTAAAGTTAAAAGACTTATAGAGCGCTCGTAGACCAAACGGTTTCTTGGCGCTGAGGACGGGAGTCAGTGGAAAGGTGCCTACTCGGCAAAAGCTTGCACGAAAAGCCAGGTCTTCAGAGCCCTGCGGAAGTCCATGTAGAGAGCTGTGGTCCTAATGCTGAGGGGTAGAGAATTCCAAAAAGAGGGGGCCAGGAAGGAGAAACTCATGCCGCCATGTTTCTTCCTTCTACAACAAGGGATGCACAAAAGGTGTTTAGAGGAAGACTGAAGGTCGCGGGTGAGAACATAAGGCTTAAATTTGGCGGCTACAAAAGCAGGAGCTGAACCGGCTAAAGCCTTGAAAATCAGACAACCGAGTTTAAAAAAGGAACGTTCAGTGAGTGGTAACCAGTGTAGTGCTTTTAGAAGCGGGGTGATGTGGTAGTGTTTGGGAAGTTTGTAAACCAAACTTGCAGCCTAGTTCTGGATTAGCTGGAGACGTACAGAGCATTTCCGTAATCCAGACGTGATATAACCATGGCTAGCAAGAGTAGTTTAAGTGCCTCATTGGGAAAAAAAACGGGAAATTTTACGTATGATGCGTAGGTTAAGAAAACAGGATGAGACCAACGCACTGACTTGGCGGTGCATGGAGTGGTCACTGCTGACTCTAATACCAAGGATTTTGACAGAGGTTGAAGGAGAAGGAGGGGGACCAAGAGAAAGGGGCCAGAATGTGGGGGACCAGGGACTGGAGACACCACCAGTAAGTACAAGCTCAGTCTTGTTGGGATTGAGCTTAAGGTGGTTGGAATTCATCCAGTCGCTGATGAAAGTCATAACAGATTGAAAATTAGAGACAGAAGAAGGAGAAGAGGAGATATTGAAAATGAGTTGGAGGTCATCAGCGTAGTTAAATACTGTGACGTCCAATTTTTGAAGGGCAAAGATGAGAGGGAAAATATACAGATTGAAAAGGAGGGGAGAAAGAGAAGAACCTTGGGGGACACCACAGGTGATAGGGCAAGCGGCAGCAGAAAAGTCGGCCTGCTGACGGTTCTCCAAAAATGAGGAGATCCAGGCCAAGGAGGATCCCCGGAGGCCAGCGCTCTTGACACGGTCGATCAAGATAGTATGATCGACCGTGTCAAAGGTGGCCGAGAGATCCAGGAGGACCAAGGCCTGAGAAGAGTTGGCGTCGGCTCTGCATCTGAGTTCATCCAGCACAGAGAGAATGACAGACTCTGTAGAGTGGAAGCCCACTTGATGGGGATCTATTAAGTGCGTATTCTCAGTAAAGGAACTGAAGCAAGCTGTAACATGGCTCTCTAAGATTTTCCCCAGATTTACCCGCACTCCCATGGTGTACTTAGGGAAAAAAGAAAAAAGTAGTTCCCTAAAAGTGAGCAGTGGAAGGTTACAAGTCACCCAAACCAAAGGTTACAAGTCACCCAAACCAAAATATGTTCAAGAGGCGATGATTCAGCCGAGAGATGGAACAAGATGGACAAAGAAAGTCACTGAATGAATACGAATTAGATTGAAAACAATGCCAACTAAGGAAGCAAAGGGTGAGCTGTAGCCCACTAAGTTCTTGGTACACCAACAATACATTTTTCCCAACCAAGCAGCTTGTGCTACCTGGCAAGCTCGTTCTAAAAATGGGTCACACTGCATGAAATACATGCGTAGTGTATGTAGTGGTCCATGGGTTCATAAAGAGCTTGAAATCTTTTTCAAAACACTGTGAATGGTTCCTATATACTCAGCATCAACCGCCAGAGCCCAATAGAGGCGATAATATAACAGAATATTACAAAATTGAAAGGGAGACACGATAAGGCTGCCCGTCATCCCTTTCGATTTTCGCACTGAATATAAAACTCTTGGCAGTTTTAAATCGCAACGAATAGGAAGCAAAAGGTAATAACACCCCAAGCAATTCGTACACAATACCACTCTATGCAGATGCTATTCTCGAATAGCTCAGATATGCTGCCTCTGACATGAAATAAGCACTGGAAATTCTGACAAAATTCAGAGAGGTATCGGGCCTTTCTGCAACATGGAGAAAGAAATGCAATTTTTTCGATCAGACCCCACAAGATGGATAAAGTGAAAGCAGCATTGCCACATAATTATCATGAGAGCACAGCACACGTATAAAAAGCTAAGAATTAAAATATACAGATATGATAGTGGTCAACATAAAGCAATGCACTCGTTTAAAAATAGCAACATTTTGGCAAACGCTGCCCATCTCCATGATAAGAATAATGGCAACAGTAAAAATTGTACTTTTAGCAAGGATGCTGTATTATTTTCCTAACATCCCTGTCTCAGAAGGAGGATTAGGCGTTCTAGATTATGTATTATGTTACTGGGCAGCACAGTTTCAGTGCTGTGAGAAGTTGGCCTGATGTGCAGTGCTCACTATTCTAGTGATCACTATATATCAGTCCAAACAACCCTTATTGATGATTGGTTGTAAGTCAACCTTATAGACCAGCTATCCTAGTAGCATGGATACGAGCAGTCTAAGGCTAAGACTCTAGAGGGCGTGTTAAGCCAGCTGTTTTACCATCACATTACCCCTTGAACACCCAGTGAAAGGACACCACACAAGTGTTATGAAAATAAACAGTGTATTTATTAGAATCACAACAACCCTGTACTCTTTATGAGGACAGGGTGCTAGGCACACAACAAAACTCTTACGAAAATACTTAAGTTAGCACGTTATACACAAATGCCCGAGGGGCACGAAAAACCATATACTTTAAAAGTGGAATGCGAAATTACTAGCAGGTAAGTACAGTACTAATAGGCTTTGGAATCGCTAGGACTTGACTATAGAATCGTTAGATTACTTCTAGGAGACCTAGGGGACTCGGGTGCAGAGTGTGCACTCTCACGCGGGATGCGGGACAAAGTCTATGGGAGCTAGTAAAGGCAAAGTTAGTGTTTACGGGCGAACCCGACCTGGTAGGGGGAAAATGACAGTGGATCCTGACCCTAGGATAGTGAGGCTATGCTGGGACACCGAAGTGCCGAAGTTACCTAGCCCAGGGGCTGCAGCTGCATAGGTCTGAAAAGACGTCGGGAATCTCGTTGCCGGACCAGGAGCCTGGAAGAAGGAAGTTGCTGGCAGGCGACCAGTGAAGGAAAGTTCGATGGATCCAAGCCTGGATCAAGGAAGAAGAAACCTGAAAGCAGAGGGGACCAAGTTCTTGAATCACTAGCCAGTGATTAAGTGGGCACCAGGATGGCACCGGGCGAAGTCACCTCGACTAGGTGAGTGGGCGACGCTGGCTCTGCAGATCTCACGGACCAGGAGGCGTTGTCGGCGACCAGGATGGAGAGGCGAGCTGTCCCACGATGGATGAAGCTGTCGGCGTCGAAGTTACCCAGGATTGGGCAACAAGCCTTGGCTAATTCAAGCCCACGCGGTGGACTCAAAATGGCGTCTTGAGTGGACCAGGAGGGTCCGGAGTGCTCCTCTTCTGGAAGGGAGCAAGGGCCAGTCTGGAGCAACCAGACTAGCAGCAGTGATGTCGTCGGGCGTCGTTCAGGAGGCCACAAGCCAGCGGGCTAGTAGCCAAACAACGCGGTGAGCAGCAAAAAGCAGAAGGGCCCCACGCCGATCGTGGAGATGCTGGGGGGCTGCACTTCGGTGCTGGAGCTGCTCAGGGTCGGGGCTTCTCGGACCCCAAAGCACTCACCAGGAAATTACTCGGCGGGCTTGCTGTGCAGAAGTCGTGCAGTCTTGCAGATGGCCGGTCCCTCGAGGTCTCGTCGCACCCACGGTTCTCAGCTGGGCTGTAGAGGTGGGTAGAGGTCAGAGGTGCCAGGGAAGCCGGTTCTCGTCGAGCTGGGCAGTCGGATTCCGGAGGAAGGACTTGCAGCAGACCGCAGTGTTCTTTAGGTGGTGCCTGCGGATGCAGGGTGACTACTCCTTAGTCACAAGGGAGAAATCTTAGGAAGAAGTCTTGAGTTCCTTTCGTAGAAAGTAGTTTCAGGATTCAAAGATGATCTGATTTGGAAGGGGGCCAGTTCCTACCTTTATCCTGTAAAAAGGGGCTGGCACGCGACTAAGTCCTGCCCTAGGGGTGGGACTAGGAGGGGGGTGGTTACACCCACTTCCTTGGCGGGCTTTTCCCCAGCACAGGGTCTGGAGTGACCCTGGAACTGGTTCCAGCCAGCCTATGCACAGTGAGCACCGGGGTGCCACGTGCAGTCACCTTCCTCTAAAGCCCTGCCTACCTACAATACACAAAACCCTGTCTGGGACGGTGCTGGCACCGCCCCTGGCAGGAAACCCTTTGTCCTTATCTCCTGCTCTGGGAGGACTCCCAGCAGCAGGAGGGCAGACTTGTGTCTCGGTGGCAGCATCCATTTTGTGGAGCTGAGGCTCTGTTTGACTTTAACCGGGGTTAGGGGTTACATACATGTCGTGTCCCTCTAGAAGGGTGGAATGCTAACCCCGTCGCCAGAATTGGCGAGGGGTTAGTATTCCAATTCGTATGACACCTTACTCGACATGTTTTGATAAAGCGATACCAGAGTTGGCATATAACCGCGAGGATTATAATGCACTTAAGAGTATATGGTATGCGATATCATGGAAACGGCTAAGGGATGGATCCCGAAAGCCGCAGACAGGCTCAGCTCATGCCAGAGCACCATCTCACACGATTCCAAGCACTCTGCCTTCAGGATTGTTAAGGCCTGACATAGGAGTGAATGATAGGAGATCTGTGTGTCCATTTTAGGGGTAGATATAGGTATACTATATCTAAAGCAAAGGGTGAGTACACCACCTTGCCCCAGCTGTCTTGCAGCCAGTTGTGTCAGTTTAGTTAGTCAGCCCAGGGGTGGCATAATACATGCTTCAGCCCCTGGGAGACTTCTGGGTACACCTCAGCCCTGGGTACAGGGACTTGGAGAGGGCCCAGTGCCAATTCAGTACCTGAGTACAATTTGGATAGAGAGAACAGCTAGGCTGTGGGTCTGATTAGCAGGCCCACAGCCAGGGAAAGTCGTAAACCAGTGCAGCAAAAAGCAAAAATCTGGGTGATCATAGGATTGCAGACCCTACTCTCCTACATGACCCCCCCCCAAAACTTTGGGACAATAAACTAACCTTGACCAGGTGAGTCTTCTTGCTCTAAGTGGAAATACCTGGAGAGCCCATCAGCATTGCTGTGATCAGTACCAGGTCTATGCTCCACTGTAAAATCCATCCCCTGTAGGGAAATGGACCACCTAAGCAGTTTGGGGTTTTCACCCTTCATCTGATTTAGCCACAAGAGGGGCTTATGGTCTGTCTGAATGGTGAAGTGAGTGCCAAACAAGTAGGCCCTCAGCTTCTTCAGGGCCCAGACCACAGCAAAGGCCTCCCTCTCAATAGCTGACCAATTTTTCTCTCTGGGTGTCAACCTCCTACTAATGAAAGCAATAGGCTGATCATTACCATCAAAATTCAGTTGAGACAGAACAGCCCCCACACCCAACTCAGAAGCATCTGTTTGGACAATGAATGGCTTGGAGTAATCTGGACTCTTTAGGATAGGTGCTGTGCACATGGCCTGCTTTAGGTCATTGAATGCTTTCTGACAGCTTGCTGTCCACTGAACTTTCTTTGGCATCTTTTTGCTTGTCAGGTCATTAAGAGGGGTCACTATGGACCCATAATTTCTGACAAACTTCCTATAGTACCCAGTCAGGCCCAAGAAAGCTCGAACCTGAGTCTGGGTGATTGGAGGAGTCCAGTCCTTGATGGCCTGTATCTTACTCTCCAGTGGCTGAACCTGGTCTCCACCCACAAGGTGGCCCAGGTACACAACCTGTGTCTGCCCTATCTGGCACTTTGTGGCCTTGATAGTGAGGCCTGCCTTTTGCAGGGCCTCTAACACTTTCCTCAGGTGGACCAGGTGATCCTCCCAGGTGGAGCTAAAGACAGCAATATCATCAAGATAAGCTGCACAGAAGTCATCCAGCCCAGTGAGGACTTGATTCACCAACCTTTGGAAGGTGGCAGGTGCATTTTTCAGTCCAAAGGGCATTACCACAAATTGATAATGCCCTCCAGGGGTAGAAAATGCTGTCTTGGGTTTGGCCTCCTCAGCTAACCTGATTTGCCAATACCCAGCTGTCAAATCAAATGTACTTAAGAAGTTGGCAGAAGCCAATTTATCTATAAGTTCATCTGCTCTTGGTATTGGGTGGGCATCAGTCTTAGTGACTGCATTGAGGCCTCTGTAGTCTACGCAAAACCTCATCTCTTTCTTACCACCCTGGGTGTGAGGCTTTGGCACTAGAACTACTGGGCTAGCCCAAGGGCTATCTGAGGGCTCAATGACTCCCAGCTCCAACATTTTCTGCACTTCAGTTTTGATGCAGTCTCTAACATGATCAGGCTGTCTGTAGATTTTACTCTTGACAGGCAGACTGTCCCCAGTGTCAACATCATGGGTACACCAATCAGTTTGGCTGGGTGTCAGAGAGAACATATGTCTGAAGGATTGCAGGACTTGCCTGCAATCCTGTTGCTGATGTTCAGTGAGGCTGCCACAAAAGACAACACCATCAACTGATCCATCATCAGGATTCTGAGTGAGCAGGTCTGGGAGAGGGTCACTCTCTTCCTCCTGTCCCTCATCTGTGGCCATGAGCAAGCTCATGTCCTTCCTGTCAACATATGCTTTGAGCCTGTTAACATGGAGCACTCTGAGAGGGCTCCTGGGAGTTCCAAGGTCCACCAAGTAGGTAACCTCTCCCTTTTGCTCAATGATGGTGTGGGGCCCAGACCATTTGTCTTTCAGAGCTGCTGGGGCCACTGGCTCCAGCACCCACACCTTCTGTCCTGGCTGGTACACAGTCAGAACAGCCTTTTGGTCATGCCAAGCTTTTTGAAGTTCTTGGCTGGCCTCAAGGTTTTTGGATGCCTTTTCCATATACTCAGCCATCCTGGAGCGGAGACCAAGTACATAGTCCACTATGTTGGTTGCAGGCTTTTTGAGAGGTCTCTCCCATCCTTCCTTCACCAAACACAGGGGTCCTCTTACAGGATGCCCATACAGAAGCTCAAAAGGGCTGTAGCCAACCCCCTTCTGTGGGACCTCTCTGTAAGCAAACAAGAGGCAGGGGATCAGGACATCCCATCTTCTCCTAAGAGTTTCAGGTAGTCCATGAATCATCCCTTTCAGGGTCCTGTTGAATCTCTCAACAAGCCCATTGCATTGTGGGTGGTAGGGTGTGGTGAACTTGTAGTTCACACCACACTCCTTCCACATTGCAGTCAGATATCCTGACATGAAGTTTGTACCTCTGTCAGAAACGACCTCCTTAGGGAAACCCACTCTGGAGAACACTCCAACTAGGGCTCTTGCCACTACAGGTGCTGTAGTGGTCCTAAGGGGAATAGCCTCAGGATACCTGGTGGCATGATCCACCACCACCAGTATAAACTTGTGCCCTGATGCTGTCTGGGGTTCCATTGGACCAACAATGTCAATCCCCACTCTTTCAAAGGGAACCCCCACCACAGGTAGTGGTATGAGGGGGGCCTTTGTTGTGCCACCTGACTTACCACTGGCTTGGCAAGTGACACAGGAGCGACAAAACTCCTTGGTATTCTCATTCATATGGGGCCAGTGAAAGTGTGAGACAAGCCTGTCCCAAGTCTTTGTCTGACCTAAGTGACCTGCAAGGGGAATCTCATGGGCCAAGGTGAGAAGGAAACCTCTCAGAGACAAGGGGATGACCAGCCTCCTGGTTGCACCAGGCTTGGGGTCTCTTGACTCAGAGTACAGGAGTCCATCTTCCCAGTATACCCTGTGGGCACCTGTGGCATTCCCTGCAGCCTCAGCAGCAGCCTGCTGTCTGAGGGGTTCAAGGGAAGGGCAGCTCAACTGTTCCTTCCCCAGGTCTGCTCTGGAGGGTCCCCCTGAGCCCAGAAACTCAACTTGATCAAGTTCAAGCTCTTTAGGCTCAGTTTCCCTCAGTTCTTCCAGATCAGCCTCCTCAGAGACTTGATCCTCAACCTGGGGCAAGGGGGAAGGCAAAGCCTTACCCTTACTGCTCTTCTTCTTGGAAGGTGTCTGGTCCATCATTTCAGGATCCAGCACCTGTTCAGTGGGGCATCTTCTGGCCTGTGACCTAGTCACAGCAAGCACATGTGCTGGCAAGCCTAACATCTCCATATGAGTCCTCTGCTCCACTTCTGACCATTGTGATGACTCCAAATCATTGCCCAACAAACAATCAACTGGGAGGTCTGAACTGACTACAACTTTCTTTTGTCCCTTCACTCCACCCCAGGAGAAAGCCACAATTGCCACACTATGACTAGTAGTGACATTGCTGGCATTGGTCACCAGGAAATCAGTACCTGGCATGATCTGTCCAGGGTCCACAAAGTTAGGTGTCACCATGGTGACACTGGCACAAGTGTCCCTATAGGCCTGAGCCATTTTGCCATTTATCAAAGGTGTCTGCCTGTATTTGCCCAAAGTTTGGGACTTATTTCAGGGGACATATCCATATCCCCTGTACAGACAAGGACAGCCTGAGTGAGTGTGCCAACTAAGTTGTCAGACCCCTCAGTACCCAAGGTTAACCCAACTAATGCCTTGGGAGGTACACTACCACTACTGACTGTACTAGGGGGTGCAGTTGCCTTAGGGGCTGTAGTGGCAGGAGTTTGTCCTCCTCTTTTGGTGCACTCACTAAACCAGTGAGATTTACTTTTACAGTACTGGCACCACCTTTTTGACTGGCCTTCTTGAGTCTTCTTCTTCTGGGAAGCCTGACCCCCACCCTCTTTGGTTTGTTGGGGACCTGGTGAAGACTTCTGGTCATTTTGCTCATTCTTAACATTACCCTTCTGGTCTGCTTTCTTCTGACCACCCTGGTTCTGGTTCTGGTTCTGCTTGATCCTTGTCCTGACCCATTTGTCTGCCTTCTTTCCCAATTCTTGGGGAGAGGTCAGATCTGAATCAACAAGGTGCTGGTGCAACAACTGGTTCTGACAATTGTTTAAAATTTGTTCTCTCATCATTAGATTATACAATCCTGTGTAATCTGTAACCTTGCTACCCAGCAACCAGCCCTCCAAAGCCTTAGTGGCACAATCCACAAAGTCAGACCAGTCCTGAGACTGAGTTTTCTGGGTGTCTCTGAACAGCAACCTGTACTGCTCAGTGGTTAAACCAAACCCATCAACCAGTGTATTCTTCAGGACCTGGTAATTGTTAGCATCCTCTACTCTTGTAGTGAGGAGCTTATCTCTACCTTTACCATCAAAGGAGAGCCACAGTATAGCTGCCCACTGACTCTGGGGAATGCACTGCACAGTGCAGGCCCTCTCCAGAGCAGCCATCCATTTCTGGATATCATCCCCTTGCTTAAAGGGGGGCACTATTTTAGTCAGGTGTTTAGTATCTAAACCCTTCTCTCTATCTCTTGGGAGATTGCTGCCACCAGTGGGAGCTAACCCACTCATCTGCTGCTCTCTTGCCAGGGCAAGCTTCTCTTTGGCCAGGGCAATTTCTTCCCTTTCAATCCTTAGTTCAGCTTGTCTCATCCTAGCTTCATGCTCCCTTCTCTGAGGGGAAGTAAATCTCCTCTGTGGAGGATTCCTTCTCCCCTGAGAAGAGGCATTAGAGTGCAGAGATCTATTGGAGTCCCTAGAAAGAGATCTATCTCTCCTAACTCCAAGGTTAGGCCCACTTCGGGTTAGTACTGGGGGTCCCCCAGATCCTAGCCCAAGTAAGTCTAAGTTGGTCCTAGTTAGCCTTCTGACTACCTCAAGACCTTTGTCTACCTCATCCCCAGAGAGTTCCTCCTGATCCTCCCCCTCCTCAACTGCATTGGCAATGTTGGGGAGGTCTGGATCCCCAGAGGTACCCTCTAAGGCTGGCATATTCCCATCTAGCTGAGAAAGCTTTCTCGCATCATAAGTCTCTAAGAGACCTATTAAAAAGGGAATGGTGGGGTTAGACCCCTGCTTCTGTTTTCTGGAGACACAGATCTGTCTCATCTCCTGGAAACTGAGAGCTGCATATCTTGAAGTGACCTGTGGAGGGTCAACACTGACCAGGGGAGTCTCAGTAGAATCTCCCTGGGTAGACATGCTTTTCTAGTGAGGTGTAAGTGGTGCACTTACCTACACTATATGTTTGCCTACTGATCCCTTGCTAGAGTTGTAGTTTAGGGTGTGCTAGGCCCTAGGAGCTACAACAGCTGGTTCAGTAGAACTCAGAGTATTCTAAGCTAAGTTATATGTACCTTTAGTACTTATGTGATCTTTCACAAGATATTCTTAGGGCATGTGTGGTAAAACAACAGCAAGCTCAAATCCCAACCGCTGCTCACCAATGTGAGAAGTTGGCCTGATGTGCAGTGCTCACTATTCTAGTGATCACTATATATCAGTCCAAACAACCCTTATTGATGATTGGTTGTAAGTCAACCTTATAGACCAGCTATCCTAGTAGCATGGATACGAGCAGTCTAAGGCTAAGACTCTAGAGGGCGTGTTAAGCCAGCTGTTTTACCATCACATTACCCCTTGAACACCCAGTGAAAGGACACCACACAAGTGTTATGAAAATAAACAGTGTATTTATTAGAATCACAACAACCCTGTACTCTTTATGAGGACAGGGTGCTAGGCACACAACAAAACTCTTACGAAAATACTTAAGTTAGCACGTTATACACAAATGCCCGAGGGGCACGAAAAACCATATACTTTAAAAGTGGAATGCGAAATTACTAGCAGGTAAGTACAGTACTAATAGGCTTTGGAATCGCTAGGACTTGACTATAGAATCGTTAGATTACTTCTAGGAGACCTAGGGGACTCGGGTGCAGAGTGTGCACTCTCACGCGGGATGCGGGACAAAGTCTATGGGAGCTAGTAAAGGCAAAGTTAGTGTTTACGGGCGAACCCGACCTGGTAGGGAGAAAATGACAGTGGATCCTGACCCTAGGATAGTGAGGCTATGCTGGGACACCGAAGTGCCGAAGTTACCTAGCCCAGGGGCTGCAGCTGCATAGGTCTGAAAAGACGTCGGGAATCTCGTTGCCGGACCAGGAGCCTGGAAGAAGGAAGTTGCTGGCAGGCGACCAGTGAAGGAAAGTTCGATGGATCCAAGCCTGGATCAAGGAAGAAGAAACCTGAAAGCAGAGGGGACCAAGTTCTTGAATCACTAGCCAGTGATTAAGTGGGCACCAGGATGGCACCGGGCGAAGTCACCTCGACTAGGTGAGTGGGCGACGCTGGCTCTGCAGATCTCACGGACCAGGAGGCGTTGTCGGCGACCAGGATGGAGAGGCGAGCTGTCCCACGATGGATGAAGCTGTCGGCGTCGAAGTTACCCAGGATTGGGCAACAAGCCTTGGCTAATTCAAGCCCACGCGGTGGACTCAAAATGGCGTCTTGAGTGGACCAGGAGGGTCCGGAGTGCTCCTCTTCTGGAAGGGAGCAAGGGCCAGTCTGGAGCAACCAGACTAGCAGCAGTGATGTCGTCGGGCGTCGTTCAGGAGGCCACAAGCCAGCGGGCTAGTAGCCAAACAACGCGGTGAGCAGCAAAAAGCAGAAGGGCCCCACGCCGATCGTGGAGATGCTGGGGGGCTGCACTTCGGTGCTGGAGCTGCTCAGGGTCGGGGCTTCTCGGACCCCAAAGCACTCACCAGGAAATTACTCGGCGGGCTTGCTGTGCAGAAGTCGTGCAGTCTTGCAGATGGCCGGTCCCTCGAGGTCTCGTCGCACCCACGGTTCTCAGCTGGGCTGTAGAGGTGGGTAGAGGTCAGAGGTGCCAGGGAAGCCGGTTCTCGTCGAGCTGGGCAGTCGGATTCCGGAGGAAGGACTTGCAGCAGACCGCAGTGTTCTTTAGGTGGTGCCTGCGGATGCAGGGTGACTACTCCTTAGTCACAAGGGAGAAATCTTAGGAAGAAGTCTTGAGTTCCTTTCGTAGAAAGTAGTTTCAGGATTCAAAGATGATCTGATTTGGAAGGGGGCCAGTTCCTACCTTTATCCTGTAAAAAGGGGCTGGCACGCGACTAAGTCCTGCCCTAGGGGTGGGACTAGGAGGGGGGTGGTTACACCCACTTCCTTGGCGGGCTTTTCCCCAGCACAGGGTCTGGAGTGACCCTGGAACTGGTTCCAGCCAGCCTATGCACAGAGAGCACCGGGGTGCCACGTGCAGTCACCTTCCTCTAAAGCCCTGCCTACCTACAATACACAAAACCCTGTCTGGGACGGTGCTGGCACCGCCCCTGGCAGGAAACCCTTTGTCCTTATCTCCTGCTCTGGGAGGACTCCCAGCAGCAGGAGGGCAGACTTGTGTCTCGGTGGCAGCATCCATTTTGTGGAGCTGAGGCTCTGTTTGACTTTAACCGGGGTTAGGGGTTACATACATGTCGTGTCCCTCTAGAAGGGTGGAATGCTAACCCCGTCGCCAGAATTGGCGAGGGGTTAGTATTCCAATTCGTATGACACCTTACTCGACATGTTTTGATAAAGCGATACCAGAGTTGGCATATAACCGCGAGGATTATAATGCACTTAAGAGTATATGGTATGCGATATCATGGAAACGGCTAAGGGATGGATCCCGAAAGCCGCAGACAGGCTCAGCTCATGCCAGAGCACCATCTCACACGATTCCAAGCACTCTGCCTTCAGGATTGTTAAGGCCTGCCATAGGAGTGACTGATAGGAGATCTGTGTGTCCATTTTAGGGGTAGATATAGGTATACTATATCTAAAGCAAAGGGTGAGTACACCACCTTGCCCCAGCTGTCGTGCAGCCAGTTGTGTCAGTTTAGTTAGTCAGCCCAGGGGTGGCATAATACATGCTTCAGCCCCTGGGAGACTTCTGGGTACACCTCAGCCCTGGGTACAGGGACTTGGAGAGGGCCCAGTGCCAATTCAGTACCTGAGTACAATTTGGATAGAGAGAACAGCTAGGCTGTGGGTCTGATTAGCAGGCCCACAGCCAGGGAAAGTCGTAAACCAGTGCAGCAAAAAGCAAAAATCTGGGTGATCATAGGATTGCAGACCCTACTCTCCTACAAGTGCATAGTTGGGTGGATGGACCAAAACCTCCAGACAGGGATGGACTATGTATTAACTCGACAATTACCAGAATTTATGATCGGGGTGCTACTTGAGCCTGGGGGAATCAAGAAACTACTCCCCTGTTCAATATAAGGTCTGTGCCATTGTTGGCAGTGTTACATCAAGAGGACAGGGATAAACTCATCATCATCAATCCTACAGATCCCTTAACCTGCCTACGTGCACCACACAATAGCACATACAAACACTGTAGTATTTATGGTATTGTTATAGTCAGAGACCTATATCACACAGGCACACTTATATCCTTCCAGCATCTAGTAAACTAAAAGTTCCCAAAGGACAATTTTTAGCATATGGAAGTCTAACATAAACCCTTTAGAAAGGTGTATGTGCATGGCGTTAACAAGGTCTCAAACATGCAGAGGCCTGCAGCTGATGAGGAGTAAAAAACAGGTGTTACAATTATACAAATTCTTGGTCGACCATGTTAAATCATATATACTCAGCAGACATGGGAACTATATTGGAAGATGACTGAAAGCACATCTTACATGGAGCCCTCAAAAGTCTCCAGGGCTTCAAGACCTAATTTACAGCAATTTAAATTTGCATCACAAATTCCTTACCCCGAAAGGGTAACCAAAATGCACAACCCTATTGACTCTAGAAGCGAATATTAAAAGTGATTGCGCCCAATATTAATAACAGACTGGGAACAAATTTGTGAAGGAATTTAATTGCACAGAACTACTAAAACCAGAAGCATGCTTACCGAGCATTATGCAGAAAACTAGGAAATACATCATTAGACCTGGCCCTTGTCATAGATAACAAGCATTGAAAATGCAATAGGTCTCGCCCTCGTTTAAGTAAAAGCAATTCTGTTTCTAATTAGGTGGCTTTTTATGTTTAAAGTATTTTATTCAGCACCTCATACAAAGACCAATTAGCATCATCATGGGACATTCTGTTCAGGCGGGGAGAACCCCAATTCCAGCTGGAACGGCTAGGTGCAATGTATTTGTATCATTCCCCCTCGGCTATACCTGGAGTGCCATGTCACAGTATGAGGTAACATTTCCATTTCAAACTCCCCCCCTGGACCCCAACAACCCAACTCCCGGATCCCAACCCCCCCCTCCCTCTACGTCCAGTGCACCGACATTATTCATGGCTGACATCAAGGTCACCGCCTGCAGGGGAAGTGTGTCTCCCACCAAGTCACGGGGCTTGTGCTGCGGGGCTCGTGAGCCGCATGAGGCGAAGGTATTTGGGACAGGTATTTTCTTTAAATTCCGTCAGCAACAGGGAATGAAATGGCTGCCAAAGTTCTGAAAATTGCGTTATATCCCCTGCCACCGTCAGCGACAACTTCTCCATGCCCAGCACGTGCCACAATCTATGGAGCCAGCCCGTGACAGAGGGTATCGTGGCAGTGCGCCAATGTATCAGGATATTTTGAACTGCTGAGCCCAGGGCGATGGCAATCTGCCTACCTCTACGGGATCTGAGGGGGTACATTAGTCCATTCGGGAGCCCTAGTAAGGTGTAAGCGGGGAAGCGCGGCAGTTCAATGCCAAAATGTGTATCAATGTCGTCCAGCACTTCCTTCCAGTACGCGTCCAGGAGTGGGCAATCCCATAGAATGTTTGTAAGTGTACCTCGGTGCCCACACCCTCTCCAACATGTGTCCCCCTTGCTACGGTCATATTCGTGCACCCGTTCTGGCGTGTAGTACCAATAGGTGGAGATCTTAGTCAGTGTGTCAGTAAGGCCCATATGGTACGCCGAATGCCTTGCTCTATAGGATATGTTCTCCCATTCCTTAGGGCTCAGTGTCCTCCCCAACTCCCTTTCCCATCTTTCTCTCCCCGGGTTATAGAAGTGTGTGGACGGCGGTTGTAGTAACTTATAAAGATCTGTAATCAATTTTGAGTCCGAAGTACGCGTAAGCAGCCACTGTTCATAAGGTAGAAAGCGCCTATCTGCAGTCTCCCTCACCTGTGGCTGAAGAGCCCAGTGGCGGGCCTGCATATAGCGGTGCCTCTCAGTCTCAGGAAGTGAAAACTCCTGGCGGAACTGCAGGAAGGGGATCACTCCCTCCTGGTCGTACATATGGCACAAGGCTCTACACCCTGCTTGTCTCCAATGTGCGAATGCTCCCCGTTCCATACCTGGGGTAAAGTCTGGGTTGTCCACCAGCGGCGTGAGCGGCGACAGGAAAGAGGTGGTGGCAGTGGCATCCCAAACCCGTAATGGCACTCTCGTAACAAAGGAGGCGTACACATTTTTGGGCCGATGAATCCGACGCAGAAACGGGACCTCCTGCAGGGGCCGCCCCGCCACCGCCTGGTCCTGGAAGAGCCAATGCTTATCGGACTCCCACCTACTCCATTCTACAAGATAACGTAACTACGCCGCCCGGAAATACCTACGGAAGTCAGGTATCCCTAACCCTCCTGCCTCAGGGGCCAATAATGAGAGGGTTCTACGCATTCTGGGGTTTTTCCCTTGCCAAATAAAGCGCGATATGTCCGCCTGTAGCTGCGGAATCCACCCAACCGGCGGCTGGAGCGGCAGGGCCCGAAACAAATATAGCACCTGCGGGAGAATTGTCATTTTAACCGCGGCTATCCTGCATAACCAGGAAAGGGTGCCGCGGTTCCAACGGCCCAATTCCTCCTTGATTTTAGCACCTAGTGCCATGTAATTGGCCGGTAAGGTGGGCGCTATCTGGATCCCCAGATAGGGTATTGCCGCTGACGACCAAATCATGGGGAATCGGCCCTGCAGGTATGTCCTAGTGGGTGGGTTCAGGGAGACATCTAGAGCCACCGACTTCCCCATATTCAGTTTAAACCCCGCGACCGCGCCAAAGGAGGCCAGCTCCTCGACGCAGGCCGGTAGGGCTGTCTGGGGCTCGTCAAGCGACAGGATGACATCTGCAGCGTGGAGGCTTATAGCGTGTGTAAAACCTCCCATCCGCACACCGGTCACCGCCGGGTTGTTCCGTATCCGTTGGGCGAACGGCTCCATATAAAGAGCAAAGAGCAGGGGTGAGAGTGGACATCCCTGCCTAGTGCCCCTTTAGATGTTAAAATCTCGAGAGGCATACCCATTCACCCGAACCACTGCAGTCGGGCGTCAGTAGCAGTTGAAGATTATGGAGCGAAATTTGTCCCCTATGCCCGCCTTCACCAGCACTTGCTCCAGGTAAGGCCAGTGCACTTGGTCGAACACCTTCTCCGCGTCCACCGCTAACATCATTCGTTCCCCCGGGATCCGGGAGGCTTTCTCAAGCAGGTGGACGATCCGTTTTGTGTTGTCAACTGTCTGTCTCCCCGGGACAAAACCGGCCTGGTCAGGATCTATAAGACCGGATAAGTGCGGGGCCAAACGAGCGGCTAGGATCCCCGTATACAATTTTAGATCGACATTCAGAAGAGATATCGGCCTGTATGATCCACAGTGCTTCGGGCCTTTCCCGGGTTTGGGGATCACTGTGATGGAGGCTCGCAAAAGATCAGGCGGAATAGCCCCCGGCGCGGCAAACGAGTTGAAAAGACGGGTAAGAAAAGGGGTCAGCGATGTGCAAAACGTTTTGTAGATGAGCGCGGTATACCCATCCGGGCCTGGCGCTTTGCCATGTTTAAGCCTAGCGATGGCCGAGACCACCTCTTCTATCCTGACATCCCTGTCCAGGTGTTCCGCCTGCAGGGGGTCTAGGGAGGGCAAGGCAACCGAGTCCAAATATGCGGCTACGGCCGGCTCATCCAGCGGCTCCCCAGTGTAGAGTTCCTCATAAAACTCGCGGAAAACGGCCGCGATGTGGGCGTCCTCTGTCTCCGTGGTCCCCGTAGGGCTAGAGATCTCCTTCACCAGCTGACTCTGGCGCGCCACTCGGAGTCTGTTGGCCAGCAACTTGCCACAACGGTCACCCCCTGTGTAAAAGGTGTGGCGCAGCCGGAGTGCGGCGTACTCCGCTCGGTCCAAGTCCAGAGCCGCCAGGGCCTTTCTTGCCCCTTTGAGCTGCCGCCATATTCTAGGGGCCCCGTTCTGCGATGGATCTGTTCAAGCTCGCGGACCTTATCGGTGAGTTCCTCCCTCTTAGCTTGCCTCTCTTTATTTTCGGCAGAGGAGATTGCTAAGAATTCCCCCCTTAGGACCGCCTTCAGAGCCGCCCACTGTGTAGCCCGGGCGGTGTCAGCGGTGTCATTGTGCGTCAGGTATTCCCGGATAGCGCCCTCAATACGATCCACCACCACCTTCCTGTGCAGCAGGGTGTCCCGCAGGCGCCACGTCCGGGGGGGGGGGGGGGAAGAGCCGCCTGAGGCAAACTCAACGTGGCATCGACCGGAGCGTGATCCGAAAGGGACAGCACTCCTATGTCCGATCCCGAGACTAGCGCCTGCACCGGAGACGTGACCAGCAAGTGGTCCAGCCTCGCGTACGTCTTGTGCGCGTGGGAGTAATACGAATAGTCTCTGTCTGCTGGGTGCAAGTGGCGCCAGAGGTCAAGGAGACCAACCTCCGCCAGCCACTCCTTACCGTCGGCCGAGAACTCCCCGACCTGCGGGTAGCGCTGTGCCGACCTGTCCATAGCCAAATCAAAGACCATATTAAAGTCCCCTCCGATAATGACATATCTGTCTTGCGAGGCAGTGATTTCTTCGACAGCTGATCGCAGGAAACGTTCCTGTCGTTCATTGGGGCTATACAGGGATCCAATTGTAAACATAAGACCCCCAATTCTAAACCGATACGCTAACAGTCTACCCTTCTGTTCCGCAAGCTTGTGGAGGACCTCCCCTTTAAAGTGACTGGCTACCAGTATTGCCACCCCCGCTGTCTTAGTGGTGCTGGATGAGAAGAACTGTGACGGGAACTTACGGGAGCGCAGTCTATGTGTGTCTTGCGGCAGGTGCGTCTCTTGAAGGAGGCATATGTCAGCGTGTGTGTTCTCAAGGAGAGAGAGCACCGCTCGCCGTTTAACAGGGTTGTTCAGACCCCTGACGTTCAGGGTAACTACCTTAAAAGTGTTTGGGGGCATAGAAAGAAAGAAGGCAGCAAGCAAGAGGAACCCGCCCACAGTGGCACCAAAAGCAGCAAGGCAAAAAAGGGAAATGTATGTGTACGTGTAGCTTCCTGACGTAGGCAAACTAAGTTGTGTGACCACTTCCAGAACCACCAACCATCGTACTGTGCACTGGACGACCCTCCCCCCCCATCCCAGCTCTGGGATGGGGGGGGGGGGGGGGAGGGTCCCTTCCCCCTTACTCAACATCCCAACCGCCTCCAACCCGCGGCCCGAACAACCCCAACAACCCCGACCCTCCCCTCCCTGGTTCCCCAACTGTCTCCAGATCCCATTGTCCCAGTCCGGTCCTCAATGGACAAGTCTGTGGTAAAGTACAAAAGTGGACGTCCAGCCACTACGCATCAACCCCCCCCCCCCTTCCCCAGGACCCTCAAACCTGCATTACAGTGGAAGCGATGGCGATCTCCCCCCGGAGTACTTCTTAAGCAGTCAGTGCAACTTCTCCGGACGCCGTGTCCCTGGCAACTCCTCGAACCGCGCTGTCCATCTCAGCTCGAATAGTGGGTGAATCCGGTCGCGCGGAGGAGGCAGAGGAGCGGCCTGCCAGCCATCCCTGGCGACGCGCCGGCGATTCGGAGTCGGGGCCTCTTCGTCCGTCGCGGTGATTCCCAGTACTCCACAAGTGTCCTGGAGAGAGCGTAACTGATGCAAGGTCCCGTTCCAGCGGAAGATGATGCGGAAGGGATGGCCCCATGAATAGAGTGTCATGCTCCCGCAGAAAGTCAGTTGCGATCTTAAAGGCCCGGCGTTTCTGTAGTGTGACCGCCGACAGGTCCTGGAAGAGGGCCACCCGGTGACCTCGAAAGTCTAAGGAGGGTTTCAATCGCGCTTCTCGGAGGATCCTTTCTTTCAGAGGGTAGTCTGGTAGGAATGCTAGGATATCCGGAGGAGGTGCAGAAGATCGGCGCCGCAGGCCAACTCTATGCGCCCTTTCTATTCGAACGGGTAAGTCGGCCGGCTCCCCCAGGACCTCTCTGAACAAGTCTCTCAAGTAACCAGCCACGTCGTCCTCCTCCGCTCCGGAAGGAACTCCCCGGACTCGAATGTTGTTTCTCCGGGACCGGTTCTCAAGGTCCTCGGCATGTGCTTGAAGATCAATTTGCTGGTCCCGTAGCCGTACCACTTCCTGCTGCAGCTGAGAAATCTCCTCGTCCCGGGCATGACTGGCCTCCTCCATCGTGGCTACCCTCTCACCCAGACCGTCAACTTCTCTTCGTACCTCCCGCACTTCTCCAGCCACCTCTTGCTTCAGTGTCTGTAAGTCCTCCCTTAGGGAGCTGAAGAGGGATTCCAGGAAAGATCTGGTGACCGGGGTTCCCCTCCATGCGCTCCCTGGGAGCAACCCGGTGGGCTCGAAGATTGTTGCCCTCGATCTTGCCTCGCAGTGCTTCTGTTCAACATTTCAGGCAGGGTTCGGTCCCCCTTCTTGGTCCCTTTATTGTTGGCCATCCTGCGTGCGATAGCGTACTCCCGGGCCGTCTATGACGCTGCCAGTCCGGCACTGTCGCTTCCCTCGCCCCCTGGGTGCTGCAGGCAAGCTGTCGCCGCTTCCCGGGTCGTGCCGCCCCCCAGCCACTTGCACCATGTTCCGTCCACCTCCACTTCCAGGCCTGATAGCGCCTCCGGTTCCGTAGTCTCGGGGCTGGGCTGGGCTCGGCACGGCCAAGAGAGGAGCACCACACTGCCCCTCCCGTCCGCCCAGTAGTCTTCTGGGCTCTCGGGAGCCCCGCCCGTCGCGTTGGCTCCTTCCTGGCTTGGTCGACTACCAGAGGCCCACCGGTGCTGAAGACCAGGTACTCTAGGCAGACTCTCAAGTCCTTAGGGGTCACAGACCGTCAGGTAGTTAGTGACATAGGCTCGACTCAGGCAGCCTACCTCCACGTCCAACAGCGATCGTGCAGAGGGGCAGCCCACCCCGCTTCGTTCACTCACAACGCCACTCCTTCCGCGTATGTGACCGCCGGGCAGGCCTAGTCAGCGCCAAGCCGCCTGAGGCCCCGTCCCATCAATGCGCCAGCTCCGCAGCCAGGGTCGAATTCAGCAGCGGAGGGGCGGAGCACCACCCGGGGGGGGGGGCCGCCAAGCCGGAAGCAACCCCCGACGCGGCACCAGGGTCTGGGTGGCAGGCCGCAGCCGATGCGTCTCATGGCACCACTCGGGTAGCACTGACAAAGTTCACTATCGACCCCCTCGGGTGTTGTCTCGTCACCTTATTCCGCTCCAACTGCAGGGAGTGTGTGGCTGGCCGAGGGCGCTATCAAACCCCCACCAAGGCCCGGCGTGTAGGCCGCAGCCCCGGCCTCACGTAGTTCCTCCCGCCGGGGTCCGCACCTCTGTCTCTCCGCCCTCGGGCGCCGGCCTTCTCGGGGGTCCGGGGCCTCCCGCGAGGTCGGGTCCACCCCTCTGCCGCCGCAAAGCAGGTCACGCCAATTTGGGTACCTCCGGGCCGCACCACTTCCACGAGGCTGCTCCCGTCTACGCTACGGGCCCGCGCTCTGGGCCACCGTCCCCCTCCGCAGCGCCTGCAGCGCTTATCCCGGCAGCTACAAAGCTCGCCCTCGCATCAGGCGACGTCGCTGGGATCTCTCTACCTCCGGCTGCCGGAGCACAGCAGCTCGGGGGGGAGATCAGTGCTGGATGACGGTCCAAGGGCCCAGGTTCAGAGGAGCTCGCGGCAGATCCGACTACTCACTCCGCCATCTTGGCCACACCCCTTAGGTGGCTTTTTAGCTTTGCTTTTAATAGTGTTTTTCAAACTTGCATGTACATAACATGCATATGTATGCATATATGTATAAGTATGCATGCATTTATATTTGTATTTATATAGATATGCAGATGTATATATAGGTTTATATATGTATGTAAATATATATTCACTGAAAAAAACAAAGGTTTCAGGGCTGATATAGTTAGGAATTAGCATTTAAAAAACCTTAGATATTCACTGAAAAAACCATAGGTTTTAGGGGTGTTCTAGTTAGCTGGACATTTCACTCGTACAAAACGAATAGTTTCTTACCTGTTGGTGTAGTTTTGCAGCTTGAAGATCTTTCTGGATTCACTATGCTGTGCATTATTCCACGGTCTAGTGGTTGGGTCCGGAATCGCAGTCTTTTCTTTTCTTTTTTTTTTTCCGTAGCCCCGGTGGGCGTCGACGTCCCATCTTTCGGTGTACTTCCTGTGACGTCGGCACGCTTCCTGCGGAAGCTCTCACCTTGGGGCGCCATCTTCGGATTCTTTTTTTTTTTCTCGTTTTGTGTTCTGTTTGCGAATCCTTTGGCAATGTTCAAGTAAGTGGTTTATCCGCTATGTCCTTCAAGGTGTCTGTTTCTGTATTGTCCTTGTATTACCATCTGCTTCTCCAGCCTCATCTTTCTGGTGGAGGTGGGTGGGTTCGCTAGTGAATCCAGAAAGATCTTCAAGCTGCAAAACTACACCGACAGGTAAGAAACTAGAATCTTTCTGGATTCACTATGCTGTGCATAGACTTTGTAGCGGTTTGTTATGTTTGTGGTGGCTGGGTGGAAGATGAGCGTTGGTTGTTGAATATATGTTGAAGCACCTTCTGTCCTACTTGTGCTTCCTTTTTCATTTGTATATCCATACAGTAGTGCTTAGTGAACGTATGCACTGAAGCCCACGTTGCCGCCAGGCATATGTCTTGAATGGGTGTGTTAGCCAGGAAGGCTATTGTTGCTCCTTTCTTCCTAGTAGAGTGGGCCTGCGCCCCTTCTGCTAGTTCTTGGTCTGCTTGCTTGTGGTAGAATTGGATCATTTGTGCGATCCATCGTGCGATGGTACCCTTTGTTACTGGTTTACCCAGGGAACTGGTTGCGAAAGACACAAAGAACTGTTTTGTTTTTCTGTGCTCTTTGGTTCTTTCTACGTAGTGCATTACTGCCCTTCTAGCGTCCAGAGTGTGCAGTGCCCTCTCTGCGCTTGTGGTCGGTTTCTGAAAGAAGCTTGGTATTTGCACCGTCTGGTTGATGTGGAACCTAGACACCACCTTTGGCCTAAAGTGTGGGTCAGTTCTCATCAGCACCCTATCATTGTGTATTTGGATGTAGGGTTCTTGCAGCGTCAGCGCCTGTAGTTCGCTCACCCTGCGCAGCGAGGTGATTGCCACCAAGAAGGCTGTTTTCATTGTCAGCATTTGTAGGGAGGCCTTATGAATGGGCTCAAAAGGAGCTTTCATGAGCTCTGTTAGGACTAAGTTAAAGTTCCAAGCCGGTGGCGGCATCCTCTTTGGTGGTGCGATCCTCTTTGCCCCTTCCAGAAATCTTTTTACTACCTGTGATGTAAAGAAACTCTTCCCTGTTTCTCATCTCGTGTAGGCTACAATCACTGCCAGGTGTACTCTCAGCGAGGATTAATTTAGTTTTGCCTTCAGCAGGTGTGTGAGATACCTTAGCACCGTTGATTCTCTTGTCCTCTTTTTGAGTAGCTTCTTCCTGCTGCACCATAGAGTAAACCTCTTCCATTTTGCCACATAGCACCTTTGTGTACTAGGTCTCCTTGCCTCTCGTAGTACCTGTAGGGTGCTCTCAGATAATTTCAGGTGCGCAAACTCTATGTCTTCAGGAGCCACGCTGCTAGGCTGAGGTTCTCTGGTTCTGGGTGTAGTACTTCTCTGTTTTGCATGGAGAGTAAGTCTTTCCTTTTCCCGAACTTGTGGGGAGCGCCTTGTGCCATTTCCATTATCTGTGAGTACTAGGTCTGCCTGACCCACTGTGGTGCCACCAGGATCAGGGTCATGTTGCTGGTTCTGCTCATGTTGAGTACTCTGTGTATAAGGGGTATTGGAGGAAAAGCGTAGGCAAATGTCTTTGACCAGCTTATCCATAGGGCATTTCCCAGGGATCCTTTCTCTGGCTGCCTGGATGCGAAGTTTTGGCATTTTGCATTGTGGCGTGTTGCAAACAGGTCTATTGTCGGTGTTCCCCACCTTCTGAATAGCTTTTGCGTTTCCTGTGTATTGAGCTCCCACTCGTGGGATGCCGATGTCTGTCTTCTGAGCCAGTCTGCTTCCACATTGTCCTTCCCTGGTAGGTGTATGGCTAGCAGGTCTATTTTTAGTGGGATGGCCCATCTCCATATCTCCTGTGCTAGGTTCGATAGTGGGGCTGACTGTGTTACTCCCTGCTTGTTGATGTAGAACATCGTTGTTGTGTTGTCTGTTTGGATCAACACTCTCTGGTAGTACAGTTTTGTCTGGAAGGCTTCCAGGGCGAGGAACATTGTCTTTAGTTCCAAGTAGTGTTTGACCGCATCCGCTGGAGTCCACAGACCCCTCACCCTGAGCTTGCTCATGTGTGCTCCCCATCCCTTCTGGGATGTGTCTGTGGTGATGGTCACCGTTGGGGTTGGTGGTGTTAAAGGTTTTCCCTCTGTTATGTTTTCCTTGTTCCACCACGACATCTCCTCCTGCACTGCGTGCGTTACAACCACTAGATCTCCCCAACTTCCTGTAGCTTGTGACCACTGTTCTTGCAGCCATTCCTGGAATGGTCTCATGTGGAGCCGTACATTTGGGACCAGATGTATGCAGGAGGCCATCATGCCCATGACCTTGCTCGCTGTCATCACTGTCAGAGCTCGCCCCTTCTGGTAGAGGCGCATCTCCTTCAGCAGGGCCAGTGTCCTCTTCTCGCTGGGGAACACCTTGCTCTGTATGGTGTTGATCTGTGCTCCTAGGAAGATTTTTACTTGTTCTGGTTCCATAGAGGATTTCCCCCAGTGAATGGAGAATCCCAGGTCCACCAGCGTATCTGTCACGCATTGTGCGTGCTCCTTGCATGTCCTGTGCGAACTTGCCCTTATTAGCCTTATTAGATCCCTTCCCTCCTTAGGTGCACAGCCACTGCTGCCAGGCACTTTGTGAAGACCCTTGGCGCGGATTTTAGTCCGAATGCTAGGGCTGTGAACTGGTAGTGATCTTTGTTGATGGTAAATCTTAGTAGATGTTTGTGCCGCCTGTTCAGTGGGATGTGTAGGTAGGCATCTTTGAGGTCTATGGTTGCCATGAAGTCTCCGTCTATTATCTGAGGAATGACCTCTTGTAGAGACGTCATCTTGAACTTTTGTGTTTTTATGAACTTGTTTAGGAACCTTAGGTCCAGGATGGGCCTCAGTGTTTCGTCCACCTTTGGTACCAGGAAGTAGGTTGAGTACACTCCCTTGTTCCTTTCTCGGTATGTACTGGTTCGATGGCCTCCTTTTCGAGGAGTTCCTTCACTTCCTTTTGAAGTAGCTCTAGCTCTATTCCTGACTTCGTCTTCCTTTTTCGGTTTCCTGTTTGGCGGCGTCTTTTCCAGTTCTATGCAGTATCTGAACTGTATAATGTTGAGTATCTAATTGTCTGTGGTTATGTTCTTCCACTCCCTGAAGAAATGACTTAGCCTGCCTCCTACTGGCGTTACATGTTCGTCGATATTCTGACCGTGTAACCCTGTTTTGGTCTTGTTGTGCTCCACCCCGGGAGGGTTTCTGTGGGTGGGAACGTATTGCGTGACGGAGTCACTTAGAGGTGGGCTGTTGGCCCCCTCTTTTATTGTGTCCACGTCCGTTCCCTACCCCGCGAAAGGTCTGGCCCCTTTGCTGGTAGTGCCAAGTTTGTTTTTAGTGTCCATGCTGTGTTTGGCTGCCGCCATGGTGTGACTGTTGGAATGTCTGGTTCCTGGCTGGTTTCCCCTTCTTGGATTCGGTCTCGTGACGGGGTACCCCTCTTAGCTTACCTGAATTGTAAGGCCCCCATGGACCTTTCAATTTTGTTCTCTTTTTTTGAGCTGGGTGAGTTTTTCATCCACCGGTGCCCCAAACAGTGTCTCCCCATTGAATAGGGTGCTTAGGCTGTTGTGCTGTGTTGTACCTCCTGTTTGTAGATCCTGAGATCCTGAGCCAGGCTGGTCTTCTCTCAGTGATGCTCAACATCATCAGTCTGCTGGACGTGTCAGCTCCATCCAAGGCTGTTTTGAGGCACGAATTTGCCACATTTTTCCCCTCTTCCACCAGGTGTGAGTCTCTTTGCTGATACTCGTCAGGGAGGTGCTTGATCAGCTGCCCGATCTCGTCCAGAATTTGGTATTGGTGCCTGTTTAGCAGCGGGTTTGAATTCACCATGCGCCAGTGCATTGCGGCATTT
Organism: Lissotriton helveticus; assembly: GCF_964261635.1. Classification (NCBI taxonomy): domain Eukaryota; kingdom Metazoa; phylum Chordata; class Amphibia; order Caudata; family Salamandridae; genus Lissotriton; species Lissotriton helveticus. Next base: position 758,364,813 of record NC_136061.1, on the reverse strand, counting down.
CTTTCAATCTTCCTTCCAGTTAGGTCCATCCTCCTGCTTTCCTTGTCAGGCGGTGGCCCTGATGTGGTTGGCCCTTTTCCTGGCGGTCGCCGCAATAATGGAGTCCGCCGTGACCGACCCTTGGATGTAGGGAGGGTCCTTAGAGGAGTGTTTGTACTTCTTCTCTGCCCTGGGTGTGACGGATCTGCATGTTGCCGGATCCTTGAACGCCTCTTTCCCCTGGGCCATGACACTCTCAAGCATGGGTAGGTACTGGCTCCTAGTTTGCATGGGGAGCAGTGTTTCTAAGAGGAAGTCTGCTTTTGGTTTTTCCTCATCGAGCTTGACCCCAAAAGCTGTGGCCGCGTTCTTGATGACCATATTGTACACTCCAATGTCATCTGGCGGCGAAGGCCTCGAAGGGTACGTGTCCACGGCCTCTTCTGGGCTCTCGGTGTCAAGGTCCTGCCACTCCCGGTCCTGCGTCCCCGAGGATATGGAGCCGAGGATTGTCCTCTGATAGTTGTCGTCCTCAGCCTCGAAGTAGAAGGCTTCTTCCTCCGGATTTTCCAGAATCTCGGGGCTTCTCGACGGTCCTTTGCCGTCGAAGTCCTCCTCCTCATCTATTTCGATCACCAGCGTCTGGTTTCGACGGAATTGAGAATTTCTTCATCTTTTCGTCGAACTCCTTTTTGCTTTGCAGGATGTTATCCATCTTGGCCTTGAGACGTCTTTTCTTTCTTTCCATTTCGGCAGCCTGCTCGGCGTCGAACGGTTCAGCTGTTCTCTTCGAAGTATACGTCGGCGTCGAGACGGGCTTCGGGTCTTTTGTCGACGTCGAAGCGACCTTGGGGTCCTTCTCTCTCGAAGCCGAACATTCCTTTTCAGGGACGTGCTTTGACGACCGTGGCTTTTCGCCGGTCTTCACAGCCTGGGAGTCCTTTTCGAAGGATTTGCTGGGCTGTTTGTTCTTGGATGCAGCTGTGGCCGTCAAAGTTTTCGGCGCCGGTGCTCCCTTCGAGGACTTAGACTCCGATTTTCGAGAGTCTGGGTCAGACTTTCGAGGGACTGTCGGGGCTTTAGGGTCCGTCGAGTCTTCTACCTTTTTAGAAGTTTTCTTATCGGTCTCTACGACCGTGTAGTCGTTGTCTTCTCCGGCAACGTTGTCTTCTTCGTCGGTCGAGAGTCCCAGGTCTCAAAGGGACGGTGGCTGGCCCTTGCCCTACATGTTATAGTTGACCCTTCTCTGTCGCTCTCTAACCCGGAGAGTCTTCGGCGTGAAGGCTGAGCAGGCGTTGCAGTCCTTGCTCCCGTGGTCGACCGGTAGGCAGAGGTTACAAACTGGGTGCTGGTCCTTCTGCGCGTATTTGTGGTGGCAGTTACGGCAGAATTTAAAAGGAGTGTTGTCCATTTCTTGCACTCAGGGGCCCCCCTGTGTGCGCATTCTCCGTTGGACGTCGAAGTTCTCGAAGTTCTTCTTCTTCTTCTTCGTCGTCCCGCTCGATGGTGTAGTTTCTCGTCGTCTCCTGAATCCTTTTCGTGCAAAAATCTCCAAAACTCTCGAGCCCTTTTGGGAACGATCCAGACCGAACGGCGGAAAAAAAGAATCTGAAGATGGCGCCCCAAGGTGGGAGCTTCCGCAGGAAGCGTGCCGACATCACAGGAAGTACACCGAAAGGTGGGACATCGACGCCCACCTGGGCTACGAAAAAGAAAGAAAAAAAAGAAAGAAAAGACTACGATTCCGGACCCAATCACTAGACCGCGGAATAATGCACAGCATAGTGAATCCAGAAAGATTCACGCAGCAAAACCATTGAAATTCCTCCGATATAGTTAGTTGTACTCACTATATCTCGCGCGACCGCAATCCACTGCTGATGATGTCACATATTACATCATTCATGACATGGTCAGTGACATCACTGATGGGGACCGTGGGGGGTCCACAATCCCCCCACGGTCCCGCCAGCTCCCCGCCTCCTGCGGGAGCCGGCATTGCTTTTCCATATGGGGAGCAGCTAACATGCTGCTCTCCATATGGAAAAGCAATTTGCTTTGCTTCATTGAAGCGAGAGCAGGTTTCCCTGCTCTCGCTTCTATGAAGCAAAGCAGTTTGCAATGGCAGGGTGGAATCCGCGAGGCTCCTGCCCTGCCATTGCAAACAGCAGTGTCCCGGGGTGGGCCCCCCGGGACACTGCAGGAGCCGGCCCTGGGGGGTGGCGGTCCCCAGGGCCATCAAGGGCTCCAGGAGGGGGGCCGCGCCGCACCCTCCCACATTTTTGAGAAGCCCCGGTGGGTGGTGGTCCCCGGGGATGGGGGGGCCTCAGAGCCTCCCACCCATTTGTTTAAAGCCCGGGGGTGGCGGTCCCCGGGGCTGTGGGAGGGCCCCATGAGCCTCCAGCATACATTTAATTCTTGCCCCGGAGGGTTAGCGGTCCCCAGGGGTGGGGGGCCTGAGAGCCCCCCACCCATTTGTTTAAAGCCCCGGGGGTGGCAGTCCCCGGGGCTGCGGGGGGGCCCTGTGAGCCCCTCGCATACATTAAAATCGAGCCCCGGGGGTGGCAATCCCCGGGGCTGGGGGGGCCCTGAGCCCCCCCCACATATATTAAATTAGAGCCCTTGGGGGGGCAGTCCCCGGGGCAGTGTGGGAGGGATTGGGACCCCCTCACACTTTTTTTTCAATAATGCCCCCGGAATTTGGCCCCCCCTGGGGCAAATTTACCTATTTTCCGCAGGAGATCGCGTTTCTTTCTTTTTTAATATCGCTAGGATTCGCGGATCCTACGCAAATCCCGTGATTTACATTTTTTTAATTTTTATTTTGGCCCTGAGGGTCCTTGTGGGTCCCCCGGAGCAGGCCTAGGGGGTCAGGGTGTGTCTACACTGCCCCCTTTTCGCATTTTTCGGCGTTTGTTTTTGTTTTCTTGTGCCTCGGTTCTACCGCGGCACAAGATGGCTGCCAACACTGATTTTGACAGTTGTCAGCCAATGAGCATTCAGCTCGTGCACGGCAGGGTTCTCGTAGGCTGCGCGTAGGGTTCGCGGATACTACTCCGGATCCTCCGCGCCCTTAGATATATAAATGACTTTAACTGTAATTTTCTCAAAAACTACTGAACAGATTGACACCAGATACGCGAAAGGCACAAGTCGGAACTGAGGACTACCTCTCTGCCAAATTAGGTGTAATTCTGTTCAGCCATTCGGGCTGTAGCCATGGCTAAAGGTCCTATGGGAAATTGCATGGGGAAAACACGTTTTGGGACCCCCCCTTTATTCTCGGCCCCCGCTTGACCAATCCCCCCCAGGGAAGGAGCGGAACTGGGCTGGCCAAAAGTTTGGAAGATTTCGCGCAGATTCATCAACCGGCGCCAAAGTTATTGTCAATAGAATTTTGCGGATTTCCTATGGATAATAGGTCCTAACTGCCAGTAGGTAATATACATATACATATATACATTTATATATACACATTACCTACTGGCGATAGCCAGTAGGTATATATAGTTAGGATTGATTTCCATAGGGAAATCGCAACATTCTATTGGGAATAACTTTGGCGCCGGTTGAGGAATCTGCCTGAATTTTTCAGCAACTTTGCCTCACGGCGCTCCGGTCTTCCCTGAAAGTTTGGGGGGGATCCGTCAAGCGGGGGCCGAGATAAAAGGGGGGTCCCAAAACGTGTTTTCCCCATGTTAATTTCCATAGGGCGGTCTGTCGCACTTTTAGCTCGAACGGCTGAATGGATTTTCACCAAACTTGGCAAAATTGTAGGGACTGGTAGCCTGATGTGCCTTTGCTATGTCTCAAGATATGTGCTCCAGTGGATTTTGAGTAATTTAGGTTCAAAAAAATGTATATATCTATGGCAGCTTACCGGTGAGCTTACCGGTACGCTTACTGTAAGCTTACCTTTTGAGCTCGAGATGCATTCTGATTGGCTGCCAATGTCTGTCAAATACACCAAAACAGAAACTGTTGGCAGCCATCTTGTGCCTCTGTAGACTGAGGCACAGGAAAGCAGAAAAACAAACGTGTAGAACTCAAAAAAGGGGCAGGGTAGAAGCACCCCGACCCCCTAGACCTGCTCAGGGGGTCCCACAAGGACCCCCAAGGCTAAATCGCGCGGTACGCGCACGGTACGCGTACCCCGACATTTACAAAAAAAATTTTTTTTGCCTTTGGGGTCTTTCTGGGACCCCCTGAGCAGGCCTAGGGGGTCGGGGTGATTCTACTCTGGTCCCTTTGCGAGTTTCACACCTTTGTTTCACTGCTTTCTTGTGCCTTGGTTCTAACAAGGCACAAGATGGCTGCCAACACTTCCTGGTTTTGAGTGTTGACAGACAGTGGCAGCCAATCAGCATGCCTTCCCGAGAAAGCTGCATGGTCATTGGCTGTCAACACTTCTAACCAGGAGGTGTTGGCATCTATCTTGTGCTAGTGTTGACAGACAGTGACAGCCAATCAGCATGCCTTCCCGAGAAAGCTGCATGGTCATTGGCTGTCAACACTTCTAACCAGGAAGTGTTGGCATCCATCTTGGGTCTTAATAGACTGAGGCACAAAAAAGCAGAAAAACAAACGTGTAGAACACAAAAAGGGGGCAGGGTAGAAACAACCTGACCCCTTAGGGTGCTCAGGTGGTCCCACTAGGATATTAATATATTTAAACGTTATCCGCTAATAGAATTAGCATTTAAAAAACGTTTGAAATTCACTGAAAAAACCATAGGTTTCAGGCCATATATAGTTAGGAATTAGCATTTAAAAAACCTTGCAAATTCACTGAAAAAACCATAGGTTTCAGGCCTTATATAGTTAGGAATTAGCATTTAAAAAACCTTGCAAATTCACTGAAAAAACATAGGTTTCAGGCCTTATATAGTTAGGAATTAGCATTTAAAAAACCTTTGAAATTCACTGAAAAAACCATAGGTAGAGTGAGTAGTAGAGAGTAGAGAGTGAGTGGTAGAGAGTGTGTACAGAGAGTAGAGAGTGAGTAGTACAGAGTAGTACAGAGTAGTAGAGAGCAGTAAAGAGTAGTTAAGAGTAGTAGAGAGTAGTAGAGAGTAGTAGAGAGTAGTAGAGAGTGAGTAGTAGAGTAGAAGAGAGGGAGTAGTAGAGAGAGTAGTAGAGAGTGAGTAGTTGTAGAGAGTGAGTAGTAGTGAGTAGTAGAGAGTGAGTATACAGTAGAGTAGAGAGTAGTAGGGAGGAGTAGAGAGTAGTAGGGATTAGTAGAGAGTAGTAGAGAGAGAGTAGTAGAGAGTATTAGAGAGTGAGTAGTAGAGTGAGTAGGAAAGAGAGTAGTAACGAGTGAGTGGTAGAGAGAGTAGTAGAGAGTGAGTAGTAGAGAGAGTAATAGAGAGTGAGTAGTAGAGAGTAGGTAGAGTAGAGAGTAAGTAGAGAGTAGTAGAGTGGTAGAGAGTGAGTAGTAGAGAAAATAGTAGAGAGTAGAGTAGTAAAGCGTGAGTAGTAGAGCGTGAGTAGTAGAGAGTGAGTAGTAGAGAGTGAGTAGTAGCGAGTGAGTAGAGAGTGAGTAGTAGAGAGTAGGTAGAGTAGAGAGTAGAGTAGTAGAGAGTGAGTAGTAGAGAGTGAGTAGTAGAGAGTGAGTAGGAAAGAGAGAGTAGTAGAGAAAGAGTAGTAGAGAGACAGGCTCTGAAGATGAAACCACGCCTCTGTCTCAGAGGGTCATCTGAGTCACTGCCCCAGGGCAGTAGCTCTAAAAGAAAAGAGCGGAAGTGAAAGCACAGCGAGGCCAACAAAGGGAGGGCAGGGCTGCTTAATGGAGCGGGGAGGAGATGGGGGGAGGGGTGGAGTGGCTATTCTTTCACTGAGCACAACTGTGCCTTGGCTGGGGTTTGCACTGAAAACAATTCCCAAGGACTCATCTATAGTTTGGAGGGGTCTGAAAATCTTTTAGTTTCTGAAAGAAAATCCAAATGGGGAGTAGGAGCACCCGGAAAAATTTCCTCCTCCACATGGATAGCCGGAAAATTCAGCTGATCATTGTACTCCGAATTAAGACTGTCCTCCTGAACTTGGAGGATGTCTAGTTCTCTCCAAACTCTAAATGAAGCCCATCGAGATGATGTGAGTAGTGCTCAAGCAACGGAGGCCAATTACAGTAAAAAAAAAAAAAATTGGCAGCAAAAGAAAGCATGCAAGGGGCGCAGAAACGCAAACTCTTCGCCTACTACAGGCAAGCCAACGCGCCATGCTGGGAGTCGGCAGCAGGGCAGACGTGGTGGGTAACACGCACGCGTGAAGAGACAGAAGGAGGATATGCGCAAACAATGACAAAAAAAACAGGATAGTGGCAAAGTAAGCTGTAGAATCCTCCAGTGGGTGCTCCACTGCTGGTATTCTATTCAAGACTGGCAAGCACTAGGGACCTGAACGTCAACGAGTCGCAGATTATTCTTCCAAGTGCCTCCTACGACGAGGGACAGACCCGCATAGACTCTAGGAGTCAAGCCCCGTAAATGCAGTTGTCAGAAAAACCTAGGAAGGAGCCCGACTTTTGGAAAGTTGTAATGGCTGTGTTACAAACACAAACGGTTGATTCCTTTCATCTTTACACCTTACTTTGCCCACAACCTCCCACTGCAAAACTCCTTCCCACCGAAAACTGACAGTGTTGTTAAACGCGAAATACTCAACAGACCAAGGTTTTCGCAACAAACAAACAAAAAAAACGCTGCTGTTCTACAACCGAACCAAGCAGAGAATTCCTTGCACTTTCCTTATAAACACCTCGATAACCAGGAAGCCATCCTCTGCACGTTTCATTCGCTGCTTTCTGGCACTCGTGGTTCGAGGGTTTGAAGCAATATCTCTGCATTAAAAGAAACAACTAGCTGAAAAGAAGTAGTACGCATGACACCAGCAACAGCAGACCGAAAAGGACACCAAATAGTATTCTGGAACTTAACGGTGTTGATCTAGAAGGTATTCCGGATGCCTCTCACAGAACTCACATAGTACACACAACTAACTAGACCCAGAAAATGGAAACACGAAGCAGGCAGTCTTTTGTCGAATTCGTATTGCACCTCACACCTCGACGAGGCTCCAAAGTGCTTCTGGGCTGCCATGGAAAAGGCAACTCAGTTTGTTGTAGTTGCTTGGTAGATTGTGGATTTATACAGTAGCACGAGGGTCAATGCGTTTGTTTACAAATAGGGCGCAGGACACTTGAGGGCAGGCCTCGCAAGTGCAACACACATTAACACAGACAGGAGGACTCAAGCATATAGTGGTTACAGAGTAATTGAAGGAGGCTGTGTCCCTCCGCAAGTAAACGATCAAATCCTGATGGGCTGGGCCATAAGGGGACAGGGTGCCAACCCTCAGTGTAATGATTGCCTCCCGTGCAATCATTACACCGTGTTTTGCATCAGCCATGACGCAAAACGCAGCGCACCAATGAAAATTGGAGGCGGAGCCGCAAGATGACTTCTGGAATAGTATCTATTCCAAGAAGCCCTCGTCTATGACAAAAGCAGTGCATGCGCGGCTCACGTCAGGCCCGAGACCTAAAAAGGGGAATACCTAGGTCATGAAAATCGCCATTAGTCCTCCCAGTAAACCAGTGGACGCAGAGAGTAACTTATTGGGCAGACACTTAGATCTTAACAATTCAAGGGGGGGAAACAAGAACACCATAGCTTGGGAGCAGATAATATCCTTCTCCAAGTACAGTGTTGTGAAACCACTCAGAAACCTCTGGGAGGAAACAAAGACACAGAAAGCGATAAGAATACAGACCCAAGCAGATACAATAAAAAATATGTATATGATAAAACACAGTTAAAATAAGCAAGTAGGTACACCAAAATATAAATAAATTCCTGCAGAAAAAACTTTCACCCCTCATCACTAGTTGATAGAGCAAACATTACACTTTGCACAACGTAAAAACCACTGACAGAGACCCTTTCTCACAGACAGCTTAGATAATACAGAGAGGGAACAAAAATCAACATACACCAACAATAGTGTAGAAGGTAAACTTCTCGATAGCAGAGCTGCAGGAAAGACAAGCATTTGCAATGAAATAGGTCTCGCATTTACGCGAGTTTGAGCTATTGACATTGCAAATAACTATGCCTTTAATTTTGGTTTTGGTTTTTAAAACCTAAATAAAAGGCATTGTCATTTACAATGCCAATAGCTTAAACGTGCATAAATACGAGACCTATTGCATTGCAAATGCTTGTTTATTGACACAACTGTGTTTCCTCTGTGTGTGTGGTGTGTCCTTTAACTAGGGCCTTCGAATGTCTGTAGTGAGTAGGGGTGTGCAAAAAAGTACTTTGCACTGCTGAGGTGTTACAATCCGGTTGGGAAGCGTGTTGGTGGGATGTGGTCTGACACGGATGTTCAGTTGCCTCTGTGTCCAACTGTGTGCACGGGGTGGGCTCCTTAGACACCAACTCTTCACGGGGAACTTTAGGCTGGACTAAGCTCACGCACAAGAACCAGGCTTCACAGTACTGGTGTTAAATTAAACCAGAAGGGTGTCACTGTGTGTCACTCAATTAAAGATAGCGGAATGGCAGAGGCTGTAGTGAGGTCTGCTCAAATGTGAGCTTACCACAGCTGAAACAGGTCTGTGCACCGAGGTGTGAGACTATAAGCCTAAACAAAAAGTGAGTGAGCAGCAGCTTCACTGTGTGCCACATCACTGAAGTACACAGGATGACTGCAACTTCAGTGAGACATCGCACTAGTGAGAGGCCCAGCTGAATTATGTTGTGAGAGGACATACACGGTGAGAGAGACTGCTTGTACCGCGCCTGACTTTATTACAATACATGGCATGATGGAAGGTAGAGTTAAACTGTGTGCCATTGTGTAAAACGCACACAAGCTGAGTGACACCGTCTGATGAATGGGCCACTCTTAAAGTCATTGGGATGCCTGAAGCTGGAGTGCGATTGCGTGCGCATCACTGTAAGGCCTACACACTCTGAACGAGGGTGTGCACTAAGGTGTGAGAGGCAGCTGTTGTGAGAGACCATTATGCATAGTGTCCGACAGAATGCAACAGTCACACAGACTCTCAACAGTATAGTGAGACTGTGCTCCAAATAGTTAACAACACACTCACTGAGTGACAAAACTTCAACATGTACAACTACATTAGAGTACATAGGGTGACAAAGCATGGAGAGAGACATAAACCAAGCATGAGACATGCGTACACTCAGTGCACAGAGGTGGGAGACTAAACATGCAGTCTGATTCCGCCAACATGTGCAGCTCCATTAAAAGTATAGTTTTACAGCGGCTGGAGTAGGTCTATGCCTCATTGTGAGATCCATACTCGCCTAGTGAGGCTGTTCAATAGCGTGTAAGACTCACGCCAAAAGTGTGAGGGTTGCAAAAAACACAGTTGATGGACAGAATGTAGAACAATGTCATACATTCACCCCAGTACAAGGATGTGGGCCTAAATCCATCGTTTTTTTGCACTCCATACCACCCTGGGTTAGACACTGGCTATATGCCAATCAGCTCTGACCCTGTGTCTCATGGGAACAGTCCAGTCCGAACTACCAAGCCATGTCTTTCCCAGACCGGAATCAAGCATCCAAGGACCGGTTTCTGGCTATCAGCCTTCATCAGCCTGGACAGCTTGACTCCAGTGGTGTGGAGAGCCTGGGACTCACGTCTGAGCATAGCCAGCCCACTCGGGGTGAAAATTGCAAAAAACACAGTTGCTGGACAGAATGTAGAACAATGTCATACATTCACCCCAGTACAAGGATCTGGGCCGCATTATCTTGTGCAGTGTTTTTAATGAAATGTTTCCGATATAAACTCTACCACAAGTACTTATTGTAATAAATAATATATTGAAATATGGAATACTAACACTAGAGTTCACTAGTTAATTGTGTATAATTGATGGTCCAAGGTACAGCTTACAAAGCAAATGTAGCTGGCCTCAGCTTACTCAATTGAAATTGGAAATACAGCAATTGATGGTTGGTATTTATATCTGATGGTTGGTATTTATATCTGGTCATTGACTGCCTTTAGCAATAATGCACGCATAGCAACATAAAGTTTGCATAAGCCCCCAGCAGCAAAATGCTTTCAAATCCTACATTTTCTCTACCTGAATCTGAATGGATTCTACTGTACTGAAAATACATGTAATTTAAGTGCTGCTAATAACACTATACTGAAGCTACATCTACTGAACCACAAGCTGGGTTGATGTTTTTGCAACAGTGGAATGCAGGGCCGTACATATTCATTTTAATGTTGCAATAAGTATGAAGCTCTGCCTGCAGTCATTTGAGTTCCTTTCCCATACAGCAAATTATGCAGGTACTGAAACAACGCAACAGCAAGGTCCCTGCAATGTGCTCCTAACATCAGAATTGTTGTTATTCCACCACTTATCACGAAGCGCAAACCCCAACATGTGTCAAGCCATGTGGCCTCCTCTATTAATCTGAAAAGGACCTTATCTTTGAGTGCATTATTAGATTAAAGGACAGTGTGCAACTACATTCTGTGAGGCATACCAGAATAACTCCCATCTTTGTATTTATGTGCGGTATGTCTGACGTCAACACATATTCAGATATAGGCACTTAAGAGTAAAAAGTGATGTTGTGTTAGTGAATGTTTACTATTTATGTTATTGCTTCCCTTGTGTCATTTCACATGTTATATGATATTTGTCATAGAAGCAATATGTTTTTGTAGTCTCAACTGGGATAATAACACCATGATCATTTTCAGTTATGCAGCTGAACTCCATCTTAGCTTTTCCTTTCAGGATTTCAGACATGTGCATTAGTTTAAGGACCGGCCATCGAAATTGCATAACAAGAGGACTGGAACACACAAAGATTACCCTATTGTTTAAAGTATGGGGGAAAAGTAGACCTTTCAACTCATACGATGCCACCGCGAGTCACATGATACCGGCTTCCATCACACAAAGCCACCGCGTGTCACATGATACCGACTTCCATCACAAGGTCATCCAGTCAGGAGCTGATATCATATGGTGCACACACAGCTAGCTGGAGACCCCGGCAGAGAGCAGCTTTCCAGCTATTTGTTTGGAGGTTGTGTGCAGTCGATTGTTCATTATGGGGTGCGAAGACCCCTGCCTCATATGCTTTGGTTTGTTTGGTGTTTGATGGGGGAGGTGGAAAATTTAAAGTGCCTCAGGCTGTGCTATGCACTAAGTTCTGCCCCCTCCATGGCCCGCTCCCTCTTCACATGGTGAACATTTTTAGGTCTCGCCTACGCAGTGCGCATGCGCTGATTAGGAAAAAGACCTTTAGCCATCGCTACACCTTTGCAGGCAAAAACGTGCACGAATTGCATTGCTTTTAATGGCAACGCATGCACGTTTGGCGATTCCCTTGTGGGAGCGAGCAACAGCGAGATCAATCTACACTTTAAAATATCTAACACCCTTTATTCCTATATCTGACTTGCGCCACCCAAAAATTTGCAACATTAAAAATGTCCCATGGGTTATTTAATGACTGCAGATATAGTAGGGCAGGTCTGACTTGCACAAATCCCTTCCCCTTTAAAATGGGTCTTAAAAACTTTCTCCTCATGGGGCTAAAATGCTCACAAACCATTGTAAAGTGCATGGTGTCCTGCAAAGAAAAATTATCACATGTACAAAGTCCTAGATCTTTTACCCTGCTCCAGCCCTGTACATCTGCTAAAAGTCAATGAATAAGATTAAAACGGAATCTAATTAGAAGAAATCGATGGAAAGGTTTTGTAACAATTAACAAATATGATTCTATCCGTGGGACTGTCTTTAACAGCAAATGGGCTCTCACTGTGGGTTTCACAATCTCCAATGCTTCACTCCCTACACAGTCCATCAACTATGTTTTTTGCAATTTTCACCCCGAGTGGGCTGGGTATGCTCAGACGTGAGTCCCATACTCTCCACAACACTGGAGTTAAGCTATCCAGGCTGATGAAGGCTGATAGCCAGAAACCAGTCCTTGGATGCTTGATTCCGGTCTGGGAAAAACATTGGCTTGGTAGTTCGGACTGGACTGTTCCCATGAGGCACAGGGTCAGAGCTGATTTGCATATAGCCAGTGTCTAACCCGGGGTGGTGTGGAGTGCAAAAAAACGATGGATTTAGGCCCAGATCCTTGTACTGGGGTGAATGTATGACATTGTTCTACATTCTGTCCATCAACTGTGTTTTTTGCAATTTTCACCCCGAGTGGGCTGGGTATGCTCAGACGTGAGTCCCATACTCTCCACAACACTGGAGTTAAGCTATCCAGGCTGATGAAGGCTGATAGCCAGAAACCGGTCCTTGGATGCTTGATTCCGGTCTGGGAAAGACATGGCATGGTAGTTCGGACTGGACTGTTCCCATGAGGCACAGGGTCAGAGCTGATTTGCATATAGCCAGTGTCTAACCCAGGGTGGTGTGGAGTGCAAAAAAACGACGGATTTAGGCCCAGATCCTTGTACTGGGGTGAATGTATGACATTGTTCTACATTCTGTCCATCAACTGTGTTTTTTGCAATTTTCACCCCGAGTGGGCTGGGTATGCTCAGACGTGAGTCCCATGCTCTCCACAACATTGAAGTTAAGCTTTCCAGGCTGATGAAGGCTGATAGCCAGAAACCGGTCCTTGGATGCTTGATTCCGGTCTGGGAAAGACATGGCTTGGTAGTTCGGACTGGACTGTTCCCATGAGGCACAGGGTCAGAGCTGATTTGCATATAGCCAGTGTCTAACCCAGGGTGGTGTGGAGTGCAAAATAACGATGGATTTAGGCCCAGATCCTTGTACTGGGGTGAATGTATGACATTGTTCTACATTCTGTCCATCAACTGTGTTTTTTGCAAAAGTGTGAGGGTGGCACACTCACTGGATGAGACCGTGCCAAAACCTGTAACTCCATTAAAGACACTGGCATAATTGCGCGTGGCACAAGACTGTGCGAGACTCCCACCCACCGAGTGAAAGTGCACCAATTCATGAGACCCCCCTCCCCCTCCCAACCACCTGTTCCCCTTTCAGGATGCATGCGAGAACATTGATGTCTTTGTCATTGACCAGGCCTGGCCTGGCACAGACTGACCAATCGCTGCCACGAGTCCTCTGTGCATGGAGGTCACCCTGCCAAGAAGGAGAAGGCCCTTCCGAGAAACCGGTCACCAGAGCCTAAACAGGAAGGGCAGCTGGGTCATGGTCTCGGCAACCCCGGGCCAGCACAGAGAACAATACTCACTGGAAGCGACGTGGTCCATCAGCAGAAAGGCGCTGTCCGACGAGAAGTGCTATACACGGTACGGAAGTAAATCTCTACCCCCCTGGGGCGGTGGTCAGCTGTTGCCCTCGGGTTCTGAGCGTGGGGTAAGGCCACCTATACACACCCCCTTAGTATTATCCAGCAGAGGGGCATTCCCAACCCCCCTCCATCGGGGTTGGTAGTGCGCGCGCTGCTGCAAGTCTGACCCTCCACCCGTTTCAATTTTAGGACCTCAAAACACTTCCCTGGGAACGAGTTAGTGTACAATTAAAACCTGTTTATTTAACCATCATGACCCAAGGCGTCCCCAAAATAAACACCAGCGGTGCGGTGAAATCATCAATGTCACAGGTTAATAATTCCCACTTGACTTCAAATCAGAAATCACGCCCTTTACAAACCTACCCACGAAGCAGCGCTTCGCTCCGCATGCAAGTAGCGCCTGATGTTGTACCGCGAGTGCTCTGTGGGTGTACTGCAAATTCAAGCGCCACCATTGTCCCACAGTATTCATTAAAAAAAATAGTACTCCCTGACTAACTAAAGCATCCTGTGTAATGCCGCAAACAAACGATCCAGTCCGGGTGGGCGGGGCCTAAAGGAGACAGGGCGGTAACCAAGAAGCCTCATTTTCAATGAGAGGCCAGCGTTCAGCATAATTGATGACGCCAGCCAATAGGAACGATGGGCGGGCCTTCTGAAATCTACTCAATCACTATAAGCCTTGCAGAGCGAGGAGTGCATGCGAGCTCCAGCGCTAGGCCTGTGAGACCTAAAAAGGGTCCATGGGTCTGCTCTCTCCCCCACCAAATGTCTCTGCTTGTCATTTATACAATAGAAGCCACATAGTTACAGACTAGCAAAGGTAATTTGGTAGCTTTTGAATGTTTAGCGACCACCGGAGCAATCGCAAAGATTTTCTTCAGAATCACACAAAAGGGGGAATGCCCCTTTGCCACATCTTCTTCCCTGCATCAAAGTACCACAAAGTTGGCATTGTGTCTTTCTTAAAACACTTGGTAAAATGTCCTTGCCGACAAAAAAATCCAAAGAAAGTATCAAGACAAAAAATGCTTAGGTATGAATTGTTATTGTGGTATTTGGAAATCTATAGTTCGCAAATAACACAAATCCCAAATACAGTGATTGTAGTCACCACTTACTCCAGTGGGCAGTGGACCTACTATTTTTTTTTCTAATAATTTATGTCATACCTATGCATTGACATGTGGAGATGTAGTAATTGCCTCTTTAAAACAATCCAAAAACTAGTAGCACCAATGTTTAATACAGTGGTAATGGTACACGTTCTTCCCTTCTTGTGAGGAAAGGAAATGCGGCAAACTCTTACCTTTCTGAACCTAATATACGAAGTAGTGTAACTGTGAATAGTCAAACAGCAAATGAAAACAAATGGATCATTTTTATATGGTATACTTATTTCGGGCTGCCTAAAGTGAGATAATTGTTTGATAAGGTGTGAGAAAAGTATTAAGAACCACGGTAGTAAGGAGTGCTGACATTTCTGCTGCCAGGTGCAGTGGTCATTTCATAAACCACAGTCTCTGAATAATTAACCCATGGTTCCTTGTATAAATTCAGTCGCATGGATTCCTAAAAAGGTATGCCAAAAATAACACGGACAGCTGGAGGCAAATATTAGAAAATATACGATCAGAGTTGTCATTTTAGAGAACAATCATTGTGGTACTGAGAATGAAACAAAAAGAAAATGGGAGACCTGTCAAAGAATATTTCAAGAGAGGAATTACTGAAAAGTCATATGTATTCCATTTCATTCTTTGTAACACCAACTTGTTTCCTTCAATAAAATTTTACTTGAACTAAAAAAAAAATTTTAAAAAAGGAAACAAAGAATAGCTATAATAGATATTATATAGGCAAAGATTTAGCAGTGGTGTTGAGAACAGAAACTTTGGTCCTCAGGAGGAAATCGCTGTCACTCAACACCAAAATTAGGAAAACAAAGAAAAAGGGAGTCTGACTAGTGGAGCAGGTTAAAAGAACCAGAGCCTTTTTATTTATGCACCTAAGGCCCATCTGGATCGAACATATCTCTTTATTTTGAATTCAAGTCAGCATGGGTATTTGGGAGCCTGATCCATGCCAAATTATCGTGATAACCACCACTTAAATCAATTAGTCTCTTTTACTTTCATTGTATACACATTTATCTCACATTGGCATCATCAAAATCTGCTTGGATCTTTCTGTTTTAGATTTTCTTTTTGTCTGTTTGCATAATTATTTGCTTAACTTATCTTACAAAGCACCAAGGACTGAGAGCAAATGCATTCCAATTAGCCCAAGGCCTGATACATATCCGAGTATTGCCCACTGAAACAAATGCATCATGTACTTTGAAACTAAAAACTACAATTGACCTTCACCAGTGAAAGGAATATGTTTTTTTTTTTAACCAATCTTTATTGCATAGAGTTTTCATAACATTTTGTTCAGCCCCCCTCCGTCCCACCCACCCACCCCGATACAGGCAATTTTAAGCGATACTAATAACCAAATCATCATACATTAAGTGTACTAAACATAATAAAAAACTATTACAGGAACACAGAACTACTGATATTTTCAGTAAAGTAATTAAAGTCATTACAGTTCTAGACATTCGATCCAATGAGCAAGTGGGTACCAAATTTCTAGTCCCTTCTTTTTCTTATTCATACCCTTCCGGCTATATATTGCTTTTTCCAGGCTATATGTCGATAGTAGTCGTGCCCGCCATTGTTGAAAAGATGGAGGAACAGTGTCCAGCCAAGCCGAAGCCAGACAGATTCTAAGCACGGCCATAGAGATGAACAAAAGTCCCTTTCTATTGTCCGCACGGATGTCCCCGTCTACCCCCAATATTATTTCTGATGTAGTAATCTCCGTTTTTGTCCCAAATATTTCAGTAAGAAAGTTAGAAATCTTGCATCTAATGGTACAAAGTGCCCCACATGTAGCAAACATATGTATTATATCAGCTTCTGGCATCGCACATCTGGGGCATGATGTCCCGTTACCTTTACTCCATTTGCTAGCTTGTAGGGGGTGTAATATAAGTGAAAAAAAGTTTTATAGAATTGAGCTTGCAATTTGGAGGACATTAATAGTGACTGAGAAAATTGAAGTGCTTTCTGGATAGAGCTAACTGGAGTTCCAAGTTTGATCTGCCAGTTATGAGTATGTTTGTCCAAGTCGTCGGGAAAATCAATTAACTCAATTTTGTGGAATCCAACCCTACCACCCTCTTCTTCAAAATGAAATCCCTAACCTGTAAGTATTTAAAAAAGTCCCGATGCTCTAAGCCAAATTTATGTTTTAAAGATTCAAATGAAGTAAAGCCAGTTGGCTCATACAAGGAGCCAATTTGACATATACCTAGTCTGATCCACCGGGTCATACAGATATCAGAAAAAATCTGTTATATGAAATATGTTTTGGTGTACCTTTAACTCATAAGCCTGATTTCAGTTCCTACCCCAGTATCTTGATGCTCGATTGTCATGCTCACAATTCTTTTTGGTGGGACCAGGTCAAGACATTGTTTTTCAAAAGATTACCCAGAAAGTTCTACAAGGTGCATATGGTGGCCAGTGGTTAATTCATAATTTTCGCAGTTCTCACTAGTTACTTTAGAAATTTACCATGCTAGGCATTGTTTATGCACGTTTGTGTGCCTTTTTCAGGCGTACCTGATCTACTTTTTTTCTTTCAGCTAAGCCCATATAAATCAGGCAAAGCATTACATCTTACTTCACCAATGCGTGGAAACAATACAGTTCCAAAGAGAGAGTGGACACATTGAGCTCATGAAGGATCTGCTACATGCTGCAGTTAAGGATAAACCTAATGCAAAAGATTACATTTCTATGGAACCCTACAGCTTTAGATACACAGCCTACCATAATAAAGAAATGATGCACAAAGAACTTTTGCAGTTGCAACCACTGTTCTTTACAAAATCATGGAGTTTGTAAGTCAAAAATGTGTTTATTTTTGGTACAACCTATAAAACATAGAATAATAAAGCAATACGATAAAAACTAAGGAATGCCATTTAAAAAAAAGGGAATATGATCATCATCACGAGATAAAAATACACTTTTGTTTTTAAATATTATATTCAACATCACAATCTAATAATCCTGTGCCTAATCATTCATGCAGTGGACATGTAACAGGATATGGCCAATCCAACAGCACAAGGTTTCAATGTTCATATTATAAGTTTAGATCTTACAGTGAGATCTACAAATACAAAATACACCAATTGATATTATTTCAAAAAGAGTTTAAAAATGTACAAATTTTACAACACATTAATTCCTTGACTGGGTAATTTATCATCTCGTATGGAACTTTAGCTATTGTAATGCTACATTTTTTTTTAACTGTTTTTTTACAAATCTCTGTTGGTAGACCTTTAACATGGGACAGACAAATATAACATGTTCAATAGTCTGCACATCATTATAACATGAGGTGCATATTCTTTCCGTCATTGAACTACATTTTACCATGCATCCATCACAGTTTTTAGCTGTGAACATTTCAACCTACATAGCATTACCTACACACCCTGTGTTCCGGGTTCCAACTCAAATACATTTGGGGAACTGCTGCCTGACATGACTGAACCACACTAGAAACGGAATTTCATTCTTCATTTATTCATATCATTCTCCATAGAGCAATTTTCCATGGTATGCTTTAAATAATTTTTAAGATGAACATAGCTCATATTCCATCTTATCTAGTCAAAGAAAAGTGCTGAAGTGCACATAAAATGTTAGTTAAAAATAAACCAGGCTTTGTAGACATTCCAAGGCCATAAGACTCCTTAAAGACTTTTCTTTGGCATGAATAATACAACGATATTATCGCAAAATAGCAGCTAATCCTATTATGTAAGTCCCCACCAGTCCTAATTCTGTTCTTAGCGCTACTATTAAAAACATGGAATTTAAAATGCAAATACTGCGAAGAATCTTCGCCTCTACCTGATGCTTAAAGTGCCATTGATTAATATTTATTGCCTCTATAGCATACAAAAGGATCAACAGAATCTTAATGTTGTATACTGTTAAGAGAGGATTAAAGTGCCTATGACCTATTCCTCCATAAAGTGCCTTTAGTGAATTTACATGAGCATATTCCCAGTTTGAATATGGTGATTGTCAGCTAAATCTGCCAACATAATTCTTCCAATATAAGGCTATGACTTTACTACTTCTATGGCCAAATTATTAAAGAATCACCTAAACGTAATATTGGCCTGACAAACCTTTGAATGGAACCTCATGACCAATGTCTTATGTAGAAACTGAGTGTCTGAGTAAGATGATAAAATATCGAGGCATTTCTGGAGGCCTTTGGGAGTCGGGTCTATCAAAAAAAAAAATGTTGTAGGCATAGTGGAGTGTCCCTACAGACAAGAGTCAAATTTTGGGGCATCACCAGAAACCTTACTCAAAACATCAGGAAGATCCACCATATACAGTGAGAGAAATAGGGGAACCAAGAGGCATCCCCGCCTCAATCCATTTTTGGCCAGGATTTTCGGAGTCATAAACCACCTACCTCCTCACATAACATGACACCAGGTAGCTGGTTATAAAATGCCCCCTGGTATTCAATTTTTTCTAAAGGGTTAGCTTGTCTACTCAATCAAAAGCAGTTGAAAAATCTATGTAGGCCACGTAGACAGGCATTCGTTGCACATATTTTTCCAATATCTGATTAATCACAGTCATATTATCCAGGGTCGAGTGACCAGCTCTAACCCCTGCCTGGTCCAGTGGTATAATGTTTTTTTCCTCCACCTATTCTAGCAGATTAGATAAAGCACTTTTTGAAAAAAATCTTTCCTGTGGTGACCAACAAGGTAAGCTGCCTATAATGACAAGGAACATTTGAGGGGTCTTTTTGAGTTTAGAAAGCTTTATTCTGAGGGGTCTTTTTTATATGGTTGCAATATTAAAGTGAAGAGTGGCATCAAAGACATTTGTTCCTGTTTTTGACGGCGCTTTCAACATTATCATCACATTCACGAATGTGGAAGAATACGAGGAATTCTAATGTGATTCTAATCACTTGAAATCAGAGCCATTTTTAAGTCAACCTACACACTTGTAATGATTCCACAGCCGTGGACCATTTACGGATCCTTCCCCTAATTACAGGAGAACCTTATCTGTTTTTAGGTTCTGTGACCTATGACATGTGGATCTATTCCTAGAGTTAATCTTTGGGCATTTACTGCATGGACACTATGCAATGCATTTCCATTTCTCTGTCCTGATTATGACCCTGAACAAACAAAACATCGAAACATTGACACTATAATAGTGTAATGCATATATGTAATTCAGGAGCCTGCAAATCTATATTTGAGTATAGATTAAACAACTGTGCATTCTCCACAGTCACTACTGATGTATATGTTGTATAGCACTGGCACACTCCTCACTCACTTATTGCACACTCACTAAGCTGTTGCGTCGTTTAGGAAACACTGCTTTAATCACAAATTGTACATGTTATCAGAGCTCAAAGAGGGCACTTTTCTAAGTTATAAGTAATTTTTATCTGATTAAAATTGTGTTATAGTAGTTCCAATCCTCTGAGGGTAATTTACTAGGGTTTTAGTTGAGGTTCACACATACCCCTTCAGGGACCGTTGTTTTAATCTACCTTTGAGGTACAAAGTTTAAGCTAGTTCCGGCAGGACTTCGTCTGTAACTGGCTTAAATGTAGACCCACATTGGCACAACAAAAAGACTCTGGTCACGTATGTGGACCTTTTAAATGCCGCTACCCCTGCACCTAAGGATTATTTGCTGTCTTAACCTCTGCATCAGAGCTAATCAAGTAGGGAGATTCCCAAAGATGCATGAGCCCAATGGACCTCAACATATCTCAGAGTCTGTTCTAACAATAGGCTCTGCTATTGTTGTGGCTCAGTACATTGTGTAAACTTTCCTGGAGATGGCTGTGTTCAGGTGTACCTAAACTCTAATCCAGTACAGTAAGGGTTAATGTTTCGCATCAAAGGAGATGTTGGTGAACCCCCACATCCAAAAACAGAGAGATTGTGAGTGTACCTGATGGAATTCTCAGCATACCTTTGAAGAACGCTCTTTCCCAGTTTGACAGCTGTGTGGTGCTCAAATGGACTAAAGGTTCTGATCCATATAAGGAATGTGCTGGAATTGTGCCTTGTATAATTCCACAGCAGGGAGCCCCACATTTTCCACTGCAAAACATATGGTTGCTTCTGCCTTATGTGAGAGAAGGTTCTTCATTCTAAGGATTTAGGGCTTCCTTGTGATATGTGATGATAAACTGACCCCTATAGAGGTAAATGCATCCATTCAAGACTAGATTTGAAATATTCTTTTTCAAAACGTTTTGTGGCCTAAACATCATTACATTTGTTTTTTGACTGCTAGGTATTTGGCTTTACAGAAGTCCACAAACTTGTCAAGTAGATTCTGTAAATTGTTTGGGGACTTTTAATTACGTTGGGTCGAAACGCCATCAACACTTTGGTGAATGAGAGCATTAGATTGAAGAACAATTTTTGCAACACATTCTGTATTTGTGAATTGTTTAGACCACTGGGTTTGTCATAATTGTTCTGTTGTCTTTTTATGTTACTCACACGTTCCCTTTTGGCTTGGTGTTATACAATGTGTGCGCACATGACCACTGAGCACCTGCTTGAAATTCTATTGCTGAGTTTATTTTATGTTTCCAAAACTTAATTAATGGATCCAGCTCTATTACGTATTGTGGGACAATGTGTATCTATTCTTATTCCACTGGGAATCACTGTTCTTGATGTATGTATATGCCCCTGCTTCCAAGTGGCTATTGGACAGCCCCTGTAGTAGTTGATGCATGTCCTTTATAGTGCCAGTCCATTGGCAATAATGCTTGAGGTGAAAAATGTAAGGACTAAGGGGTTGTGGTCCCTTTCAAAGCATTTGACTAATGACATACCAATAAGAAGACTCCATCTAGAAAGGTTAGCTAAAATATAATCTATTATGCTCTAGTGCAACTCATTGGGTAAGGTGTAGTGTCTGGTGGAATCTCATCAGGCTCTGCCAAAGCATACCTGCAAACTATACGTTTGCACTGCCAGGGTTAACGGGATCCCTGAATGTGTACAATGTTCAATGTCACTCCCCCTGTATCCCACAAACATCCCAGACATGGCTTTCTTCTTCCATGACCAGTCTGGATGTGCTGGTTGGATCAAAGGAGGTGTTAAAGTTGTCTGTGAAAACTACTGCAATCTTCCTTTTATTGGTTATGGGACACTCAATATAATGCAATGTTGGGGTGCCTGCCCCGTGATTCATACCCCTGTTGTAAACACTGAACACAATTAATTAGTTTACAGTTTTAAAAGAAAATAGCAGTTGTTGATATCCATGTTGTTGGTTGCTATTTCTTGAACCTACAATTCAGGCTAATATTAACTATGCCTGGGCGGTAAATTCCGTTCCGCTCGCAGATTTTGGGTAATTTTGCGTTCCGCAGTGAACGCGAAATTGCCCAAAATTCTGCATTTTGCGACTTCGCTAAATGTTTTGCTTGTTCGCATTCTCAAAATGCGTGCTCGCTTGATATTTCTCCCCGAGCACCCAAACAGCAATTGCGAGCAGGAAAAAAGCATCGAGGACAAGCAATTCCGCGTGTTTGCGGAATTTCCGCGTGTTTGCGGAATTTCTGTGTGTTCGCTGAGATTTTTTACCGTTCGCAATTGCTGTTTGGGTGCTCGGGGAGAAATATCATGAAAGCTGCCAACTCAACTAAGCCTGATCTTAAATAAGGGAGAATACATCCAGGACTGCTTACCATTTGGATGCTATTGTTTGTAAAACTCAAACAGCCGTTGTTTATTGGTATAAGGCACTGAGAGGAGCACATTAAAGCTCAGAGAATAGTTCTCAATCAAGTATTCTCTCTTTAAGACGGTTTCCTAACAAATGGGAAATTAAAGCGGTTATTACCAATATGAAAGACAGGCACTTAAGGCCCAGGGCACAGCAGGGAAAGGTGCGTGGGCATAATGAAACTGAGGAACGTGTTCTTGTGAACTTGAAGTAGTGTATGTAGTCAACCTCTTCAGTTCCAGTTTCGCCCCATTCCTTGGTCTCCTCACCGCACGCGCCTGTAAGCCTGTTCTTTAAACGAGTCTTGTGCCAAAAGATATGTTTGCGATTTGAAACTTAATACGCAAAACGCAAAGTAAAGAATACCATAACACTGAAAACATTTACTGAGAATATCAAGTGTTTTGAATTCCATCTCTGCACAGAATTAAATACATTGATCTATAACCAAACATTACTTCATCCACATAACGTAAAACATGCAGCTCATGATTAGGTTATGTAGCCTGATAAGTAATCGAGGAATTATCTGGCACTCGTAGAATGCAGGTTCTCAAT
This sequence comes from Lissotriton helveticus, assembly GCF_964261635.1. Classification (NCBI taxonomy): domain Eukaryota; kingdom Metazoa; phylum Chordata; class Amphibia; order Caudata; family Salamandridae; genus Lissotriton; species Lissotriton helveticus. The sequence goes on along the minus strand of NC_136061.1, from coordinate 758,342,063 downwards.
GCTCGAACTTTCCAACATGAAAACAATTCCTTTTATTTTCACCATTACACTTTCTTACAGTCAAATACAGTATTATGTAAGTAAGTTAATGGGCACAACTGCTCCACGAAATACAAGAATGTTAAAGAGCTAATGATTCAGAAATAACTAGTGATCGTCGTACAGTCGGACATTAGCAAAAATTAACCAATAAGTCTCACCATTTTGTTGTTAATAGCAAAGCTTTGCTGAGTTTATAATATGCCTTGAGCATCAGATTTCACACGTGCCATGAAACACACAGCACTCCTCAGCATTTACGTACGAACAACTAACCAGAACAAGTGCATTTTGCTGGCAGCCAGGCAGGAGGCGATTCAGCTCTCACATGGCGGAGGAGGAGGAGGTTTGCACATATTTGTTCCTGCCCCAACAGATTCCGCTACTCACGTCCTGTATCAGCCACATAGTATAGGGAACCTAGCACCATTTAGGTAGGTTCATTGAAATTGCTTTAGCACCACCGGTGCTCCTTCACACCTCTTGTGTGGGAGCAAAACATACATCCATTTAGATAGTGAACTACAGACACAGTTAAAGAACACTGCAGCTAGAAATACAACAGAAACAGGAAAAAACACAGGGCAATAAAGGGGAAAATAAAAGACACATTTCATCGTTGTTAAGAATATACTTATTTAACTAGTGGGGTGTCGGAATTAGTGCGCTTTTCCGACTGATTGAGACACTTTTTAAACTAGAGACTCGTGGTACCAGGCCTGCTCATATTAATAATTTAACTAGACATTCTGAGTCATCCTGTGACTTCATCAACTATGCCTTCCTCAGTCGCTAGCCTCCTAATAGGTCAAGGTGAACAGCATAGCATACTTAAGACAGCGTGTTTCTAATGAAGATTGTTGTTCAGCTCCCAACTGAACACAAGCATTGGCAATGCCAACATGTCAAGATTATAACTGGAAATTACTTTTGAGTTTAGACACTCAATAACTCACCACACGTACTCTGTCATTCATATTATTATTATTATTATTATTATTAAGCGTTCTTATATAGCGCTCGATTACCCGTAGGCATCTCGGCGCTTGCCTTGAGAACCCGTCCTGGTTTTTCCCTGTGAGATACCCGTACTGGGCATCCCCAAGGTGAAAGCCAGGCATCCCGCCGCGGGGGGGCCGTAGTGGAGATTAAGCAAGCTACTGCCCAGAGCTGCAGAGTGTGAACCTGTGACTCGAGTAGGCACCGAAACGCGAATTATCGAGTCCGTGGATATTTGGGCTCAAGACCCTGCCGCGTCAGGAATTGAACCCTTGTCCCGGGTCTGACCTCTGCTTCAGGGTCTGCCGCCTCTAACCAGTGAGCCACACTTCTCCATCGATTCATACTCGTGAATCGATTCGTCTATCCACTCGCTCAATCTTGCATTCATCCACCCACTCATCCACAATAACACACACAAACTCAACAAACATATGTACAACAAATTATAAGAATAAAAGTATAAAAGAGAGAAATGCTACCTTATAAATGCCCTGGGAATGTATGTGATTGCCGTTAACATTATATAAAACCAGCAATGTGAGGCTATCTTGGAATGGTATTGTGTATAGTGATTAATTGCTTTACAAATCAAAGATGATGGACATGATTCTTTGCAAACGAGGGGCGTGGCTTGGAGGCAAATGGAGTCAGCTGCGTGAGCGCTGAGCTCCGCTTCCATCCCCGCAAAATCCTGATTTTACTCATCCCTCTGGACTGCCTGGTGTCATCGAGCATAGAGGGAGGAGTGCGGACCCCCCTGGCGCCTACCCGCCGATAAACTTGCTGCGGATAGCGAGATATATGTGGAGCGCTGGCAGTGACGACGCATAAAATGGTGGAGCCGCTGGTGAAGGGTGCTCGGTGCTGCCATTGAGACCGCAGGACTCCGCCTGTTGAAGAAGCGAAACGGGGTAGAGGCCGGAGCACCGGTGCCCTGTGGGACCGACTGGTGGATTGCGGGCAGCGAAGAGCTAGGAGGTCGAGAGAGGAGGCACCCTGCGCCGCGGGAGAGAGGGGCAAGCGCTGTCTGATCGAGACAACGGACCGGCAGGAACAGAGCGGAGCCTGAGGCCCTGGTCCCTGAAGGAGGTGCAGCAGGGGCTGCTAGACGTGTGGCGGAGTGGCAGCTGAGCAACATTAGGTGGAGTGGAGGCGACCTCAGTCCTACTGCGGTGAGTGGGGTGCGGCCTGAACCTCGGCCCCTGGTCGCGGTCGCGGGACCGAGGGAACGACTGTGGCCTGCGAGCTGTGGTGGGGGTGGGGGAGGGAGCTGGCAGATGGTGGAGGCCCGTGATTTGAGACCTGCTGACTCCGGTGGGCAAGAAAGGTGATCTGAAGAGGAGGGGTGCCCCCGGAATTGGGAACGCACACGCCTGGCCCCAGCAGCTATACGCTCCACGGAGGAGGGGAACAACGGACTTTGGCAAGGAGTAGGTGGCAGGCAATGAAGACCCAGATCTGAGCACTAGTGGAATAAGGAGTGGGCAAGTTCGGGCGAGGCTCCCGGGGGCCCGAGAGAGGAGGGTGCAAGGGCCAATATTTACAATCACAGCAGCAGCTAGGGGATGACAGAGTGGACCTTGAGCTGAAGCGAGTGGAGGGGAATGTGGCGCAGGGACCCGGAGGTGACGGAGAGACACTGTGGTCATCATCTGTGGAAGTACAACGTGTAACCTCTCTACTCTAGTGGTAGCCCGACTGTGACAGGGAGAGACATTGCTGATCAAGACCGGGGAACAGTGAGCCTGGATTTATACAGGATCTCCAGCCCAGAACTATAGATGGAGGTGGCTGCTGACATAGTGGGGTGCCTGTGTTGGATTGAGGTTTTTTTTCGGCGAGCAGGACTTCAGAGCTCGTTTGCGGAGGTACTGGCTACTGGCGGCCCGACAAGGTTCGGGGCGCGGTGGCAAGCCCACTTGCGTCTGACCACGATCCAGAGGCCCAAAACATGGGGAAACCAAGGGGGAAACCAGGTGGGGGACCCCAGCCACCGAACACTGAAATACGGTCTCAGGCGGAATTAGAGGAGGCAGGACCATCACAGGACCCTGGTAGGCAACAACAATTTGACCGGATACTGGAGGCTATAGCGGATTCGCGTACAGCCCTGCAACAAGACATTGTGCAGGTGGCGACGGGGTTGGGGCTCATGAGAGCGGACCACTCTAAGCTGGTGGACAGAGTGAAGCAGGTGGAAGTAACATTGCAGGAGGTGGCGCCGGCCCAAACTGTGTTGGAAAGCAAAATGACGAACGCACTAGACCGCATACAGGCATTGGAGAAACGGGCGGAAGATGCGGAAAGCCGAAATAGACTGAACAACATTTGTGTGGTGGGCCTGCCTGAAAAAGTGGAGGGGGCGGTCATGGTGAAGTATTTGGAACACTGGCTGAGCACGGTGGTAGCAGAGGAGGGCTTGTCTCCCTTCTACACATTGGAATGGGCGCACAGAGTGCCGGCTAAGCCGCCGCTACCGGGGCGTCTCCCCCGCCTAGTGGTAGCTAGACTCCTGCATTATAGAGACAGGGATTTTTTGCTCCAGAAGGCACGTACGGAAGGGCCCTATCAGGTTGAAAATAGTAAAGTGACTATATTCCCGGATTATACATTGGAGATCCAGCGCCGTCGAATGTCCGTCCTGGCAGTTAAGAGAGAGTTGCGATCAATGCCTTCAATATTCGCTGTTCTTCCCGGCAAAGCTGAAAATAATGCTGGATGAAGCACACATTTCCATAACACTCCAGAGGAAGCTTGGGCGTGGTTGGAAACATATAGAGCTGGAAAAGACCGGATGGAGCAACGCCTTCAGGAATCCTGTGGGGGTCTTGCCCAACGCCAATCGCGGCGCCTCCAACGTAAGCGGCTGGACAAGAGGACGCCATCGCAGTCACAAACTGAGCTGGAGAGACAGGGAGTGTTAGATGCAGTGATGGCATTGTCTGGAGAACCGGTATTGCAGTCGCCGAGAAATACAGACTCAGAGAAGGACAACACACAGTCGGATGCGGAGACCTCGGAGGCGGAGAGTGGTAAAATGCCAAAGGTCACCCCGGCCACAGCGGATGGAGTCTTGGATGAGTGATGGCCTACATTAAAGTGAATGATGGAGGGAAAGGTGGGTCGGCTGAAGAAAGCTTGCTCGTAGGCCCTGTATCTGTTACGGGAGGTCGTCGGGGAGGGTCTGCGGAGTCCTTTAGGAGTTCTAGCTGTGTTTTATTTGGGGATTATAGCGAGGATCGTGGGTGAGCAAGTGCGGTCACCCGTTGGCGCTAGGCCCCCCCCCATTGCCCTTAAGGCATACCTGCACTGTCTACTGATGGACTTAAGTGTGAGGTGTGTGTTGGAATGGTTTGGAATGGTTTGGATGGTGACTAACAGTTTTGTTTTAGGACCTGTTCTTGGAAGGGTAGGGGGGTGGGGGAGTTGGGGACTAGGTTGGGATCTGGGGTTCACCGTTATGTTCCATAGTGTTCATGGAGGGGAGAGGTGGTGGAACTGTGCTGATGGGGGCAGTACCTGATTTGCGCTGTACTCCACACGATGGCAAGGCGCTACAAGTTTCCTGCATACCTGATCAGGAGGGGTGTGCATATAGCTTTGTGCCAAGAAACACACCTTACTAAGTCAGAGGGCCTCGTGCTGCAGCGTAGATGGAGGGGACAGGTTTTTAGCACATCTTATGCGGCGTTCGCGAGGGAGGTCATTGGTTTGGATCCGGGCAGGGGTCCCCTTTAAGATGCTTAAACAAACGATAGATAGTGAGGGCAGATTTGTTGCGGTTGAGGGGCGCTTGTATGGCAGGGAGGTAACCATATGTAGTATTTATGCCCCAAAAGTAGATCAGGCGAGATTTTTGGATCGAATATCCGGCACTTTGGCACATTTCTTGGCGGGCCCGATAATATTGGGAGGAGATTTTAATTCGATAGTGGTCATGGACAGGTCTCACCCCCCCTTGCCAGATTCACCAGTTCTTAGACTGTCCAAGTGTAGGCTTGATTGGCAAACTAGGTGGCACTTGGTTGATGTGTGGAGGTCGCATCATCCGCAGGTTAGGGATTATTCCTATTTCTCAGCACTGCACAAGCTTCATGTTCGGCTAGATACCATACTGTGCTCCCCAATGGTAGTGCCTTCTGTAACTCACTCTGAATATCTCACTAGGACCATATCCGACCACAACCTGTTGCTGATTACCTTGCATTCGTCGAAAGAAGAAGCTGAAATTCCCACATGGCGGTTGCGCCCGAGACATTAGGACCCAGTGTTCCGTAGGGAGGTGGAAGAGGGGATAACGCACTATTTTAATGAGAACGCGAGAACTGCTACTACCAGGGCGGTGGAATGGGACGCCTTTAAGGTGGTAGTAAGAGGGATTTGCATAAGCAAGTATGCTGGAGTGAGGAAAACCCTGCTGCAGGACGTTGAGAAAGCGGACCAACGATTGAGGCTAGCGGAACAAGCAAGACCGGAGCACTCGGAATGTCAGAAAGAATTAATAGAGGCTAAGGAGACGCTGGCTTCGGAGGTAGAGAGGCTGGGCTGTTTTGATTATAGGAAGTATGTTGAGAAGGCTCATGCGGAAGGTGATAAGGCAGGAACGCTATTAGCATGGCTGGCTAATCCGAACCGCGGGGCTCCCCGATCTTGGCACTAGGAGTGGGGGAGGGCACTACGGTCTATACTCAAGGTGGGATCCTGCATGGGTTCCGGGAATATTATGAGAAGCTATATGAGACCACGCTAACAGCAGGAGAGACTGATATTGAGTCCTTTTTGGAGAGCGTAACACTTCCACATCTATATGAGGAGCAGGCAAAACACCTGGGACGGTACATTACGCTTGCAGAGATGAGGAGCGCCATTAAATAAATGGCACGGAATAAGACCCCGGGAGTAGATGGGTTGCCTGTTGAATTTTTTATGCAATATATACTTATTGGCACCAAGGCTATTGGAGGTCTATGGTGAGGAGCGGGAATTGGGACAGCTCCCGATGACCATGCGTGAGGCCCTCATTGTTCCACTGTTGAAGCCGGGTCGGGATGGTACGGACATAGCGGCGTACATTCCATTGTCGATGCGGTCTACAGATTATAAAATACTTAGTCGGATCCTGACGTCGCGCCTGCTGCAGCATATGACTAGCCTGATACACGAGGATCAGGCTGGATTCATCCCTACCAGGAATACTACTTCCAATGTGCGGAGACTGATGAGGGTATTGGGAGAGACCTGCGAAGGCTCGCCCACGGCTGCAATCCTTTTAGTGGACATAGAAAAGGCCTTTGATAGCAGCACGATTGTTATCGGACGTCGGGACGGTTTCAGGACTGAGGGTTAATTGGTCTAAAACTTGTTTATTCCCAGTGCGACCAGGGAGAGCGGCACCTGAGATACCACAGACTGTGCGGTGGGAACAGTCTTGTTTAGTGTACCTTGGAGTGCGTATATATCATGGAGCCAGTGATATGTTAGAAGGAAATATAGGGAGATGCATACGAGCACTAAAAGGGAGCATGGCCTTTTGGAGTACCCTTCCGCTATCAGTGATGGGGAGGATAGCCTTACTGAAGATGGGGGCACTCCCTCGGCAGCTGTACTTCTTTAGAACATTACCTATATGGGTGCCATGCTCAGTGTTCACCAACTTGAAGTCCATGATAGTGGGGTTCATTTGGGGGGCGGGGAGGCGCAGAGTGGCCCTAAAAACATTGATGAGACCAAAGGCGGAGGGTGGATTAGAGGTCCCCGACCTGGAACTGTATTATATAGCGGCCCAATTGCAGGTCCTTAAACAGGCCGTAGCCATGGAATTTCAGGGCCCTGACTCCGCGAGAGGTGGTGGAATTCCAAGACATGTCCTGTCTTTCAGAGTATTGGAACAGGGTTTGGACCTGAGAGATCTCACAGTGGAAGAGAGGACTCTGAGGTTGTCTGGAATAGGAGCCAGCGGAGGGCCAGGTGTGCAGCACCCTTAAGCGCCTGAGATACCACTAGGGATGCTGACAGCATTGCCCACGGAGGAGATTGGACGTATTTGTGGGCATGGAGAAGGCAGGGATCCAGGTGTTGGGGGACCCATACGAAGATGGGGAGCTGCTGCCGTATCAGGTATTGCAGGAAAGGTTTGATCTCCCCAGGGGAGGCTTTCTGATGCATGCGGCCCTGGTGCATGCAATTCAGAAGTATTGGAAAGGGGGATTGATAGAGCCTAAGTTAACGATGACGTGTCAGTATGTGGTAATGTGAGTAGGTACGTTCAAAGCAGTCACATGCTTATACTCGAGAATGTTGAATGAAGGTTTGGTCCTGTTAGATACGCTGTGTCTAAAATGTGAGGAGAGCATTGGGAAACCTATACCGGAGGCCACATGGGGACACATTATGCGTGGGGCGTGAAAAAAGGCACAAGAAACGCGCGATTTCAACTGGTGCATTTCTTTATATTACATAGAGTGTATTTGACACCTGGTAAGATCATGAAATACTACAATGTTAATAATGCGATGTGTCCTAGATGTACTAGAGTGGGAGCAGACTTGGAGCACATGTTGTGGGGATGTCTGAATTTGGGGAGCTACTGGGGAGACGTAGGGGACCTATTAAATTTAATTACGGAACGTCAGCTGGAATTTGATATGGCTACATACATACTACACTGGTTCCCTCACACCTCCAAGACTAAGGTAATGAGTAAGTTTGTAGATATGGGCCTTGTGCTTGCGAAGAAGGAAATTACGATGCGCTGGAAATCGAAAGAGGGTCCCAGCAATAAGAGATGGAGGGCTGAGCTGCTAAAGTGGTATAGTAGTGAGGGTGCTATTCGCTTCCAGCAGGCGCGGCGCCAGAATAATGAAAAGGCGCTAGACAAGAGCGAGCGTGGGAGGAGCTGGTTCAGACGCTGATAATCCAACCGACCGGGGAGGACAGGGAATAGAGTGCAGGGGCGCATGGGGGAACTGTAATACCCAGTAGGGGCATCCTGGCTTTCTGACAACATGAACGTTAGCTATTGAAATGTTATGAGTATAAGGAACTGACCGGTGGAAGGGGGGGGGGGGGCGGAGCGAGGGTGTTCTCATTTGTTCATTTAAATAAGATATAGAGTGTAAACAGAGTCGATTATCTGGCCACAATGCCTGTGGACTGGCGATATGTTGCAGTTGTTTATTGTATTGCAAGGGGAACTAGGAGCATGGTCGTTAATCAGAAAAATGATAGATCTGTAAATGAGCCAACTGATAACTGATTACCGGGGGAGAAGAATGCTGGATTGAATGTAATGATGAATATCTGTTTGCAGCAAAGAAAATCAATAAAATATGTTTACAAAAAAAATGATTCTTTGCAAACGAGGCGGCCGTCTTAGTACAGTAAAAGAATATACCGTGGACACTCTTATTCCAAGATGGGCAACCATTCAAAGACAGTGGCAGTGTGAGGCACACTGCAGATGCAGTGCCGGCCGGCAAGGTTCGGGCGGGGAGGTAAGGGGTTTGAAAAAGAAAATGTACCTGAACTTCCCAATCTCTTCTCCACCGTCTCTTCCTGGAGCTGGACCAGGAAGCATCTAGGCTCCCCTGAGCTAATCACAACGCTGCAGGGCAGCGTTGTGATTGGTCTGAGTGCAGTGGTTCGGTGCTCAGCCAGGGAATGGGAGCCTGGATTAGTTCTCCATGCAGGCTGTAATGCAGCCTGCTTGGAGAACATGCAAAGTGTGCATGACGGTTGAGCCAAACATTCATGCAAACTTGGAGTGTGCAAACCACTCCTCCCCTAGCTTGAATCCAGTGACAACATGCGCAGGAGATCCACGTTGGTCATACCATGACAACCTAAGGCGAACAAGGCAAACACAAGGAGATGATGATAGAGCGCTGAAACTTTTCAGACATTCACCCCCCAGTCACAGATCTGGGTTGAATCCATCATCGTTCTTTAGCTCACTTTGCTATCACAGTTCAGACACAGCCATATGCAAATCAGTCCTGACCCTGTTCCTCATGGGAACAGTCCAGGCGGAACTGCCAAGCCAGATCCTCCCTGGACCGGAAACAAGCATGCTGGGATTGGTTTCTGCGTTAACACCCCTCATCATCCAGGCTAGCTGGAAATCCAGTGGCAACGTGACCATGGGACCCACGCAAAGCAGTGGGGTGAAGCTCCTCCACCTTAGTAGAGGTGCTGCCGCTGTACATATGAAATGAGCAGCAAGAGAGTGGACAGGTAGCAGTGTAGGATAGGGGAGTGCTAGGCTTTCACTCCAAAAAAGATGAATGAATAAAATAAAACAAGGAGAAGGAAAGAAATTAAAAGAGTTCTATAATAGGCGAAAACTGATATCTAAGGAACTTGCCCACCAGGTTTAGCGCTGAAGCCCATGGGGAACCCGGATGCGAGCCCGGTACACAGGGTGCTGGAGGAGCGGCGCGGCCAAGCAGGGTGTTAACATACTGCCAGAATTTCAATATACGGAAGGAGAAAACCGAGCCTGGAACCTACTTGGTTTTTGCCACAAGAAGTCAGGAGGACTTCAACTATGTCTGAACCTCCATCAGTGTGGTTCCGCACCTGAATTGGAATAACCCCGAGATCAAAAAAGCAGACGGCAAGGACGCAACAGAGTTTGCACTATTGCTCAGGGACTGGGATGGGAAAGAGCAAAGAAGCCCCCGACACAATGCAGTGTCCAGCCATATTACAGGAGAAACGCGGCTCAGCCAGATACGTAGTTGCAAAATGGGAAGGAGGGAGACGGGAGGCTCCTGAGAGGAAGTGGCAGAGAGACCTGTTTTTTGTGTTTCAGTTGAACGCTGCTTAACCAACCACGATCATAACCTCTTTACATGCTCGCATACACTCTTATATACGCCTGTGAAGTTGCTTGAGGTGCTACCAGTGCTTGTGTCCCCTGCGCACCCTACAGATGGTCCAGCCATAACTGCTACTTACAATACTACCGGCCCACCTACTAAAGATAATATATGAAAAATTATGAGCTGGAACGAGGCAGGGACTCACTTGAAGTTATGTGAACCGGAATGGTCTTCATTTGTTAAAAGCTATGATATAATCATGATACAGGAGACTTAGGAGGTGGCACCCATCTTTGTCGATGGCTACCAATGCTATAGTATCCCAGCCACCGGTTCCTGCTCAGGTCGTGCATCAGGCAGTTTGTCAGTATGGTTGAACCTAACCCTAGGCGGTCACGTGGAAGTTTTGGACACAGCCTGCACCAGTTTCTAGGTGCTTTACCCCATTTTAACATATCTGGTTAATTTTTATAATAATGATTTTATTAATGGCCAAAACCCAATATTTTCAGATTTAACACATTTTCTTAGTAAGCTAACTGAGAGGGTTATTACGTATCTCCATTAATTATATTTGTGTCTTGCCAGAGATTTTAATGTTCATCTCCCTAGTAGTAGAAACACTGTAAATCTGACATGGAGAGGGCTAGATTTGAGAAGTCAGGAGTTAGAAATTATAGTAGAATCCTATGACTTAACTGATATCATGAAAATTGCAGGGAAAGATATCATCACCCCACCTACATGTAAAGGTAGAGAAACTCCTTTCACGATTAACTTCATATTTATTATAAGGAGCCTAGAGAAGATTTTGCTGTATGGGTCAGTAGATGAATCTATTTTTAGAGACCATAACCCACTTGAGGCTGCCTTTCACATGGCCCCAAGGATAGCATAGAAGAGAGAGAATAGGAGACAGGTGGCGGTCTGCCTATCAGAAAAGGACAGTCCAAATGTTATAGCGATGCCTTCAACGATCTTTGCTTAGGGATAAAAAATGCTCTCCACAGGACGATACATCCACCGAAAAAAATGCACGGTGGGGTTCATCATGGCTGTACAGTAGCTAACCGTGACTTGAGAGTTGCATTAGGGAGAACTCCAGAGACCAAGTATGTGTCCCTGTCCTGAGGAAACATTATAAGGTTGTTACGGCTAAGCGCTGGCAGACAGTCTTAACAGATCAATGGGAGTCATTATTATATGCTGCCAATATAAAAGACAGTAAACATTTTTGGGCCACCGTCTCAGATATGGGACGTCAAATTTTGACAGTTTCCCCAATCTCTTGTCACATTCTGAGCCAATCCTGGAAAGATCATTTTAGTAAAGTCTTCACATCCCCCTCAAGTAAGGTTATTTTTGTTATAGACAATAGGCAATGTAACAAGGTCAGGGTGACGGTGGATGAGGTAGAGGAGGCACTAATACAAAGTGCAGGAGGCAAGGCTCCGGGGCCTGATCGCGTACCGATCGATCTATTCAAACTTAACATCCAACTCTTAACATTCCATTTTAACTAACGTATTCAATAATTTGGTACATATAGAAGTCCCAGATTCTTGGTGCACTTCTATTATCGTCCCTATATTTAAGAAAGGTAATCGCAAAGACCCCAGTTGCTATAGACCAATTTAATTGATCGGCAACTGTTAAAATCTTGGGACGTGTAATTTACAACAGAATCCAGGAATGGGTTCAAGTAGAATCTTTTCTATACTCCACTTAGCACAGATTTAGAAGTAGGATATGAACAATAGAGCAATGTGCCAATTTGAATCTTATAATAGGCAATACACTGTCGTAAAGCGTGTGCCTTTATATATGGCCTTTATGGACTTAAGCGCCGCTTTCGACTGTGTGAACTGAACCAAATTATGGCACATGCTGCTGCTTAGGGGGATGGACGCCTCCCTTGTCCATTTTCTTGCCTATCTACATGGAGACATGAAGGCTAGAGTTAAATGAAAATGGAGTTGTGTCTTAGTGTGGATTAGTACTTGAGTCAGAAACACACTTTTTATTCTTCTGTCCCATGTATCAGGAGACAAGAAGAACATGGCTAATCCTGATTTGCAGGATTCTAGCAGCAAACCACTTCAGTGACATTACCAGAATCCTGAAAAGTGATACCACAGAATATTTGGTCTTTGCCCTTTCTAGATACCTGCTCGACGCATGGGTCACAGGTAGCAGGATAGTTAAAATTAAGAACAAAAACAATTAGCTGAAAGGACTATAGTAAATGGAAAATGAAGATAGCATGTAGAAGGCATCTTATATGGCATTACAATTGATGGAACCTATATCATGCCAATGTTATTGTCATCAACTTGATCAACTATATTGAGGTGTAATATAAATTGCCCACAGATGTATGGTATGTTTAGGTGAAATTGACATTGCAATATACCACAAATGAAATGTTATACTTGTAAATATTTTACCTTTAGCATCATTTTAATTTTGGATGTTAAATAGTATTAGCACTATGCATTTTATTAAATTCTAACATATGTATGGTTGCTATAGGAATGATACAATATGGTCAGTGGTTACACTAATCATAGCTGCTTGGGGATGTTTTTCCATGATTTATGTCTAGGCTCGAGGTGCTAGACACTATATGTATTGCAGTAACTCAACCAAGATCCAGAAGAGAGACTGTCTCGTCTTCCTTAATTAATTCTTCCTCTTTTCCTTTCTATTTTTTAATGAACAGTACACAATGTGCTTTTATGGTTTTAATGTAAAATCTAATAAAGATATTTGCTACTACTAAATGGAGTTGTGTCTAGGAATATTAAGATCAGCAAGGGAGTTCGAAACCGGTGTGTGCTTGCCCAGCTTTTACTTACGTTCTACATCAATGACTTGCACCCAACTTTAGCTTTGATTACCAGTGACGTGCCTTCTCAAAAAAGGGAATCCACTACCTTCACTCTTATATGCTCTTATAGATGCAGTACTAATAGCCCGGACCCCAAAAGCACTGTGCCTTTCAGTATCTGCATTTACTGATTTTATGACCATCCTAGATCTCCGAACTAACGTTACAAAATCGCATATCTTGGCCTGCGGTCAGCAATGTACCCAATTGTCTTTTATGCAAGTTGGTGAAAACTCGTTAACTGGTGTCAAGACCTTTCCATACTTGGGTATTATGTTTTCTGCCTCTGGACCTTGATCACCAAACATTGCACAGTGTATAACACATTTTTCAGAGGCAATTGGCTTGTTGCTTTCGCTCCCCCAACCCTGTGGAGAGGGTCAATTGAAAGCCATGTTACACATTTTTAAATCTCAATGTATTCCCATTGCTACCTATGGCTCTGAAATTTGGGGGAATTCAAATTGCGAAATGTTGCAAATTGAAGAAAATAGGTTTTATAAGAGACTCTTGGAAGTACCAATACCCTCCCCCCATATTATTTGCACAAAAAATTTAATTCTCCATATATAATAAACGATATTGGTGTGAGGCCTATATTATTTTGGTTATCCATTTGGAGTAATGAGAAGGCTACACTCATAAGAGTTATAATAACTGGTTTTCTATCCTTTGATAATGGCCTCTGAATTCCTTGTCTGGCATACATTAAATCGGAATTGGAAAAAATTGGTATGTCAAGTGCTGTTGAAGAGACACACTTGTGCCCAGATTTTAATAAGAGGGAAACATCCGTAGCTTTTTATGAGCTAGCTTAGGAAAAACGCCTTAAAAGTCTAAAGGGGAAACCCACGATCACTGCTTATCTCTCGCAGTGTGTGTCAGCAGCATCTCCCGTGTATTTAGGGCAGCCTTCTGGGAGATGGAAACGATCTCTGCTATTTAGGTTCCACGCTGACACTGTGAAATATTTATTAAGCTTCCCACTTGAGCATCAAACTAATCTTGCTGTTATTCCCTGCCCATGTGATAATAAGACAGGTCAAACTATGTTACACGTCTTACTGTCCTGTACATTTTATTAATTTTATACAAGACTATTTTTGATTCCGCTTTTTAAAAAGAAACACTGAGACATTAGCAGTGCAGATCTACATTCTCAGCCGTCATTCAACTGGCCGATAGTGAAACAGGTTCATTTTAAAAAAATGCTGTAAGGGCACGAGGCTCTTTACCATTATAGGATTTTGCTGCTATTTTTAGCTTTGCTTTTGTTATCTAATGCAGAGCCAAAATTGAACTTTTCTAATCTGGAGGATTATTTTACAACTGCCATAATGGCACATGGCACCTTAAATTATGTATTGCTATTTGTATGTATCCTCCTGCTACAATCCCATGCGTGAAATATTTTACACAACTAGTCCCAAAAACAACAAAAAGCCCTTTTTCAGTGACAGCACATTCCTCCTGCCAATCAAAAGCTTATAGAGCAGAAGAACAACATGTGCGCAGACACGAGCACCTATCTCAGAACTGCTTCCAAAAGCACATATAATGACTGTAGTGACAGCTGCGCAGTCTAAACAGGTCTAATGAAAGAGAGAACTTCGGTTTAAGATGCTAAATGTGATACATGCCATTTAGTGCTAATTTTCATTGCTTTTGGAGAACCACAAACATGCCACCACATGACCACTTAAAAGAACTTTGATAGGAAAAAAGTGTTCTTGTCAAATACATTTCGATGAAGAGTGATCTAAATTGGAAGGAGCTTAGTTCATGTGCCCAGGCAGCAATGGTAAGAGGAGAAAGTAATTGGCACCCATGTACTGTTTATGTAGTGGAAGGCAGATGAAAACTGGTGGGAAGAGGTGGGTTCTCATGATTTCATGTGACTCTGTAGATGTGATTTTTGCTGCTGATTTGCAGTTAAAGGATTTTAAAAACGAAGTATTTGTTGGGCTCCCAAGGATGGATCAAGAGAGTACTACTGCAATATACACCCATTTTTAGGTCTCGGCCTAGCGTACACTGCGCAGCAGTGTTCGCGCTGCCAGAGTCCTTTTCTCGGGGTTTTAAAAATGGACCTAGAAAATGACAGCGCTCGTGCGTGTTCATTTTCTATGGTCCATTTTTATTGGGCTTTGGGTGCATGTAGTTTTTTAACAGAACATGCAATAGGCCATGGGCGGTCACGTAGCTCCGCCTATGGCCTATTGGTGTCTGTTACGCGCACCAAAGGCCATATGTCTTCAATTATGGTGCCCGACACAGGCGCGATAATTGAAGACATATGCTTCGCAGTGGCGCGCGCGCACCACTCGCGGGCTTTTTTTTATTTTTGCGAAAGCGATCGCTTTCAGTGCTGCTTGTAGAAAAGTGCCGGCAGTCTATGTAGCAAAATTATAATTTATGGCCTGCAAACAACTGAATGCCAAGTGATATAAAAAACTGTGAACTGGTTGAATGCCCCATACCTGTCGAAAAAATGTTGCCGTATGGCGCCATGGCACTGACACACACACACACACTTCTCAGAAATGTGTTTTCTTCACTGCTCATTGTTTTCATGTAGATAAGTACAATCCGCTCCTTGTAATTTGACCAAGACGACAAGTCCAGAATGCACTGCTTTGTTAGGGAAAGCCACGGTCTGGAGTGGAAGTGTTCTAGTGAGACGGACAGGGTCTTTTAATAACTCTGCTGCAAGTGAGAAGTCGTGAGAGCTGTCACTCTCTGTGACCGTGTGCTTGACATGTAAGGCACACAGTTTAATGAGCAGCTCAAGGAGAGAATTTGTTAAACAAAATAAAACATCTTGTAAGTAATCTGTACTTCAAGACAACCAGGACAGGAGGGTAATTGTCCCATGCTTAGAGCAAATATTTGACTGTACCTATTTCTGCTGCTGGCGCAAGTATGCCGCCGCTTTCTATTGAGCGCTCCTGGGTAGAGCCCGCTCTACCTCCGGGGCCCATTGGAAGGTTCGCAGTGGTAGATGCTTTCAATTGGCCCAAACGCCCGTCATTCACTTGGGTGTTGCCAAAACAAGCCCCTTAGGACAGAGTCAGGTACCTCGGGGGGGGCTGGGGTAACTTGTGTTGGGTGTGTGGGTGCGCATATGTGTGTGTGTGTATGTGTCCCCAAGGGCTTGCGTGCTGCCTTCTGTGGAGCGTTTACTGAGGTTCACTCTCTAGTGCTGCTCCGCTTTAGTGCACAGATCCTAGGTCTCGGTTAACCCCGCCCCTCCGCCGCCCACCTCCCTTTTACCTGTAGCTGAGATTTTACAGCTACCCTGAGCTTGGTGGGAGCAGAAACAACAACGGTTGCAGCCGGCCCCAAACTTTAGAGGTGCCAAGTTTACCCTTCTATGCACGAGTAACTTGCATAGAAGGACAGCGTTGTATATTTATATCTGGTACATATAGCCTAAAATGTTTAATCGCAAAAACAGAACTTTGCTCACCATACTGCAAAGAATAAAACCGAAACGTGAAAGCTACTTACGAATGCATGTGGGAATATTGAAACCCGGGATCAGGTTAGGTTGTTGTATGCTTTGATTTTATTATGGGAAAAGTGTGTTTATTATGCGAGTGAAGGGCTGGCACGTAACACACTTTAACAGTTACAACATGTTATGTAACTCGCACCTTGCTGTGTTGCAGGATGTTATGACTTTGAATGTTAAGGTATACTATGTTCATATATGCTGTGGTCTGCTATACAGAATGGTTTGCGTTGCTATGTCATATCATGGTATACTGGAGACTCTTGAGTGAAGATGCCACTGCCTGGAATGCCCGCACGGATCTGTAGTGCCAGGAGCGCCCTGGAAGATTCCAGTCTCCAAGGCGTCTGCGCAATAGTTACTTTTGTTTTGCAGTAGGAAGGTGACTAGCTGTGTGTGTTCACGCGCCTTCTCCTGTCATGTGCATACTCGCCACCCTTTACCACGGCAAACACAGACCCAAGTCTATTGTGTTGCATAATGCAGGTGTTTGTAAACCTGGGATAAAAGCCATGCTACCAGATTGTGTGGAGGAGACACTGTCTGCTGTGCTGGCAGGTTGTGTGGTGGGGCTGCAGCCATGCTGTCATATTGTGAGGTGGGGACAGCAGCCACGTTTCACAGGTTTTGTAATGAGGACAGCAGCCACACTTCACAGGTTGTGTGTTGGGGGCAGCAACCATTCTACCAGATTGTGTGGTGGGACTGTAGCCATGTTTGCAGATTGTGTGGTGGGACAGCAGCCACACTTCACAGGTTCTATAGTGGGGACAGCACGTTTTTAACTCTCTTGCTTTGGGTTAAAGTCTGATGAGAAAAAATACGTGCTGTCCCCGACAATGAGTGCTGGTGGACCTCACCTGCATCCACTGGCTCAAATAAAGCACTGTAGAGAACCCTCCAGACAGGACACTGCTCCACCACCATCACAAAACCACTTGATTGGGCCATTCAATCCTCCGTTTCTCACTAGCAATCCCATATCTCCAGATCTTCTGTAGATCATCTCTGTCATGCTCACCACCAAGTCATGGAGCACCCCCATAATCCAGTCTCAAAGGACCACTGGCATGACCTTGACTGAACCCTAACATCTTAATATTTGTGCTTCTTAATGCATTCTCAACTATCTCACTGTTTGTCTCCAGGCACATGATAGCTACTGTGGCACATTGTTTAAAGGCAAAGATCTCTTTCATTTCAGCTCATGTTGTTAATTCCCAACCGCCTTGAGCCCAAGCTTCAGGCTTGGTTTTCACCAGTTCCACTCCCAGGACCTGCTTGTGGAGACCCTCACTCTTCCTCTGTGCCACAGCTTTAGTGGGCCCCGTTTTCTCCACTAGATCTGACTTCAATGTCGAAATACATCATGGGTACAACTCCTCACCTCAGGACAGGCCACCCTCACCTTAAGGGAGGTCCGTTTCCACTGTCTTCTCCTTAGCAGCTATGCTGCATTTATGAAAAAATATTCCCTCACATTCCCACTCCCAGACATGGGTGCACAGATGTCAGCCCTTCTCCCTGCTGCCACTCTGACACTTTTAATTGACCTATAAGATTTGACACTGCGTTGGCCCTTCTGAGGTACAATGAGGTGGGGAGCCACACATCCAGCAGCAGGGATTGGTGTTAAGGGATGGAAGTCCATAGCTCACTGGGCCTCAATGACCTGAGAGCCCAGGCTGCCATCCGTTGTTGGAATTTCTTCCCAGCTCTTTTTTGTCCCAAGCCTCTGAACTGCCTCTTGCCACGCCCCGAAGGCTGTTTGTCTCACTGTGAACCCAACCAACTGCAGAACCAGCACCTCTCTTACTCCTGCTGGGCTACTCTCTGTGGTAGGGATCCAATAGGTGTTGCTGTCACCATCATCATAGCTCTTCCTGTGACTCAGCACAACTTCACAATCAGTACTAGAGAGTACATGTTAGGCCACATGAAGCCTGCGGCCTGGATCACAGCACTTGAACTCACTCTGCTCTCTGTACACCGACGACCCAAGACCTCAAAAGCTCCTGAGTACAGCCGCAAGAGGAAAATACTCAGGCAGTAGCTCCAAGATATGGTAGCCATCTAGTGACTCAGCCAGACTGGTAGTGCTGTTTACACACTCACCCTTTGTACGTGTTGCTACTGAAATGATTTATCCTGATTTTCCTTACCGCAGATGCCTATGTAAATTTTGTGCTTTTGCAACCCTCTATCATCGAGGACACCTTTCACGTAGGTTTATTGGGGAAGACTGGTTCTTTGAAAATTCATACCCTTTCCCACCAGACTTTGTTTGGTTGTTGGCTCTGTTCATAAAGCTCTGCAAGATCTTTCTTGTTTTGTTTTAAGTTTCTGGAACGTCATCCATTTGCAGTGCTGCTGAATCTGGGACGGGAGAAGACTGCAGTTCACGGCCTCGAAGGAGTGTGTTTTGCCAGACAGGACCTCTGCAGTGGGCCTGATACAAGGGGCAGAACCCGGAGTACCGGAGTGGGCCCCTTCGGGGGACATCAGCCTACAGAAGCGCCGGGTGTTCATCCCATTGGACTGGATAGTGTGAGTGGACCCTGCAGTCAAGTACAGGTCCAGGGCCCAAGGGCTTCGGGCCCATGGAGAGCTAGACAACAGTCATCCCCTGTCGACGACAGCGGATCACCAAGGCTTTCCAATGGCATCTTATGTGGATAACAGCTTCTGGCAGGCAGTGATGAAGAACCCAGCGGACAGGAGCCAGCAGGTACTTCATTCTGCGCCTCTCACACACTCACTCTCTCACACATGCCACCTCTGCCACTCTGCATAAACTGATGTACCGATGCCCGTTAAATGTAAATGTCACAAGTGTTGGTATACTATTAAGAATTGGCAAACCAAGAAGCACTCAGTTTCCATGTGTGCTCTCCAGCCTTTGTGATTTTTGTCGAGGTTTTTTAAATTTTGTTTTATGTGGAGACGTATTATCTGGGTCCAGGCTGGTTTTATAGTGTGATACCGCGTTATAAAATGGATTTTGGACTCCCATACCACTTTAGAGGTCTTACTTGGCCTCCGCAAGCGGTGTTTAGATCCTGGGCATGTGTTGTCGCTCTATCATGTGCAGTCACTAGAGCAAGCCTCTCTCTGAGGGGCTCTATCTACAAGTGTAGCTGTCACATTCAAGCGTAGCTAAATATAGCGCTTCTCTGCGCTGCTAAGTTTCATTCGCCTCAGTGGGTGTGTGTCTACGGCCACGCTCAGGTGTAGTTCCCACAGTAGGCGTGTCTCTTAAAACTCTGCCAGGTGCACGCACTACAGTCAACCTGTCTCAACACTCAGTTTATGAGGCAAACTCACTACAATTTACCTGGCTCTTATGTCACTGTTCTAAGTGCATTCATCACAGTGAGCCGGTTTGTTGTCCGTTTGTCAGACGCTTTCACAGCGGCAGCCATGAACCTGTCTCTTCTGTCCCTGTCGCAGGTGTGCACTCACTGCGGCGAACCGTCACACTTTACTGTCGTTCACTAGAACAAATCTGTCTCTGTCAGTGAGATGCATTTATTGCAGCAAGCCTGTCTTTGCTGTCAGCAGTCTCCCTGGCACTCAGAATTACTTCCTGGCATCAATTCCATGCTGTCACTCTTAAGTGCACTTACTGGCAGTTAGTACTCTGGTGTCACTAACCCACGTTAGTCTCTGTCACTTTCTTATTTATTCAGTGTTTTCCGGTGGCCCTTAGCCTGTCACCACCTCAGGGCACGTGTGGCGGTCAGTAATTGGCGCCAGTGTTGGCATTTCGCCGGTCCGCGGACCCGACAGACATGGTTGCCTCTGGGGACAGGGTGAGCGTATGTGTGCTAATAAGGGTGAGGGAGGGGGAGGGATGTCCAAGCCAAGTTCTATGGGGAGCAGTGAGTGCAAGAAGGTACCTTCTGTTTGCTAATACGACCCGCGCCTCTCCTTTTATTTAAAAGGATTCCCAGCTCGAGGCGCACAACCACACACACACACACAACCACACACAACCTGGCCCAAACACCACCACCCATCTGTGCACACTTGTACCGGGCCCAAACACCACCAGCCGTCAGTGCACCCTTCCACCAGGCACACACCACCAGACGTCAGTGCATGCTTTCACCAGGCACACACACACTACCAGCTGTCAGTGCACGCTTTCATCAGACACACACACCACCAGCCGTCAGTGCACGCTTCCACCAGGCACACACACCACCAGCCATCAGTGCACAATTTCTACAGGCACACACACCACCAGCCATCAGTGCACACATCAAATGTTAACGCTGCCGCAATTAACTATTGTAGCAATCGCAAAATGGCGCACTTTACTTTTACACATATTTATCTAAAGCGCAGCATACCACCATTGCTATAAAAATAAATGCACATTTTTTTGGCCTACAATTTATAGACTTTTGTTGCAGTTGGTGTTGCAACATTTAGCAATGCCAATAGCTCAAACTTAATTAACCCGAGACCTATTGCATTGTAAATGCTTGTTTTACTTGTTTGAATATTCATGCTGGTAGGTAATTGGGCCGTTGGTCCGGAACACCATGTGGATGGTACAGAACTCTTTTGAATGTTATCATATTTTCAACCCAAGGGCTTCAAAGGAAAAGCTACTTCTTTTCTTATTAGTGCACAATGTGGCTGCCTTCTTCTGTACGCTTGGTAACTTGTCAAGTACAAAGCAACATAGTTAATTTATTACGTTGCACCATTAAAAACATAAATCCAACTTGCATATAAAGAAATCTTCTACCATACAGTAAGCCATTAAAATCGCTTAACATTAAAATAAACAGTACCACCACCACATTTATAAATATGGTCTCAGATGTTAGACTCTTCCAAAGTTCCATTAGAGCAGTGTACGTAATATGCACTTTCACTCATTTCTCAGTGTAAAAGAGGCCTAAACGCCGCCGGTATAAATGCCCGACGCTGGTGCTAGAAACCAGGGTTCGAGCCTCAAGGTCGCGTCCACATCCTGTGATTCTGGGCAAATCACTTAATCTCCCGGCGCCTGAATGTGTAATGTAAATACGGTGCTCATGTAAAGTGCTCCAATACATTCGGGTCGAGTTCGCGCTATATAAAATACGCAACAAAAAAAAACATGCCTGACAGTAAGACAGGTCCAAAATATCTGCTACTGAACTCTCTATAACAAAGGCAAAACAAGTGATGTAGACATTAAACCTTCAACTCCCCCATACAACAACAGGCGTAAAAGAAAGCTAGCGCCTGCCACTTTCCAATCACTCGATCTGGTCCCTGATGCAGCCCACGGAGGCTGGGTCTAGCTACCATAAATGTTAGATCACGTGAGAGAATTGGACTAACAATCCCATTTTCAAAAGGAAACATGTATACTGTTGAAAGAGAGACTTGGAAATGTAATGTTGTATCTCTTTTGGAACTCTTCTAATAAAGCCTGGCTTGACCATAGAGTAAAGGTCTGTAACAGATCTTTCCACCAACTCTACCTTTTAACAGCAAGAGTAAAATATTAATAAGGTGAGGACCCCCGACATGAAACCATCTCCTTACCACAATTTTATGTTAGAGTTATTCGTTTCTATCAATATAAGTTTTATCAAGCCAAAAGCGGTGGACACTTGAATCCTACCACTCAGTGGAAGAAGGCCCTATTCCGCACTTATGTGAGGTATAATGCAGCATAGTCAAAACAATCATACCATACTTTGATATCATCATAGAGCGGTAGAAGCTGTACTCCACAACCTGCAAATATAAAGCTGCGTGGATACTATGCTACAATCATATACATGGATAAATTTTTTCAGTGACACAATCTATATATGTAAACTGGAATCTGATGATGTCACCCAGCCTGGGGTCCAAATGTGGATGGATTGGGAGATTAATAAGTCCTGACATAGGTTTACTGGATTTCCCATTCTGGATTATTGACATTCATTACATGACTCAAACATCTCATTTTTGATAAACTACAACTCTCACATAATTTCCTCCAAATACAATTATTCTGATTTGTGCGATGTTGAGAATCATTAAAGTCTCCAAAAGTAGAAGTCTGCATATATCTTTTTTGGGGTTTTCAATAACACGCCATAGTGGCAAACATTTTCAGGATATATAATAAAAAGAAAGCTGGGGTAAGAAGAAACCATGACAAATCACCCAGTCGATCTTAAATAATACTGTTGTAGTAAAAGTCAAACCCACAACAGGAACTTATTTCAACCAATAATTGGATCAGCGCCAATAGCCCTTTGTTGATACTCATGTTAACTAGCTTTGAAAATAGCAATTATCTTCCAGTAACAGAATCAAAGGCGTAAGCAAGGCCAGAAAGGCAAAAAGCTATCTCCCAACTCTCGTATTTATATATTTATTGGCCAAGGTTTTATTAGGCTAAGCAAATGTCCACATTTGAAAATCTGCTTCTAAAATCTGCCTGTGTCTTGGGGATAATTTAATTTATAGCCCAAGTTCTTCCTCTACACTGAACATCTCACTGGGAGAATCTGGGACGGTCATAGGTCTGTAAGACCTATGGTACCCTTTTTGTAAACTAAAGTAATAATGTCTTTCTTCCACTGGCCAGACACATGAAGTACTGTCATAATTCATCTTGTCAAATTAGCAAGAATCTTTGTTCACTATCCTGGACAGAACTTCCAGAAACTAAAAGCCAGTATGGCTATGTCTGCAGCTTTGCTACCTTTCCAAAAACATTTTCTGTAACAGGGTGGTCTCCAATATTTAAGATTGGTTCCAGGAACATTTGTAACATTAGTATAAAATTAAATATTCTGATAAATGGTGCACCTCGCTCGGCCTGAGTAGCTCAAGCAATTCAGAAACACACCCTTTCTGACATAAGTGAAATACTTCCACAACTCTTCTGATCACAATATCTAAGAGTATTCGATTTTTATTGAAAATTCCCCCTTCGAAGTCTGACATGTTTTTACCTTTTTAGGTCGAGGTAATATCCGGTCTGCCGAAGGCAGAACCGGAAGTACCGAGATTTAATGTTTCTTAGTGTGGACTATTTGTCCCGCCTCTGTTTTTGCCTCTCTCCCATTGGCTGGCTTCCTAAACAGAGGCCAGCCATTGGAGGAGAGAGCTGTCCCTCCGAATAGGCTCCGTCTTTTTCGGATTTGGGGGCGTACATTTTGCTGTTCTTTCGCCAGTGATGTCACCCGTCACTCAGAACAACAAAACACACGCCCCCGAATGCGAAAATTACCATGCTTTCTCCGAGGCATTTCTGCTTTGCCTCGGAGAAAGACGGTGGTGGTTTCCAGAGCTGCTCTGCTCGTCCCCCCTCCCTCCGCCGGCAGCTCTCCTTCGTCCCGCTCCCCCCTCCCTCCGCCCGCAGCTCTCCTCTGTCCCGCTCCCCCCTCCCTCCGCCCGCAGCTCTCCTCCGTCCCGCTCTCCCCCCCTCCGCCCGCAGCTCTCCTCCGTCCCGCTCCCCCCTCCCTCTGCCCACAGCTCTCCTCTGTCCCGCTCCCCCCTCCCTCCGCCCGCAGCTCTCCTCCGTCCCGCTCCCCCCCCTCCCTCCGCAGCTCTCCTCCATCCCGAAACGTGAATAATGTCCAAGTTATTATTTGATGTACTGATAATTGGCGTTTTGCAGGTAGGAGACTTAATTTCACCCTTTAAAATTAAACATGAAGATTTAAGAGGAGATAAAATATTCATTAATGTTGAGTGATTATAAAGTAGTAGCACCTATTTATTCAGCCTTTATTACTGTTTCGATGGGCCGGATACAGCAAACATTTCTGAAATCGAGTTAGCCATACTGACAAGTCCCAATGTTTAAGCAGCATTAATGCAGTCTACACGCCGCTGATGGTCTGTGCAGAAGCATTCAGAATGCCTGCATCAATTATTAAAATACATTTTTTTTCGTGACTTTGCTTTTACTTGTATGATAAATGCAACTGTCTCTTTGGAGCTTGCTGTTTGGATTGTAAATCCATGTTAAAGGTTCACCGATACAAAAGCAACATGTATATTTTGTTTTTTCTAGGAAGGCCTTTTTCAATGTAGTGGGCGTCCCGAGTAATTTCTTTCCGCGAAGCAACTGTTTTTTCGTGATTTTCATTTTTTTCTTTCTGAAGTTAAAGCTTCTTGTTTTGTTTTTTTCGTACTCATTTTTCTAACATACCCCAGCCGCAGCGTGATCATGGGTAGACATTATAGTTGCCTGCGAGTAGGCAGGCCGCAGGACTCTAGTGCCAAGGTTCTCCACTTCACCAGGCAACCACAAGTAGCTCCTAAAGCACAGCTAGAACCTCTTCTTGCCGTGAAGCTGGCCCTGCCGGCTTACCGTGGATTACCGAGCTCACCGGCTGCAATCGTCCTCTCTACATTTTCTTAGGTGGATGGGTCATTATGCTCTCAGCATCTTTTAAACCTCGGAGAATTGCCTTGTGCAACGAATATCATTGATCCTTATTTCACAAAGGTGCCCTATTTATTTGAACCCAAACTGGTGTTGTGTCTGGAAAAGGTCATCTTTGACGTACTTTTATCCCTAAGTTGTCAGAAGGCGATAGTCTTTGCTCTTTCACAAAACGTATCTCGTTTCTTCTTTCAATCATTCTGCTCCTTGTGCTGGCTGAGTTACCAAGATGGTGGCGCCCCAGACCAGTGCTCAGGATCCGTGGGAACCAGAGCAGGGCTTGTAGCACAGTGATCCAAGCGGCGGAGGCACACACTGTAGTGAGCGGGGAGGCCAAGATAGTAAACTGTGCACGTGGCAGCGACCAGATGCTGGAACTCTGTGCTTCCCCACTCCTGGCCCACCTGGGAAATACTGAGGGTGAACTTTGTATTGTTGTTTGTAAGGAGTAACCACTGCTTCTCTACACCAAGACTGAATAGGCTAATCATTGACAATATCTCGGATAAAGGCGACAAAGAAGGTAGAAATTATTTAAACATTGAATACCATCTAGATGTGAAATGATAAGGAAGTGTGAGAATGATAGCGCTAGAGAAGGACACAAACTAACAAGTAGCGCGAACCCCTAAATGCGAATAACAAAACTGAAAAAATGAATTAGCAGTTCAAACAGTTAAAGTTCGAGACTTGAATGGTTAGTGGGGCTGAAACGGCACAATGAAAGCTGGAGTCTAGATTTGGAGTCCAAAAAAAACATTAGATTACAGTGGAATCTTTCCTGCATCAACCATAGAACTTCAGCAGTATGCAGTTGGAAATTTCCTCCGTCCCGCTCCCCCCCCCCGCAGCTCTCCTCTGTCCCGCTCCCCCCCTCCCTCCACCCGCAGCTCTCCTCCGTCCTGCTCCCCTCCTTCCTCCGCAGCTCTCCTCCGTCCCGAAACGTGAATAATGTCCAAGTTATTATTTGATGTACTGATAATTGGCGTTTTGCAGGTAGGAGACTTAATTTCACCCTTTAAAATTAAACATGAAGATTTAAGAGGAGATAAAATATTCATTAACTAGCAGCCCGTCCCGACGTTGTCCGGGGCAGAAATAGAATGTGTGGCACATCACTTACAATCCGCTCCCTGTGACATACGTGATTTTTAATGAAAGTGTGAGCATCTGTGCCTCTGAAAGCCTTTTCATTGTAGTAATTGGAAAAAAATAAACCGTGAGGTTAGCAGCATTAGGTAAGTATTACAAAATGTAATATTATTTTAGAGCGTTATTTATCATTGAGCTTACACGTCGTTATGTACCTGTTTATTGAAGTTGGTGCTTGAGCCCCCGCCTGAGCACTGGAGCAGTATGCAAAGCTTTGTGATCCCCGCTGTTAGGCTGAGTGGCTTGAGCCCCCGCGTGAGCACCGTAGCAATGCCGCGGCCCGTGAAGCCTTGCCCATTGGTGTTTGGCCACACCCCTCTGACAACTTCCAGGAGGCATGCCCCGTGAATGTAGCGCCCATTCAGGTTTTGCCACACACCTCTGACAACGGCCAGGCCCACAATGGAGTAATGCGAAGGTTTTTGTTTACAATGCCGTTTTCGCTTTTACCAGTAATGACGGGGAATGGCGCGCCCCGCGCCCCGTGAATGCCGCACCTATTGGTGTTTGCTGTTTCCCCACGCCCCTCTCACAACGCCCACGCCCACAAGGGACTACTTTACCCCTAAGGTTGTTTTACCTTTGTAATGTATATGGTGGCCACTTGTATAGCCTATGTCCATCTGCTGCAACTGTCCTTTCCAATGCTGTATTGGGTGTTGTGATTGGTGCTGTGGTTCCTGAGATTACCCGCCTCAAAGGTTTGGGCTCTCTCTTTATTATATTAGTATAGATGTTGAGTGATTATAAAGTAGTAGCACATATTTATTCTGCCCTTATTACTGTTTCGATGGGCCGGATACAGCAAACATTTCTGAAATCGAGTTAGCCATACTGACAAGTCCCAATGTTTAAGCAGTATTAATGCAGTCTACACGCCGCTGATGGTCTGTGCAGAAGCATTCAGAATGCCTGCATCAATTATTAAAATACATTTTTTTCGTGACTTTGCTTTTACTTGTATGATAAATGCAACTGTCTCTTTGGAGCTTGCTGTTTGGATTGTAAATCCATGTTAAAGGTTCACCGATACAAAAGCAACATGTATATTTTGTTTTTTCTAGGAAGGCCTTTTTCAAGGTAGTGGGCGTCCCGAGTAATTTCTTTCCGCGAAGCAACTGTTTTTTCGTGATTTTCATTTTTTTCTTTCTGAAGTTAAAGCTTCTTGTTTTTTTTTTTTCGTACTCCTTCTTCTAGCATACCCCAGCCGCAGCGTGAGTGCAGAGTAGTGAGTGCAGAGTAGTGAGTGCAGAGTAGTGAGTGCAGAGTAGTGAGTGCAGAATGCAGAGTAGTGAGTGCAGAGTAGTGAGTGCAGAGTGAGTGTGCAGAGCAGTGAGTGCAGGTGCAGAGTGGTGTGTGCTGTTGAGTGCAGAGTGCTGTGTGCTGTTGAGTGCAGAGTGCTGTGTATTGGTAATGTAAATGACAATGCCATTTATTGATTTAAAGAAAAAAAAGAAATGTCATGAGCAATGCCAATAGCTCTACCTTTAATGATGCCGAGACCATTGCATTGTAAATGCTTGTTTAAACTATGCTGCCTTCTTAACACTCAAAGCTTGTACTGCTAATTACGAAGAATGTATTTACTCGCTTTCTTTTCATTATTACACCAATGTTCATTCAGAGGTGCACTCCACGACCGTGACCCTTGCCTGTTTGAAAAGCCGTAAATGTTACCAAAAACAGCTCATTAAAGGTATTCATTTTATGGATTGAATTAACAATGGGATCAATAATAATTATCAAATTATTAATAATACGAAGTGAACTGGAAACCAGCTTGAGGTTCTCAGGAAAGAAGTTATATCAATCTATATAATACTATCCTTCTTGACTATCAGGTCTTTCTCACTCTTCACTGATACAAGAGGCTGACATCTACGGAGCACCCTAAAGCATTTACAAGTGCGAGATTTTATAAACAACAAACTCAGACCTTAAGGGGGGGGTCAAAGTGCTAAAAATAAAAATAAAACAATTGGACGCATAGAAACAATTAGATCGAGGAAGAACCAAAACATCAATACGATAATTACAAGTCAGAAGTTACTGGCTGATTCAAAGTCTATGGGGATGTTCATCTATTTATGTGGCTTATGGACTGCTTAGGAGCATATAGAGCTCAAATGTATGTTTCAGGTAGCAGTTATAAAACACAAATAGTGCAATCGTAACTGCCTTTATTCAGGTACTCAATCCAACGTACATGTGTAATACGCCTCAACACAGAGTTGTGAAGGTGTAATAGAACAAAATCATCATGTAGGATTTAAAAAGCAATGATGTCATATGTAAACATAAAATAAAAATATAGGTAAAAGTGTAGATTTCGCTAAAGATCAAAAATCCCTATTGATTAAGTACACTCAGAAACTGTAAGTCACATGGAAAATAAACACATCCTCCGAAGTTTGAGAGTTTATTGTCATGCTTCAATTTAAACACTTGACATACAAATGTACCGCTCACAGCCTCGAAACGGTAGTACACTGGTAACTGGCCCTATGGGTGTTCAGAAGGTGGGCTTCTACCAAAACGAGGTTAGGATGATAAAGGTCAATGATTGATCTTAGAGCTGTGTTCCTACCCTTCGATGTCTGCAGGAGACAATCTGGAACAAGCATTGGCATAGCCAATAGGTCTCGCCTTTGGGACCTTATAAGTTTTTAGTCATGCTTTATATGGCCAAGCAATGGGAAAGGAGGCAGGGAGCAGGACGTGGTGGGTCACGCGGGGGACATGGGGCGAGGCTCGAACCTGGTTCTTCAGCTCCAAAGTAGGCAGCTCTAACCCTAAGGCCACAACCTCTCCCCAGTTAGTGCTACGTAAATGTGCGATAAACAGAAATAAATAAAGAGCAGTGCGGAGCTGGATCCTTGCTTTGGGGTAGGCACAGGGAGATTAAGTGATTTTGCACAGCATCACAGGATGTTGAGCCGACGCAGAGACTTCAGCAATTCGGAGTGCAGAGAGGTAGCTGGTTTGCAAGTGAAGCAACAGCAAATGGTTTTTGGTCAAAGTTAGCATGACAAAGGGTAGTTTTCTGTGGTTCAAAGAGAGCGGCACAATGCCACCGCTGCACTTCCTTCACAGGGCCGTAAACGTTATTACATTCTGCAACACAAAGAAGCACCACGATGTAGAATTTCTGTGGCTGTACGCACCGATGCCTACTGTCATCTCCAGCTTCCACTCACTTCCTACATTTGAGTATTTTTGTTGCAATGCTTTGAAAGTGAAAGATCCCATAAAAAGGCCGGTAGTTCTCAATGGAATACAACCCAGGGCAGACACAAGTAATAGTCTATTTTAGTCAAACAGTAACTTGATAAACCTAAAAAAATGAAAGGAGAAAAATGAGATGGGACATAGATACATGCGTGCATCATCAGACTTTTACGCCTAGCCACTGAATAATACACTTAAGCGCATAGGGCAAGACCCTTGTCAATTTCGAAAATGGCCATGCGGTCGAAAGTGGGCGTAGAAGGATAAAGTAACCCAGCGTCTCAGGATGAACGTCTGCTCTAAAAAACATGGTGGTGGCGGAATCTATAGCTTAGAATATATATATATATATATATATATATATATGTATGTATATATATATATATAAACTTTGCCACGGACTGACACGCATCCAGTTTGGAACATGTGGCGCAACACAACGTGCCGGGCGGGGTATTTAACTCGAACGTCCACTGTGGCTTGGTTACTCACGCTATGCCCGAAATATACATTTTCATCTGCTTAAAGCCCTGACTGTACTAGACAGTGGACAAGGGTTATTGTGGAATCTACCCAGTAGGTAGGATATTGTACACCATTTCTAATAAGTTGCATTAATAATACCTAATTTTTCCCTCCTCATTTAACTTTCTATTCTGTATGATTTGATCGCTCTCGTTTTTTTGCCTCTGCTGATTAAAAAGGTGGCTTGAATTATACAGCTTAAATGTCTGTGTTCCTGCCTTTTCCCCTTTACTTGTCAGCTCGCCAGTAAGCAGGTGTTTCATAATGTCAACACCCATGCATGCCATAAAGAAGTGAAAGCACATATTTTGAATAGTAGCTTAAAATTTGTGGGTGGGTGAGTTTAACCCCTCCCCTTAGATGTTCAAATCACGCCCACACGCGGTTGCTGGCCTAGCACTGCCTTGCCAGCAAACCAGTCGGTGTGTCCGATTTTACAAATTCCCAGGTATTCCTTCTGCCCACAATAGCCATATCAGCGGATGGAGGGGATGGCTGTCATATGTTTGTCAGTTCCCAAAGTACATGCTCTGCCTTCAAAGCTCAGGACCGGGGGCCAAGCTCCAGGCTCTGGATAAATCAACAGAGCAAAGTTGAAAGCACAGCAAATAGACAGGCGCAGCATGGGGTGAGTGGGGATACAGCCGGGGCGGTGGGAAAACGTGTGGCATGGGAGCAAGAGCAAAGGTGTGATCAGAGCAAAGAGACCGGAGCGGTATGGGGTGAGTTGGGGTACAACCGGGGTGGTTGGCAAAGGTATGTCATGGGGTGACACAAGTGCACGTCGTGGTTAAAGCAAAGAAAACATTGGAGACGTGTGGGGCGAGTAGGGGGAAGACTGAAGAATCCAGGTTAAACAAGCACGCGAGCCGCGCGCTGAAAGTGAAAAAAATCAAAAAAGTTGGACGAGCAGAGGAGGCAGCAGGGGAGGGGAGAGAGGAGGGGGTCTAAGCCTGTTTCCCTTGCGGGAGCAAGCAGGAGCCATCTGTTAATTACAAACAGATGGATTCAAAGCTCGCTCCCGCAAGGGAATCGCAAAACATGCATGCGTTGCCATTGTAAGCAATGCAAAGCGTTCACGTATTTGCCAGAAAAAGGGAATCGATTACTAAAGGTCTCCTCCTAAGCAGCGCATGCGAGCTATGTTGGTGAGACCTAAAAAGGGCTAGTAGGCTGGGCTTCAGTCTCTGGCCTAAGAATCACAATTGGTGTATTTGTGTTTGTCTGCGCTAAATGCAGCTAAAATACCTAGCATTTAAGAACCATATAACAGAAAATGATGTATGCCTCAAATATTAGTAATCCCCAATTTGATAACATTTTCAAAGTCATTGACAAAAGAGAGCGAATGAAATGGAGAAACAAAAATAGAAGACTAGGGGGGAGTTTAGGGAAAATGATTTAACAGGCTGCTTAATGGGAGAGCAAGAGCATACTGCAAGAGTAGTACTGCTTTCCCATTTAAAAATATGGCTATTTGGAGAAATACATGTGGTCGTAGTTTACTGATTCCAAATTATTAGACCAGGACTCAACGAAAGAATATTGGAGAATTGAAAAGAAACAATTAAAAACAAAAAATAAGACATTCAGTTCCCGCTGCATCATTCATGCATTAATGTTTCCTTTTTTGTCCTCATATTGTGACCTAAGAGCTTAGCAATCTGGTAACTGCCCAAATCGGAGCTTAAATATGTTTTTGTTTTTAATGCAATTTCCGATAGATAGATTTAACGTTCAGGTTTTATCAGTGTTATCCTCAATTGTTGAAGAAAATTACACACTTCCCAAGCTTAAGAAAGACTAATTTGAATACAACCAACTAGTGATCAAATTACATTGCGTAACTGTTTCTCAGCTCGCAATTGAGCGGACTATGGCTGAGATACAGTTTAGTACGCAGCTTGAATCAAAACCCTCAAATTATAATTTTAAAAATACAGAGAACTGAAATATATTCTATAAAAATATTTTGCGTAATCAAATTTTTAATCAAGTTTAAGGGATCATGGTATGCAAAGTGAAAAAGATGTTGCGACATGTAAATAGGTCAGGGAGAAAAAGTAGTTTTTTTTACTAAGTGTTAGTAACTATTTTTTTTTTTTGATAATCAACTATATTGGCATTTTTAAAACAGGGAAAAAATGTCATTAGTCGCAGCTCATGAATCAACAGGTACAATAGTATAAAAACATCCTTACATATGGGTATAGATAGAACAATCCAGTCCGGCATCATATTTAGCGTGGTAACAACAAAGACAGTGGGCAGATCTGGGTTTACGGCGGAATCAGGTTAAACCATTTCCCCCATATTTTGGGAACATTTCTGGGGCACTTTGAGATTCGAAGAGGGCCTCTTCCTGGGCCCCGCACCAGTCCACCCCCTCCTCCACCCTCCCACCGTGGGGGCAGATTCCTGTAACCAGTTGCGTTCTATGTCTCGCTTGGCCACGGCCACCGCCGTCCCCAGTAGGCGTTTGTCTGATCTATTGCCGTCTAGGCCATCGAAGATACCCAACAACAGTCGAAGCGGGTCGTGAGGGACCTCGCAGCCCAGAGCCTGTGAAAGTTCTCTTTCCACCCCCCTCCAAAACCTCGCGAGACCCGGGCACGTCCACACCATATGATAGAAGTCTGCTGGGGAGTGCCCACATCAGGGGCAGTCCGGGGAGGGTCGCAACCGGGCCCGGAAAAGCCTCTCTGGATGAGGTAGGACGTATGTAGGTAGTATGTTTGCACCAGCCGCAACTTGGAGGAAGTGGTCAGGGTACGCAGGGCCATCAGGGTGTCTCTCCAATCAGCGTCCTCCAGGGGTCCCACCCAACCCTCCCAGCGGGTGCGCAGTTGGTCAAGGGACGAGGGGCTATTGTTGACTAGGGCACGGTAAATTCGGGACACTCCTCCCCCACCCAGGTCCCCCATCATCACCTGGGCTTCTAGCGGGCTAAACTCTGGAAGGGTGGTAGGCGTGGGAAGGTGTGCATGCAGGGCGTGGCGCAGCTGCAAATATCGAAACTGTTGGCTGTGAGGGAGGGCGTGGCGCTGGTGTAAGTCAGCGTAGGCTCGCATGTGGTCCCCCACCCAAACGTCCCCGAGCACCGACACCCCAATAAGATCCCAGCGCCGAAACCCTCCAAGGGACGAGACCTCCCGGAGCCAGTTCCCATGCCAGAGTGGCGTCTGGCGGGTGAGTTTGCGGTCTCATCCTGTATGGCGTAGGGCGGTACACCAGGCCAGCAAGACCGCCCGGGTAATTGGGGCCATGGTTTGCGGGACAGCGCAACCGTAGAGGAACGCTTGGAGCTGAGGAAAGTCAGTCTCCTCCAGTTCCACCCGGTACGCCGGGTCAGACCAGCCGCCCCGTACCAGTCGTGGATGAAGATCAGCTTGGTGGCGAGGTAAAGATGAGTAATCCCTAGGCCCCCGTCAAAGGGGGGAATGCGGCTGTGCGCGAGGGAGACACACGATCGCCCGCCACTCCAGAGGAACCTGGAGAGGGCTCCCTTCAGCTCCCGGAACCAGGAACGGGGAAGGGGGATGGAAGTATTCTGTAGAATGTAAAGGAAACAGGGGAGGACCATCATTTTGAATAGTGCACTCCGTCCCAGGGGGTTGAGGGGAAGGGATTGCCATTTCTTCAGGTCAGAGCGCATTCGGGTTATTAGGGGCGTCACATTCAGTGCCCATTCCAGCTCCGGCAATAGAGTCACACATATCCCCAAGTACTTAACCGAGTGATGTCGAAGGGGGATGGTGGACTGGCAGTCAAAGCATTCCCGGGAGGGATGCAGCGGGACCAGGGTGGACTTCGCCGCACTGAGCCGGAGGCCGGAGACTTGTTCGAAGTCCAGAAGGATCTGCAGACACCTAGGTCCCGAGGTTGCCGGGTCCGCCAAATAGAGGAGCACGTCGTCGGCGTAGAGGGCTATCTTGTCTATGTGAGTCTCATTCCAGGTCCACCCCTGAATGAGGCGGTCGTGCCGGACGAGGGACGCCAGGGGCTCCATCGCTAACGCGAACAGGAGTGGAGACAGGGGGCACCGGGAGCAGGAGAAGGTCAATGCGGGAGTGGCTGTGGTGAGAGGCCGAGGTATGAGTGTATTGGGTCTTGCGCGGGTTCCAGACCCTCCAAATGTCGCATAGCCCCAAGGCCGAAGCCCAGCTCGACAGGGCCGCCGCGGAGGAAGAGCGGGACGCCGAAGGGGGACCGGTTGAGTCCCGCCCCGGTGCATCACGGCATTGAAGTCACCTCCTATAATTGTGAGGCCGAGCGGGAAAGTGGGGACGATCTGAGTGAGGCATCGAAGCGTCGGGGACAAGAGGGTCGGCGGGCCATAGACATTCAGAATATTCAGGGGACAGCCCTCCATCACGCCCGAGATAGCGACATAGCGCCCTAGTGGGTCATTGTAGGCTTTAAGCAGGGTGAAGGGGAGACCTCTCCGTAACAGGACCCCTCGGGACCCCCGCTGGAACCCTGAGTGCCAGACCATCGCGAACCCGTAGCGGGCCAGGAAAGTGCATTGAGTCCCTAGAAGGTGGGTCTCCTGGAGCAGGAGCACGTCCGCCGAGTGGCGATGCGCCGCTCGAAGGACCGCAGCACGCTTGATGCGGTCAAGGAGACCATTGACGTTCCAGGAGAGGACGTGGAGGGGCCTAATTAGAGTGGAAGCCATTCAGGGAGAAGGAGGACATGGGAGATCGCGGGGGCAGCTAGAGACATGCCTCGAGGGGTGGCCCACCTCACCACAGCGGGTCAGAAGAGCAGGACAGTCGGAGCGGGCCAGCGGGGCGCAGTTGCCCGGGGTGAGGGTAGGTGATGGGGGCGACCGCCCGCAGTCCGCCCCAGTGGTAGATCGCGGGGACCCAGAGTGGCCCGGAAACCGGGGAGCCGGATGTGTGAGTCGGACGAGGATGTACCCATAATCGGATAGCTAGATAGGGAGCTGTAACCAGCTGTGCACAAGCAGCGACAACATAGGCCGAGGAACGGCAGAACCATGTTAAACCTGAAAGCAGCCCGCAGGCGGCAACACAAGAAACATTCAGGAGACAACCCCCCGTACCCCCCAACTCCCCCCACCACACACTTCGAAACAGGAAGCATCTGTCGCCCTACGGTAGAACACCCAAAGAACTAACCCCTCACTAGGGGACTGATACTAAACGTAAACGATTAGTTGGGAGCAGTAGCACTAATCTAGAGCGCACAAAAGGAGGACCCCCCTCCATAGTGCCGGATGGATGGCAACAGCGGTAAACAGTTAAGCTTGAGTGCAAACATGGTACAGAGAAGGGAATAGCCACGGAATCACAAGGGATAGACGAGTGCAGCATCAGAAAGGAGAGAAGGAGAGAAAGATGGAAATGGAGAAAGGAGGACAGAGGCATGCAGTGATTGGATGACAGTCCCTGGAAGGGTCCCTCTCCAGGTGACTCGCCCTGTGGGCGTCCGACAGGCCTCGGGCGAGCGTTGCAGGGCAGTCCGGCCGGTCAGGGCGGCCTTGAGTAGAAAGACCTCAAAGAGCCAGAGCTCAGGCTTCCGTATCCTGTGAAGAGTTCCGAATTACTGGGCTGCCGGACAAGTCAGAGTCCGATCTGGATTTGCGCAGTCCTGAGCCTGAGTTAGGGGACAAGTCAATGGTGACCACCGATGAAGGCCCAGTCGGGGGGGGAGGTGTCCACCATGCGATTCCCCTTGGTGAGCGCGAGGCATCTCGGCGCGGGCGACCGCGCCTGCGGGAGCCAGTCCGGCGTCGCCTTGGCTTGGACCCTTCTTGGGCAGGGCGGAGAGTGGGACCTCAGGTAGGGGAGAGTCCTCGCCCAGGTAGAAGGGGGTGCTCCTCCGTGAGCCAGGTCCAGCCCGCCTGTGGGTAATCAAAGAAAAAGGACTTGCCCTGGAAGAGGACCTTGAGCCGGGCGGTAAATAGGAGGCCATACCTCAGGCCCAGCGCCCGGAGCTTTTGCTTGATTTCGTCATAGGAGCGCCTATGGGACTGGACCTCTCTCGAGTAGTCCGGAAAGGTGTTAGCAACTATTTTAAACTATACATTTACATACTGCACACTTTTTTCCCCACTTGTTTGGGCAACAGACACCAAGCTGAAATTCACGAAGCAAGAGCGAGGTTCAGCGACTGTGTTCTACACACCAGTTTCTGCAGCATTTCAACATAGTGTTAACACTATAGTCTTCTTTTGCCAACAGACACCTGTAGGAAGCACCACATTAGTAGCTGCCATTTTTAGGTTTGCGCTAGACAGCGCATGTGCTGTTCCTGCGAGATTTTGGTTTACTTACAGTGGGCTTACAGCCCGCCCACAGCTTACCATTTGTTAGCTTCAGCGTTCATGTTCTCTTCTTGTGTTTGCCTGATCCCCGCCACCCCCCCACCCCCTCCACCGCCTGGAGCATGGAAAAGTATTTCTGTCCATCCACTGCTCCTGTTTTTGGAGCTATTTGTTTTTGTGTTCAACAACTCAATATGAGTGCTTGTGTTTTCAGTCTGTCTCCCATATTCCCGTCCTATTTGCTTTCATGTTGATTATTCCCCCCCCCCCGCCCAATAACATAAGCATAACAGCCCATCTATTACAGCTTATAGGTCTGTCGTTGTGGCACAGAATATACTTATCCTTGTACTGTAAAGAGTGACTGACTCACCAGTGCCTTTCGAATAAAGAACTTTGTTACATTATTTTTGTCCTCCTAATATCATTTACTGAGTAAAACTCTGCTGCATTTGTCTACTTTGTCCAAAATACAGTGCTCACCAGTTCAGTGCTCTGTGAAATATTGATAAAACCCATGAGAGTGGCTTCTCTTCAGAAATTAAGGGCCCTGTAAAACTTGAACTGAGGCTCTGACGTAGGCCTTTGACAGCATTCTTCTACGTCACTCCACTCTACACCACTGTGCTCTTTTCTGCACCCCATTACTCTACTCGCTGCACTCTACGGTACTGCATTCTACTGTGCACCACTGTACTCTATGTCACTGCACTGTACTCTTCAGCACCCTAGTCTACACCACTCTATACCACTGCACTCTAGGCAACTCTCTAACACCACTCTATGCTACTTCACTGCACTCTACGCCACTCTGCTCTACGATTATGACACTCTTTTCTATGTAACTGCCCTCTACTCTGCACCAATGTACTCTATGCAACTGCACTTCACTCTGCACCACTTTATTCTATGCCACTACACTATTTGCCACTCTACTCTTCATCGCTCTATTCTACATCGCTGCACTCAGCCTCTATACTGTACTCTGCACCACTTCACTCTATTCCACTCTACTCTAGGCTGCTGCACTCTTTTCTAGTACACAACAACAAAAAGTCCCTAATTGGAGGAAATATATCCTAAGGCGTAAGGTAACCTAGGCCCAGTGGCTAGCAGGTTATCTACGCAAACAGAGACTACACATATGTCAAGACACCCTATTACGAATAATCAGTCAGTGTAAGCACCCTATCTGTACGTCACACAACACTTGAGAGACATAAATTTCTGCTAGTATAAAAACAACAATTTATTAAAAACATTATACAAAATCAATTTGCACCAGAAAATACATTATACAATGAAATACATATTAAAAAAAAACAAAAGTCGACGCGGCGTTTCGGTGTCTTTTGTTGATGCCAACACCTTCTTCAGGACGGGGGTTTTTAGTTAAAAAAATCTCTGGAAAGTAAAATTACAAAAAACATACAATCAATAGGGGCCTATTGTACACTGACTGTTTAGGATTACATTAATAGTTACATTAACATAGCTCACATTATAATACTTCTGTGAGAAAGTTTACATTATAGAACAAACATTCAGCCTATACGTGGTTTTGCATTACTATATCTATGATTAAAATACAGAAAATTTAATCAAATTCTCCTTCTCTCCCGAATTGATAACTCCATTCCTCAGATTTAAGGTTCTAACTCGGAACAACAGGACTACTTTTGTTTGCGTTAATACTTCCATGCTTGATGGATTTGCATGCATTACAACTAGGCATCCCGTAATGGTTAACTACCCAATATACAACCTTTCCCAATGTCTCTATCCCACTGGGGGAGGATCCATTCACTGTTAGACACATTTGTATTATTATCATTTGATCATATTGGGACTCTTTCATTCCGGTGTATTCCGTATCTTTAGACTAATGGTCTATTTGTATATACTAGCCCATTTACAAACACATCTGGTATATCACTGTAATATGTGCAACCTACCTCAAACTATATGAGGGATTTGAAGCAGTTGATATCATTTAAACAGGCTGCAGATTTTTTTAAACTTTCATCTGTCTCCTGTAAACTTTATCTTCAGTGGCGGAAGGTTATCATTAATTATTCCACCTGAGGGATAAGTTTTGAAAATTCAAAAAATGCCCTGGTATTATGGAAATCCAATTTTTCTTTATCGGTAAAGGTTCGTTACCTGGAAGAATATTTTCAAATGTGTGGTCTTTGCTGTATCTGGGGCGACCACCGTATATCTTTAGGCTTTACTCAGCTATAACTATATAGGACAGAAATACACAGGAGTTTTGATGAAGGTAGTATGGGAACAATACAATCCTGAGTTCCTTGTTAACAGCACAAAAAATTCAATCTTTAGTGAATGTACCTTTAATAATGTTATATCAGAACCGATTCAACTTTCCATCTTGGAAAGAGGCATGTGTTTCTTTAATGCCTTCTGCCGGCTTATCTTTCCTTCCCTTCTTTGAGGTTTTCCTTGGGGCCAATTGGGATATCTGCACCAAAGAAAGAAAAAGGGGGGCAGGTCGGTAGTGTGTTCATGATTCCCCTTGTCTGCCACGCTCAATTAGCAGTGATGGTGATTCTTATAACCTTATTTTCAAACAAGCGAACGCCTTAAGGGCCGCTCGGGGCCAAAGAAGATGGTATTATCTGCCAAGACGAATACCTCTTCCTAAAAAACGAATATCCGACTACTCCTGCACTTTACGGTCTCCCTAAAGTACACAAGAATATATTAGATCCCCCAATGAGACCTATCGTGTCAAGTATCAATTCAATAACTGAACCCCTAAGCAAGTATATAGACATTTTTTTACAACCATTAGTTAAAAAGCAAAGTGCGTACATAAAAGACACCACTTCCATGATCGCAAAAATCGAAGGTCTCCCTTTTAATTCTGACATCCAGTTCTTGGTCTCTCTAGACATTGAGGCCTTATATACGAATATACCACAAGATGACACGATACAAATGGTGGCTGAGATGTTACAAATCGATGATCAAGATCTTAATTCCCACTCAACATTCATAGTTGAATGTGCAACATTAATATTGAAGAATAATATTTTTTTATTTGAGAAAAATCTTTTTAAACAGATTAAAGGGACAAGCATGGGGGCCACCTGTGCGCCGAGCCTGGCATGTCTCTACGTATCAAGGTTTGAAGATACGCACATTTTTAACCCGGTAGCCCCATTTTTTGAGAACGTGTCACAATGGACACGATACATTGATGACATTTTCTTTATTTGGACCGGCCCAGAGTCAATCTTGATTGATTTCATAGACTGGCTAAACTTAGGCGATACCAATTTAAATTTCACGCATAATATCAGCAACCAAAAGTGCGAGTTCCTGGATGTAGTGATTAAACATAGTGAAGGTAATCTTATGGTAGAGTTATATACAAAACCTACAGACAGGAATACAATGCTACACTTCAAAAGTCACCACCCGGCCTGTCAAAAAAATAATATACCCTATGGACAGTTTCTGAGATTGAGAAGAAACTGCACCAAAAATATAGACTACGATAAACATGCCCAAATACTGACAGAGAAATTTTTAGAAAGGGGATACCCTAAAAAAATGATACGCCATTCGTACAAAAGGGCCAAATATTTTAACAGAGATGAATTCTTCAACAAAATAGAGAAGGTAGAGCAGAACAGACCACTGATTTTTGTAACTAACCACAGTAGTATCAACAATAAAATCAAGAATATAATACATAGGAATTGGAAGCTGGTTAGTAACCAAAATGGCACCATCCTCCCCAAACCAATGTTTGCATATAGGAGGAACAAAACAATCAGAAATAGTTTAGTGAAAACCTATAGAGAAGCCAGGAATGATCAACAAGCGACAATAGATAGGAATCCCCTTCCCACAGGAACTTTTCCATGCAGTGGATGTGGGAATTGCAAAGACATCATAAGTGGCACAGAAATATCTGTTAATGGTAAGAATCACAGATTCTCTGATTTTCAGAATTGTCGATCTAAAAATCTCATTTACCTTATTCAGTGCCCCTGCAGGCTGACATACATAGGAGAAACCTCTAGGGAAATAAGGATCAGACTTAATGAACATAGGTCTGCCTTAAGGACTAAAAAGAGCACCGCACCTCTGGTAGGCCATTGGCTCACAGCCAAACACACCAACCAAGATCTTAAATGGTGTGTTGTAGAATCCATTAAAATGAACATGAGAGGAGGAGATGTAAATACTAAACGTAAGAAACGTGAACAATTCTACATGTCTAAATTCAACACTGTCAGCCAAGGACTGAATACTAAGGAAGACTGGGAGAGGATCTTATAAAACTGTCCTTATAATCACCGCCTAGTGCATGGGTACAGGTGGAATTCTCGGTATTCCTCCTTGTAGAAGATTTCAGTAGAAACAGACTGGGTAAGAGAAGGGTCATAGTGCATAAAACAGTAATAGGATCTATTATTACATGACCTACAGACCCTCATTTGTAGTTAAGCGCAGTAACAATTGTTCTGCACATTGAGAAATACAGTAAGTCTGGCAATTTTTATACATCTCAGAATAAACATTAGTGATGGAAACTACAGATTCAGCAGGTTACGTGTAAACCGGTAGAGGTAGATTTCATGAATGAAAATACTAATCGCGTAACCTGACTTAACTGTCTCTCGAGGTAGCCAATAATAATTAGTAAACATTAGAGATCGGTTACACTTGTGTTTTAGTAAATAACAGCACATTGACAGTAAATATGACTAGGCAAAGATGGCCGACGCGATTTTTCACTTTGGCACTGCCGAGCCGATCATATCTTATTATCGCTCGACATCTAATAATACACTAGACAACGTCTTAAATATAAAAATGAGGAAACAATGATTTAAATAACGATGACTTTTAATAAGTATCACTATAAGGAGCGCCATATATGATAAAGTGTTGAAAAGAATGTTTTGCCCACCCCAACATGGCGGCTTGCTTTGTCAAAAAATAAGCGCGAGGTATACGCACCGGTGTTCAATTAGTACCAATTTCGCGCGTAAAAGCCCTATATAAGATCCTAGACACCATTGGTAAACAGCCCATGAGGAAGCTGTATCTGGAACAAGGCGACAGGGAGGCCGATACCAACAGGGAAGGTAAGATCTGTCCGCAATTTATCAATGCGCTAAGAAATTAGAAAGATAGAGAGTCCTCCGGTTAAAAATAGAGATTCTGGTCGGGGGCTGGGAAATAAATGCCTGCCCCTGGTTGTAAAATAGTGCATACTTGGCCCATACTGAAAATTCGAGGTATGAAGTAGGAAAAAGATGGAGCGGCCTTTCGTTGCACGTAACAGTGTTAACGGGAAGGGTGCTCATCTAACTATCGCCATAGAGTGACTCCCGCCCAGGCATCCGCTAAAATGTATAAAGAATAAGCGCAATATAATATTCCCGAATACGAAGAAAGGGAGAAAAATGCTAAATACAACCCGAGCGGCCCTTAAGGCGTTCGCTTGTTTGAAAATAAGGTTATAAGAATCACCATCACTGCTAATTGAGCGTGGCAGACAAGGGGAATCATGAACACACTACCGACCTGCCCCCCTTTTTCTTTCTTTGGTGCAGATATCCCAATTGGCCCCAAGGAAAACCTCAAAGAAGGGAAGGAAAGATAAGCCGGCAGAAGGCATTAAAGAAACACATGCCTCTTTCCAAGATGGAAAGTTGAATCGGTTCTGATATAACATTATTAAAGGTACATTCACTAAAGATTGAATTTTTTGTGCTGTTAACAAGGAACTCAGGATTGTATTGTTCCCATACTACCTTCATCAAAACTCCTGTGTATTTCTGTCCTATATAGTTATAGCTGAGTAAAGCCTAAAGATATACGGTGGTCGCCCCAGATACAGCAAAGACCACACATTTGAAAATATTCTTCCAGGTAACGAACCTTTACCGATAAAGAAAAATTGGATTTCCATAATACCAGGGCATTTTTTGAATTTTCAAAACTTATCCCTCAGGTGGAATAATTAATGATAACCTTCCGCCACTGAAGATAAAGTTTACAGGAGACAGATGAAAGTTTAAAAAAATCTGCAGCCTGTTTAAATGATATCAACTGCTTCAAATCCCTCATATAGTTTGAGGTAGGTTGCACATATTACAGTGATATACCAGATGTGTTTGTAAATGGGCTAGTATATACAAATAGACCATTAGTCTAAAGATACGGAATACACCGGAATGAAAGAGTCCCAATATGATCAAATGATAATAATACAAATGTGTCTAACAGTGAATGGATCCTCCCCCAGTGGGATAGAGACATTGGGAAAGGTTGTATATTGGGTAGTTAACCATTACGGGATGCCTAGTTGTAATGCATGCAAATCCATCAAGCATGGAAGTATTAACGCAAACAAAAGTAGTCCTGTTGTTCCGAGTTAGAACCTTAAATCTGAGGAATGGAGTTATCAATTCGGGAGAGAAGGAGAATTTGATTAAATTTTCTGTATTTTAATCATAGATATAGTAATGCAAAACCACGTATAGGCTGAATGTTTGTTCTATAATGTAAACTTTCTCACAGAAGTATTATAATGTGAGCTATGTTAATGTAACTATTAATGTAATCCTAAACAGTCAGTGTACAATAGGCCCCTATTGATTGTATGTTTTTTGTAATTTTACTTTCCAGAGATTTTTTTAACTAAAAACCCCCGTCCTGAAGAAGGTGTTGGCATCAACAAAAGACACCGAAACGCCGCGTCGACTTTTGTTTTTTTTTAATATGTATTTCATTGTATAATGTATTTTCTGGTGCAAATTGATTTTGTATAATGTTTTTAATAAATTGTTGTTTTTATACTAGCAGAAATTTATGTCTCTCAAGTGTTGTGTGACGTACAGATAGGGTGCTTACACTGACTGATTATTCGTAATAGGGTGTCTTGACATATGTGTAGTCTCTGTTTGCGTAGATAACCTGCTAGCCACTGGGCCTAGGTTACCTTACGCCTTAGGATATATTTCCTCCAATTAGGGACTTTTTGTTGTTGTGTACTATTTACCCTGTCCCCGAAACGGTCTTAAGGGTACCTCCCTCCTTGTGTTGTGAGCACTCTTTTCTAGGCCACTGCACTCTACTCTACTGCACTCTATCCTGCACCACTCAATGCCACTGCACTCTACACTATGCCACACTATGCCACTCTACGCCACTGCACTCTACTCTATGTCACAGCACTCCTCTCTATGGCACAGCACTCTATTCCACTGCACTATGAATCACTATACTCTATGCCACTACACTCTACACTACTCTACTGCACCAGCACCATTCTACTCTACCCCACCGCACACTATGATGGCACCACATTCTGCACCACTCTACTCTACCTCATGTACTGTAGTCTGCACCACTCTATGCCACAGCACTCCACTCTGCACCACTCTAGGCTACCGCACTCTACTCTGTGCCACTGCCTTCTAAGCCACTCTACTCTGTACCACTGTACTCTAAACCACTCTACTTCACTGCATTCTACGCCACTGAACTCTC
Source organism: Lissotriton helveticus (assembly GCF_964261635.1). Lineage (NCBI taxonomy): Eukaryota > Metazoa > Chordata > Amphibia > Caudata > Salamandridae > Lissotriton > Lissotriton helveticus. Next base: position 758,298,656 of record NC_136061.1, on the reverse strand, counting down.
CTTGGCACCAATCACTTTATGCCACTGCACTCTACTCCGCACCACTACACTTTACACCAATGCACTATACTCCACTCTACTCTGCATTACTCTACACATCTGCACTGTAACCTGCACCCCTCTACTTTATGCCACTGCACTCTACTGCACTGTACGTCATTCTACTCTACTTTTAACCAATCTTCTATGCTACTGTTCACTAGTCTAATGTATGAAACTGCACTCAACAAGAGTGCACTATACACGAGTGCACTCCATTCCACTCTATGCCACCCCAAACAGTGCCACTCTATGCAGTGCCAATCTATTCTATGCCACTCTACGCCGTGCCACTTCACTCCACTCTGCACCACTCCAGTCTGCCCCTCTCCACTCAACTACATGCCACTGCACTCTACACCACTGTACTCAACACAACTCTACTATACACAAGTCTACTCCACTTTACTCTACATCATGCCACTCCACTCTAATCCACACTGCAGTAAATCAAGGCTAAAAGACACTGACAAAACCAATAACTCATGTGTAGGCTAAAACTATTGGTTTTACCTTCTTGTGAACTCACTGAACAGCACTAAAGTAGGACAGAGCATGGCCAAGGGTACACAAAGTGTGAAAAAGAGTGGAAGGGGGATGCTCAAAGGTGAACGGAGCATGACACAGAGTGGGAAGAGAATGGTGAAGGGTGGGATGAGCATGACCAAGGATAACTAAGCATATCCAAGAGTGTGCAGCGTGGTTGAGGGTCTGCAGAATGTGGCCCAGAGCTTACAGTGAATGGTTGATGGTGTACGAGACATGGCTGTAGTGTGCAGAGCAAGGCTGAGAGTTCGCAAAAATGGCTGGGGCGTGTCAAGCAGGAAAGCGGGAATACAATCTGACTATTGCAGATTAACAAGGACACTGGTTAGTACACAATAGCAGCCTCAGCTCTCATTTCTCGGTAACACATTGGTGCAAAGGGACCAATAGTATATCAATAAAATGATCTTAACTTTTGTTTTTAATATATAACATATTTGTATTACGTTTTCATGGTACATAAAGAGTCATTGCCCGCTGTATACATTTTGAACACAAGACATATCAGGAGTACCAATGTATATATAAAACTGCAACCACTGCAGAACCTGCAGGCAAAACAATATAAACTTGGCACAGGTAAGTTCAAACCCCACAAAACATATTACATATGGATATATGCGAGTAAAGACGGTAGCATTACGTTGTCTGGGCTGTTCAGGGATCAATCGTGTACGAGAGGAGAGTCTTATGAGGGATCTGTGGCTGGTAAGGGAGGTAAGTCTATAACCCGGTAAACCACCCATCGGGACCATATTTTCCTGTGTTTTTGGGGACAACCCTGGGCCTGGAAAACCGCAATCTCGGCTCCCATGCATCTATTGAGGGCCTTCTTCCATCTGCCGATTGTTGGGGGAACATTCCCTTCCACAGCTGGGCAATGTCACATTTGGCGAGAGTGAGGGCAAAGAAGAGTAAATGTTGCGTGTATCTGTTCCCACCAATCCCATCGGTACTATGGAGTAGGAATAATCTCGGGTCAAGTGGTAGGTCCCATGAAAGAACCTGGCTAAGGCAGGACGCCACCCTGCGCCAGAATGGCTGCAGTGCACTACAACTCCAAACTGTGTGCAGGTAGGTCCCCTCCTCCTTCTCACATCGAAGACACACAGGGCACCGGATGACACGCCTCTGCCACAGGCGAGAGCGAGTGAAGTATTTACGGTGCATATATTTGAATTATTGAGGCGGTAAAGTGAGGACACTGCTGCGCCCCTTGGGCTGGTTAGGGCTTCCGCCCAGTCATCGCTAGTCAAGTCGGGTAACTCCGCGAGCCATGCCGCCCTCGTCTTATGTAGTGTTGTGCGGGCGTAGGTGGTCAGTGTCTGGTATTGCTGGTGTATCTTATGTGCCCCCATGTCCCCCGTTAGCAGGCGGTCGTCAAATGGATGAAATTCGGGCAGGGTGTCAATCGAATGAGAAGAGGGGTGAGTGCAGGGCTTAACTGACTGTCTGGAGCTGTTGAAATGTTTGAGGGTGGTGCCCTGCATGACATCTCCTAGGGTAGATATGCCCAAGAAGTCCCACTTGCGGAAACCTAACAGGGCCACAACAGGGAGTAGATCTGTGTCATGCCATAGCGGGGTCGTGCACGTTAGGTGGGTTTGGGACCACATATGTCCGACCGAATATCTCCAAAGCCGGATTACAGTTCTGCTGGTGGGAAGCAGGAAGTCTAGGTTCACATGACTATATAAAAGCTGGAGGAGGGGAGCGTGCTCCATTACCATGTGCTCGAGCACATACACAGGGTCTGTGGGCGATTTATGCCACCATTCATTAATGATGAGTAATTGTGACACCGCGTAGTAGGCGTAGACATCACTGCGGCTATATTACCGCAGTACATGGACTGCGTACAAGTACTCCGCGCCACCCGAATAACCCCTCCGTTCCATAGAAATTTGTTGTGTAGAGGATTGACTTGTGCGAACCGTGTGCGTGGTATGTCGTATGGGAAGTTCTGTAGCCTACATAGAATCTAGGGTAAGGAGACCATTTTGAAGATCTCTGAGAGCCCATACAATGAGAGCGGAAGATGAGGCCAAATCACTGTATCGCTTCTTAAGCCGGCTATAAGTGGGGTAATATTATGGCCCCACAAGGTTTTCAGGTAAGGCCCAACAAAAGAAAAACAGATATTTAAATCCTGCAGTCGCATGTGACAGTTGAGCCGCCCAGGCGCTACGTCCCTGATCTCCGCACACAGGAATAAGTACTGATTTTGTGGAGCTGATGTTGAGGCCGGACGTCTCTCCAAATACTCGGAGAATTTGCAGGATTCGGGGACCCGAGAACCATGGATCAGTCATGAAGAACAGCAGATCATCCGCCTAAAGTGCGACAGGTCAGAGTAGGACTGTGACCACTTGAAGCCGCGGATTAGGGGGTCCTTCCGCACCCAGGCCACCAGAGGCTTCACGGCCAGGGCGAATAATAACAGAGACAGGGGGCAGCCCTGTCTCGTGCCGCGGCCGATAGGGAAGGGAGCCAACCGGTGACCCGCAATCTGGAGTGAGGCTGTCAGGTCTGTGTACAGTAGCCGTAAGTAAGCTAGGAAGCGGGGGCCGAAGTTAATGGCTTTGAGGAGTTGGAACAGGTATTTCCAACTGAGAGTTGAAAGCCTTGTCAATATCGGCCAGCAGGGTAGCCGCAGGACGGCCCAGCTCCGGAGCTCTCGCCCCAGTGTTATGGACCCATCGGATGTTGTGACGATGTGAGTGGTGTGGCATGAAGCCGTATTGGTCTGGGTGGATCATCTCTTGAATGCAGGTGCGAAGATGGTCCGCAAGTACCTTGCCTAAAAGTTTGGGCTCAAAATTAATAAGAGAAATAGGTCGATACGACGAAGGTTCTTCTGGTGGACAGCCGGGCTTCAGGAACAGGACTATCTCCTCATGCCTCCAGTCTTGAGGCAATATATGTTGGTCTTGGGCTTGTGTATAGCTCTCAGTAAGTGCGGACCCAGTGTGCCAATGTGTGGCTTGAAGAATTCAGCAGGGAAGCCATTTGGTCCAGGGGCCCAACCCAAGCATATATTGGCCAATACAGTACTAAGCTCATCTACTGGGATGGGGGCATCGAGACAGTCCCGCATATGGTCCGGGAGTGTATTGGGAGGGATGTCTCTGAGGAATTCGGCAATCTGGTCTTCTGATAACTGCTCCTGTCGCGTGTAGAGCATGGATAAAATGATCTCAACTTTTGACACTTCTGGGTTACTAAATCCCTACAGTACAAAGTATTTGTAGTGATTTTAAAATAGTCATACTTCAAAAGAAGATGTATAAAATAAGACAAATTATTTTAAAGAGCAAGACATCCCCACCCCGACCCCGATCCTCTCCTGCCCTCAGGGGGTTGACACTGAAGGGGAGCCCCTGACAACGTCCAAGAAAGTGAGATGACACTGCTTACTTTACCGAGAGAACCTGGGGCCTGCCGTTGCCGGCGCATCAGCATGTCGCTGGCCACCAGAATATCACATGAAGGTCTGGCGAAGCCTGGCAGGGCTGGAACCGCGCAGAGACAGAGAAGAATGACTCTATCCTACATATGAAGGACCAGTGAGTACAATCGGTCAGTACCTTTGTTCTTACTAGTCCTTCATCCACCACATCCCAACACCACAGCCGGCAGGTCACAAAGGGCAGCTACTAAGTGGTGCGGGTGCTACACAGACCCTGGGAACGGAGAAGCAGCAATCGTCCCATCTCTCTGCTACACCGAGCCGAGCGTATTATGTGAAGGTCCACAAAGCAGCTGCCCTCAAGCATTTCTTGTGGTCTGCTCGAGCCTAGTCCGTGTGAAGTTTGCGAGGTGCAGGGTTTTAATTTGCACCAATAGAATTTGTTGGAGACAATTGACCTCGTCACTGTCAAAATACTGGCAAATGTAGCCTGTGAGGCACCAACCGAGAGTTCAGGAGCAACACAGAAGGGGTGCGAAAAACACAAACTGACACCATCACACCAGTTAGAACTGACTACACTCTGATGTTATCAAATCGAGGGAGCAGAGCTGTGGCTGAATTCTTATGGTATTGTAAGGGTAAATGGCCATCAAGGGAATCGTTTGGAAATCTATGTTCTTAAATTTAAAATGAATTGCCTGTCCAACTAGTGCCAGACAGAAATAAACAAATGATTTAGACATATATCAAACTATCAGATAGATAAAGCAAAGCGCAGAATCGAGAGGCACACAGTAGGAAAAAAGAAAGAAAAAAATATTAACCATGTCAATCTACATCCGATTGGAAATCAATATTGTAACCCCCATAGGTCAATACCTATACATATATATATATATATATAGTCCACTCTCTTTATAATTAGCATCTGCCACCATTAAGAATAAATGGAATGAAGATTTCAGGATTCTATGGCAAGAAGTGGACTTTGCGTCGACGTTTCAGTGTTAATTTTCCATAGTACACATGACCTAGATAGTTAAATGGAAATGCGAAGATGATCCCAAATACACTGATAAAAATGTTAACACGAGAAAGTTAATAACAAACGAACACCTGAATAGAAACATGTGCCTGCGGAGTTGCAATTGTGCAGCCCACTTGTGTTACACTGCAAACAAACCAAGTGTGATAGTATTTTAGAGGTGAAAGACTCAAGTGAATCAATTATAAGTAGTACTGGATAATAAGCAACCATTCTAAAAAGAACAGAAATTTCAAAGTTTAGGATAAAATTATCAAGAAAAGTTACTTACCTTGGGATAAACTAGAGGCTTCTGTTCCTTAAGAAAAATGTATGTAGTTTAGAAGCAAAGGTCAAAGTAAAGAACAGTCTCATTAGATTGGAAGAAACTAAGGATTTGGATAATCCACTCACCTAATATGTGGATTGATCAATAATACCTTGCAGAGCAACACACGGTCACTAATTTGATGAACTATTGGGCATACTGAAAATACAATATCTGTCTCTACCAGCTTTAGTAGTAAAAAGTACATTACTTGTGTTAAGATCTCTGCCAGATCTCTGCGTTGAAATGACAGACGAGGTTGGCGTCCCCGTCCATAGCTTTGTGAAAAGCACTATGTAGTATGTGAGAAGTACTACAATAAATCATGCATGCCAATAGACCCGATTCAGGAGGGAAATTGCCTCTCCTTCAATATAAGTCAATGGGGGAAATACATTCTCATGATTTTTTATTTTTAAATCTTGCACTTTCCCCTCATAAAATGTTGCCATGTATGGTACATCAACAAAGTGCCGTTTCTGTATAGACCTCACAGTCTGTTATGTGTGCCTACAAGATGTTCAAGGTCATGAAATATGAAGTAGAAGATGCCCAAGTGTAAAGAGAAAACATGATTACTCGACCTAGTTTTCAGTCCCTTTACAATTGCAGCAGCCGCATGCTTACATCAATCGATGATTAACGAAGAAAACATCCGATGTAATGTGTTTAGATTCAGACAGAGGATTTCAGTAAAGCAAGGTTATTTAAAACAATGAATATTTATTAGCAGCATCTCATATGGCTAAATTAAAAAATCATATGTAGTTGAAAGTAACAGTTCAAAACAAACCTAAGTGGAGATACACAGTGGGGAATTCAAGTATCAAATAAGGCACTCGTCAGAAAATACACTTTTTAATGAAGAGACCCATGGCTTCATGGCAGACTCACAGAGTTAATGGATTAATTCTCTGGATCGCCGCATCCAGTTAAAGGAAATGAATGAGCTTCCAGCCCGACATTTGAACCTCGGGCCACTTCAGTAAAACTGCTCTTCTAAAGAGTTCTGCTCCTAGGATTGACATCTTCCTTTACAGGATTTTACAGGGTATTTGTTAGGAGTTGTAACGATTTGAGAAAGGGGGTGACTGCAGAATGTGACACGTTTGTACGACTTGAAACAGCCCAGGTAAGAGTGTTGCTGGGCTTGTTTCATCGTTTCTAACTGTAAAGAATCTGCAGTTGACTTACACTATACTTAAACCAGACATTCGGTACTTATGGCATGTGCGTTCCTTTACATTAAAGGGCTGAAACTTGGCAACAATACCTAATAAAAGGATTACGTTGATTAACCATTGCCATTCACTGCGGATGTCGAGCAAATGGCAAGGGGGATCGATCTGGCACAAAACGTCATTAATAGTTACACAAAGAGAGACCCAGGCAGAGAGTCTAGAGACGTGCAGGAAACATAAGAACGGTTCTGGTGGCTAATTACAAATACACACATCAACATTTTGCTTGCTTGAATGTAGTGCCTTGTAATGCCAGCAGCTGCACCCTACTCGCTAAACACCAACAATGTGGGTCCAAGAGATCTGGATCTAGGTTAGATTTTCAGGAAACACAATGAATATGCAAATGATTTCAACTTATATTATTTGTATGCAAATGTATCATAAATGGCTATCTTGAAAATACTGGCACGGATATGGTCCTCTTGGACTGCATATGATGTATGTGGTCGAAAACTTATTACAAAATAATAATAATAAATCCATAAAAAGAACATGTAAAATAATATTTGTTACAGGTCTCCAGACTGCATAACTATGTACTGTTGCTATTTGTACAAGATGTTATTAGTTGTTAATAGCCCATCCTACAATTGCACAGCTGTGATGTGCATTTTGAGTGGAAATGCCAATTAAAAGCTGTTAATCCAGGGAGCCACACGGGCAACAAAATAATCGCATGCTGTTAATATATCTCACAACTCTGCTTACCACTTTCAGGACACTGCTTTCTTCAGCTCAGTAAGCCTTCTAATTGGCTTAACCAAGCACTACATTCCCTATAAGGTTCTTAGTACCGAAATCCCTAATCACTCTTAGCTTTAGAGAACAGTGATGTTGAAGTCACTTTTACTAGACAGATGATGACAAAAGCATCAGTGGGCATTGGTACAATATGTTGTTCACAAAATGGAAAATGGCTAATTTCCTGGACACTCTAGCAGCAATTGTACCATACTGCATTGATTTAGACAAGTTTAGAGCGCAAAAATCATTGGAATGTTAGAATTTTTTGCTAAAAATTAACTTATTAGTCAAATGTTTCAGAAGCACAAAATGAAATGCATCAATATCAACTGATTGCTTTAATAAATCAAGATCGGCATTTTAAATCATAACAGTTAACAAAGATAAAATCACCTTTTCCATGCCATTGATTTGTAAAAGCATCACATCCCAAACTGAGCCTATGCTCCCCTTTGAAAAAGAGTACCAAAAGGAAATAATCCCACTTCACCTATGCACAAAACAGCAATTATGGGCATGAACAGAACACTTCGATTATTTTTCATGAAACCACATCATTGCTTAAGATAATAAATAGCACATAAATTGGATATCTACATTTAAGGCTCTTGCATTCTTCTAATCTAAGGCCAAGGATTGGTGCATATTTACAATATCCTTTGGCTTAGTACCAAAATTCTGCTTCCAAAATCAAAGCAATTTTTTACTTATTCAATGAATGCCATATGCTTGTCAGAAAGCGAACTGTGTCTTCCATATGCTTGTCAGAAAGCAAACTATATCCTTTCTCTATTATGCATCTAAAAAACACAAATATATAAATAAATGCAATGACTTTTCTAAAGCAACCAAAAGATACCAAAATAGCTGTCCTGGAAAACTTAGCCTTTAATTTATCAGTTTTTCTCGTACACTGCACTGTGCAGTTTAATACCCTTTTGTAGAGCACAACTTAGTGGACACACTGCATAATGAACTGGGATACTCTAAATGGAATTCAGACACTGTGGGGTTAAGACATGTAGATGATTCTGAAAAAGTATTTGGGTCTGCTTACAAGAGGTACAAATAATTGCAGGTTCTGTGATCCCCTCTATGAAACCTCATAATTAAACAGTCATGCAAAATCACGTCAAATGCTCCGAGAGGTCTAATAAAACCAAGGAAGAGGAACTGCCTTGGTTGGCAGGCAAAAATGGGTAATCCAGAACTGATACCAATAATGTCTCTGTACCATGCCTGGGGCAAAAACCCAATTCTGCAATGTCCAGCAGTTTATGTTTGTCAAGTACTCTCTGTAACGGCCCCCAACACAAGAAACAAGTTCACTGCCTGCATGATTAAAGTCACTAACTAGATGAAAGTCAAATGTCTCAAGCTCAACACAGACAAGACAGAAGTAGAAATGTTGGCACAAACACCTTGCCATGAGCCTCCAACTACTGGGCAGCAGAATTCAGACCCACCTCAGGAGCCAAGAGCCTCAGACTCCTCAAACAGCAAACTGGACATGACTGCACAAACCAACGCCAGCACTGCATTCTGCTTTTACACCTTGAAGATGTTGAGTAAGATCTTCAAATGGCTCTCAAACAAGACCCGAACCAGAAAAATGTTACTCATACACTAGTCGTACAAAAGTGGGTGGTGATGGACGGAGCATCTGAACCAATCAAACACTCACACCCAGTCAAAAGATCTGGGTTTAATCCATCACCGTTCTTTAGCCCACTCTGCCACCCCAATTCAGACATGGCCATATGCAAATCAGTCTGACCTGTGCCTCATGGGAACAGTCCAGCCCGAACTGCCAAGCCATGCCTTCCCTGGACCGGAAACAAGCTTCCGAGGACCGGTTTCTGGCATTACAGCCGTCTTCAGCCCGGCTCGCTTGAATCCAGTGGCAAAGTGAGCAAGGGACTCACGTCTGAGCATACCCTGCCACACTTATGGCGGCCAAAGCGGTACAAAAGGGGGTGGTGATGGACGGAGCATCTGAACCAATCAAACACTCACACCCAGTCAATAGATCTGGGTTTAATCCATCACCGTTCTTTAGCCCACTCTGCCACCCCAGTTCAGACATGGCCATATGCAAATCAGTCTGACCCTGTGCCTCATGGGAACAGTCCAGCCCGAACTGCCAAGCCATGCCTTCCCTGGACCGGAAACAAGCTTCCGAGGACCGGTTTCTGGCATTACAGGCGTCTTCAGCCCGGCTTGCTTGAATCCAGTGGCAAAGTGAGCAAGGGACTCACGTCTGAGCATACCCTGCCACACTTATGGAGGCCAAAGCGGTACAAAAGGGGGTGGTGATGGACGGAGCATCTGAACCAATCAAACACACACCCAGTCAAAAGATCTGGGTTTAATCCATCACCGTTCTTTAGCCCACTCTGCCACCCCAGTTCAGACATGGCCATATGCAAATCAGTCTGACCCTGTGCCTCATGGGAACAGTCCAGCCCGAACTGCCAAGCCATGCCTTCCCTGGACCGGAAACAAGCTTCCGAGGACCGGTTTCTGGCATTACAGCCGTCTTCAGCCCGGCTTGCTTGAATCCAGTGGTAAAGTGAGCAAGGGACTCACGTCTGAGCATACCCTGCCACACTTATGGCGGCCAAAGCGATACAAAAGGGGGTGGTGATGGATGGAGCATCTGAACCAATCAAACACTCACACCCAGTCAAAAGATCTGGGTTTAATCCATCACCGTTCTTTAGCCCACTCTGCCACCCCAGTTCAGACATGGCCATATGCAAATCAGTCTGACCCTGTGCCTCATGGAAACAGTCCAGCCCGAACTGCCAAGCCATGCCTTCCCTGGACCGGAAACAAGCTTCCGAGGACCGGTTTCTGGCATATAACGGTAGCTTGCCCGCCCTTCCACCCAGTGTCTGCGAGGCCATCTTTGTGCAAAGCAGCGTGCTAATTTCTACGTGTGGGATCCCCTTCCGTTTGTGTGCCAGTAGCGCTGGGAGCGGAATGGAGTGTGCATCGTCGTTTTCCACCACAAGGTGTGGCATGTGCTAAATACCAGTAATCAAAGAAGTGAGCCTGTGCACACAAATAATATAGATAGAAGTCCGGTGCGTTAAACCTTCCTCTGTCAAATGGGAGTGTGAGTATATTCCAACTGATTCTGTGCTGCTTTCCTGCTTATACCAATTTAACCTAAAGTAATCAAAGTTTTTGGAAGAAATACAAGGGCAACACAATGGCTATGTTTACGAATAGGTACAAAAATGTGGCCAAAATCCCCATTTATAGGACTGCTAAAACAGCTCTGCCATAATTAGTTTGAAGCACCAATTCAGGATCTCTATGTATCCACACCCCTAAGTATTTGACCAGATATGTGCCCCACACCAGCAGGAGATCAAGCGGGCTCTGTTGGGTGTTTGGTGTTAGCGGAAATATAACTGATTTCGATCAGTTGATAAATAGGCAAGAGTAGTGTTCAAATCGACTTATTCCCGAATTATTGGGGATAAGAGTACAAGAGGATTTCTTATTTATGATACCATATTGTCTGCGTAGATGTTTAAAGGCAGCAGCCGAAACTGCAGAGAGGTCTTTGACGAATAACACAGGCCAGCGGTTCCAGTCCTGTCGCATGCCCCTGCCTATGGGGGAACCCATTGGATTTGTGTCCATTGACGCGCACCCGTGCCACGGGGTCCGTATATAAAAGGTGTATCCAGCGGAGGAACTCCTCTGGAATGCCCATGCTGGCCATCATAGAAAACTTATGCTCCCATGCAAAAGAAGCAAAGGCCTTGGCAGCATCCAACAGGACCACCACCGCCTGGAGAGAAGGATCCTGTTGCTCACTTTGCCACTGGATTCAAGCAAGCCGGTCTGAAGACGGCTGTAATTCCAGAAACCGGTCCTCGGAAGCTTGTTTCCGGTCCAGGGAAGGCATGGCTTGGCAGTTCGGGCTGGACTGTTCCCATGAGGCACAGGGTCAGACTGATTTGTATATAACCATGTCTGAACTGGGGTGGCAGAGTGGGCTAAAGAACGGTGATTGATCAAACCCAGATCTTTTGACTGGGTGTGAGTGTTTGATTGGTTCAGATGCTCCGTCCATCACCACCCCCTTTTGTACTGCTCTGGCCGCCATAAGTGTGGCAGGGTATGCTCAGACGTGAGTGCCTTGCTCACTTTGCCACTGGATTCAAGCAAGCCGGGCTGAAGACGGCTGTAATGCCAGAAACCGGTCCTCGGAAGCTTGTTTCCGGTCCAGGGAAGGCATGGCTTGGCAGTTCGGGCTGGACTGTTCCCATGAGGCACAGGGTCAGACTGATTTGCATATAACCATGTCGGAACTGGGGTGGCAGAGTGGGCTAAAGAACGGTGATTGATGAAACCCAGATCTTTTGACTGGGTGTGAGTGTTTGATTGGTTCAGATGCTCCGTCCATCACCCCCCCCCTTTTGTACTGCTTTGGCCGCCATAAGTGTGGCAGGGTATGCTCAGACGTGAGTCCCTTGCTCACTTTGCCACTGGATTCAATCAAGCCGGGCTGAAGACGGCTGTAATGCCAGAAACCGGTCCTCGGAAGCTTGTTTCCGGTCCAGGGAAGGCATGGCTTGGCAGTTCGGGCTGGACTGTTCCCACGAGGCACAGGGTCAGACTGATTTGCATATAACCATGTCTGAACTGGGGTGGCAGAGTGGGCTAAAGAACGGTGATTGATCAAACCCAGATCCTTTGACTGGGTGCGAGTGTTTTATTGGTTCAGATGCTCCGTCCATCTCCACCCCCTTTTGTACTGCTTTGGCCACCATAAGTGTGGCAGCGTATGCTCAGACGTGAGTCCCTTGCTCACTATGCCACTGGATTCAAGCAAGCCCGGCTGAAGACGGCTGTAATGCCCGAAACCGGTCCTCGGAAGCTTGTTTCCGGTCCAGGGAAGGCATGGCTTGGCAGTTCGGGCTGGACTGTTCCCATGAGGCACAGGGTCAGACTGATTTGCATATAACCATGTCTGAACTGGGGTGGCAGAGTGGGCTAAAGAACGGTGATTGATCAAACCCAGATCCTTTGACTGGGTGTGAGTGTTTTATTGGTTCAGATGCTCCGTCCATCTCCACCTCCTTTTGTACTGCTTTGGCCACCATAAGTGTGGCAGGGTATGCTCAGACGTGAGTCCCTTGCTCACTTTGCAACTGGATTCAAGCAAGCCGGGCTGAAGACGGCTGTAATGCCAGAAACCGGTCCTCGGAAGTTTGTTTCCGGTCCAGGGAAGGCATGGCTTGGCAGTTCGGGCTGGACAGTTCCCATGAGGCACAGGGTCAGACTGATTTGCATATAACCATGTCTGAACTGGGGTGGCAGAGTGGGCTAAAGAACGGTGATTGATCAAACCCAGATCTTTTGACTGGGTGTGAGTGTTTGATTGGTTCAGATGCTCCGTCCATCATCACCCCCTTTTGTACTGCTTTGGCCACCATAAGTGTGGCAGGGTATGCTCAGACGTGAGTTCCTTGCTCACTTTGCCACTGGATTCAAGCAAGCCGGGCTGAAGACGGCTGTAATGCCAGAAACCGGTCCTCGGAAGCTTGTTTCCGGTCCAGGGAAGGCATGGCTTGGCAGTTCGGGCTGGACTGTTCCCATGAGGCACAGGGTCAGACTGATTTGCATATAACCATGTCTGAATTGGGGTGGCAGAGTGGGCTAAAGAACGGTGATTGATCAAACCCAGATCTTTTGACTGGGTGTGAGTGTTTGATTGGTTCAAATGCTCCGTCCATCACCACCCCCTTTTGTACTGCTTTGGCCGCCATAAGTGTGGCAGGGTATGCTCAGACGTGAGTCCCTTGCTCACTATGCCACTGGATTCAAGCAAGCCGGGCTGAAGACGGCTGTAATGCCAGAAACCGGTCCTCTGAAGCTTGTTTCCGGTCCAGGGAAGGCATGGCTTGGCAGTTCGGGCTAGACTGTTCCCATGAGGCACAGGGTCAGACTGATTTGCATATATCCATGTCTGAACTGGGGTGGCAGAGTGGGCTAAAATGGTGATTGATCAAACCCAGATCTTTTGACTGGGTGTGAGTGTTTGATTGGTTCAGATTCTCCATCCATCACCACCCCCTTTTGTACTCATACACTAGTCAGCAGGAATAAGGACTGCAGAGCACCCTATATGCCGGGAGCAGCAAGTAACTACCCAGAAGACTACACAAAATCCAGAAGTACGCAGTCAGACTCACCCACAACCTCCAACACAGAACTCAGATCACCCTACACATCAGTGAGCTTGTCAGGTAACCAATACACCAAAGCACTAATTTCAAACTCTTACACACACATTCACATCACTGCACAACTTAGGCCCACCTACCTGAACAGTTATATCTCCTTACACCATCCACCCAGGAACCTACACTCCACAGGACTCCTACTTGCACACATCCCACACATAAATAGAACCAGATCAAGAGGACAGGTGTTCTTTTTCATTGCTCTTAGAGCGTAGAACAATCTCCCAATATCATAGGTAGGACTAGGCACACACACCTTCCCAGCACCAGGGTATCCTCGAGGTGATAATGTGCCGTACAATTACACATAACATAACAAGAAAGTATTAAAGTTCTTTAGAGCTTTTACCATATTTTTATTGGAAAAGGCAACAGGGAGCTAAGGATGATAGTTGTTAGGGTTCAACGGGTTAGCTGAGGACCATAGGAGGAAGAGTATCACCAAAGCTTCATTCAATGCAGAGGGAATTGTTGACAATGTTTGGTAAATTGTGACCTCCCACAAAGATGAGAGAAGGGAAACAGAGGCAAATTTCCAAATTGGCAGAAGAACAGGATCAAATTTAGAAAAACCAAAATCTGTACTCCACACCAGGTTGGTGAGTAATGCTGAAGAAAGAAAATGGAAATTAAACAAAGCAGTCTGATTACCAACAAACAACTGTCCACATGTGCCAGTTTAAAACAGCAGGAGGGGGTAATAATACAGGAAGAAACGAACGGGGGATGATGGCGGCCGTCGGTTAGCGTCGGTCGGAGGCTCTCTCTCTGATAAAGCACGTTAAATAGTTATACAATGGATGGGCTCACCTTTTTGAAGGGTGTTTAATGGAGTGAACATTTTGCGGACCACATGACCATTTCTAGTGCTGACTGTGTCGGCAGAGAATAGCAGCTGTCGGACGGTGCGGAACAGCTGCGGTAGGTATTTGTAGGTATCCGTGGTGGATTCCAGGTGGCCACGAGCAGACCCAGGCAGGGCGTGGTGCCGGATTGTTCAGCGGCATGCGGGAGGAGCGCCTGTGTTCCGGTAGGCGCCGAAGTTTTCTTGGGTCAGCTGAACGCTCCAAGACAGGATCAGCAGGGGTGGAGTGGAGCAGAACTGTCGCCAGCAGCGCAAGTAACATTTTTCGGCTTTTCTGAAAAGATCAGAGAACGGCAGAAGGTGGTGGATGTTTGCTGAAGCTGTTGAGTTTCTTGAAAGGGGAAGAGCTGGGCAGTTTCAGGAGCTCTAATAGGGAGTATAGTAGCCCTATTACCCAGGAAAAACTGTATTGGGGGCTTAAAGGAGACCTTCTAGTTCTGTCCGGTGAGGTGCCGGGGTTTTTAACTCCAAAAAACACACAAATGCCTAGACAACTCTTTTTTTTTAAAAAAAAGAACAAAAACAATTACTGAAGGTCAAGAATACTCTTTATTGAATTCTGACCTGGTAGTTATATTTTATACCTTTGACTTCTTTTTTTACTTTCAAAGTTTTTTTACATATATATTCATTAGCAAAGATAGGACAAACTGTACATATATTTACAATACTATACAAACCAATTCATAAACAAAACATGTCACAATATATCTACACAAACTCAAAAAAACATCATCACAACAAAAACCACATTAAATTGATGTGTACTTGATCTCAATAAATGAGAGCCAAAATCAAAAGGAGGAAAAGAAAGGCAGGAAGGAAGGGGAGTGTAAGGAGTGGGAGTCAAATTATTGATACTCTTTCATGATGTTAAAGCTAACAAATAGTTCTTGTAAGTAAATTATTCCTTCAAACGTGCCTCCAAGTATGCCTGTGCCTCCAAGTTTTTAACTCGGCGCCGTAAAACATTAAAACAGAGGTGGCGGTTGAGGGGAGACGACTCCGCGGGGAGGCCGCTGGTTAGAAGCGGCAGAGCAGATCTCGCGCGGGAGACGCGCTGCTGCTGGAATTGGGTTTCGGTGTGACGGGAGTCGGACGACTGACTACACCTTTTTGCGCTGGGACACCAAGACAGGGGTATCAACCCCGAAAAATTCACCAAATAAAACAAAACATCAGCACAGAGAGACAACTGATCGAAGGCGAGGAAAGCAACCTCTTTGATCTGAAGAAAGCAGTATCCAATGTATGGCATTCACAGATTACCCTGGTAAGGAGGAAGGGGCTTGATTGGGGGCCTAAATTGAAGGCTGAGCGAGGGGGTGAAGAGGAGGAAAAACAAGAAGAAGATTTAAGAGCAGGACCCGATAAACTAAAAGATATACCCTTAGAAGCAGGGATATTTGGGGGCAAAACCAGTCCGCCGCTAAACGGATAATAGAGACCTGGTGCCTGTAATTCAAGCTAAACCCTAAAAAAATACTACTCAAATTTCAGCCTCGGCTCAACACACAAAGGCGAAAGAAACAGCCGAAGGCAAAACACAGGTAGTTCCAGCATCACACCCTCACTTAGATCTTATTTTAAAATCCAAGAAACACTGCATATTTCCAATACATCAATGGAACCCATAGAGCCTATAGGGCTAAAGAATAGATTTGATCCTCTAGCCCAATTAACCAATGTTGTTGCTAGTGCTAGTACCCCTCACTTCCCCTGCCTAAAGAAAAAGGCAATATGGTTACTCAATCTTATGGAGTAGTGATTCAGGTTAATAGCAGCAGTAGTGTTCCTCTAAACCCCCCACAAAGTGATATAACAGCAGTAGATGAGCTGGAACCAAAAGGGACTCCAAATACAACAAGCTTTACAGGAGCTCACTCCGCGACAGAAGGCTTACTAAAGACTCTTTAAACAGAAATAAGAGACAAATTTGCTGTCTCCGAGAGTAACCAACTGAAAATACAAACAGTTTGCGAGACTCTAGAGGCTAAATTGAACGATATATCTGAAAGAGATGGGGAAGTGGAGCTAGCCGTAGAGTAACTCAAAAGGCAAGTAGATGAAAATGCATGGAAAATCCAAACGATAAAGAGAGGCGATAAAATATTGCTGGGAAAGATGGAAAGTTTGGAAAAGAACGCAAGGAGGAATAATATCAGGCTCCTGAATATATCTGAAGATGTTTAGACATTAGAACTTTCATTATTAACCTTCTTACAGATTTACACCCCGATTAAGAAAAACAACTCCTTGAAGTTGATACACAAAGAGTGCATCGGGTCCCTTTTTCAAATAGACAAGAAAAAAAAAATCAAAGAAGGATTTTAGTGAATTTCAAAACATATGTACTCAAGGAAAAAATCTTGGCAGCAGGGTTAAAAGCAGGGATGTATAAGGAAGCAGATTGGTTGTTCCGCATTAGGTCAAACATCTCCCACATTACTCAGGACAAACAATGGGAGTTAGGGAAATCGGTGCAGGAACTTAGAAACCTGGGTGCTACAACAAATCTACGCTTCCCAGCCTCACTCAAAGTGATGTGGAACAATAAAATGTTTAATTTCAATGATCCGGAAAATGCAAAGGCATTAATTAATTAAATAAAGAGCACATCCAAATGAAAAATATATGGGTTTTGTGCCTAACCAGAGAGAGAGACAAAAAAAAAATCAGAGGTACTTAGTACTACCTCTAGCAGAAGTATGGGAGGGTTCCCCAAGGGAGTGGGGGAGGGTCACATATAAAATGGAAAAACTAAAAATTCTACACACATGGTGAGGGAGCAAGCGGGAAAAAAGCACCAAAAAAATCTCCTCATTTATTCTTTCAAGGCAAGGGTGGTACGTATGTTTCGATGTCCTCTCTTAAAAAGAAATAAAAAAATAATAATAATAAATTATAATAGTGAATTCAATGTGCCCCGGGCCGGCCTCTTTGAATAAAGGGAAAATAAATAAAATACGAATCATCTCCTGGAATGTTAACAGGCTCAGGGTTCCCTCCGGAAGAAAAAAAATATTAGAATATTGAAAATTGTCAGAATGTAATGTAATTTTGGTTCAAGAATCGTATTTACTCAAAGAGGAGTGGGACGTGGTTTTAAAACATCAAAAGTGGATTGGACACTGTATCTGTACAACACAATCCTGTACAGTAAAAGGGGTCGCCATTTTAATTAAAAAATCAGCCCAGGCTATGCTAGGAGAATGTACGGTAGATCCTCTGGGAAGGTGGGCAATTGCCAAAGTCAAGATAAATGGCATATGGACAACTTTTGTAAGCTATTATGAGCCAAACCTAGATGACCCTGCCGCTTTGTACACTTTACTTTCCCACCTAGCGAAAACTAACAATCGTATTATATAAGGGGCGATTTTAATTTGGTTCTCGACCCAAGTCAAGACTCCACATCAACTGGAGTAGGTTTTAATACTCAGAAAATGAGTTGCCCTGAGACAATTAATGTCTGACATTGGTCTTGTAGACATTTGGAGAGAGAGAGGACCCATAAACTTAAGACATCCAGTAGAAAGTTCAACTTTTATAATAAAAAAGTGTGGACATCGCTCAAGAATAGACTTCTTTTTAGTAGATATCGCCACAAGCAGATACATCAATTCAGTTAGTCTTGTCCCGGAACATCTTTCCGATCACTCAGCAGTTGTGTTAGAACAGGTAATGGAAGTAAGCCCCTCCCCCCCTGCCCCCCTTCCGGAGATGGACTATCACCGAGTATTACTACAAGAAAAGGAAGTATTTGATAAATTGAAGGAGGAAACAAAGGAATTTTTTGATCATAATATAAATGCTGCCTCTCCCCAAGTAATCTGGGATATGTATAAGGCCTATTTAAGAGGCTCTTTAACAGCCATATCGTGCTTCCAGTGTTAGAAGGTGAAAGAGGAAACCAAAAAATTGGAAGCTGCTTTACAGAACTTGCAGGAACATCTAGAACAAGATTAGGAGAACTCTAATATTCTTAGAGAATTAAATTATGCGAAACACAAATTAGCTGACTTTTTGGAATTTCGAATTAAAAAAAGTGGGATGCCAGTAGACTAGCACACCACGAGTACAGCGAGGGCTGTAGTAAACTCTTAGCATGGAAAACTAAGGTAGACCAAACAAGAAATTGGATTAGGGACCTCCGATGTTTGAGCACTGGTAAAATCATTTCGGATGATTCCTAAATAGAGGAGGCTTTTGTCAATTTTTTTCAGAATCTATGCACTGACGAGACTCCTCTTGAGGAAGATAGTATGGAGGAATTTCTCTCAGATCTAGTTTTTCCCTCATTACATCGAGACGAAAAAGAGCAACTAAATCTCCCCATATCAAGAGAAGAGATAATTCAACCGATCAGCTCCTTAAAAAGGGGGAACGCGGCAGGCCCAGATTCTATCCCCAACAAATTATATATTAGTTTAAAGGATGAACTTGCTCCTTTTCTCCTTCAACTTTTTAATTCTTGCTTTATTGAAGGTCAGTGCCCCCCGGCTTCATGGAAACAGGCTACAATAACAATGTTATTAAAACCAGATAAAAATCCTAGACTCTGTGAGTCTTATAGACCCATTTCACTCTTGAATTGTGATTACAAGATTTACTCCCAGATAATCACCAAACGTTTGAATAAAGTAATGGGCAGTCTAATCCAGACCAAAAAGGGTTTATGACAGGGAGGGAACTTAGTGAACTGACTCATGACTTAATTGCGACAATAGACATGGCACTGACCTATAAAATTCCTCTGGCTACAATGACATTCGATGCTGCCAAAGCGTGCGATCGGGTTAATTGGGCTTTCTTGTTTAAAGTAATTCAACATCTTAACTTAGGTGAAAATCTTTTGTTAGCAATCAAAGCCATTTATAAGAATCCCAACGCTAGAATCCTTAATAATGGGAAATTAACCAGGTCAATACAAATAGGCAGGGGCACCAGACAGGGGACATTTATATTGAAACTCTAGCATGCATATTGAGAGCCTGCCAGAATATTATCCCTTTCAGCTGTAATAAATGGGGAAAAGAAATTGGGTTATATGCAGATGACCTCATAATTTATACCAGCAACCTAGAGAGATCGCTTCCAGAGATATGGTCCAAATTAGAGAGTTTTGGAAAGGGTTCCGGGTCTAGTATTAACCAACAAAAAACGGAATTAATGAAATGGAATACCAATTTTAGGAGCACATATACAAAAAAGGAAATTAGATATCTTGGCCTTCAAATAGTCCAAAATATCGACAAAATAGCCATGGTTAATTTTGAAAAAAATACTAAAAAATTCAGATTACAGTTGCAATCATGGGAGGGCTCTCACTTTATTTATTAGGTAAATCAAACCTATTTTAAATGTCAATTCTGTCTAAGTACACTTTTTATTTAATTCTATCCCACTGGATTTTCCAACAAGTATTTACAATGCATCGGTCTCGTCTTTGCAAAAGTTAGAGCTATTGGCATTGTAAATGACTTCATTTTTATTTATGTGTTGGTTTTGAAAACAGATAAATAAATGGCATTGTCATTTGCAATGCCAATAGCTTAATCTCTCGCACACACAGAGCCACACAGAGAGCCACACACACACACACACACACACAGCCACAGACAGCCACACACACAGCCACACACACACAGACAGCCACACACACACAGAGCCACACACACACAGAGCCACACACACACAGAGCTACACACACACAGAGCCACACACACACACAGAGCCACACACACACAGAGCCACACACACACACACACAGAGCCACACACACACACACACAGAGCCATACACACACAGAGCCATACACACACAGAGCCATACACACACAGAGCCATACACACACAGAGCCACACACACAGAGCCACACACACAGAGCCACACACACACAGAGCCACACACACACACACACACACACACACACACACAGACTGACACCTCTCCAAAAAGGGCACATTTTATAGGAGTCAGTAGTGAAACCAACACACTCGTCATGGTGAGATCTGACATAAAAGGGTTGTATTAATAAGGTTAAATACACATTTTTAAGTAAAATATGATACAAGAAAGAAGAAACACCTGCTTTCATACGTATTTATAATAAGGATAACATTAAACAAGAAATGATCATGATGATTGAGCATTTATAGAACACTAAAATAATAACATCCGGAATGAAATAATAGTCTCCTCAATTGACTCAAGGAAGAGGCCTTGAATTCTTTCCGTCGGTGTGTAATCAATGCCGATGCAGGTTGATTAGGCTGTCATGTTAACTGAGCACGTTTAATTTAAACAATGTTTTCGAATGATTAAAACCATACCCGCAACCGCGTCATATTGCACGTAGATGCCTATGGCTCGAAGGTGCTGTTAAGGGAAGTCATTGATGCTGAACTTGCCACACACAACCTGTACCTGTGTGTCGTGGCCAAAACCAATCTAACCTCAGTCTATTATTACCATTTCCTAAACCGTTATTTCAAGGAGCCGAAAATCCCAGGAATTGAACGCTGACCTTGGGGGTGGGAGTCTCAGATCTTAACCACTAGGCCACCGGAGCGAAGGGCTGCCAGGGAGGGGTAAAAGCGAGGGGCCATGGTGGCCAAGAGTACCCTGGTTGATGTAACAGACATACAGCATCGTGTGTGGGCATATTTGCTCCATATATGTGCGGGTGGCATGGGCTCTCTGCAGGATCACTCAGAATAGTGTGTGAAGTCAGAGGGTCGTGGGGCAGCGTGTGCCACTGCCCTTAACACACGAGCAGGGAGAGAACCGCGGGCGGATACGGTCCATGAGTGAACAGATAGGGGGGCAAGAGGGGGCAGGGCCCTGTGGGCGCGCCAAGCTGGGCGCACTTGGGGGAGGCGGCCAGTACGGGGTATCTGCATGGGCACAATGGCTCTGGGTATTTTGCGACAGGAGAGCTGTGCGGCGGGTGTGTGTTGTGTGGCGGGGAGATAGAGGGTGGGTCCGTGGAGGAAAAACGGCCTGAGGAGGAGGGAGAGGCGAAGGTAGGGAAGAGTGAGACATACGGTGGGTGGCACAGGGGCGTGGGGTACTTGTCGGGACAGAGGCTGAGAGAGCGTTGCAGTGAACAATGGCCGCGGGATGCAGAGAGGGGCTGAGGTTGCACAGAAGGACAAAGGTGCTAGGGGTGGGCAGTGGTCCGGGTCGTTGTTGGACAGTATTGTGAGGCAGAGGTGTGCAGCGGACAGATGAGCAAGAAGGACAGACCTGGTCAAGCAGCGTGACACTGAGATGAACTGAGGTAGACAAGCAGTGGGACAAATATGCGCAGAGATGCAAGACCGCGATTGGTTGTGGGGCGGGTGTCAGACGTTGACAGAAGTTTGGGACAGAGATGGTCAGAGGCGTGTGAAACATACAGACAGAGGTGTGGAAGAGATTGGCAGTCAACTGGGTTAGAGATGATCAGAGGCGTGGGGCAGAGACAGACAGGTGGTGTGGGGGAGAGACTGGCAGTGGGCTGGGGTCAGAGATGGACATAGACGTGGGACGGTGTGGGCAAAGATTGGAAGTGAGCTGTGGACAGAGAAGGAGGTGTGGGGCAGTGGTGTTGGAGAGAGATTGCACTGGTGTGGGGTTGAGAGATAGACAGGTGTGGGACAGAGAGACAGGGGTGTGGGACAGAGATTGACATGTGTGTGGGCAGAGACAGGTGTGGGAGAGATTGGCAGTGGACTGGGGTTAGAGATGGGTAGAGGCGTTGAACAGAGATAGACAGGGTGTAGGGCAGTTATATGGGACAGATTACAGGTATAGAGGCGGATGGAGTTGTAGGCCAGACATATACAAGGGTAGAGGAGAAAGGGATGGAATGGGCACTGGCACAGAGAAACAGGGCCCATGAACAGGATGCAATGATAAAGGGCAAAGAGGGACAGAGTTCTTTGGCTTAGGTGGGCAGCAGAGTAGGGCAGAGATTCAAAGAGGGGCAGGAAAGGGATGCAGAGTAGGGAAAGGTTTGGGGAAGAGATGGGGAGGGTGGGGCACAGTGGTATGTATGGTGCATCGATGGGCAGGGCTGGGGCAGAGATGGGCATATGGACCAAGCTGGGGTAGAGGTTCAGAAGGGTGTCGGGCAGAGAAAGGCGCTTCTGTTAAGTTGAGAAGGAGAGGTTCAGGGCGGAAGGTGGCCGAGAAGAGGGCAGATCACGGGCGAGGGGTGCACACGGGTGGAGGGAGCGCCAGCGCTCTGACCCGGACGTTGGGAAGGACTGTGAACTCCGCCGGCTGGGGAAGGGAAGTGCCCGGGCAGGGGGGAGGAGTTCGGGGGCACTTGGGCCGGAAAGCAAGCACAACGAGGGGGCCAGAAAGCAAATACAATGAGGGGGCAGACGCACCATGAGGGGGCCGGAAAGCAAACACAACGAGGGGGCAGACGCACAACGAGGGGGCCGGAAATCAAACACAACGAGGGGGAGACGCAAGGGGGCAGGCGCACAAGGCGGGGGCCGGCAAGCAAACACAACGAGGGGGCAGACGCACAACGAGGGAACAGACGCCAGAAAACCAATCACAATGAGGCAACAGAGGCAAGAAAAGCGAGCATTCACCGGAGGACTCGGCAGCTTCTCTACTTCTTCCGCCGACGGTCCAGCAGAAATGGCTTCCGAAAAGCCCTGACATTTTCGGATTCGGGGGTGTGGTTTTCGTTCTCTCCTCTTCCCATTGGCTGGAATGTAAAATTCCAGCCAATGGGAAGAGGAGAGAAAGAAAACAGAAAGAAGCTAAAAAACACGCCCCCGAATCCGGTCTTCAACTGAGTGACGCCCCTCTCCTCCAATGGCTGGCCTCCGTTTAGGAAGCCAGCCAATGGAGAAGAGGGGCGGGTTCAAGCCCCATACTGAAAGACAAAATTTCTCGCCAGCAAGACTGCGCAAGCGCAGCCTACGCAGGCCGAGACCTAAAAATGTGGTTCAAAAAGGTGCAGGGGCTCTTATCAAGTTTTATTTGGAGAAATAAAAATCCTAGATTTGCCCTAAAGAAACTTAGAAAGAAAAAAGCTTATGGAGGCTTAGCAACCCCCGACTTATTCTTATACTTATGCGTTTTCCACCTAAAACATTTTTGACAATTATTATTGGAAAGTGAGTTCTTTTCTCCACTTTATAAGGCCCTCACAGCAGAGTTCTCTCAACATGCGGTGTGTTTTCTATTAAAATTCGGACACCCAAAATACTTTAAGAAGGTTAAATTAAAGATGCTGGTCTCAGCTATAAAGTTTTGGTCCGTCTTTAGACGCCTTTTAAAGATGCCATATTACAACGAGGTAGCACCCGTCTGGGATTCCCCAGGAACACCCTTGTGTTTGGAAGATGTCTTTCCAACCCCCCTCTGCTCCTGCGGTATCACTACTTGGGGGCAACTGATTTTTGAAGCCGAATTGATTTCCTGGCGGTTTGTGAGAACTCAGTTTTAAAGTTTAAATATTATCAGTTGAGCAGTTGGGCAAGATCTGCAGGTAAAGAATTACAAGGAAACTCGGGACTGTGTAAAGCATTTAGAAGTACCAAAACAGTTATGTTGAAAACACGTCACAATATCAAACTTTAATTGATAAAAATAGAGAAAATTCTACTATGCACAATGACAACAAAAATCTAATAAGGTGTACCAGAGAAATGAATTTCTAAAGATTTAAGTGGAAATAGCACCAAAAAGCGCACCGCGCCAATGGTAGTCAATAGTCGCAGTAGGTCAAGACCTAGGTGCGACCACAATGAGGCTGACCAAGATGTAGTGCAGGTCGGATACTGCAAGTAGAATGGCCCTGCTAGAGCTTGGAACTACAGAAGTTAGAAAAAAAATAAAGTCCCTATTGAAAAGGGACTGTAGTTTTTCTGCAGAAATACTCTTCTCTGAGTGAAACAAACCTGAAAGTCAGTCCGAAGCAATGGAACTGCCAATCAAATTTTTTGCAGTTGGTCCCCTTGAAGCTCTCGAAAAAAATGTTTTATAAAAGTTCCCAGGCTTCTTTTGGTGCCCAAAACACTGAGGACCTCAAGGGGAGCACTCAGACTCTGTGGGTGTTAGGCAGGGGACCACACCAAAGTTCAGTCCATGTTTAGTTTCCACCAGTCAGTTAGGATGCTTTACACTAATGTCCTCTTCAGCTTTTTATCTTCTTGGAGCCACCCAAGGGGATCAGCCTTACGGTCTTTGGAGATCTCTATGTAATTGGATTTTAAGACCCTCCTCAGGGCCTTCTCACAGATACCAAGTGCAGCATGTTCAGCATGTGAAGAACAATAATACACATATCACCATTTAAATTTTATTTTTGTATCTTGAAACACAAAGTTTGCACTAATCATGTTCCATAACATACTAACCACCCACTGTGGTATTCTCTTGCCATACAGTGGTGGTATCTGAATTCCCACACACCTCATCTCCTCACATCTTGCACTCTCATCCATTTCCTTTTTCTTAAATTTTTCCTTCCATAAACAAAACCACACAGAGATGACTGGGACATGCACAATCACGCTCCATATATCCCTCACTCATATTCCTCTTGTTAATTCCAAAATATCATAAAAAACATTTGTATGTCTGTTCACGTTAAGTTTGTATTATTCATATTAAGGGCTACATATTCACCTTAAATAAAAACTACCGCACAAAGGGTTCAATCTGGACCCTTTTTGGTGATCCTAAACCTCATTGAGGCCTTCAATGTCCAAGGGGAGCTCCCTCATTGGGACCCAGCAATCTAAAACAGATGATACAGCACTTTCCATTATACTTCATGCCATCCCTCAGGTATGCACCAACTCTGTTTGTTGTTTATTAATTTATATATATCATTTTTGAAAGGGCTCATATGAAAGCTTACCTCATAGTGTGTCAAAACTTAAAAGATGACCCATGGCCAATCACCATGAGCTTATACACTTCACACTGTCTGGGTTCACCCTCGTTGTGGAAAATAATCTAGAAATTACAACTAACCCCATATCAATTCCTTTTCCTTCTTTCACTGAGTGCGATGTCCTTAATGATTAAAAACCTTTTCCTTCCCTTTCTGGAGTTGCCAAGTCTTATTCTAAAAATGGTTCTCCAAATTAAAAAAAAACTGTCTCAGGGGCAGACTTCTGATCTCTGTTGCAGGGTGGTTTGCATAATTGAATTTCACCTCTGTTCTAAACCGTCAATAGCCTGTAAAAGAATTGTATTTTTAGAAGGCAAAAGAAGGGTGACAGAATTTCACTCCCTGTATCTTTTATGTGTTATCAAATTGCACATAATGTCTTTTTTTACTGAAAAGTAAACAAAGAATGGGGGGGGGGACAAAACCTCACTCCCCATAGGTGTCATTTCTCACAAGCTGCAAGTTGTATTTAGAGTAACCACTAAATCAGACATTAAGTGAGTTTGTGCGTTACGTGTGTTTGTTTAGCGAGGGTTATTCCCATCACTAATTAATGGGACTTTTTCCTTCCCTTCTCATGTGTGCCAATGGCAATGTCTAACAACCACAAGCCTGCATTCCTGCGGCACTTCTTGCCACAGGTTTCCTAAAACCCCCACGATTAAGTTTCTGTGGAAGGTAGCTTACAAACAAACCAGAAGTTAACTAGGATTCTATCAACTTGCACTATACCAAAACCAGTTAACCGAGGAGCAGTTTCTCAAACCCACTGGCTGGTTAATTAAGATTCTATGGGTCTATCTGTGCATGCAACTAGCTGGAAGGCACAAGTTTCAAAACCACACATTAGCTAATATTGTATGGAAGTATTTCACCCTGGTTATGTGGTATTGCTGAATGGTGGCTTTCTAACTTACGCCTCTGTTGTTGATTGTAAAAATAAGTTCCAAAAAAACATTCTATGGGAAAGTAATTTCACAAAAAGCTAGTTAATAACAATTACATGGAGGTCCGATGGAATGGCTTAAATTCAACCCAGTGCTATTCAAACCTTCCCCAAAAACATTAATTAATTAGGATTCTATTGCCCATCTGGGAAGAGCATGTGTGTACCTTATTGGAAAATACAGCTTTCCAATAATCACCAGTTAACTGAAATTCTTGAAGACTGCCTTCCAAATCACAAGTTAGTTAAGTTCCTTCTGGGTCCACCTTGTAGTAGTGATGTACAATCTACTGGAAAAAGCAGCTTACCAAATACCACAAGTCAATTTAATTCCATTGAAGAGACAGCTTTTCAATTCATAATTTAATGAAAAAATGGACCAGTTACACATAACTATAACTTGCCCTTTCGGAGATTTCAGACGCCATCAGTTATGTAATATGTGTGGTCATAAGAGGTGCATCTTAGCAGTGCAAGTTATACTTATGTCAGTTACATATAACTGGTCAATTTCAGTATTGTTTGGTTTTTAAACAGTTTTTATTATTATTAGAAGACATGCCTATAACTCCACTTAAAAGTTCACTGGAACTGTTAAAGGTTTTTTTTTTTAAACATAAGTTAAATTCCCTCTACCTTACTTATGTGCAGTTCCACCTTCAACTTTTGTTTTTTTTCGGTGAATTTCAAGTTTTTTTTGCACGTAAAGCAATCTCTTACTACGATATGTCTGCAGCCAACCCCTTGGCATACACTGCCAACTGGATGTCGGCCGTCATTTCCGATGTCATCAGTGACGTCATCAATGATGTCATCTAACACGCCCTAAAGGTGCAATATGTGAGGTCATAAGCATTGTGGGGGCACAGGTTATGGATAGTTCACAGAAATATAACTGCTGAGTTTTTGTGTTTTTTTGCTATTTTGAGTGCTCGTTTTTAAGGTTTTTACCTTAGTTTTACCCAACTATGACAATACCTTTTAGATTTTTCAGAGCATTTCGAGTTATTTAAAACAAAAAAAAAAGTAATCTTAGATCTTATTGCCATACCCAACTATAACATCAATTTAAAATGGGTCTTTCAGTGAATTTCTGGGATCTTTAATGTTAAGGAGGATCATCTTACCATACTTGACAATAACGTCTATTTAACCTTTGCTTTTATCATGAATTTCTAAGGCAGGCTTCTCCGAGCTACTGGTATCTCTAAAGCTACCTGTAAGGAGCTCTTGTGTGTGCAGCTCAACCCACTAATTATGAAGATTTGCTTGGATGAATTAATATATGTACACTAACATTTTGTAGGATTTAGTCTACCAGTTTGTGAATCATGTTCTTCTTCTGTCATGGTAATGGGCTTCACTCAGCCCATCCCCCTTCTTGGTCTCCAGAACTCATCTTGTCTGGCTTAAAGAAATAAGCCTGATCACAATTACCCATCAGCAAATCCATTATACTGAAGAAGAAAAACCTGAACAGTGAACTCAAGGGCCTGAAATCGATGAATAGAAGAGATGCTTAGGCTTCATCACTAATTATAATAATACAGCCATTAAATGCCAAATCTGTCGGCTACATGTCTGTCTGAGGCTACAGAAAATGCAGGAATCAACATTTACATGCACAGTTTCAGACTCATAATGCGTATTAATTGGCCCAAAGGGCATCCATGTGCTTAGACTAAAAGTGCAGGATACTGACATTGGCAGTGCTATGCACTGAAGGGCAAGCAATTTCAGACTTGTACATGGCATACTTAAGTGTTATGGGCTGCGCCTGTCGACAAATATGGCCGTAAATTATCTGCACCCCCACGCCATTATTGGCCTGCTCCATACTGCCCCTCAAGTAATTGAAATAATACTACCGGTACTCCACTGAAAATGGGTCAGCTGCAAAAGCCTCATCTCCTTGGACTGGGAAAATCCAGCAGATTATGGGCAAAGGGTAAAAGGCTTCTCTGTCCTGCTGTGTAGATTTGCTACAGGTGACTGTTGCATGAAGGGAAATGGTGGGAGAGAGACACTGATGGAATACTACTGGGCTAGAGGGACACTCCCGGAAAAGAGCAATTCTTTCAGAGAAGAGAAAACACATACAAAGTGTACACTATCACATCCACCTGCACTTAGACATACAAACAGAGCTATCCTTAGTGCCTTGCTCCAATATTTTTATACACCTTGATAAGACTATTCAATGTTATACCTCCTGATTCAACCGCTATAGTTAACTGTATTTATAAGTGAGACATCTTCAATTGGAAGATCAAATTATTGAAATTGACTAATTATTTCAGAATTTAATATTTGAGCCCTGATGTAGCAATCATTTGCGAAACGTGTTGGCTTTTATCAAATATTCTGTATGAATAATCATGCTTATTTTGTATGAAGAATCATGACAAATTAGACACTTATCTCTGACAATGAAAATACATTCTTCAAATTAAACATCAATCTGTGACAAGAAAAAGAAATTTCTATAAAATATTCACAGTTCAAGGACTATATACTCTCTCTCAGATAATCAGTTATATCTTGTTGTTGGTTGAATGACGCTGTGCCCCTGGAAGGTAACCAGTGATCTGAGAGTTTTGAGTTGGGCCAGATTTCTGATACCTATTGAAGGTAATTTTAAGTTCAAATAACAATATACAACTCCTCTCAAAAAACCGAACATAAATTTTCACAGTATCAAAAATATTTACAGGATTTGCCTGAGGGGTAGACCAACACTAAATCATGGCCTCCTAAAAAAATCAGTGTGATTTTATGTAACACAATCTGTCCATAGCGAATAACCATCCACTACTAAAGACCTATTGTCTTTACCAAATGATTTTCACAATAAGACTTTTCATAATAATCAGAACAGACCTATGGCTTCTGACATAACTTTTCCCAGTGAACTAATCAGGCCCATAGTTTTTATCATTGGCCTGTCACAATACCCAACTCAGTCCTAATGTTTTGAGCATAAGCTTTACCACAAGTCAACCATCAGACATTTAACCATAAAATTACAAATGTATACAAATTTATATTTGACAACAAAAAATACTACCTTCCCCAACAGTGCCTAACAAGTATTAGCACAGTGCAACTTTTCTATCCGCACAGTTTTTCAGATGGGGTAACAAACACCAAGACCCTTGCTTTCCATGTTACTCTATGAGATTTCACGTAACAAAATGCTTCTCTGCAGGCCTTAATACAGAATATTAACAATCCAGCCTTAAATGCCAAATGACTTTAACATATGTTTTATCACAATACATATGTCAGGCCTAGTCTCCTTATCATAACGTTTCATGATAACCAGATCAAGCCTATAGACCTGATTACTGGTCCTTCACCTCAACCACAGACCCCACTGTATTGAGCTTTGTCACTCTCACAAGACAAATAAATGTAATACAAGCTATTTCTTTCAGTGGTACACACAATGGTGAACGTACATATGCTTTGAAATTGGGAGCAATGAGAAAAACTCTGAACCTAGAGGGGATACTTAATGACCAAAACTTACAATCAGCATCCATGTCCACTTCTGCCTCCAAAAGGCTCAAAGTTTATATTTTACTTGTATTAACATCAAACAATGTGCAGGCTAAGTAAGAAGGGCAATCCAACAATATATTTTTAGCTTAGAAACCTATGAAGCATACTAGATCTCAGGGACACAAAGAATGTCAATCTTTATAAAGGAAGGGGACAGCAACAGGGAGTTCACTCACAAGTTCGGCAGGTCAAAGGGGCTTGAAAACCAAACATTCAGTTTGAAATGACATGCCGGGAAGCTAGGAGCCAAGGAACGGGCAGAGAAAAGAGCAGCAGCAGTCAGGAGGTCATATGCTCACAGCCTGGCACATTCTAATCATTCAAGCCCCACAGCCTGACTAATTTACACTACATTGAATTCTTCTAATACGGACATGATTAGGAACTAACTACTGTACCAACCAAGTAATAACTAACTAGAATTCATCTAAAATTGATAGCGCTTACGTTTTGCACAAGGGTCTTTTGGATTGATCCCCTACCTCCAAGTCCCTCATCGGTTTAAGGAGACTTTAGTTTCCAACTGGTGGTGGACATACAATTGGTAATGTGTATTAAGTTTCTAGCTATTTGTCCAGCCCTCTTACCTTTCGTATGCTATGTCAAGTAGTACCACGCTCCCCCATTGCTTTATTTACACTTGTACCTTCAGACATCCTCTCACACTACAATGATTCAATTACCCTTGCAAACTCTGCGGTTGCAGGGTAATTCCAGGCTGGATAACGAGAGGCATACTTCATACTGCGAGAGACGATAGTTCAGTGCATACACGGATGACCTAGGAGGGACCTCGAGATGGAGGTGGATTACAAGGTCTCCAAGGTCATATAAACAGACCCTGTTCTCAGAAACGGATATCAGGGCTGTGCGTGTTTACAAATTCGTTACTTATCATGCACAAACCAAAAAGTAATTCAGTGATTACTGTAACTACCTCACATCTGCTGGCCTGCTAATAAAATACCCCACTTAATTTCATATATCACTATTAGCAAAGCATAAGTGACTCATTGCTGAGAAATATTGCATCGCTGTGCATACTATCTATAGCAATCCTGTCAAATTATCTAAAGATGTAGTTTTCATTTTTCTCCTTGGTCGTGGCGATGGTTTCATTTGGATCTTTTAAAGTTTCAGCTAAAGTAAAGTGTTAATTCAAACGAGGAGTTTCTCTTTGTCACAACTTTTACTAACAAGCCAAAACAGGTCTTTTTTAACTATTAACCTCTTGCATCTACTATTGTCAACCCTGAGCAGAAACTACACAACCAAGATGACAACAAACAGTTACAAACCAACAGGTCGTCCCTTTGTGAAAGGTGTTTATTGACCTGAATCCTTTGTTCAGTATTAGCAAAAAGCTGGGGGGGAAAGTAAGTAAAAAGCCACACGGGGAGGCACGTGATAACATATATGCATGCATGCATGCATGATCGCACCTGTGCACACATATTGCCTTAAGAAAGCGTGGAGGCTTAAGCTTGAAAAAAGAGAGAGAGGCAGATCACCCTGCAACAACGCACAAAGGCCCTCGACATTGGGTATGCCTAGCCAAAGTGAGCAGTGAGTTGCTAATGGGTAATACAACCTACCTTTGGGGAGATGGATCCCAAGTGTTAGAGATCTGTAGCAGTGACAAGGGAAGAAAGCCAGGGAAGGGCCTCAACCTACTACTGGAAGAGACCCTGGCAATGAAGCACAGAGGTGCAATGGGAAGGTGAGCAGCATGGCCGACCATGCTAGGAGCCCATGGCCCTTGAGCACATGGTACCTTATGAGGAGGAGCTGAAAGAGGACTATACTTGTTACGACCCAGAAAGACACAAAGATAGATCAACCCACAGGCATGCAGCTGAGACCACAAATCAATTTGTCACCTACACAAGTGCGTGAGTGACCTCTAGCCTGCGTTAAGAATGTGATTGGTGATCGGACTGAGAGTGTAAGGAGTGTTGCACGCCCTAAAGTTTTAGTGCCCTTGCGCATTGAGGTCCATGAAAGGTGACGCAGCACTCAAAAGGGCATGAAGGGACAGTATTTGGTGCCATTCACAATCTTTGGGAGACTAGACTGACGCGCTAGATCGGCAACGTGCTCAGAGATTATTGCCACTGCATTACATGAGGACAATTAGCTCCATGTGAATCATGGTTAAATGACACCCAATGACCCAGCAAGCAACCAAAAGTCCCAACCTCGAAGAGCAAGATCTTTATCAAACAAATGAGGAGATTGGCGACAATCCCAACAATACACAATCTAATAAACTTGACTAGCTCCTCACAGCCCTTAAAGCAATCAAGATGTCGCTTGCAGCGAAAATAGACACAGTACAGATAGATGTTGAGTTAGTATTATACGACCTGAGTAAATTATTGGATGGTGTCAAACAGCAGGAAACTCCTTGCTTAAACTAGAACCAAGCATGCCAAATTTAAACCAGGTAATGGAACTACGAAGTGCACTTCCTCAAGTATAGAGTGGAGGACTCAAGGTGGTGCTCTAGGTGCAAAAATGTTCGAGTGGTTAGCCTACAGAGGGTGTTGAAGGAAACAACATGATGGGCTACCTGGTGCAATGGTTGGTGACCAAAGTCATTTTGCAGAAACTGTCTGGAACGAGCTTAGATGATCACAGCATGCCGCACATACCACCAAGCTTGGGTTGCACGATTGCTCCATTATCAGAACGGAGATGCGGACCTACAAAACGCTCTTTCTGCATGATAAGTCTCAGTGGAATGCAACAAGTCAATATTTCCAAACTACCTGGCAGCTATTCAATAGAAGCAATGTCCTTCATGGTGTTTAAAAAGCACCTCCGTAATGCAGTCATACGATTCATGCTAATGCCAGCAAAATTAAAAGGGATTATTGATGACAAAGAGCCTTACTTTAGGAAACCAGAAAAAGCTTGGGGCTGGTTGGAATTGTACGAGGAGAGAAGCACGAGCACTTAGCACCCAATGAAGCACCAAAACCCAAGGAAATTCAGACATCAAACACAAAGTACTGTTTCAAAGCCAAACAAAGGCTTAAAGAGGAGTTGTGGTGAAAGCAGTGGATAGGAAAGGAATCAGAACAAATACAGGTTTGCTAAAGATTGGTGTCCCCCAAATGTAAGGTCTCTGGGTTTGGACACTCGTCTCTCCTTGAACGAAGACCCGGAGCTACCAGAACTGACCCTGGGAGAGACGGACTATGTGAAAACCAGTTTAACTGCTGAAATTAGCTCATAAAGAAGGGGGTCCAACTCTGGAGGGCAATCACACATATGAGAATGATGGGGGAGAAAGGTGGTTGTCGTAGGAGGGGAGGAGTATAAAAGAGGTGACCTACTCCCTAGACCCTTCACCCTAGATTATGTGGCAAGGTACATGGTTTACACAAATTGTTTGAACACAGTGCCATTGCCACTCTGCCTTGAGGATGTGAATTTGGATTAGTTTAACACAGGCCAGGATTTGTACACCACTAAAGCACAGCGTACACCATAATAAAGGAAGGATCTACTGGTGGCCTGCACTGAGACTGGACCAAGGGGCTCCAACTGGGGAATGGTCATCATGACCTCAGGCATTCAAGCACCACTGAAAGAAAAGAATGTCTGAACTCAAGTCTGGGGCATGGGTCACCGAGCAAAGAGAGCTAAGATACAGTTGTAACTTAAATGCAGACAGGATCCAATTTGCATTTCTCCTATAAACGCCGGAGAAGCTGCAGCATAGGTGATTGGACCACATTTTTGTTACACAGTACTCATATGAGGCGGGAGTACATGTTGGGCTGTGGAATGTTTGGATCACTGAGTCCCAAACAGACAGAGAAGGAGGTTATGCATTAATCAAAGGCAAATTAGACAGAGCAGCTATCATACAGGGCAGTACCCATGCTCATAACACAGATCAGTTGGCATTGTACTGAGCATGTCTGAACGTGTAGACTGATGGCCAGGAGCCACAATAGTGCTGGGTGGAGATTACAACTGTATGATCAGACTCTGTGGCCGGGACACTGGTGGAGAAGTGTAGCTCACTGGTTAGAGGAGGCAGACCTGGAAGCAGAGGTCAGCCCGGGACCAGGGTTCAATTCCCGGCTCGGCGGGGTCTTGAGTCCTAAAATGTCTATGGACTCGACAATTCTCGCTCCGGTGCCTACTCGATTCACGGGTTCACACTCTGCGACTCTGGGCAATAGCTTGCTTAATCTCCACAACGGCCCCTCGCGGCGGGATGCCTGGCTTTCACCTTGCGGATACCCTGCCGGGGTTATCTCACAGGGGAATACCAGGACGGGTTCCCTAAGCAAGCGCTTAGAAACCGCTTGGTGATTTGCGCTATATAAATTCCTGTACATTTACATTTACATTTACAAGGCCACCACAGACTTGACGTCTTGGATGGGGAATTAGGGACTTGGTGTATGAAGACCGTTCACTCCCTTGGCCGAAAGGCCATTCCTTCTATTCTACAGTACATGATTTGCAAGTCAGGTTAGATCAAATACTATATTTATCCTCATTGCAGTCTCTAGTGCAATAGATGAAATACTAGGACAGGAACCTATTTCACAATAGCCAACTACAAATGAACATGGACAGTAGAGAAGACAGCACAAAACGATTCCAACTGCCAATCTCAAAGCACCTTGTTGGAAGAATGGGCTTCCAGATAGAGGCTGGGAAATGGCATAAGATACTATTTCAGAGGAAATAATAGGACAACTTCCAAAGCACTAGCAGAATGGGAAGACTAAGACGGTGATCAAACTGCCAGCCTTCACTGTGCACAGCATTCAAAAAGCAAACCATGGGTTGGCCGTTATTTTATTTACGAACTCTTTTTTAAAAGGATTGCAGGCCACATTTTGGCACTGCAGACTTGAAATGGAAAACCAGAGCTAGAGGCTTTCTTGTACAATGGAAGGTTTTATTTATTTAACTATGCCCACAATCAGTCTGCAAAGCTGGGTTTGACGACTACCTGAACACTAATGGTCCAGATATCAATTTTTTAATTAATTTCAAAGTCACTGACACATCATTGTAATGCGAATTTCGTGAAAACTACAGAACGGATTTAGTTTTAGTTGTATACCACGTTTGCTATAAATCCCTTCAGGGCTTATTTTTGTAGCTGAGAGCGAAGATTTGTATGGGAGTTAACATTGGGAATGCTGCTTTTCTGACACTCCCACATTTAATATTTCCCCCCTTTGTGCATTTCCCTAATACTCAGAAAGTTTAAAAAGCTAAAATGGTGTCTTCAAGTGTTGTACAAATCTGTAAAACTGTGCCAAAGTTATCAGCAAATCAAACATTGTTTTTACGATACTTCCCCATTTAGCATTGCCCACTTTCTCATATCTGAATGAAACCTGCAATGGACACATTTACATTTCATGCAGATTCATTAAAGATCTCCAAAGATATTAGCAGAAGAAATCGTTTTTGCTAACCTGAATTAATCTGCATTAAACCTACCAAAGCCACAGAAAATAAACATGAGAAATGTCTGCAGAATTTCAGGTGGAATTGTCAAATGATACCAGTTATTAGCAAATGAACATGTTTTTGATACCACCCTTTTAGAAGTGTCCCTTCATTCATGAATCTGCACAGATTGAAACATATAAAGAGCAAAGTAAACATGCTAAGCGTTTGCCAGATTTTGGGCAAATTCGTCAAACAGCGCTAAAGTGATGGACAAATAAAAAATACAACATTCCAACTTTCTCAGGGAAACTATGCATTTAGTCAAGCATATTGCATTAATATCAATTACAAAATATGAAGAGAGTCTCGGTCATTTAATGACCTTGTGAAGAGGGTGAAGTCGGGTGGAAATCATCCTTCAGTCTGTATGTTTACCGTGAAATGTTTTTTCTCATTTGAAACAAGATTCATGTAAAGTGGCGTAGGTCTCTATTGCCTGCTTTCAGCTACCACCAGCCAGGATTATTTTCCCTGTAACTTGGCGCTGACCCAATATTCTATCAAAAATATCTCATGGACACATGAAGAACAAAGCTTGCCCAACTTTTACTTCCAAAAGTCATCATTTATTTTTGGCTTGCTCCGCCTTGTTACCCGCGAGATAATCGTGTTCCCACAATTTTGCAAGTCACGTACAAACTCAATGAAGACCAATAATAATGTTATCCTTCATACAGTCCAGCAGAGAGGTCCTGCATGTGGATGCAGAATGTAATTTCAGATTTTACTATTAACTACAGCTTCTATTTTGTATGCCTCTCCACATTATGCAACACTTTTGCAGCACCCCAGATGTAAAGAAATAAGCTAACAAATTTAGTCCAGTTCATGCTGGTTTCTAGCATCTGTCAGTTTAAGTATCTGTGGTTATGTTTAAAGTAAACTTTGATGTATGTTGTATGTGTTTTAGCAAACTTTCTAACTACATAGGTTGTTCTACTGTACCACGAAAGATTCTACAAAATCAAAAGAGTAGTAAAACCTTTGATAATGTAGCTAAGACACTTTTATGATCATTGCATGATCCTGCTTTCTCTCAGTTATTGTACAACACAAACAAATGATGGACGGAATGCTGAATAAATCATACATTCACCCCCAGTCGAGAGCTGGGTTAAATCCATTGTTATTTTGCTCACCATGCCACCACAATTTAGATCCAGCCATATGCAAATCAGTCTTGACCCTGTGCCTCATGGGAACAGTCCAGACCGAACTGCCAAGCCAGGTCCTCCCTGGACTGGAAATAGGCATCCTGGGACCGGTTTCTGGGTATTACTCTTCAATAGCCAGGCTAGCTTGAATCCAGTGGCACCGTGAACAAGGGACTAACGTGTGGGCATACCGATCCCATTTAGGGTGAAAAATGCTATGCAAACAAATGATGGACGGAATGCAGTTTTTGCATTTCTCTCCATTATCAGCATTTAGTCTGGGTTCTTTATTTCTTGCATTAGGGATAGTGCTTCAACCAATACCAATGTGCTTTCCATAGCTGTTCACTTTTGCTTCACTAGTCACAATTGAGCTCAAATAGAAGGGCTTCTTTCCAGAAATGTTCTTGTCATGTATACTGTCCCAATTCTACTCTCACCGCCTTCATTCTTGCATTCCAGCATTCAATACTCAACCCATTTTTTCAAAATGTATTCCCTCGGGTTCCGATCTAACCACCCACCCGTTGGGAACCCCGGCATCTCTAAGCTCGCAATCAACTCAAACAGAAAAGTCAGTACACATTACCTTGGAACTAGACATGGCAAAATTCTACACAGCACAAAAGAAAAGAGATTTTAAAAAATGGGATGATAGTGTCAGGAGCAGAAGAAATGTGCTATCATCAGAAACATGTATGTGTGGGGTCGATATACTCCCTATAGCACAGTATCCTCTGTTTTCTTGCAAGCCATTCTGAGTTTAGACAAGCCACTTGAGCCAGTCCGACTTGGCAGTCTAACACAATTTGAATTCTGTTCAGATTCTGGAAGCTAGCCCCAACCTGTACCAGGTAACCTGTATTGACCCAAAACTGTTATGCTTCCCAACATACATGTTGCTGCTCCAACTTTTTAAGATGAAGGCATTATTGGTATAGTTCTCATCCAAGTGCCAGTTATGCACCCAGCATTCAGTAAGGACTCCCAAATTGAATTACAGAGGGGCACCTTCTACTCTCGCAGAAATAATTGGAAATGTCTTGTTCACTGTAAAGGCCATTTGACGCTGGCTATAAAAGAGCCTGCTAGAAAAGTCAGATACAACCCATCAGAAGATTGAACGACTCAGATGACTATCCATCATGGATCTATAAGGAAGCGGTTTAACGCTCAATGATCGAATGCATGGTAAAGCTGTCTCCACTCCCCCTTTCCTTGACGCTTTGGATATCTGTTAGGAACTTACTGAAATCCACACATAAGAAAACAAACCCCATTGCATCTGCATCTCAAAATACGCACCAACGTTCATCAGCATATCGATAGGTTTCAAAAGACAATTTAAGTACATTTGTAATCAACTTTGTTTTGCAGAGGCAAATACAAGTAGCCTTTACTACGGACAACATTCTTGAGATTCCCTATGGAGTCCACTTGATATATAGCAATCGTAATTGTTGGTAGCATGCAACTTGCATTTATGCATTGATTGGCAACTTGCTGAATTAAAAAAGATTTTTGTAAATACATGTACAGGTTTGTGTTTTATTTTACTTAACTTTCTACAAAGTATATTGTAGGTACAAGTATAGTGATGTTAGCCTCTTCCACAAGAAGAATAAGAAACAGACATACCCAATTGCTGGAACAGGAGCGCTACGCTTGTGCCTGTTACTGGAAGACTATGGTGCAATGGCGTCTGTATCAGCTGCCGATCGCCTGCTCCCAAGGAAAATAGTTTCTATAAAAAGTAGCACGAGAGAAAGAAAGACATACTTTGCTCAAATGAATTTCAAGGAAGACATGCACTCTGCACAGCATTCTCTGGGACAATCGACTGTCTTTTTTTTTTTTAGTTAAACAATAAAATAGGTTCTTCATACAGTAGTAAAGAAGCAACACGTGAATAATGAAGCTGGCTTGAAGTCAACAAAAAACAATTCATTTAAAGAATTAGAGTACAATATGTATACATAATAATGCTTAGGGGTTTATATACTGTCTATGAATGTGTCCTCCCAATAGATACAGCTGTAATGAAGATCTAATGATATCTTAGGACAAGAGATGCTATCATTGTAAGTATAATGGATGACAGTAGACAGATTCTATGCTAAAGAGCTCAGGCAGGAATCATTGCAGTAGAGTAAGACTACATAATCTATGGATAGCAATAAAAGCAATAAAGAAGGCAAGCACATTAGAAGGCTATCAACACTATGTTAATTGCTGTGACTGGCAGCAAGAGATACTACAGGACTGCACTGACATCATTGTACAAGGGTCTCCTTCTTTCCATTGCATTCCTGACAGCGTGTCCATGCTGTCAACAGTCACTACCATCTAAAGAGGGCATTACCTCCAGTTTAAGGATTTCTTCCTCATAACACTCAGATCATTGCCCCTGCTCCCTAGCACAAGGAGACGTAAGTCAGTTTCCACCATGGAAATATTACAGAGATGATGTAGCTGCTAACATTTTGCCAGTGGACCGACTATCTTCTATCCCCTCTTGACATGCTCTTGGTCAGTAATAAAATAAAGGCCACAAAAGTCTACCTGAGGCCACTTCTTACAAGAGAGTATCTACAGCAAACAAAGATGAAGGAAAGCTGTCAAATTCCATTTGAAGAACTTGGGTAAGTATTTCTCGATTCCATAGAACTCTCTTTAATTTAAGCACGTCCTCACAGTAAGTGGTGGTGTAGTTGATCTTCCTGCACTGAGAACATTTCACTGTGTAAATAAATTAAGTAATCTGCAAAGTTTTTGTTAATCCTGCCACGATTACTCACTTCAGCCCCGTGATTCAGAAACTGATGATATCACTTATAATACGGTTATCACGTCGCCAAGCCATGCCAGTAATTTGCTGGCCTTGTAGCCCTCACTGTATTGCTTAGTTGTAAGTGCTCCTCAATATATATTTTTTATAAATGTTTTTATTTTTCGTTGTAGATAACAAAAACTTACAATCATCATACCAATAACCTCAGGTGCATAAAGTACAATCTTTAAGGACAGCGTATCATCAACACCAATGTTTCCCAAGGGAGACAGCAAATATTGCTGAAATTCGGTGAGACCCGGTATATCCCGGCCCAAGAGCAAGGACAGCTTAGTGTGCTCCAGTCTATTTAGGACCTCCATATGCAATGGCATTAGCATAATCAGCTGATGATGATGTGGACTTACGTGTATTGTCAAACAGATCTAGCCCATAGTAATTTCTCCATGCACCCCGTAATTTATGGAATTTTCGGGGGCAATATATGTAGTAGGTTCAGCTGCCATGTAGAGGTCTGCCCCCTCCTCCACTCCTGTATCGTGGGAACCTCCTCCACACCCCACCATCTAACCATGTGTTGCCTGGCCACTGCCAGACCCAATGAGACAAATAGCAGCTGGGCCCTGTTGGCATCAACCTCACTCGTGATCCCCAGGAGGACAAAACCGGGGTCAACCGGTAGTGATACCTCCAAAATCATCC
Organism: Lissotriton helveticus; assembly: GCF_964261635.1. NCBI lineage: Eukaryota > Metazoa > Chordata > Amphibia > Caudata > Salamandridae > Lissotriton > Lissotriton helveticus. The sequence continues at coordinate 758,258,617 of NC_136061.1, read as the reverse complement.
TCGGCTTCCTGACGATTGCCCCCCAATAGACTTGTATAGCGGGGCATGCCCATATCATGTGGTAGAAGTAACCCTTGACTTCCCTAGATTTAAGGCAGGATGGTGTCTCTACCCTACCCATCTTGTGAAGTTTCTCCCTATCATTGTATATTCTATGTAGGATTTTATATTGGATGAGGCGCAGTCTGCCTTTAATGCCTACCTCTCTAGGGTGCATTATGCCAGTCTCCAAGTCAACATCCTCCAAGGTTCCTAGGTCCCGCTCAATCTTTCTAAGATTGTCTGGCATATTATTGTTTATCGATTGATAAGTAATAGAAACCACTTTTTCTACCAGCTCCTCTTCTAGCAGTCTCCCCTCCAGTGGTGCGTATTCAGTTATATTCGTGCACAATACACCCTCTGCCTGCCAGTGTGGCGTAGCTGTGTATATTTAAACAATTGGGAACAGTGAAGCCCGTACTCTACACTGAGTGTGGACCAGGGTTTAGATTTGCTCCTTTCCAAAATGTCACCTATCGTGGAAATTCCCAGCTGGCCCCACGCCCCAAATCCTTTTAATTTATGCAGTTCTTTAAACCACTACCCTTCCCAAAGTGGCGTAGCCTTCGTGATCCTATGTGTCCACCCTATTAGTCTTGTTGCTCTGTTCCACGTCTCCAGGGTAACTTGTGTCGTTGGCAATAGTTTGGAAGTTCTGAGAATACACAAAAGGGGCCCCCTGTAAGCGATACGGGCAGACGTCAGGGGAAAAGTACTCTACTAAAGGGAAAAGCCTACCCTAATAAATTGAACAGTGGCCCAAGACGGGTCCCAACAGGATAAGTAACCCACAACATGGAGCTCACCTGAGGGTCATAGAGGTCACACGGTACACAGAAGGTATTATAGAAACGTATAAAAATCTTTATTTTCTTTTTTCCATATTTTTTCTATTTCATCAAAACCAACTTATTGAAAAGAGTGTAATGTTCTGATACATTGATTAATAAAGTTTTAAAACATATTCTAATAAATATTATATATATTCAACATCGTCACCCCACAACACCTCTCAAGCACCACATCCTCTCATATCTTTCATTCACAACCAGACATTCAACAAAAAAGATAACACATTCCTCAACGTAATCCCCAGAGTGACACAGTAAATAATGGGATCCTGGAAGATCTTCGTGGCCAGTTGCCAAGTTGTTAGACACAGGATCCAGAACACACGTAAAGCCAACGCGCGTTTCGGTGCTCAGCCTAGATGAACAGGCGCACCTTCATCAGGGCTCTCACGTCGAGGTAGTGGGGGACACAACACCTAAGCCAAAAAAATCACATTTTTAGAATGTACACCACTATACACCGTGTCACCATCTCAGTTTCTCTCATTTGTTTTTATACATATGATAAATTATAGACAATATAAGCTAGAAAGAACAATAATAGTTAATCAATTATAAACAACATCAGCTAGAGAGAACAATATTAGTTCATACAATGTTGATCCTATGATCTACTAAATTAAAAAATAAACCCAAATTTAGGTGAGCTCCAATGCTGAAGTGATAAGGTATTTCGATCGTACTGTTACGAACTTAGCATTTAATGCCTGAACGAAATTCCTGGGATCCAAAACATCACATACATACCTAGTGTCGGCAATCACTCTAGTCATTTGTCACTTAAAATTATCTAAATACTCCAGAAGGCATGATTCAGAGAAATAGCGGGAAAGGAGAGAAAGAAGAGAGGTTCTTTAGTAAAACAAAATCCATTTACCTCTCGTCCTATTTAGTCAAACTTGTTAGTTTCCACAGTCTTAGAGGATGAGGCAAAAACACTCTCGAAGGCAATAACAGGTTACACAGTATTGGTCCGGTAGCGCCTGGTTGAAATGAGGAAAGAACATCCCCGAATGGAAAATTTCAAAACATGTTCTAGACAAGCGCAACATTTTTTCAAGCCTATCTCAATCGAGCCAACGGAGCAACCTCTTTTTCAGTTCCATAACTTACCCGCTCTGAAAGAGTCAATGTAGCCACGTTTAAAATATCAAGTTTTCGATCTGTACTTCAGACTCAGCGAGAAGACCCGTCCCTAGTTTCACCTAAAAGGTTGAAAAGACATCAATCAACCTCAAGCCAAATGCGCTTCAACGAACAAGTTTCCGAGTAACACACAGGGCTTCAATACAGCGCCTCGTTATTCCCCTCGTCTCTTCTCCCAGTTAATACTTTAATTGCGCACGATGAGCTGTCCCCGCCTTCTCGGTCTAAGCGTGGAGCGAGCAATTATCCGGGGCGGTCTTAGTTCGGAAAATAAAACAGATAGCAAAACGTACCAACACATTGTAGGCACCTCTGATTCTGCTCCCTTCACGACCGTCCAAGTCGGCGGTTCCGCGGGCTATCCCACATGTGCTCTATAACACAATAAACAGAGCACGAAGCGTTACAAGTAAGCCCGGCAGGGTGTAATCACCTATAAGTCTTAATAAACGGGATATGCTACGCCTTAGCAAATCCGGGCCACTACGCATAAGGTAATTATTTAGCAGCGGAAACCCGCGGCTTTCCGACGCTTGACTGCTGCGAGCACCGGTTACCGCCGAGAGGAACCCCGTATACGCTGATCGATCGTCTGTTACGAGGTAAGAGGGCTCCCCTGTAGGGATGTGACTCAGGGTTTGAGGAATCCCCTAGCTGTTAAAATCGTCCTGACCTTATGCGTAGTGGCCCGGATTTGCTAAGGCGTAGCATATCCCGTTTATTAAGACTTATAGGTGATTACACCCTGCCGGGCTTACTTGTAACGCTTCGTGCTCTGTTCATTGTGGTATAGAGCACATGTGGGATAGCCCGCGGCTCCGGATAATTGCTCGCTCCACGCTTAGACCGAGAAGGCGGGGACAGCTCATCGTGCGCAATTAAAGTATTAACTGGGAGAAGAGACGAGGGGAATAACGAGGCGCTGTATTGAAGCCCTGTGTGTTACTCGGAAACTTGTTCGTTGAAGCGCATTTGGCTTGAGGTTGATTGATGTCTTTTCAACCTTTTAGGTGAAACTAGGGACGGGTCTTCTCGCTGAGTCTGAAGTACAGATCGAAAACTTGATATTTTAAACGTGGCTACATTGACTCTTTCAGAGCGGGTAAGTTATGGAACTGAAAAAGAGGTTGCTCCGTTGGCTCGATTGAGATAGGCTTGAAAAAATGTTGCGCTTGTCTAGAACATGTTTTGAAATTTTCCATTCAGGGATGTTCTTTCCTCATTTCAACCAGGCGCTACCGGACCAATACTGTGTAACCTGTTATTGCCTTCGAGAGTGTTTTTGTCTCATCCTCTAAGACTGTGGAAACTAACAAGTTTGACAAAATAGGACGAGCGGTAAATGGATTTTGTTTTACTAAAGAACCTCTCTTCTTTCTCTCCTTTCCCGCTATTTCTCTGAATCATGCCTTCTGGAGTATTTAGATAATTTTAAGTGACAAATGACTAGAGTGATTGCCGACACTAGGTATGTATGTGATGTTTTGGATCCCAGGAATTTCCTTCAGGCATTAAATGCTAAGTTCGTAACAGTACGATCGAAATACCTTATCACTTCAGCATTGGAGCTCACCTAAATTTGGGTTTATTTTTGAATTTAGTAGATCATAGGATCAACATTGTATGAACTAATATTGTTCTCTCTAGCTGATGTTGTTTATAATTGATTAACTATTATTGTTCTTTCTAGCTGATGTTGTTTATAATTTATCATATGTATAAAAACAAATGAGAAACTGAGATGGTGACACGGTCCATAGTGGTGTACATTCTAAAAATTTGATTATGTCTTCTGTTAATAATAGATCGAATACGGACTATTTTGGCTTAGTTGTTGTGTCCCCCACTACCTCGACGTGAGAGCCCTGATGAAGGTGCGCCTGTTCATCTAGGCTGAGCACCGAAACGCGCGTTGGCTTTACGTGTGTTCTGGATCCTGTGTCTAACAACTTGGCAACTGGCCACGAAGATCTTCCAGGATCCCATTATTTACTGTGTCACTCTGGGATTACGTTGACGAATGTGTTATCTTTTTTGTTGATTGTCTGGATGTGAATGAAAGATTTGAGAGGATGTGGTGCTTGAGAGGTGTTGTGGGGTGACGATGTTGAATATATATAATATTTATTAGAATATGTTTTAAAACTTTATTAATCAATGTATCAGAACATTACACTCTTTTCAATACGTTGGTTTTGATTAAATAGAAAAAATATGGAAAAAAGAAAATAAAGATTTTTATACGTTTCTATAATACCTTCTGTGTACCGTGTGCCCTCTCTATGACCCTCAGGTGAGCTCCATGTTGTGGGTTACTTATCCTGTTGGGACCCGTCTTGGGCCACTGTTCAATTTATTAGGGTAGGCTTTTCCCTTTAGTAGAATAGTTTGGAAGTTCCCTTACCACCATAGAGGTAGTGTAGCTGTGTGTGGGGTGCCATTAATTCTCTCTCAAGCCTATATGTAGGACAATCTTGTGCCCGGTTTAACCACCCATTAATAACAATTAGATGTGCAGCTTAGTAATAAGCCTCTATGTCTGGCAGCGCGATCCTACCATTGTAGGGGTTGCGCTGTAATGTTTTAATGCTATTCTAGGGAAGCCTCCCTGCCACGGTAGGGGCCAGATATCCTCCAGTCTGGTGAACACCATCCATGGGAGCGGGTGGTACTTATTTTGGAGAGTATAAAGTAATTGTGGTAAAGTAATGCCTTTTAAAAATAGCAGCCCTCCGCTGCAAAGAGAGGGGGAGTTCCCTCCACCTCTCTGCGTCTTGTTTAAATGTTTGCACTATTTTCCCGAGGTTATGTAGTCTACATACCCCTCTATGTGGGGTGATAAAAATGCCTAGGTATTGAAATCCTTCAGGAACCTCTTTTAAGTCTTCAGGTCAAGGCAGCCGCGACGGGGTCTCGCCGGTGCACTAGAGCATTGATATATTACACTTGACCCGGTACCAAGAGTGCCTCCCATATTCCTCTATGGTGTTGAATAGGACATGGATAGTCTTACCAGGGTTTGTGACATAGAGCAGGATGTCATTGGTGTAGAGGGAAATCTTATTTTCCTCCTCGTGAGTGGGGGCAATCCTGAAACCCCGAATCACTGGATGACACGGATGCCACAGCCCAACGACTCAAGAATGAGAGCAAAGAGAAGTGGAGAGAGGGGGCAACCCTGCCTCGTTCCCCGGCCGATGGGGAAGGCTGAAGACGACACCCCATTTACCCTAACTGTGGCGGTAGACATTGTATAATAGTGGGTGGTAGTCAATATTGCCCAGTATCGACTGAAAGATATACTTTTTGCATAGTACTGTGTAGGACAACTATATAACTTTGGAATACTGGCGAAAAAGCAATGGCTAGAGCTTGTTTGTTGATACTGATGTTATTTATGATGCTTATATTGATTTAAAAAAAAAAAAACAATAAAAAAAATTCTCAATATGTCATTGGCTTAATTTAATTGCCAATGGCTCTAGCCCGAAATTAAAAAAGGGGTGTCACCTAGGCTACTTTAGTCCAATTCATTCAGCCCTCTATTTTGATGACATCCCCTGACACCAGGGAGTGGATATGAACAAGCCCATTTATCCTAAAAGCCTCTACCACAATTGCCATACTGCCTACCAACTCCCAAATAAATACAAACATGACAGAACGGGGAGTGCCCTTCTTGCACCTCAGCACCTACCCATGCCACCCTGTAGGATTACAAACGACTCAGTCTGAATAGGAAGCTGAGTGACTTTTACCCCACTGCACCCATTGTAGAGGACTAGTGTTTGGCCCAATAGCCATTGAAGGCACCCAATGATGATAAGCAAAGAACAGTCCACAACATCTGAAAACCCGCTGGGGTTTAATGGATGCAATTAGAGCTTTCCATGCAGGTCTGTAGGATGCGGTCCCCCTATTCTCTGTCCTGACACTACCCCACCAACAGGCCGCTACCGGCCCCGTCACCGCGTGCACCACACTGCTGAACCCACAGGAATCATCCACTGTGTTAGGAGCTAGAACAGGAGAATCCAATTGGATCACAGGTCAGACTGACTTCTGCAGTCAGATTATGGATTTACCTCGGGTCCTAGAACAGCAACAGCACCGCAACCTTTTTCCCAGTTTCTTTTCTGGCGTCGGGCACTTTTGTCTGTCTGAACCCAACTGCCGTCTTCAGCAAGCAGCACTGCAGGAGTCCAGGGGTACGGGGTCAACGCGTGAAGCTCTCTTCCGATGTGGCCAGTACAGATGCATATTTATTAATAATGAGAACTTGCTATTAATACACTCGAATTACTGCATTCATGCAATTACATCCCCTTCTCTTAAATCAGTGTTTTGGGTCTCTCAAGATAGATTGCATAGCTGAATACGTCTTAATTTTTTTGTTTGTTATAATTCTTATATTTGTAAATATGTCTTATATTGAATGTGTTAATATTTTTTGATTATGTCCGTCAATTATGTGATATGTTTGTGTCAGATATGTTTTTTGTGTTAATCTGTTTGAAGCCCTGAAGAAGTTCTCTGGCTTGTTAGCCGCTGTAGAACGAAATGCGTTGGCTGCTGTTTTTGAAGTGAAATATCATTTGGACTTTTCAAATAAAGAATTGAGAACAAAAGCATTAAGAGACTCACATTTTTCTTTGTTTTGGTGCACTGCTCTATGTGGAAAACCAGTTTGGAATCTGTAAACAGTGGCACCAAAGGGCAACGGGTGCTGAGAAGTGTGCACAGTTTATGTCCGTAATTGGATCACAGTATATATATATATATATATATATATATATATATATATATATATATATATATATATATATATATATATATATATATATATTGTGAGGTGCTTTGCTATAAGCCCGTTGCCTAGGTTTCTTTTTGTGTAAGTTTTCATAACACTGTTAAATGAATTTAGGAAACATACTTGTTATCAAGCGACTATATTTGCATTTAGTGGCCTAAATCTGAGGACGTGTCAGGAGTATTGACTTCGCTTGTGCTTGCTGTGATGAAAGGCCTATGTTTTAAAACCGCTGTCTTCTTAACTTGAAAACATGAGATTATTTAACTTTTTTTAGTTTCTGTTTATTGCTAGGTCCATGGCTTACTGGATTGTTAATTTTACCTTTGCATGTCAGTATTAACTTTTCTTTCTTCTTTTTAAGAACTGATAACTGTAATGTTGATAATTTTAATGATTCGGAGCAATAACAATTTTTGAAATCTGAAATATACCAATGTATTTACATATTTTGTAGTTTTATATCGACCCAAAGAAATTGGAGCGGTTTAAATGAGCATCACTTACATTACACAAGGTCACGTCCTTTGTTTTCTTTTAGGCAGGGGGAGATTAAGTGCCCAAAATCGCAGGATGTTGAGCCGCCGCCGAGACTCGAACCTAGTAAGCAGTTCCGAAGTCGGTAGCTCGGGAGGTAACGCCACATCCTCTATAAATATAGTGACCCAGAGAGGTACCAATGGTATGGGAAGCCAGTGCTGAATAGGTAGGAACAGAATGGCCAGAACCACTGTCTGTTGTCCAGGAGAAATCCCGAAATTGAAAGGTCTTGGCTTCCCTTCTCCAGTGGCCAAAAGTCTCCAAATGGTAAATGTGAACTAACAGGCTGAAATAGCCCAAGTGAGAGAACTGTGGTAACGAAGCACGAGTGAGCGCTGAAACACGGGGAGGCAAATCTCACAGCTACTGTCAACAAAAAACTGCAAGCAGGGCACAAGGAAGTAAATAAGAACATTTTTGGAGCGCATGGATGCAGTGATGAATGATGCTCACAAGTTAGCAAGACACAGATCAAGTTGGTTGTGCATAGAAAAACTTGCAGCATAGCCTTAAAAGTTATAGAAATCATTTGAGTGGGTTAGCTAAGTAAAATAATCCTGAGAACAGGATCTGTTGAAGGAGCTTACACACACGAAGAGGTTAACAAGGTCTAGAAATCAGTCTTCATGTCAGATGAGCAACAGCACACTGAGGAGTAGCCTACGTTCTGAGGTCTGCCTTCTGCTGCTGAAGGAAATGCATTACACACTCAATCAATCAGGATTCTTATGCACGACTACTCACCTGAGGGTCTCAAGGCGCTGGGGGGGAGGAACTGTGGGGGGGAGAGGTGGAGGGGGGCGAGCAACGGTTCAGTTGAAGAGCCAGGTCTTGAGGTTGCTCCTGAATTGTGGCAGTGATGGTTATTGCCAGAGATGCAGAAGCAGGGAGTTCCAGGTCTTCGCAGTGAGGTAGGAGAAGTATCTTCCTCCAGCTGTGGTCTCGCAGATTCGTGGGCTAGTTGGACAGAGTGGAGATGTCTGGTCGAAGTGTAGAAGGAGAGGTAGTGGTTGAGGTATGCAGATCTGGCGTTGTGGAGGGCTTTGTTTGTGTGTGTCAGGGGCTTGAAGGTAATTCTTTTGTTGTTGGGAAGCCAGTGAAGGTCTCTCAGGAGGCTGGTGATGTGGCTGCGGCTTGAGATGTTCAGGATGAGTCTGGCAGAGGAGTTCTGGATGTTCTGCAGTTTCTGGGTGGTGCCGGCATAGAGTGCGTTGGCATAGACGAGTCTGCAGCTGATGAGCGCATGGGTGACCATTTTCCTGGACTCTGTGCGGATCCACTTCAAGATCTTACAAAGCAGGTGGAGCATGTGAAAGCAGCAGAAGGAAACGTTTTGATTTCGAAGCCACCGACATCATCTGCGGCGTACCCCAGAATCATCACTCAGCCCAACCCTGTTCAACGTCTACATGGCCCCCTCGCACAAGTGGCCCGCCAAGACGACCTGAACATCACCTCCTATGCCGACGACACCCAGCCCATCCTCTCCCTCACCAAGGACCCACACACCGCCAAAACCAACCTCCAGGAGGGAATGAAGGCCGTCGCTGGGTGGATGAGGAGCAGCCATCTGAAACTGAACTCGGACAAGACGGAGGTCCTCATCCTAGGTCCCACCCCTTCTGCGTGGGACGACTCCTGGTGGCCGACCGCACTGAGAGCAGCTCCAACACCCATGGACCACGCACGCAACCTAGGATTCATCCTGGACTCCTCCCTCACCATGTCAAAGCAGGTCAACGCCATCTCCTCCTCCTGCTACAGCACCCTCCGCATGCTTCACAGGATCTACAAGTGGATCTCGACCGAAACAAGAAGAACAGTGACCCAAGCCCTCGTCAGCAGCAGGCTGGACTACGGCAACACACTCTACGCAGGAATTCCGGCCAAACACCTGCGACGACTACAACGCATCCAAAACGCCTCCGCCCGACTGATCGTCAACGTCCCCCGCCGCAGCCACATCACCTCCCACCTAAGAGACCTGCACTGCCTCCCCGTCAACAAGAGGATCACCTTCAAGCTCCTCATGCACGCGCACAAAGCACTCCACAACACCGGACCAGCCTACCTGAACAACAGACTCAACTTCCACACCCCCACCCACCAGCTCCGCTCCGCCAGCCTCGCCCTAGCCGCCATCCCGCGCATCCAACGAACAACCTCCGGTGGCAGATCCTTCTCCTTCCTCGCCGCCAAGACCTGGAACACCCTCCCCACCCATTTGCGGCAGACCCAAGACCTGCTCACCTTCAGAAGGCTCCTCAAGACTCTTCAAAGAGTAGCAGCACCCCCACCCCCACGCGCCTTGAGACCCTCACGGGTTAGTAGCGCGCTTTACACGTTGATTTATTGATTGATTGATTTGGCGTTCATTGAGAGCGAGGAGTCCAGGATGATGCCAAGGTTTCGTGTGTGGTCTGTGGGTGCAGGGGTTGTTCCGACAGCTGCGGGCCACCAGTAGTCTTCACAGGTGGAGAGGGCGGAGCCCAGGATGAGGACTTTAATCTTGTCTGAGTCAAGCTTGAGGCAGCTGTCCTTCATGACCTGCATGACGTGTTCCTAGGCCAGCCTTCTCCTGCTTAAGGAGGCAGTATTTGGAGAACCATGTTCGATTTTGAGGTTAGCCAAAGGAGGCACAGCTCATGAGGAAATATGGCTCTAATCTCAGCCTTTTTCAAGGGAATTACAGTACATCCGAGGAGTAGGCAGGATTCTGATTATAGCTTTCTCTCTCAAAGTAAATACATCTCACCCAGAAGTAAAATAGTTTCACAGATCGGTCTTCTGTTGAAGGAGGCACAACATACCAAGGGGTAGGTAGGGTTCTGAGGCCGGCCTTCGGCTGAAGCAGAGAGCACATGGAGGGGTAGGCAGGATTCTGAGGTTTGCCTTCTCCTGTCACAGTCATACACCATAGGGTTAAACAAGTTCCGATCTCAGTCTTTTCTTGCCAAAGCTGATACAGAGAGGCATGATTGTGATCTTAGACTTTTCCTGTCAAAGTAGGTACAGCACACTGGATGGTAGAAAGGTTTAAAAGATTAGCCTTAAATCGACAAAGGAATTTCAGCACTCCAAGGTGTAGGCAGGGTTTGGAGGTTAGCCTTCCCCTGTCGATGGAGTTTCAGCACTACAAGGGGTAGGCCGGGTGTTGGAGGTTAGCCTTCCCGTTGATGGAGTTTCAGCACTCTAAGGGGTCCGCAGGGTTTAGAGGTTAGCCTTCCCCTGTCGAAGGAGTTTCAGCACTCCAAGGGGTCCGCAGGGTTTAGAGGTTAGCCTTCCCCTGTCGAAGGAGTTTCAGCACTCCAGGGGGTAGGCCGGGTGTTGGAGGTTAGCCTTCCCGTTGATGGAGTTTCAGCACTCCAAGGGGTCCGCAGGGTTTAGAGGTTAGCCTTCCCCTGTCGAAGGAGTTTCAGCACTCCAAGGGGTCCGCAGGGTTTAGAGGTTAGCCTTCCCCTGTCGAAGGAGTTTCAGCACTCCAAGGGGTAGGCCGGGTGTTGGAGGTTAGCCTTCCCGTTGATGGAGTTTCAGCACTCCAAGGGGTCCGCAGGGTTTACAGGTTAGCCTTCCCCTGTCGAAGGAGTTTCAGCACTCCAAGGGGTAGGCCGGGTGTTGGAGGTTAGCCTTCCCGTTGATGGAGTTTCAGCACTCCAAGGGGTCCGCAGGGTTTAGAGGTTAGCCTTCCCCTGTCGAAGGAGTTTCAGCACTCCAAGGGGTCCGCAGGGTTTAGAGGTTAGCCTTCCCCTGTCGAAGGAGTTTCAGCACTCCAAGGGGTCCGCAGGGTTTAGAGGTTAGCCTTGCCCTGTCGAAGGAGTTTCAGCACTACAAGGGGTATGCAGGGTTTAGAGGTTAGCCTTCCCCTGTCGAAGGAGTTTCAGCACTCCAAGGGGTAGGCCGGGTGTTGGAGGTTAGCCTTCCCGTTGATGGAGTTTCAGCACTCCAAGGGGTCCGCAGGGTTTAGAGGTTAGCCTTCCCCTGTCCAAGGAGTTTCAGTACTACAAGGGGTATGCAGGGTTTAGAGGTTATCCTTCCCCTGTCGAAGGAGTTTCAGCACTGCACGGGGTATGCAGGGTTTAGAGGTCGGCCTTCCCCTGTCGAAGGAGTTTCAGCACTGCACGGGGTATGCAGGGTTTAGAGGTCGGCCTTCCACTGTCGAAGGAGGTCCAGCACATGATGGGGTGAGCAATGTTCTGTAATCGCCCTTCCCCTGTTGAAAGAGGTCCAGCACACAATGGGGTAAGCAGGGTTCCATGGTTCCATGTAAGCCTGCGTCTGCTGAAGAAGGTACCGCACAAGACAGAGTTCTGAGGTCCATATCTTCCAGCAGGAAAACATGAATTGGAGAGTGTCTGGCACTTGCACCAGTTCAAACGAGTTGTTACGGCATTGTATGGAGGCGGGAGGGGGGAGTGGGTGTCGGCACTACCATTATGAAAAGGCCTACTCTCTCTACTGCATTGTTCTGCTAGTGCTGACCTGCGGGCGGTGATAGCACTTTGCTATGGTTTGCTTCGGATTAGATGTATTGTTAAAGAGAACATGGAAAAGACGAGAAAACAATATGTGACAGAGAGCAAACAATTGAAAACAGAGTTCAAGTTTCAAACACAACTTGATTTGTGACTGTGCCTGAAAAGAACAATAATCGCATTACAAGGACTAACCCGCTGACCTCCACGTGGGATGGAATCCTGACTGGTTTTACGCTGCAGGTCACAGGCACGGCAATCTACTTAACTGTGCTCTTTTCCTATCAAACTATTCAAAGAATGTTTTTGTTGCTTTCCACATAAATTAAATAAACTTGAAAAAATAGCCTTTCTTTGCTCCATTTACCTGAGACCCCCCAGCAGCTGAAACAAGGCATGTGAAGAGATTTGCAATGAGATTCTCCAGAGACACGTTGAGACTGTCGACGTACACTGTGTAGATTAAACCAAGACAAGCCTAAAAGAAACAAAAACAGTCATTGTTAAACACCTCGCAAATTGAGAGAATAATAATTATATACCATCAAATCTTTTTTGACTTCCCTTCCATAAAATACTGTTCACATAACAAGAGCCACATGAGTAAATAGATCATTGACTTTTAGAACTCTTGAAAGCTGCCACTGAGGTAATGGTCACCAGCACCACTACAGACGTATATATATATATTTGGCAATGGAGAGCATAGTATGCGGTGAAGGCTTAAAGGTGGAGGAGGTTGGATACTTTTACACAGGGATGTAGCCTTGATATTGCTAATTACATGGTCCTCGGGGTAGGTCGCTATTATTCCACTCTATCTTACTTACAAAGGGGCCACGTGCAACTGACCAAGATCACACTTGCAGCTCACATATTCACTCCTCCTTGAGGTTACATCCCTAGAATCTGGTCTAGAGCGCCCTACGATCCACTCGATCCGCTGTATCAAGGTACCATTCCAAAATTAGAGCTAAAGTCTCTTCCAACTCATTTTGCATTAACTTCAACCAAAATGGAGGCACCCACTGTTCGCATTGGCTTTCAGTGTTTGCACAAACACTCCACTTAAAGAGATGCTGGAATTCTAAGTACTTATGTCGCACCGTGAGGTCTTTTGAGTAAAGAGACTAAGGGACATTATTAAGGATGGAGTACCGGTTCAGTATACAAACCGAGTGTAGGTTGCAGAATAGGAAGGCATGTTTGGTTGCCAAATAATATAAATAGGTGCAACAAACTTCAACTATCCGTTAACACGTGTATTATCGGATGAAACAATACAATCATTTCACCTGTTTCCAAAAAATAGATTTAAGAGGTCCCACTTTCCACAATTCTAAATAAAAGAGAGTCCAATACATGTAGCATTCTAAAACGTTACTCTTAAAGTACGAGTTACTTACCTTCGATAACGATGTATCTGGTAGAGACAATTCTAGCCGCAGATTCCTTAACCTAGAATTATCCCCAGGAGTGATACTGGATCTGGAAAATCTTTTGCCACAGCATCTCCGCGCACCGGGGAACGGCACCACGTGACTCCGCCCTGACGTTGTCCGTGTACGTGACGTCAGCGAGGTCACATACGTCCCACCCGGCTCGCTGACATCAGTTTTCTTCGGAGAACTTTTCCGCGCCACAACGCGAAGCCATCACAAACAAAACTGTGAGAGTATGGGAACAGTGTACGAAAAACTCAGTGAAACAGAAAGGGAAGAAGCGAATGGTGAGGAACAGCACCATTACAGACAGTGCCAGGCACTGTGTCACAGAGAGTCATGGGAGAAAAAGAGCAGAGCACCGCTCCGAGTAGCAACCCTGCAAAGCGAAGGCAACGTCCACCCTGGAAGCAGAAAAACATGTGAAAAACGTCATGGCAGACGGCAGAAAGCCTGCAACCACAATCTAACAGAGAAGGAGTCACAAGCCCGGAACAGACGAGTAACGACAAGGAACCCCAAGACAACACCATCAAGGAGTGTTGCATCCCCTGTAAGAGCGGAGGGCCGAAGCACAGCCAAGAGACCCCAACCCAGAGGACTGCAACCCCGAGGGCTGCAGAGGAGCCAAAAACCCAGCAATGAAAAAGGAAGAGGATTATGAGTAGGCCCCACACTGGCAACCAGGGTGTAGGTATGCAGAAGTACACATGAACCTACCGTCCAACCACCAGAAAGGAAGGAACAAATAAACAGAATGAAGCACCTCGTCAGGAAGGAAGTGAAGAGGGCACTCGCAGAAGACAAGCCACCCGGAGGGAGGCGAGGGCAGAAGACCAAGCTTAGGGTCCTCGCAGAACGGGGAGGAAGGGTGGGTCGTGAAGGAATCTGCGGATAGAATTGTCTCTACCAGATACATCGTTACCGAAGGTAAGTAACTCGTACATCTGATAGAGACTACTAGCCACAGATTCCTTAATGTAAAATAGATACCCTAGCCATACACAAAAAGAGGGTAGAGGGGTTGCGAGAGAACCTCATCAGCTTGGAAGAACACAGGGCCCCAAGAGGGAATGTGTCATGGGAACAGGGAGGAAGGCTTCCTACCAAGCAGAAGTAAGTAAGAACAAGAAGAAGGGAAGGCCACGATACCACAAGCCTACCCAAAGGCAAGAGCATCCGCCAGAAACCCCTGAGGGACAAGCGGCACCAAGAGAGTACACCAAGGGAAGAAAAGAACCACCCGCAAAAAACAAGGAGCAGAGGTGGAAACGGAGACAGAGTTTGAAGCAGGAGAACACACTCACAGCGAAGGGGACAGCTGAACTGGCATCAGCCCTGAGGCAGCAGACTAGGCAGGAACAGCCCGCACAGCTGAGAGCACAGACATGGGAAGGAAGACAGAGTCGAGCAAGCTCCAGCAGAGCAAAGGACAGAAGCACACGGGTACATGCCGAGGTCCACAGATGTGGACCATAACGACCAGGCTTGCGCAGTCGGCAGCTGGTAGAACAAGCCCCAATGAAGGGCCGTCCCAGTGGCACAACCCGGCCCATGAAGAAATATGTAGTACAGACCTAAAGCAGTCAACCAGAACACACAAGAACACTAGGAGTATCCTAGCCCTCCTGGTACCCAAGGCAGAGGACCAGGCCGAAACGTCTGAGAACACAAGGTAGAAACTCCATGACTCGACACCGTAAACGGCATGACAACAGTCGGTCTGGCGATCCAGATGCTGAAGAGGGAAGGCAAACCGTACAGAAGCAGACATCCCGCAGGAACAAGGGACAAAGTGCACGACAGGCGAGCCCCATAGACGAAGGATGAAAAAACCATTGGATACTGAGCAGGACAGAACCTGGAGCAGCGCAAGCCGCGCTAGGACAAAAGAAAAAGAAAGACCGCACCAAGTGGTATACAGCAATGCCAGGAAAGGCAAGGAACCCAAGAGGGTAATCACACCCGCTCAGCTTAGTACCGAGCTATACAATAGCTATAAGTACCCCACCTAGGGTATGACACGTCCCAAAACAAAACATGGGACCACCTCTTAGGGAAAAGACCAGCAGCAGAGGTCAGGAACATAAAGGGCCTGTGGGTAGCACCACAGGTGGCTTACCAAGCAGCCAACAAATACACAGATGGTCCAGTTCTAAGGACCTATACGAATTCACCAACAGCCAAAAAACACATCACAGCTAAAGGGCTGTACCAGCAGCCAACAGTACAGAGGGGCCAACTTAAGGACACTGAAGGCAATCCAAGCCACACAGAACACACAGACGGGCCAACCAAAACACTATGCCCCAAGAGAAAGGTGGGATGAACGCCTCCAATATGGCACCTGCGGACCGACAATCCAAAGCCTAATGAGGGGGAGGACGGAGCCCCGCAAGGAGCCGTTGAATGGCGGAGTCCGCATGGGTGTTGAATTAAAGAATCCCATCAAAAGGCAGGTCAACAAGACGCTCCATAACGTTCTCCGGGAAGATGCCATCCCGCAACCAAGCTTGGCGGCGCAGAGCCACAGAACTCGCCATAGTACGTGTGAGAGAATCAGAAACATCCAGAGCCTAACAGAGAATAAAGGCAGCCAACTCCCGACCATCCAGCACATGGTTCCGCAGATCAGCGCAGGCAGAAGGGAGGAGGGAGGGAGGAGCGAGACAGAAGGGACTCCGCGGAATCCCAAAGGCCGGAGGTAGCCCTGGTCAACACACAGTGTGTTGAGCGCTCGCAAAGCAGCACTAGTGGAAGCTAAGATATTACACCCCCAGGAGTCCAACCACCGGCCCTCCCGTGACAGAGGGAGCAACACTGAAGGCAAGGCAGGAAAAGCAGACTGCAGGACAGGAGCCTGGGCTGAAGAGTGGGAAAAAAGGCAGACTGGATCGTGCGGGGCAGGACGGTGGAGGAGTGGCTGAGGCACTGGATCTCCCGTGGCAGGATGCCCCTAGAAGAGAGTTACGGAGCAAAGCTTCAAATGGAAGAAGCAGCTCCCTTCCACCAGAGCCCTGGTGGAGAACCTCCAACAAATGGTCCGGACGGGGTGCCCATTTGCTAAATGCCAGCGGCCGTGAAAATGGCCCGGGCAAAGGCTACACTCGCCTCCGTAGGGCGTTGCGGGGAGAGAGCAACTCTTCCGTGGGCAAAGGCTGCAGACTAAGAGGCCTGTACCCGAGCCCAGCTGGAGGAAGAAACGGCCAGCCCCTGAAAGATGGAAGACCCATGGACGAGTGAGGGGCCTGAGGGGTCTCCGAAGAAGGCAGAGAAGCCTGCAGGGCAACCAACCGCGAGCTGCGGAAGAGAGGGTCCGGGGGCTGGGGCCACGGAGATGGCGTAGAGCCCTCCCGGAAGAAGCCGGGGAGAAGGCAACGACGCAGCGTTCAGTCTCCGGCGAAGAGGAGACAAGGGTGTGACAAACCTCCGGAGAGGAAGGAACCTTCGGAGATGCGTCGAGGACCCAACGTCAGAACGGCGCCAGCATGTCCTCGATCGGCACCGAAGTGGCCCCCAGGGGTGCTGAGTCAATCTCCACCACCACTTGCTTGACAGGAGAAAGGGGCGGGGTCAGAGCGGCCAATGAACGACGCCAGAGAGGCGCCGGCTCAGCATCCGAAGAGGCAGCCGCCTGCGCTGAGGACTGAAAGAGACTTGAGGAGGCGCCCTGGGTCCCGGCCTCCACCCGTGGCGCCGCGAGGGCCGGGGAGGAAAGCCGACGGTGCCGGAAATACGTTGGCTCGGCCTCCGGTAAGACAGCCGCCTGACCAGAGGACCGAGGGGGACTCGGGGATAAGCCACGAGTCCTGGCGACCTCCTGCAACACCACCGGGAACTCCACGGGGTTTTGCGTCGAGGAAGGGATGCCGTGGGTGAAAGAGGGGAACCCCGGAGGGCCGCACCTCGACAATACCACACCTCCAGAACCTGAAGCCGAGCTCGTCGTCGCCGGGGTCAGAGCCACTGTAAGTCTGCGGAAGTCCCCGCACCTGGCGAGGGATCCATGGACGTCTCAGGAAGAGGAGGGGAGCCCAAAGAAGCCTGCAGAGCCGCAGCGTAGGCCTCCATTTGGGCCCTAGTCACCCCAACACCAGGAACCGGCGGATAGGGTGGCGACGGCCGAGGGTGCACGTCCGTGAGGAACCCGCGCCTTCTGCAGATTGAGGACAAAGCCTCAGTGACAAACTGTAGGACTTACCGGTGACGAGAGACGCCCCTCGGGCAGCGGAGAAGGACGATGCCGCAGTCGGAGTCAGCGGTTTCTGGACCCAACCGAAGTAGGGGACGGACGCGGCGACAAGACCGATCTGGACAAGCAGGCCGCAAGCAATTTCATCCGGCGCTCCAGCTGGGACTTAGGCTTGAGATGCTGACAAGCGTCACAGTCTGTCGAATCATGGTGCTCGCCCAAACAGCACATACAAATAGGGTGAGGGTCCGTCGCCGACAACTGACGTGTACAAGAAGTACACATCTTGAAACCCGAAGCCATTTGCACACTGTTCCCAGCACAGAGGTGCTAAAAGAAGGCCTGAAAACAGGTTAAGGGAAGACGATACGGGTCTGCGTTGCACGCGGAAATGAAGGAAACTGGTGTCCGCGCGCCAGGGTGGGACTTATGTGACCTCGCTCACGTCACGTACGCGGACAACGTCAGTGGAAGAGTCACGTGGTGCCGTCTACCGGCGCACGGAGATGCTGTGGCAAAAGATTATTCGGATCCAGTCTCACGCCTGGGGATAATTCTACGCTAAGGAATCTGCGGCTAGTAGTCTCTATCAGATACTAATTTCACTTTACGAACATCTGCCAGAAGGGGAACGAAAAACCCTACAAACAGAGACTTGCCAAACAAAGAACAACAGACTGTGGCCAATGTAACCGCAGTTGACCATACCGAAGGCTTTACTAATGAGCTGAATTTTTGTTGCTCTGCTAAAATTGGGCATCAGCCTGTCCATACTTGAGGTCAAATCTATATAATTACTTTTTTTTTCCAAGACAGTTTATTAGTTAAAAGGCATTGTGGGCGTGACCAAAACAACTAGCTTGCAATCAATGTAATTTTTTTTATAAATGGGTGATATACTTTGCATCACGAGAAAGGCTGCGATTGCATACACATACTTCGAAGTGAAGGAAAGCAAAGACTATGCGTACATGGTGTGCCAAGTTGCAAAAACATTTTTCCACTGACCTTTGCAAAGTTCTATGGGAAGCTCTGCAACTTCCAGAATGTGCAGTTTTATGTTTTTCTTATACTTACATGAAAATTGTGAATTTTGCTGAAATGTAAGCCACAAAACAAACTAGCATTGTAAAGTACGGCATACTGCAGATCTGGCTTTAGCGAAGACCTTTTAATTTGACCAAAAATAAAAATATATATATATTACATACTTATAGGGTTTTCAGCCAACCCTCTACAACCATTGGTCTGCCGTCCTGTCAATAACATTTTTTCCACCCAACCCACCAAACCTGCATGGAGCAATGGATCAGCCACTTAAGCCATTAGCTAACGTCCAGGGAGGAGGGCGGACGCAATTCAATCTACGCACTACATGTCACAAACAGATGCTTACAGGATAAGTAACATTTTCCAATCGAAGCATGTGTGGTTGTAGTTGCACATGCTGTGCATATACTGTAAAGCAGCCCTTCCAAAGACATATGTCAGCTACAGAAATGTCCCCAGATAGGCCATAAATGCTCCTTTTGTCTAAGTAGAGTGGACTCTTGGAGGAATGGGCAAAGTCCTCTTAGATTTAGCATAGCACATCTGCAAGCATCTCACGATCTATCTGGCAATGCCTGATTTGGACACAGCCTTCCATTTATGGGGTTTGGAGAAAGCAACAAAGGGTTGTTGTGTGTTCCTAAATGGTTTAGTTCTGTCATTGTAGTACATTAGGGCTTGTCTCATATTCAAAGTTTGGAGAGCCCGATCCGCAAACTTATTCAGGTTGTGGGAAAAAAACAGGGATTAAGGTGGAACTGAGAGACCACCTTAGAGAGGAATATGGAGTTAGTGCAGAGGACAACTCTATCCCTATGTACTTCCAAGGTTAGTGCCTGTAGCTCACTGACATGCCAGAGTGAAGTGATGCCAACCAGAAATTCCATCTTCCAAGAGAGGAACTGAAGACGGCAGGAGTGGAGGTGCACAAACGGTGGACCCATGTGTCTTGTCAGTACAATGTTGTGGTTCCATGCAGGGGCTGGTGGGACCCAAGGGGAAATTACTTTCTTGAGACCCTTCTTGAAAGCCTTAATGACTGAAATCCTGAAGAGAGAGATGTACTATCTATTCTGAAGAGAGACAGCCATAATAGCCAGGTGTAGCCGAATGGAGGGGAAGGCCAGTCCACAAACCTGCAAGAGAAGCAGATAAAAGACAATGTCCTGTACTGCGGCCATTAAAGGGTCAATGTATTTAAGTAACAATAGTACAGAAATCTCTTTCACTTGGCCACATAGGTAGGCTCTGTTCGCTTTCTTGAGAATGCTCATGTATTCAGGTGGAAGATTAAGGTAACCAAATTCTAGGACCTCAGGAGCCAAATCGCATGGTTGAGAGGCCTGGGATCTGGGTGCCTGATTTCTTCATGGTTTTTCCTGAGAAGGTCAACCTGTTGGGGAGTCTCTCAAGTGGAGCCAATGAGAGTGCAAGCAGAGTTGTGAACCAGGGCTGGCAGACCCGTGTGGGAGCCAAAAGAATGAGGGTGAGAGACGTCCACAAAAGGAAGAAGTGGGAGAGGTGGAAAAGCATAGGCAAATATCCCTGATCAACTTAATGATAGTGCATTGGTGTTGTTCTGCGTGTGGTAACCTGGAGGCGAAGTTAGGGCATTTCGCATTTTCTGCCGCGGTGAAGAGGTCTATTTCTGGGAAGCCACTGCGGGAGAGTACAGGAGGAAGACTTGAGGGTGGATTTATCACTTGCAGACTTGTTGCTGCATCCTACTGAGGAGGTCGGGAAAGTGGTTGTCCATTGCCGGAAGGTACTCTGCTGACCGATGGATTTTGTGGTAGGGAGCCCACTGCCAAATGCTTTGGGCTATCGGCAAGAGCTAAGGAGACCAGGTGCCGCACGATTTCTAAATGTAATACATGGCTGACATATTGATCATCTGCATGAGAACAACCTTGCCCATCAGGTGAGGTAGGAAAGCCTTCAACGCTAGATGAATGGCTAAGAGTTCCAAGTAGTTGATGTGGAGGCCCTGGAGTCTGAGCTCCCATTGGTCTTGGACAGTCAGGCTTTGTACGTACGAACCCCATCCCATCAGGGAGACATCTGTTGTAACAGTCCTCTGTGGAACTGGGTCAAGGAAAGGCCGCACCTGAACCAGGTTGCTGGTGTTCCACCACTGCAGAGAGTGACAAGTGCAGTGGCCAATCAATACTAGATCGTCCGAAGGACCTTCCACTTGAGACCACTGTCTCGATAAGAAGTGCTGCAACAGATGCATGTGTAACCTGGTAAGGGGTACTATAGCAATGCAGGAGGCCACCATACCGAGGAGCCGGATGACTATCCTGACCGTGACCTGGCGATCTGGCAGGAAAAGAGGGAGCAGTGCTCAAAAGGACCGGATCGCGTTAGGGTTTCAATATGCCATGCCAACATTCGAGTTCAGAATTGCCCCCAGCTCGTGTAGGGGGTGGGATTTCATGGCATTGATGGTAAACCATTTTTGTTCAGGAGATTTAGTGTGAGTTGAATGCGTTAGCGTTATTGCTGGTGGGTGGCACTCTTGATCAGCCAGTCTTCTTGATAGGGGAACTTATGGATGCCCAGTCTGGCATATAAGTGGCCACCTTTGCGAGGTACTTGGTGAAAACCAAGGCTGCAGCAGGGACCCAGAAAGGAATCACTTTGAACTGGTAATGCCTTCCGCTGAACACAAATCTGAGATATCGGCAATGCACTGGCTGTATTAGTGTGTGGAAAAAGGCATCCTTCAGGTCGAGAGTGATCATGAAGTTGCCTTTTTGCAGAAAGATGATATCCTGAAGAGCAACCACATGGTAGTGCTCAGAGAGAATATATCTATTTAGGGTCCTGAGGGCCAGAATGGGTCTGTTAGAAGTGTCCTTTCGAAAATAAAGAGAGCATACTCTCATGCCCTGTTGATGGGAAACAGGTTCTATAGCCCTTCTGAGAAGAATCGCTTTGACCTCTTCTCTGAGTAGCTTTTGGTGTTCTAGAGAGAGTCTGTATTTGCAAGGTGGAATGGTGGGAGGCATGTAATTGAGCTCCAGGCAATAACTAAGTAGGATCATTTTCAACACCGACTGGTCGAAGGTGATGTTCCACAGTGAAGGCACCTTCCGAAAGGTGTTTGGTGGTGGCACCTCCTTTGGAGGACCTGCCTTTACCTCTGCCTTTTGAATTATTGCCTGTTTAGCATCCCATAAAGTAGCCTCTGAGAGAAGACTGCTGTGCCTGTGGATGCTAGTAGGGAAAGGTCTATAGCGTAGTCAGAGGCTGTGACGTAGTAATGAAACCCAAATTAATATTTTCTTGCAAGGCTATGGCCTAGAAAAAAACCTTATTGTAATAAATCATTGTTTCAATCATTTTTTGAAAATGTATTATTGTTATTTTTAAATATATGGAAATTGAATAATACTTTTTACAATACAATATAAACATATATTAATCCCTAGTCATGGTGATCATTATATGGTGCAAATACACAGTACAGAATAAACACTTGAGGCAAATGATGATGGCAAGGCGGTAGTGAGACTACGCGCGTTTCGGCGAGGTCGCCTTCATCAGGTCACCGTCTTAATGTACTGTAACACCCGAAAAAGGATATAAATGCAAACCGTGCACTATGTTGTATTGGTGTCCCGATTGCGAATGTATATAAACTTAATGGACGATAGACTGTGCTGCAATCTGACAAAAAAGACAGGGCTCTCGGTCTGTAGCTGGTTCTACTTTAAAAACATCACGATTGTATGAGTCCTGTATCAGAGAAAGATGTCACCATGATGAGGTGCAAAGTTATATCTCTCAATTTTATCCAGATTATTTATTTGAAGAGCTCCCTACATGTAGGTCCTGATATGGCGAAATGAGAATTTTACAATAAAATTCAGAATGGTCTACAGGCTGGATAAGCTATAATCGAAGCCAGATATGTTTCATGATGAAAACAGGACGATATACTGATAAAGAAATGATACGGTACGAGATCTATGGCAGCAGTCCGAGCTACCCGAGCGAGAATGATAAAGTAGCCTCTGAGAGACGACTGCTGTGCATGTGGATGCTGACAGGACATAGAAGCATCAGGGGAGATCGTATTCGAGCCTCCAGGGTAGAGCGTGTGATGCAAGGAGCCACGAGGAGCAGGTGTTGGAAGAAAGCGCATAGGCTTTGCTGTCTCTGTATCTTTTTTTATTTTTTTCTAGTGTCTGGTTCACCTACAGCCCAAATAGATGTTGACCATCAAATGGCATGTTAAGCAGGTTCTGCTGGACTTCTTGTTTGAAGTCGGAGTTAAGAAGCTAGGCGTGCCTGCGCACATTGGAGTTAATCCTCCTGGCAGCAGTGTCTGCGGCATCTAATGCACAGCGGATAGAGGCATTGGATATCTGTTTCCCCAAGGAATGATCTCATAGCCCCTTTTCCTTTGGGAGATGTTGGAGGAGCTCCTCCATCTCATCCCAGTGGGCAGTCATATCTTGACAGCAGCTCAACAGAATTAGCAATATGCCAATGGATGGCCGATTGCACAGCCACCCCTTTACCTGCAGTTTTATACATTTGCTCTCCTTATCTGGTGGAGGAGCATCACCAGTAGCCTGGGAGTTGGCACTCTACCAGGCAGTAGTAACGACCAGGGAGTCTGGTGGGAGCTGGCTACGATTATAAATGGGATCACCAGGGAGGCCTTACATTTCTTGTCCAACCTGGGTGTAATGACCCTTGAAAAGACGAGGTCTTGAAAAATGTCATGGGTATGGCACAGAATGCCCTTGAGCATGGGGAGGTATTGGGTGGAGAGGTGGGTGGAGGAGGAGGTCTCAAAGAGAAAGCCCTCCACTAAAGGTTCAGTGAGGCGATCCACCTTATGGAAGGAGGAAGCCCTACCAATACCTTCTTGGTAGGACGTAGAGGAGGGGGCGGCTCCTCTGTAATGGCAGAGGAGCGTTGCCCCACTTTTCAGAGTCAATCACAGAAAAAGAAAATGATAAAACAATATAATTTTATTTTTCAGTGACTGGCTGGCATGCCTGTGTAGGGTGAGGCGGAGTAGGGCCATGAAAGACAGGGGCGGTGGGCACTTAGAAGTCTTACGCCCGGCAAACACACATGCGTAACTCTAATTCTCCAACCCAGCTATGTTCACAGCCAGGTTGGAGAAAATCTACAGGCTCCCAGGCAGTGTCGGAGTAGCAGTCCAGGCCGCTCAGACAATCCTGGCTCTGCTCGCTCAAACCAATCCTGGCTCTGCTCTCATAGCATGAGAGCAGCATCTGTATTGGGTGAGGAGCATGTGCCTTCCCAGAGACTGCTGGGATTGAAGGATCAAGGTGACCTTCAGAGTCAGAGGCAGCGAAAGGTATGTTTTCTTAACCATTATTCTCCCCTAAATTCTCTGTCCCTCCCCCCGCCCTCCCACTTTCGGTTTCTGGCGACCGCCACTGATGTAGTGTCATCCGGAGCGGAGGGATGGGCAAGGTAAATGCCAGGGTCTCTGTCTTCCGGGAGGTTTGAATCATAGAAGTTCCAGGGGTCGCCCTGCGGAGGAGTATCAAAGGCACCCCATCTCACATGACCTCTGCACTCGAGTGAAGTGACCCCTCAGGTGTAAGGGAAAGAGGATCCCCTGGCGAAACAGGCAAAGAAGATGAGCGCTGTGGAACAGGGTGAGATGATGGGAGTGTGAAAGGCAATATCCTCTTGGAGTTTATGGAGAATTGGTTGACGGCACCCAAGCTGAGGTTGTTCCTGCTGGTCGACACCGAGGGTTTTAGCGTTAAGGGTGCCAGCCCAGATGGTCGGGCCGGCACCAAGGTGGGAAAAGTCAGTGCCGAAGCAGGTGGCTTCAATGGTTTGTTCGGCGCTGAGCCTGGGCTTGGCATATATCCGATGATGGTGTCCTTTTCACGTTGAATTAAGGAACCACTAGATAGCGTAGAGGAGTTGATCTAAGATTTCTAATAGGGATGTAGTTTTGGAAGCAAGATTTAATAAAAGCTGGACTTTCCTTGTGAAGGGATTTGAATACTATGCAACATGTTTCAAATACTGATCTCTGGGCAACTGGAAGCCAGTGAAGATCTTTTGTCACTTGAGATATGTGGTAATGTTTGGGGAGTTGGTGGCTCAGCCGTGCAGCTTGGTTTTGAACTATCTGGAGCCTACGTGTGTGATAATTGAGAAGGCCTAAATACAGAGAGTTGGCGTACTTTATTCTTGACCTGACCAATGCAAATATGACTTTGACCAAGCCAATAATGGTGAAAAATTTCCTTCTCTTCTTGATTCTGAAGAGGTTGAAGAAGCAGGAGAATATCACAGAGCCAAGGTGCGGTTTCAGAGAGAGATCCTCTTCAATAATGAATCCATTACTTTTTACTGATTTCTTTGGAAGGGGGAATAACCCTCTCAGTAGGTCAAAAGAAAGAACTCCAGTGACTGAGCTTATTTTTGGGAATTACTATCTCTGCTTTATCAGAGTGTAGTATCAAATGGTTGCTGTTCATTCAATCCCGGATGAACAAGCATGGTGTCTTGGAAATGCTTCTTAAAGTTAGGGGTATTGTCAATTGTTAAGAGAAGATGCAATGTTCAACATGCTCAATATTTCATCATTCCGAGCCAATAACATGAGTATCGTCAAGTTGGGCAAAAGCAATTACTTCCTAATTTTTTATGTGATGTCAAATTTAGGGACATTTACCAACAAGGAAAACACCTCTTGGTATCATTTAGAACACATTTTTTTCTTTTTTACGCTATAACACCAGTTTAAGCATAAGGACATGTGATGTACGGAATTTTAGGTACTTTACCCGAAAAATGTCAGGATAATCCAATCTTGACACCAATACCAGACTTTTTGGTGCAAATACTTGTGCAGGCTGAATTAAACCAGATTCGTCATCTTCGTTTTCAATCTCTTCATGCTTGGTACCCTAAAAAACAAAGTAATTGGAATAATGTAAGTAGTGCTATGCACCATGTGAATTTCTGAGGTAGATTGCACAGAAGTATCTGAAAAATCACATATAAAATGTAGAGAGAGTGTGTGACCAAAGATCATAATACATTAGTTAATAAATACAAGAACAAAACATCATAATGTACATGACCGTAGCTCATCCTGACCTTAGCTCATCCCAATTAACACACCGTGCTGTGCTGTATATTATTGATTTTTGCCAAGTATTCAGGCCAAGTAGAGGTCTTCTGGAACCCTTTTGTTATTTTAGTTTGAAAGAAGAAAAAACAGCAACTCAAATCTAACTGTCTCTCTTGAAATTTGAAAAACGCTTGTTTTAGCTCCTTTGCCAAAAAGAGAGCAAATATTACATCGTAGGTTAGAAGAGAATAGAGATTTTTCCAAGTGTGTGTGTGTGTGTGAGTATGCATGTAAACTACCTATTAAAAAATGCTTGTTCTATCTCTAAAAACAAGCACCACATATAGACAGACACAGAGCCTGCCTTACTCTTCATAACTGAATCATGGCTGGGGAACGACATGGCTCCAGTATTGCATTAAGCTGTCCCCCAGGGTATCCAACCGTTACAAAAAAAATCGCATAGGCAAAAGAGGCGGCTGCTTAGCCATCATATTTAAGGGAACAACAACGCTCACCAAAGATAAGGATGTTGCCTTAAATGGGCTGTGAGGCCCTCCTTGCCAGAAGCAACCATAAACCAACCTTTTCCTGTAACGGTCTCCTTGTATACCGACCTCCACTTAGGGCTTGGGCAGTCCCAGACAACTGCCTAGATACAGTCTCAAGCTCACTTACCAAATACTCAGACCTATGCATCTTTGTTGACCTGAACATATAGTTTGACAAACCTAACAAACACGTTTCTTATCTTTGGTACTGCTGTTTCTGGCAGAGACAATAGTTCTTCATGAATGTATGAAGGGATGCCCACATAGCAAAGGTCCAGGACAGCCACCCCACATGCCAATGCTGGGGTAGCAGCCTTGGCTCTAGTGGAGTCCGGAAGCCCTCCGGGGGGGCTGCTTCTTGGCCAATGCATGACATATCATAATGCACTGTCTTTCCTTTCTCCGCTCAGAGAATTCAATAAAATGCTGATCTTCCACCCAGTGTTCTCTCGTACAATCAATATACAAACTAAGAGCCCTCTTTGGATCATATCGATTAAATCGCTCCTCATTCTTGAAGGAATGAGGTGGAACAAAGAACGATGGAAGGGTGATGTTCTGCCTCACAGAAATTGAGTAAGAACCTTTGGGAGGAAAGAGGCTTGAGTCCCTGAAGCTAATTTATCGGAGTAAAAAGTGGTGTAGGGTGGGTTGACAGAGGGATTGTAGCCTACTCACCTGCTGTGTAAAGTAAAGTCCACATTTGTAAAGCGCACAATCACCCGTAAGGGTCTCTAGGCGCTGGGGGGCCGTCGGGAAGATTAAGCGAGCTATTGCCCAGAGTCACATGGTGCTGGGCTGACCTGCCGCCGTAGCCGGGGATCGAACCGTGGTCCCCAGATTCCAGCGTCAGTCGCCCTGGCCGCGGCGCCAGACCTCTTCCATGTTATGGTGACGAGAAACACTAATTTATGGGTGAGCAGACGAAGGGGACAGCTGTGGAGAGGTTCAATAGGAACAAACAAGAGGAATGTAAGAACCAAATTCAAATCCCATCAGGATATAATAAACAAAGAATGGGGGGCGGGGGGGGGGGGGGGGGGGGGGGGTAAATGGAGTCGTATACTGTAAACCCTTATGGAAACACATCACTATGGGTGACTGAAACAAGGAAGGCTGGTCTGACAACTGTAAAAAGGCTGAAAGAGCGGACATATACACTTCAACAGAGCTAAATGCAAGTACGTGCTATTAAATTCAATTCAATTCAGTGATTTATATAGCGCGCTACATATCCAGAGGGTCTCAAGGCGCTTGGAAAAGGGTGGGGAGTTACTTGTCGAATATCCAGGTTTTAAGTTGCTTTCTGAATGCTAGGTGGTTCTGAGTGAGGCGAAGGTGAGTGGGAAGTGAGTTCCAGGTTTTAGCCGCCAGGTAGGAGAAGGATCTTCCTCCCATGGTGGTTTTGTTGATGCGAGGTACAGCAGCAAGGGCTTGGTGGGAGGAGCGTAGTTGGCGGGAGGGGGTGTAGAAGGAAAGTCGTGTGTTGAGGCATTCGGGTCCAAGTTCGTAAAGTGCTTTGTGTGCGTGGGTTAGAAGGCGGAATGTTATCCTCTTATTGATGGGGAGCCAGTGGAGATTTTTCAGGTGACCAGAAATGTGATCTTCACGCAGAATGTCTAGGATGAGTCTGGCTGATGCGTTCTGGATGCGTTGGAGTTTTTTCTGAAGTTTTGAGGTGGTACCGTCGTATAGGGTGTTTCCGTAGTCCAGGCGGCTTGTAACCAGTGCGTGGGTGACCGTTTTTCTGGTTTCAGTGGGGATCCAGCGGAATGTTTTTTTGAGCATGCGAAGAATGTTGAAGCAAGATGATGAAACTGCGTTTATTTGTCTGGTCATAGAGAGTGAGGAGTCCAGAATGATGCCCAGGTTTCGTGCGTGGTCTGTTGGGATGGGTGCTTTTCCAAGGGATTCTGGCCACCACGAGTCGTCCCAGGCGGAGGGGGAGGTACCTAAGATAAGGACTTCTGTTTTGTCGGAATTCAGTTTCAGACGGCTGTGCTTCATCCATTCGGCTACTTCTCTCATTCCTTTATGTAGGTTGGTTTTGGCGGTGTTGGGGTCTTTGGTGAGTGAGAGGATCAGTTGAGTGTCATCAGCGTAGGAGATGATGTTGAGGTCGTGTTGACGTGCGATGGCCGCGAGGGGGCTCATGTATACGTTGAAGAGGGTGGGGCTGAGTGAAGATCCTTGTGGCACGCCGCAGATGACTTCAGTGGCTTCTGATTTGAATGGTGGGAGGCGGACTCTCTGAGTTCTTCCGGCAAGGAACGAGGTGATCCACTCCAGTGCTTTTCCTTGAATTCCGATGTTACTGAGGCGTTGTAACAGGGTGCTATGACAAACTGTGTCGAAGGCAGCGGAGAGGTCGAGGAGGATGAGGGCGACGGTGTCACCATTGTCCAGTAGAGTTCGAATGTCGTCTGTTGCTGCGATGAGTGCGGTCTCAGTGCTGTGTTTGGCTCGGAAGCCAGACTGTGAGGAGTCGAGGGATTTGTTGCTTTCGAGGAAGGCGGCGAGCTGGTTGTTGACAGCTTTCTCGATGATTTTGGCCGGGAATGGAAGGAGAGATATGGGGCGGTAGTTTTTGAGTTCGGTGGGGTCAGCTGTGGGTTTTTTCAGAAGGGCGCTGAGTTCAGCGTGTTTCCAGCTATCTGGGAAGGTGGCGGAGGTGAGGGAGCAGTTGATGACATCACGGAGGTGGGGTGCGATGATGGAATCTGCTTTGTTGAAGATGTGGTGAGGGCATGGGTCTGAGGGGGATCCTGAGTGGATGGAGTTCATCAGGCGGATGGTATCATCCGTGGAGATTGGGTTCCAGTCATTAAGGAAGTTCAAGGGGGGTGAAGGTGTGGCAGAATGTTGGGTGGGTTGGTCTCCGGGTTGGTTGTCGAAGCTGTTGTGGATGTCTGCGATTTTGTCGTGGAAGAACGAAGCTAGGGAATCGCAGAGGTCTTGAGAGGGAGTGATGTCGTTGGAGTTGGCAATGGGGTTGGTGAATTCTTTGACGATGTTGAATAATTCCTTACTGTTGTGGGCGTTGTTGTCAAGTCGGTCTTTGAATGCGGTTTTCTTGGCTGTCCGGATCAGTTGGTGGTGTATGCGGGTGGCGTTTTTGAAGGTGACTCTGGTGTTGGTGTTTGGGACTTTTTTCCAGGCCTTCTCGAGGGAGCAACAGAGTTTTTTGGATTTCTTAAGATCATCGTTGAACCAGGGGACGTTTTTGTTGCCTTGTTTGATTTGACGTTTTTTCAGGGGTGCTAGGTTGTCGGCGCTGTTGGTTAGCCATTGAGTGAGGTTGATGGCTGCTTGGTTGGCGTTCGATGAGTGGGCAGGGGGGTTTTGAAGAAGCGATGAGGAGATCTGGTCGTTGGTGATTTTGTTCCAGTTTCTTCGCAGAGTAGGTTGAGGATGGTTGTGGGTTGTGGTCTTTTTGTAGGTAAAGTGAACGCAGCTGTGGTCCGTCCAGTGGAGAGCTGTGGTGTGACTGAAGGAGATATGTTTGCTGGAGGTGAAGATAGGGTTGAGTGTGTGACCTGCGAGGTGAGTGGGGGTATTAACAAGTTGTTTGAGTCCGAGGTTGGCAAGATTGTCCAGAAGGGCGGTGGTGTTGCTGTCGTTACTTTTTTCCAGATGATAATTGAGGTCTCCCAGTAGAATGTAGTCCTTGGAGGGGAGGGCGTGTGGGGTGATAAAGTCAGTGATGTCTTCACTGAATTGTGCTCGGGGTCCTGGTGGTCTGTAGAGGAGGGTGCCTCTGAGTGTGGGCTTGGGGTCGGTGTGGATCTGGAAGTGGAGGTGCTCGGCGCTAGCGAGGTTGACGTCTGAGCTGGTTGAGATTCGGATGGAATTCTTGTGGACAATAGCGATGCCTCCTCCTGTTTGCTTGTTGCGGTCTTTTCGGATGATCTTGTAGCCTTCCGGGATGGCAATGGTGATGTCTGGGGCTGAGGAGGCGTTCATCCATGTTTCAGTTAGGAAGGCGACGTCCGGAGAGATGGTGTCTAGTAGATTCCAGAGGTCGATGGCGTGTTTGTGAACCGAGCGGGTGTTGAGCAGGATGCATTTTAGGTGGTTGGTGTCAGGTCTCAGTTTGGTGTTAGTGGATGTGGAGTTGGTCTTGGTGCCGTCATACTTGCAGGAGTTGCACGTGAAGGGTCCATGGGTGTGTCCAGGGACGGCTTGAGCGCAGTCGGGGAGTCGGCCGGGGTTAAGGGCTAGGAGGGTGGAGGCGGCGTAAGTGAGGCGGGTGGGGTGGGTGGGACGGGGACCAGGGGGTCTGGCACTGGGCGCGGTCGGGCGTAGACGGGCTTACCTTTGGCGCACCTTCGGCGCGGCCGTAGCGCGTGGACGCTGCGCGTAAATGCATCTGTCATATGTGGATAGTGGAAGGGGAGGGGCGAGGGAGGGTCAGCTGGGAAGGCGGGAGCGGGGCGGAGACTCGGGCAGGGCGAGACAACAACAACATCAACAGCAAAATGGCCGGCAGCGTGGGACGGACGGAGCAAGCAACCAAAGTAAAGCAAAGTGTGTAGAAAGCACTCAAATAAATGTCAGTCAAGGCAACACAAAGCGATGGCACAATAATATCAGCAGCCACTTAGCAGGAGAGGTGGTTCAGCGCTGTGAGGCACACTGAATAAACAAGTACAAAGAAAACGATCCTGCAATGTGAGTAGACCAAATGAATAACAGCGATCTTGGCAATAAAATTGGTCGTGCAGTGCGAGGTGATTTACATAAAATGCGGCGATGTATGCAGTAAAGTGGTCCTTCAGAGCGGGATACTTAAAATTACTTGCGGCGGTTTTACCAAAATAAAGCGCTTCTACAGTGCGAGATTGTTACATAAATTGCAGCGCTGTGCGCAATTAAGCGATCCTGCAGAGCGAGAAGAGTAAATAATGGCGGTGAGTGCAGACAGCTGGGGAGAGCAACGATACCAGTATGTTAGAGGAGGCAGGTCGGGGAGCAGCGTGGAGGAGCGGCCGTGTCTGTTGTAAGCAGGACGGCTATGCAAGGGACAACACAAACAACAATACTTTGGACAGTTTAGCATGAAGTGGTTCAATCTGCTTGATAGCACAACAAGCCACAAATCTGAACTGCGGCAGGCATATACAGACTTGACTGAGGGACGACTGGCAGCCAACATGACAGGAGAAAGATCAAAAGTGTTTGACTACTGCTATTCAATCTTCAAGCATGGAAGTGGAGCGTGTGCAGGTTTGAATGATCGTCCCTGCCTTGCTTTAGCGACAGGTGAGACGACTCCAAATGGGCAGCCTGATCAGAGGAATAATGCTAATGCCCAGGAGTTCAGAATACCATAAAATTCTTGCCTAATACGGTGCAACAAGGATGACTTGGGACCAGTCAGCCCAAATCTTCTTCAAAACCCGGGGCAGAAGAAATATCGTCAAAAAAGCAAACAGGTCATGAGTTTCACTCTACGCGGAACGGGTCTTCAAGTGAGAGATGCCTTGGAAACTCCAACAAGCAAAAGTCCTGAAATTACGTGTTCTGCCGTGGTACAAAAAAGCAAGTCAGCCCTTGCACCGCCTCTGGATGTAACTGCCTTTTGTGATTCGCAAGGCATCAACGACTGAGTTCAACTGTCCTGGCATTGAGAGACCCCGCCAGGTGGCAAACCACAAGGACAATTTCCTGGTGTTGCAGCCACGATCTCAGGTGCTGTGTCTCCTGCTTGTTGCATTGCCACATAGCAGTGGTGTTGTCTGTAAGCACCCCTACCAGATTTCCTTTGATAGAAGGAAGGAAAGCTTTTAACACCAAGCACATGGCTCGGAGCTCCATCTGACTGATGTGGAGGAGAGCTTTTGTCAGAGACCACCAGCCTCTGATCCAAACCTCTCCTAGGTGGCCAATTCAACCTAGGAGCAAGGCATCATCACCATCATCAGCTCCGGGTTAGGTAGGAAGAGGGGTCAGCTGCTGACCCAATCGTTGTCCGGCAGCCACCACTCAGGTATTTTGCAATCTCCTTTGAAATCTGGACGATATGGGAGAAATCCCCCTTGGTGCTGTGCCCACTGGATCCGACATCAGCACTTGCATATACCATCTGGTGTGTGTCACCAGTAGAATAGAGAAGGTCATTAGTCCCAGCAGCCTCAGTCATCCTCACTGAGATCCAGAACAGGGGATGAAACATTCAGATCATACCACGAATGCCCTGGACTCTGTTCTCCGGGGAAAAGGCCAAGAACTACACCGTGTCCCAAATGGCTTCGATGAGAGGGGAGCATCTGCGAAGGAGTCAGGTGGGTGACAACTGCCTGATGTGAACCTGTCTTCAACAGCAAGTCGTCTAGGTAGGAGAAAAATGGAGCCCCCAACTTCCGAAGATGTACTGCAACCACCACCATCACTTAATGAATACCCAAGGGGAGATGGTAAGACCAAAAGGGAGCACAGCGAACTGAAAATGCCTGTGGGCCTGCATGACGAGGATGTGGAAAAAGCATCTTTCCGGGCCAACGCTACCATCCGGTCTGGTGCCGGTACCCTCTCCTGCTGCAAGAGATACACTCCTTTGTCAGTCGGTCTGAGGATGGTGGAAGGTGGGGCAGGCAGAATTTCGCAAAATAATAACCCTGCTGAACAATTTACAGGAATTACTTGTCCAATGTTGTCTCCTAACACCCTGGCAAACCGTTTTGGATCCTGCCTCCAACGGGGTGGCTGAGTGTTGTCAAGGGGATGCTAGAGGCTTGGTGGGGGTGCAGCAGCTGGTGGGGGTATGGCTGAAGACTGGGCTGGAGTTGTCCCTGTTGCCTTCTCCTGTGGGTTCCGAAGCCACAAGAAGGCGGGGGGGGGAGTTGCTGTACTAGCTGGGTCTGTTGGCAAAACTGGAAGTCCCTACCATAGCCATGGAGGAGGTGCAATCGCTGATGTGGCTGGTGGGCAGGAGCAGAGAGGCCCAGGAAGAGCGCTTAAGCCCTGCTATCTTTGAAGCGCTTCAGGGCCAAATCTGCTGTGTACCCCAAAAAGTCTGGAATTTTCAAATGACATGCCCATTAAACTGGCATAGACTTCTCCCAAAAAAGCCAGTTGACTGCATTCAATTGTGCCTGCGAAGGGCCATACTGGTGCCAATAGCGCTACCAAGAGTCAGTGGTATCCAGCTCCCAGCATGACCTGAGAAAGGATGGCACAGTCTTTTTCCAGGACCATGGCCAATAACAGGGCCAGAGAAACTCACGAGGCATGAGAGTATCAGCCTTAGAGGCAGCTAGCATTCACAGACTCACTTACCACAGGTCTCTATCCTCTCCGGTACACAGTTAGGAGTAGTAGTGGAGGACAAATTCAGGTTTACCTTGCTGGCCGACGCTTGCACTACAAGGCTTTCAGGAGTGGGGTGCTGGGCGAGAAAGCCTGGGTCGCCCTGAGCCTGTCGATTAAAAGGGGGACCTTAGTAGGGTTTGGCCCAGGTCCCCAAAAGAGAATCCATTAGAGCATCATTAAAGAGAAAAAAGGGCTCAGAACTCGTTTGGCAACACTGATGCACCTCCGTCAAGATGTTGGTCTTAAATCCCAGAGTAATAAACTGAAGGTCAAGAAACACTGCTATCTTTCACACAATCACAGCAAAGGAAGCGCAGTGTTCCATGGCAGAGCCCGGAAGCAAACCCAGTGCAGTATCGGGGGGAGGTATCCAGACCACTGGCATTTTGGAGGCCCTTCTACCAATTATCCTCCTTATTTGGCTGAGCAATTTCATCCCCAGCATCAAAGCCACTGTTTTTCAAAATCCGTGCTAAACAGCTCGTGAAAGACTTGAGCTTGATGGGCAAAGGCACTGTGTCAGAGTCAGAAGGGCAGCTGAATGGCTGCGGCTCAGTGAAAGCAGCATGCAGCCTAGGTTAAGGTCAGGGAGGCGCGGTCTCTGCATCAGACAGCACTATGTGTTAGCGTCATTGCACACAGTGTGTGTGGAAATGGCCTCAGAGCCGGGACTGGGACCTGTATTTGGACCTCAGCTGGTCAAGACATGGAGTCTTGCAGTGTTTCACCATAAAGAGCTTTGCTTCCGGGACCTGGATGGCCTTGGGGCGCATCAAGGCGGCCCAGTCACTGCAGACCGTAGAGTCTTGGTCCCATCCCAGGCAAACTACATGTGGGGCAGTCCCAGACATCTTTTTTGCTCCATTCCTCACATGGTTTGAAGCCCATAGATTTGGGAGACGACATTTCCCTTGCACTCTGCAGAAATGTTGTCAAAAGAGAGGTCTTGAGAGAGACAAGGGGTGGCTCTGGATCTGCGTCTTTTGAAGCAGAAAGAAAGGAACTGATGTTGACGAACATGGGTGGCTACTATGTAGGGCCCTGTGTATCACTTCCGAAGTATACAAGAATCAACTTGAGTGGCTCTTACAATACTTACTGGCCTGACCTCACCTTTTCATGTACTACTTACTGATCTCTCCTCAATGAAATATCCTAGCACTTTTAAACCGCACTGATTATAAATTTAACATTTCTTATTTCAATTGTTAATGAGGATTGAGTAATGACGACACAGTGTTTTTATATCTTTGCATCTTTCAAATCTTCACTTTTAATTATTGTGTACAACGTGTTTTTACAATGTTTTATGATTTTTTAACAAAATCAAATAAAAGTATCATTGACTTGACACTTCCGAAGTGAAGTAACGTTGACGGGGAGCCGCGAAGCATCACCTGTCAGCGTGCATAGGTACTGATTAAGATTTTGCAGATCCTGTCTGATGCCTGTAGAGTATTCAAAATGGGAGGATATAGTGGTTAGAAGCCTTTTAAAGAAATGCCCTACTCTAGAAAACTCCTCACAGGCCTATACAAGCTCAACCTACAACAGTTCATTTCCAAACCCACACACATTGGAGGAGAGGAGCCACTTTAGATGTCATTTTTGGCAACCTAGGCCTACTTGCCTTCCAAAGAATTACTCCAACCATGTGGTCTGACTACCAAATGCTTGCCTTCCAAACACAAGATAGCACAACTTCCACCAGATAAATTCAGTTTACCCATAACTATATATCTACCTTGGAACAAGCTGAACTTGGAGAACCGAGAACCCAGCTTACCTCCAACACACACATGGACACAATAACCTCAGTACATATCTCTATTATTGGCTCCATTAAGCTCTTGATATATTAATTCCACAAAAACATTAAAACTTACCCAAAAAAAAACCTTTGGATGAATGTGGATTTAAAAAAGAGAAAAAACGAATTTTAAAACTTCAGCACACTTGGTTCACAACACAAACAATTCGCAAGACAAAATACACTTACACTGTACTAGTCAACTAACAAAAAGCTAAAAATAAAAAAACGCTGCTACCAAAGCAGAATCCAGAACACAAAATGCCACAACATTGATTTTTGTTAAAAAAAATACACAGAATTTCCCAATCCCAAATACACTGAAGAAAACCAACCCATTTGATAGAAATTGTGTCACAAACTGGCACCTCATTTTTTTGTTTTTAGAGTAAAATCGTCAAAACACAATTAGCATACAGCAATGTAATAAATCATGGCAACCAAGATTTAGCTCAAGACATCAAATAATCCCACATATTACCCCAAATACGATTAAATCTAGCAATCGATCCTCTGACTTTGGCTATCTGCAATTCCAATGCATATACCTCCATAGTTTCCTTTCACCATTCCTCATAATTGGGAGCAGAGACAGATTTCTGTTCCCTAGCAATCCTCAGCCTTCCAATGGTTAGAGTTTAAAAGACCCAATCTGTTACCGCTGTACCCAGCAGAATCATTTGAGCTGGAATTGTTCCCCTGTATGTTATATAGTAGCTATTTGCAGTAAACCAGAGGACCAGAATTCTTCGAGTTTGTGACATGTAACAAATGTGAATAATATCAACTGCTGCGCTCGAGCAGCGTAAGCAGTGATGAGGTGTATTATACCACTTGCCAAGTTCAAAGGAGCTTATATAAAAGTCAAATAAAGTACGATAGACCAGGCCTTGCAGTTTGCTTTGTGTAATAACACTGCAAAAGCGAGCAAGACTTCTAGCCAGCTCTTGCGCTGCAACATGCTCATCTAAGCTTGCAGACCCACTTGTCAGTCCATAATTCTAGGTTGCATCAAGCATTTATATCCGTTGGAGAGGTTAGATTGATGATTGCTAAAGATCAATTGTGCAAATTCAGACTGGGCCAAGGGAGTTGTAATACTTATGGTTCTACTGAGTAAGGAGGTTCTAATCTTGACTATTTGAAAAAATCATTTTGATTTACTGAAAATTACGCCTGTGAATCTGGAAACAATTTCACCCCGTAGTCATCGACCAAATCCTTTAAGTATCGAACTCTGGGCTAAATTCAGGTACCAAAATACGGAGAAGCAAAGCATTTGAGTAATTCCTGATTATTCAATAATGGAATAGGAGCATCAAATAGCAGAATTCCCAAGAACCTCCTAATGTTTTTCCGGATCTTTGTAAGGGCATCAGTTGTCTTCAATCGGACTTTCTTGAAAAATCTCTCCCTGTTGAATTTACTCCTAATGATGCAAGGATTTTTCATAATAGAAAATGCATGAAGCCAATTATCGGTATGAAAATCATATAGCAAGCTAATGCGACTAGCCATACTGGCCCGACAGTACAAGCGCCAGTCCGGAAGTGCCCACCCACCACTAATTAGAGTGAGGTGTAAGAATTTTAGGGCTCGGTGTTCTTTCTTACCTTTCTGAATGAACTGTGTTACCATATAATCCAGTTGTTTGAAATATTTGTAAGAAATATACAGATGTAATGCACAAAAAAGCTATAAAATCTTTGGAAGAATATTAATTTTAACCAGATTAATTCGACCAATTAGGAAAATAAGCAAGAGCATCCACTTGACCAGCAGCACCTTGATCTGCTGTAATTGAAAAGTGTAATTATATTCATAAGACAATTTGATCGTAGGAGCAATAATAATACCAAGATACCTGACTACCAGTCACTCTGGGATCAGGAATGGTGGCGCCACCCACCAGGATGAGTTGTGATTTGTGGTCATTCAATTTATAGCCAGAAATATTACTGAACTCTAAAGCAGTTAGTTCAATAATATTAATAGCTGGGTCAGTGCAGTGAGAGAATACTAGAACATCATCTGCGTATACGGTCAAATATGAAGATAAAGCTAAATTCGGGTTAGTATGAATTTTCTTCATTAGACCCTAATATAAGGCCCCATATTTTAAGCATAGACGGCCAGAGGCAGTAGGAAACCCTGTCGCATGAAGCAAGCAAAGTAAACCTTTCAGAAAACGTGCTATCAAAGGAGACCTGAACAATAATGAATAATCTAGGAGACACATGAAACCAGACAAGCCAGCCAAGTAACCCTGGATTGAGGCCTCTGCCAGACTCTCCTGTGCAAAACACAGACATTAGAAAAGCATGATTTAACGCCTTAACCATGGCGGTTGTTCCGGTGCGGGCGTTCTAAAGGGTGGGCGGGGCTGTGTCGGCCGTTGGCCGACGGCAGCACTAGGGAGGTAGTGCTCCCGTCGGCCAACGGCCGACAGCAGCACGGAACGGGTTAAAACTACTGACGCCTTCTGCCCAGACCTGTTTTTATTCCCCTGTGATTAACTTGCTTTCTTGCCCAGACTTGATTTAATTCCCTTGTGCCTGTACTTGCTTTCTTGCCCAGACTTGTTTTTATTCCCCT
This sequence comes from Lissotriton helveticus, assembly GCF_964261635.1. Taxonomy (NCBI): domain Eukaryota; kingdom Metazoa; phylum Chordata; class Amphibia; order Caudata; family Salamandridae; genus Lissotriton; species Lissotriton helveticus. Next base: position 758,220,712 of record NC_136061.1, on the reverse strand, counting down.
GTGCCTAACTTGCTTTCTTGTCCAGACTTGTTTTTATTCCCGTGCCTGTACTTGCTTTCTTGCCCAGACTTGTTTTTATTCCTCTGTGCCTCTACTTGTTTTCTTGCCTGAACTTGTTTTTCCTTCCTGTGCCCAGTTCTCCCGCGGCCCAGCCCGTTTTTCCCGCCACTGTGTCCCTGCCCCCCTGCAATCCCATTCGCCTCCCGGCTCCCGCCTCCCAGCAGCACCGCCCTCCCACATGGAGGCTGCCGGGCCTTTGGCGCGCCACTGGCGCGAAGGCAAGCCCGTCTGCGCCCGTCCGTGCCCAGTGCCAGGACCCCTGGTCCCCACGAACTCCATGACGCCCGACACCGCTACGATGCCAGAACCCTCCACGCACTCAACACCAGACGCTCACACACCTGCTTCCTGGCCGCCCCGAAGCGCACCCACGTAGCTTTCACCTGCCGGAACTGCAGCTTCACAAGCATCCGCCCCACCATGCTGCCGACCAGGAAAGAACCCAACCACCTCAGATGCATCCTTCTCAACACCCGCTCTGCCCGCATACACGCCGTTGCACTCTGGGACCTACTCGACTCAACCTCCCCAGACGTCGCCTGGCTGAACCCCGCCTTGGCACCCGACATAACCATAGCCGTCCCACAAGGCTACAAGATCACCCGCAGGGACCACACCAACGGAGCAGGAGGAGGAATCGCCATCATCCACAGGAACACTCTCAGAGTCTCGACCAACACCGATGACACCCTCAGCACCGCCGAACACCTGCACCTCCAGATCCACACCAGCTCCAACACCAACCTCAGAGGAACCCTCATCTACAGACCTCCCAGACCCCGACCACAGTTCAGTGACTCCATCGCCGACTTCGTCAACACACACGCCATCGCCTCCACGGACTACATCCTCCTCGGGGACCTGAACTTCCACCTCGAGAACAACAACGACACCAACTCCACTACCCTGATCGACAACCTAGCCAACCTCGGACTCAGACAACTCGTCACAACACCCACCCACTCCGCCGGTCACACACTTGACCACATCTTCTCCGCAAGCTCCCACGTCTCCTTCAACCACACCACAGAACTCCACTGGACAGACCATCGCTGCATCCACTTCACCTTCAAGAAACCCATCACGCACCACCGCTCCCAACAGATGCCTCGCCGCTGCTGGAGCAAAGTCACCGAAGACCAGCTAACCACCACCCTCGCCTAGAGCCCACCCGCCAACCCCACCAACCCCGACACTGCCGCTCACAACCTTAGACAGTGGATCAACGACTGCGCCAACACCCCCGCCCGATCAAGAAACCCTCCAACTGTCACACCAACAAGAAAGCCAGCTGTTTCACTGAAGACCTCCGGGCCTCCAAGCAAACCTGCCGAAAGCTGGAGAAGATCTGGCCCCGTGACTGAACACCGGACAGCCACGCAGCCCACAAGAACGCCTTCAAAGACCGCCTATATAACAATGCGCACAACAGCAAAGAGCTCTTCAACATCATGAAGGAACTCTCCAACACCAACGACGTCCCACCCTTGCAAGACCTGTGCGACTCGCTGTCCACCTTTTTCTACCGCAAGATCACAGACATCCACGACAGTTTCAACGCCACGACCGCCTCGACAATCACTGAGATCTCCACCCCCACGACCACCATCCGCACCAACCGTCTGCTCTCCTGGACCAACATCAACGACGATGACACCATCAAGATCATGAACACCATCCACTCCGAAACTCCGTCAGACCCATGCCCACACCACATCTTCAACAAAGCCAGCACATCCATCGCACCCCATCTCCGGAAAGTCATCAACACCTCCTTCGAGACAGCAACCTTCCCGGAGAGCTGGAAGCACGCAGAGAGGAACGCCTTACTCAAGAAACCCAAGGCAGACCCCAAGGACCTCAAGAACTTCCGGCCCATCTCGCTGCTCCCGTTCCCGGCAAAGGTCATTGAGAAGACCGTCAACGAACAACTGACCCGCTACCTCGAGGAGAACAACATCCTGGACCCTTTGCAGTCCGGGTTCCGCAGCAACCACAGCAACGAGACTGCCCTCATCGCCGCCACCGATGACATCAAGTCCCTGCTGACAATGGAGAAATGGCGGCCTTCATCCTCCTGGACCTGTCAGCCGCCTACGACACGGTCTGCCACAACACACTACGAACAAGCCTACATAATGCCGGGATCCAAGAGAAGGCCCTGGACTGGACCACCTCCTTCCTCTCCGGCAGAACACAGAGCGTCCGCCTTCCCCCCTTCCGCTCCGAAGCCACCGACATCATCTGCGGCGTACCCCAGGGCTCATCCCTCAGCCCAACTCTGTTTAAAATTTCATGGCACCGCTCGCCCACGTCGCCCGTCGGCATGACCTCAACATCATCTCCTACGCCGATGACACCCAGCTAATCCTCACCAAGAACCCCCACACCGCCAAAACCAACCTTCACGAAGGAATGAAGGCCGTCGCTGAATGGATGAGGAACAGCCGACTGAAGCTGAACTTGGACAAGACGGAGGTCCTCATCCACGGACCCACCCCTTCGGCCTGGGACAACTCCTGGTGGCCGCCCGCACTGGGAACACCCACCGACCACGCACGCAACCTAGGGGTCATCCTTGACTCCAACCTCTTCATGACTAAACAGGTCAACGCCGTCTCCTCCTCCTGCTTCAACACCCTCCGCATGCTCCGAAGGATCTACAAGTGGATCCACACTGAAAAAAGAACGGTCACTCAGGCCCTCGTCAGCAGCAGGTTGGACTAAGGAGTCTACGCAGGAGCCTCGGCCAAACTCCTGAGACGGCTCTAACACATCCAGAACGCCTCTGCACGCCTGATCCTCGACATCCCTCGCCGCAGCCACATCACACCCCACCTGAGAGACCTGCACTGGCTCCCGGTCAACAAGAGGATAACCTTCAAGCTCCTCACCCGCGCACACAAGGACTCCACAACACCAGAACAACGTACCTCAACAGATTACTCAGCTTCTACACCCCCACACCCACCAGCTCTGCTCCGCCGACCTCGCCCTCGCCACAGTCCCCCGCTTCCAAAGAGCAACCACCGACGGCAGATCGTTCTCCCACCTCGCCGCCAAGACGTGGAACACCCTCCCTATCCACCTGCGGCAGACCTAAGACCTGCTGACCTTCAGAAAACTCCTCAAGACCGTGCTTTTCGAGCAGTAGCAGCATTCCCCACCCCAGCACCTTGAGACCCTCACTGGTGAGTAGTGCGCTTTACAAATGATATGAGTGATTGATTGACTCTGACCTACACTATTATACACATTTGTTCCAGTGAAACACACAAATGGACTCGTACATTTTCTGGCATTTCTGACATCTGCAACTTCATAAAGGGAACAAAAGGATTCGAGCTGACAACGCTCTATCTCTAAACATGCAGCTACAGTGTTTTGGGACGGGGTAGATAAGACCACCCGCTGCATGAGCATGTTTGCCCTGTGCAGGAGAGAAAGGGATGGCCGAGTACCAACGGGTCAGCGTTGCACATGTTCATTGCCCAATCCAGGGTGATAGAGATAGCTGTGCTCAATCCTACTGTACCTTAGGCAGGACTTCTGAGAGAAGCAGAACTGAAGGAAATGCACACAGAAGGCCTTAAGACCAGCTGAACTAGATGGTATCCCTCAGGGAATCATTCAAGGGATGTCTAATGTAAAAACACAAGGACACTTCCTGTTCTATGCCATTGCAAAGAGGTCCAAGTATGGGCACTACAATCTGGAGAATATCACCTCTAGCACTTCAGGGTGTAGCTTCGTCATTGTCCACCAAGAAATGAGAGGGAGCATCCACATTCACATTGAGACAGCCAGTGAAATGGGCAAAAGTCAGGAAAGAGTCCTTTGCTGCACCTACTGCCAAAGGCAAACTGCTAACCAATGCAGGATCTACAATCCCATCCTCTCTCTATCAGTTGATACACAAATTTTCGTGGGCATGGGAACAAGATCTGGATGGAACTCCGAAATACTGAAGAGAGGGAACACCTGTAAGGCAAGGCTCACTGCCCAAAGCTCTTGCATATTTCTATGCAGACACAGCTCTGTGGACTCAAGGTCCTGTTGCCCAGATCATGTTGCTCAGATGGGATCCCCAGCTCAGAGAGCAGGCTTCTGTGACCTTAGTAGCCTGGGTGGAGGAATGAATGGTCACACCACCTCAAAACGGTAGGGGGCATCCACAAGTGCATATCTGGGGGAACCAACTGAAGATCTGCACCTGGGCTGAGGACGCCGTTTGGGAGCCATTGCCCCAGCAGGTACCACTGCTAGTTCCTCAGCAGCCATCTGGGATGCTGAAACAGAAGGATTCACTAGTCCATGAGACCAATGAGACATAAGATGTGTAGGACTGGGAGATGTACTTGAGTCAGAAATCTTGGAGTCATCTTCTGAATATCTATGATCCTTTGAGGCGGAAAGGCATTCATGAGGGTTGTGTCTTGTATCACACTTATAAAAGTTGCAATGAGGTAGACTTGGTAAAGTCAAAGTTATGGGGAAGAGTCATTGTGTACCAAAGATGCTTCTAGACAGCATAACCAACTCTGCCTCCACTAGCCAGTTGTCCGAGTATTTAAATATGTTAAGAACCAACAGTCGCAGTAAAGCCAACTCAACCACCAGCGCTTCTGTGAAAATAAAACGCGTGGTCATCTGCCCAAACAGCAAGTCTGCAAACTAGAGGTGCTGGGACCCCACAGTGAACCTCAGGTAATCCCTAGGAACAGGAAGAATTGCTAAATGGATGTAGGCGCTCTGGAGGTCCAGGGATGCCAAACAGTGCACAGAGTTCAGGACTAGTAGAAGTTGACTCAGAGACAGCATTTTTAACTTTCCTGTCCAAGTGCAGAAGGTGAAGATCCAGGATGGGTTTCAGATCTCTCTCCTTTTTGGGACTAAGAAGTAAAGTCAGAGAAATGTCATACCACTTCTATGGCTCTTTTGTTCAGCATGGCAAGGACATCTGCCTTCAAGATAGAGGCACAAGACCGGTAGCACATCCTGGCAGTGCAACAATGGTCCATGGTGACGGTCAGCAACGGTAGGGTGTAGCCCTTGCAAATCTACTGGATGACTCTGTCGGCCATCATGATCAACTAACAAGTGTTGGGTGAGTGGGATACCCTCCCCCCACAGGAAGATGGTGGCGCAAGTGGATGTGAAAAGTCAGCGATGTTTTGATGTAGTGGAATTGTTATAGGATGGAAGGGACAGAGTATTATCTCTCCCGGGACTGCTAAGCCCTGGAGTAGCCAATGAATTTTCAGTATTGCTGAAGGAACTACCTTGCAGCCAGAGCAAGGAACAATGACTGGGCTTTTTAAGTGCTCCAGGAAGATAGTTCCCCATCAGGAGACTTACCCATAGGAGATGGGGTACGCTTTGGCATGTTCCTCTGAGCCTTGACCAACAATAACTTAGCCTCCCATTCACTGTGAGCCTTCAGGTGCATAAGCGAAGTAATGAGCTGTGGTGTTATGATCAGATCCAAGACACCCCATGCAGATGTTGTGAGGGTCCAACAAAACATATGCCTGATGAACAGATCATAAGGCCTGTACCCTGAAATCTTTAGAGGAGACATTTGACTTACTTGCTGTTGAAGTTGGGAGACATTTTACAAGTGAAGGACAAAGAGAGCACTTCGGACTGCATCAACAAGACCACAAAACAGGAAACTAATTTAGCATGCATGTTGGTGTTTATTATATGCCTGTGATATCAGGTCCAATGGACAGTTCTTAAACGCATGGTATTAACTGAACTACTGCAGGAGGGAAATATTTTCTGGACCAATGTAACACCTAAAGGTGAAGAATCTCCAGAATGATGCATCCATTAGAATGCGAATGTACGCAGACTTACATTCTGAGACAAATCCCCCAAAAGTAAGGGCATACACTTGTTTGAAAGATTCCACTACTACCAGCTCTCAATGAACAAAGTGATGAAAGTAGGTAGAAAGTTGTGCCATCAGTGCAATGGTAGCCGCTATTTACCGGGGGTGGCAGGCGGGGTGGGGGGATAGGGAGGGTTGTAAATTAAAATAAAACACTTACCTTCAGGCCGGTGACCCAGCCAGCCGCCACCTCTCGGTCCACTTACCGCCACCGCCTCTTGTTCCTGGAAGCAGGAAGCACCCAGGCTCTGACTCTCCTAGCCAATCACAACGCTGCAATTTGGCGATGTGATTCGTCTGATCGCAGTGGATCGGCACAAAGGTAGGGAATGGGAGCCTGGGGCATGTTCTGCACCCAGGCTGGAATGCAGTTTGGGTGCAGAACATGCAAAGTGTGCATGACGGTTTGGCCGGCCGCCGAGGGACGGTCAAAGCGTCACTGCGCACATAGGAGTGGGCAAACCACTCCTCGTCTGCCCTGGCAGTCCAGCCCTGCCCCGCACCAGGAAAGGAAAACTAAAATGATAAAGCTATTTATCATTTTATTTTTCCTGAACTACTGCTCACAGAGCAGTGGGACGACTCTCCTCTGCCTTAGCCGCCACTGCATCAGTGACGAAGCCAGTGTGTCTAGGACCCTAGTACAAAGAAGGAAACGTAACCCGTCCTCTTCCCCCGGCCTGTTTGAACTGTAAAATACATCAATAATCAGAGTTCAGTGGGCCCCTCCGCAGACCACACCCCAGGCGTCTGAGCCCTGGTGGCACTGCACCTGCTTGCTAACTCCGTTCCTAGGAGATTTAGCGCCAACACCAAAGAAAGGCATTGCGTACCCTGAAGTGAATGATTACATGTCCTCGCTCTAGCTGTGGCGTGGTATAAAGGGTATAATCATGGAAAGCGTGGTCACCATATTTAGCAAGGCAGTAAGTACTAAAACAAACAACAACCAGGCTTCTTTATAGAGCACTGGTGGGTTAGGACAGCAGTGCCCGGGTTGTCACAGAGGCTTTCCTTTCGACACACTGGCTTTAAGGTACACTCCGTTTCCAATTGCCCTAAACCTTTTAATCAAGTATTTTTCGCATGACCCTTTGAATTTCGTGAGACGCGGCCGTGGATCCTACAATTAAGGTTGCATAAATCATTCACAAACACGGCGTCCACAAAGCTCCTTGAACGAGACGCGATAACAACATTAACACGTTATTTCTGAAGCGAAACCCCAGAGATTTAGAGTGAATCCGACCCAGATGTCAGCTGCTGCACCTGCCAAGAAGAAAACTGTACACCCGGCCTGGGTTACAGCGCCACAACAAATTTCTCATTTACTAACACCTCCGAACGCATGACAGTCAACAACTACATTGAAAAACACATGAAGCACACAAAACACTTTCCAAAAATTAGATATTTTCCTGTTTTAATGGGTTTTAAGCATATTTGTTTTCGTTGTACATGTATATTCCACCAAGTGTAATTGAAACCATTACATCATCACCACCATCACTTTATTTCGCCAGTGAAAAAAACGGCATAAAAAGTATTCTACATGAATACAAGATACAATACCCTCTTAGAAATTACATAGATAGTTATTTCAATAATAACAATATTAATTACATAATATAATACAAATATATACTTAAAAGAGAGTAAAATCCCTACAAGCCTGCACAAATTTGCTCATCATGACAAAGTCTGTTTCCTCCTGTTTTAAGCACACTGAATAAAGGAGGCCGGACAAAAACATGTAAAAGGGTCCGGTAAACATTTTAGAAAATGTAGAGCTGGGCGACATTGTCTAAAATTCATTCTACGCAAGAGTTTATATATATATATATATATATATATATATATATATATATATATATATATATATATATATATATATATATATATATATATATTTTCTTCCCAAAACGCCCCTGCATGAAGACGCACTCCTCCAGTTGGTAAGTAACAACTTTTATTATTCCCAAGAACAAGGTAACAGCTCCGCACAGTTTGTCCATCCACCTGACCGGTTTCAGTGCATTCACGCACTTTCTTCAGAGGTGACTTTATGCAGCAACAGTTCCAAGCTTACACCAATCCCCTGCGTGCTTCATTCTTTTAATTGGCCTCAGGTGTGCCGTTTAATTTCCTTTGCAGTGTCAATGCACGCTGGGATTTGTAGTGCAAAATTCGTGCCTATTTACAACCTCCAGTGGTTGTGTGCTGAGTAAAAGCATTTTTGGACCGATAATAGCCCTCCAGTGGGCCCCAGAGCTGTGAACTTGTTCCTTCACTCCATGGAACCTACTGCGCCGTAAATCCAGTCCTGACATTCAGGTCTGACGGGCCCTTTTGATCTTTCAAGGGTGGTGCGAACTTCTACGGCTGGACTCGCCGCATATTAATTTCTTCCCAAAACGCCCCTGCATGAAGACGCACTCCTCCAGTTGGTAAGTAACAACTTTTATTATTCCCAAGAACAAGGTAACAGCTCCGCACAGTTTGTCCATCCACCTGACCGGTTTCGGTGCATTCACGCACTTTCTTCAGAGGTGACTTTATGCAGCAACAGTTCCAAGCTTACACCAATCCCCTGCGTGCTTCATTCTTTTAATTGGCCTCAGGTGTGCCGTTTAATTTCCTTTGCAGTGTCAATGCACGCTGGGATTTGTAGTGCAAAATTCGTGCCTATTTACAACCTCCAGTGGTTGTGTGCTGAGTAAAAGCATTTTTGGACCGATAATAGCCCTCCAGTGGGCCCCAGAGCTGTGAACTTGTTCCTTCACTCCATGGAACCTACTGCGCCGTAAATCCAGTCCTGACATTCAGGTCTGACGGGCCCTTTTGATCTTTCAAGGGTGGTGCGAACTTCTACGGCTGGACTCGCCGCATATTAATTTCTTCCCAAAACGCCCCTGCATGAAGACGCACTCCTCCAGTTGGTAAGTAACAACTTTTATTATTCCCAAGAACAAGGTAACAGCTCCGCACAGTTTGTCCATCCACCTGACCGGTTTCAGTGCATTCACGCACTTTCTTCAGAGGTGACTTTATGCAGCAACAGTTCCAAGCTTACACCAATCCCCTGCGTGCTTCATTCTTTTAATTGGCCTCAGGTGTGCCGTTTAATTTCCTTTGCAGTGTCAATGCACGCTGGGATTTGTAGTGCAAAATTCGTGCCTATTTACAACCTCCAGTGGTTGTGTGCTGAGTAAAAGCATTTTTGGACCGATAATAGCCCTCCAGTGGGCCCCAGAGCTGTGAACTTGTTCCTTCACTCCATGGAACCTACTGCGCCGTAAATCCAGTCCTGACATTCAGGTCTGACGGGCCCTTTTGATCTTTCAAGGGTGGTGCGAACTTCTACGGCTGGACCCGCCGCATATTAATTTCTTCCCAAAACGCCCCTGCATGAAGACGCACTCCTCCAGTTGGTAAGTAACAACTTTTATTATTCCCAAGAACAAGGTAACAGCTCCGCACAGTTTGTCCATCCACCTGACCGGTTTCAGTGCATTCACGCACTTTCTTCAGAGGTGACTTTATGCAGCAACAGTTCCAAGCTTACACCAATCCCCTGCGTGCTTCATTCTTTTAATTGGCCTCAGGTGTGCCGTTTAATTTCCTTTGCAGTGTCAATGCACGCTGGGATTTGTAGTGCAAAATTCTTGCCTATTTACAACCTCCAGTGGTTGTGTGCTGAGTAAAAGCATTTTTGGACCGATAATAGCCCTCCAGTGGGCCCCAGAGCTGTGAACTTGTTCCTTCACTCCATGGAACCTACTGCGCCGTAAATCCAGTCCTGACATTCAGGTCTGATGGGCCCTTTTGATCTTTCAAGGGTGGTGCGAACTTCTACGGCTGGACTCGCCGCATATTAATTTCTTCCCAAAACGCCCCTGCATGAAGACGCACTCCTCCAGTTGGTAAGTAACAACTTTTATTATTCCCAAGAACAAGGTAACAGCTCCGCACAGTTTGTCCATCCACCTGACCGGTTTCAGTGCATTCACGCACTTTCTTCAGAGGTGACTTTATGCAGCAACAGTTCCAAGCTTACACCAATCCCCTGCGTGCTTCATTCTTTTAATTGGCCTCAGGTGTGCCGTTTAATTTCCTTTGCAGTGTCAATGCACGCTGGGATTTGTAGTGCAAAATTCGTGCCTATTTACAACCTCCAGTGGTTGTGTGCTGAGTAAAAGCATTTTTGGACCGATAATAGCCCTCCAGTGGGCCCCAGAGCTGTGAACTTGTTCCTTCACTCCATGGAACCTACTGCGCCGTAAATCCAGTCCTGACATTCAGGTCTGACGGGCCTGAATTGGAAATTAACTACATGTCCCAGCGTGCACCATATAATAATCAGTGATGAACAAGGCACACCGGAGGCCAGGTGATTATTTCAAAAAGCGCAGGGGACTGTGGGAATCCTAAACAGTGTTTGCAGAAAGAATGCCTCTGAGGAAAGAGCACGAAGGCTCTGAAACGCGTCAGGCAGGAGGACAGAAAGACACTGGATTGGTTTTGCCTGCTCCAATGTAAATAAATGATTTTGTTTAAATCCGAGGCTGGAGGAGTGCGTCTCTTAAAAGCATGGGCATCTTTGAAGGATAATTACACACGGCGCGCCTCGCCGTGAAGAGTTCGCACCACCCTGTCAACAACCACAGGGCTCGTCTTTCCTGAACTGTGCAGGGATTAAGTGACGGCGCAGCCTACTACCAAATTGAGGAACAGGACACACCATATCTGGGGCCCACTGGAGGGCTGGAATTGGTCCTTGAAATGTTTTTCTGCACACGAACCTACTAGAAGGTAAAAAATAAATTGGAAATTAACTACATGTCCCAGCGTGCACCATATAATAATCAGTGATGAACAAGGCACACCGGAGGCCAGGTGATTATTTCAAAAAGCGCAGGGGACTGTGGGAATCCTAAACAGTGTTTGCAGAAAGAATGCCTCTGAGGAAAGAGCACGAAGGCTCTGAAACGCGTCAGGCAGGAGGACAGAAAGACACTGGATTGGTTTTGCCTGCTCCAATGTAAATAAATGATTTTGTTTAAATCCGAGGCTGGAGGAGTGCGTCTCTTAAAAGCATGGGCATCTTTGAAGGATAATTACACACGGCGCGCCTCGCCGTGAAGAGTTCGCACCACCCTGTCAACAACCACAGGGCTCGTCTTTCCTGAACTGTGCAGGGATTAAGTGACGGCGCAGCCTACTACCAAATTGAGGAACAGGACACACCATATCTGGGGCCCACTGGAGGGCTGGAATTGGTCCTTGAAATGTTTTTCTGCACACGAACCTACTAGAAGGTAAAAAATAAATTGGAAATTAACTACATGTCCCAGCGTGCACCATATAATAATCAGTGATGAACAAGGCACACCGGAGGCCAGGTGATTATTTCAAAAAGCGCAGGGGACTGTGGGAATCCTAAACAGTGTTTGCAGAAAGAATGCCTCTGAGGAAAGAGCACGAAGGCTCTGAAACGCGTCAGGCAGGAGGACAGAAAGACACTGGATTGGTTTTGCCTGCTCCAATGTAAATAAATGATTTTGTTTAAATCCGAGGCTGGAGGAGTGCGTCTCTTAAAAGCATGGGCATCTTTGAAGGATAATTACACACGGCGCGCCTCGCCGTGAAGAGTTCGCACCACCCTGTCAACAACCACAGGGCTCGTCTTTCCTGAACTGTGCAGGGATTAAGTGACGGCGCAGCCTACTACCAAATTGAGGAACAGGACACACCATATCTGGGGCCCACTGGAGGGCTGGAATTGGTCCTTGAAATGTTTTTCTGCACACGAACCTACTAGAAGGTAAAAAATAAATTGGAAATTAACTACATGTCCCAGCGTGCACCATATAATAATCAGTGATGAACAAGGCACACCGGAGGCCAGGTGATTATTTCAAAAAGCGCAGGGGACTGTGGGAATCCTAAACAGTGTTTGCAGAAAGAATGCCTCTGAGGAAAGAGCACGAAGGCTCTGAAACGCGTCAGGCAGGAGGACAGAAAGACACTGGATTGGTTTTGCCTGCTCCAATGTAAATAAATGATTTTGTTTAAATCCGAGGCTGGAGGAGTGCGTCTCTTAAAAGCATGGGCATCTTTGAAGGATAATTACACACGGCGCGCCTCGCCGTGAAGAGTTCGCACCACCCTGTCAACAACCACAGGGCTCGTCTTTCCTGAACTGTGCAGGGATTAAGTGACGGCGCAGCCTACTACCAAATTGAGGAACAGGACACACCATATCTGGGGCCCACTGGAGGGCTGGAATTGGTCCTTGAAATGTTTTTCTGCACACGAACCTACTAGAAGGTAAAAAATAAATTGGAAATTAACTACATGTCCCAGCGTGCACCATATAATAATCAGTGATGAACAAGGCACACCGGAGGCCAGGTGATTATTTCAAAAAGCGCAGGGGACTGTGGGAATCCTAAACAGTGTTTGCAGAAAGAATGCCTCTGAGGAAAGAGCACGAAGGCTCTGAAACGCGTCAGGCAGGAGGACAGAAAGACACTGGATTGGTTTTGCCTGCTCCAATGTAAATAAATGATTTTGTTTAAATCCGAGGCTGGAGGAGTGCGTCTCTTAAAAGCATGGGCATCTTTGAAGGATAATTACACACGGCGCGCCTCGCCGTGAAGAGTTCGCACCACCCTGTCAACAACCACAGGGCTCGTCTTTCCTGAACTGTGCAGGGATTAAGTGACGGCGCAGCCTACTACCAAATTGAGGAACAGGACACACCATATCTGGGGCCCACTGGAGGGCTGGAATTGGTCCTTGAAATGTTTTTCTGCACACGAACCTACTAGAAGGTAAAAAATAAATTGGAAATTAACTACATGTCCCAGCGTGCACCATATAATAATCAGTGATGAACAAGGCACACCGGAGGCCAGGTGATTATTTCAAAAAGCGCAGGGGACTGTGGGAATCCTAAACAGTGTTTGCAGAAAGAATGCCTCTGAGGAAAGAGCACGAAGGCTCTGAAACGCGTCAGGCAGGAGGACAGAAAGACACTGGATTGGTTTTGCCTGCTCCAATGTAAATAAATGATTTTGTTTAAATCCGAGGCTGGAGGAGTGCGTCTCTTAAAAGCATGGGCATCTTTGAAGGATAATTACACACGGCGCGCCTCGCCGTGAAGAGTTCGCACCACCCTGTCAACAACCACAGGGCTCGTCTTTCCTGAACTGTGCAGGGATTAAGTGACGGCGCAGCCTACTACCAAATTGAGGAACAGGACACACCATATCTGGGGCCCACTGGAGGGCTGGAATTGGTCCTTGAAATGTTTTTCTGCACACGAACCTACTAGAAGGTAAAAAATAAATTGGAAATTAACTACATGTCCCAGCGTGCACCATATAATAATCAGTGATGAACAAGGCACACCGGAGGCCAGGTGATTATTTCAAAAAGCGCAGGGGACTGTGGGAATCCTAAACAGTGTTTGCAGAAAGAATGCCTCTGAGGAAAGAGCACGAAGGCTCTGAAACGCGTCAGGCAGGAGGACAGAAAGACACTGGATTGGTTTTGCCTGCTCCAATGTAAATAAATGATTTTGTTTAAATCCGAGGCTGGAGGAGTGCGTCTCTTAAAAGCATGGGCATCTTTGAAGGATAATTACACACGGCGCGCCTCGCAGTGAAGAGTTCGCACCACCCTGTCAACAACCACAGGGCTCGTCTTTCCTGAACTGTGCAGGGATTAAGTGACGGCGCAGCCTACTACCAAATTGAGGAACAGGACACACCATATCTGGGGCCCACTGGAGGGCTGGAATTGGTCCTTGAAATGTTTTTCTGCACACGAACCTACTAGAAGGTAAAAAATAAATTGGAAATTAACTACATGTCCCAGCGTGCACCATATAATAATCAGTGATGAACAAGGCACACCGGAGGCCAGGTGATTATTTCAAAAAGCGCAGGGGACTGTGGGAATCCTAAACAGTGTTTGCAGAAAGAATGCCTCTGAGGAAAGAGCACGAAGGCTCTGAAACGCGTCAGGCAGGAGGACAGAAAGACACTGGATTGGTTTTGCCTGCTCCAATGTAAATAAATGATTTTGTTTAAATCCGAGGCTGGAGGAGTGCGTCTCTTAAAAGCATGGGCATCTTTGAAGGATATATATATATATATATATATATATATATATATATATATATATATATATATATATATATATATGGAGGCCAATCCACGGAAGCATTCCACATGAATTTTTATTTTCAAAACGGTACTATCCATTCCGATAATTCAAGTCCCTTACGCGTTTCAGAGCACTACTCCTTCATCAGATGGAAATTGTCAGTCACGGAGCACTCCAAAACGCAGTTCCTTTTACCGTGCATGCTTTCATTGATTGCCCTCCGGTGGGCCTCTTAGGTGCGTACTACTTCCACTGCATGCTGGGAGATGTAGTGCCTGTGTTGGATATCGATTCAAACTCCATGGTGAAGTCCGTGCTGCTGAAAATTTGCATCATTGTTTTATTTATTTCAAAAGCCCTCCAGTGGGCCTCAGAAGGGAAAGACCGTTTTACAATAACAATTCTGCTGATCGGATTAGAACAGTTCAGATCCGGCAGACCCCTGTTCCATTTATGTGGTCGGTGCATCCTCTACGGCCGGACTGCCGCCGTAGAGAGTTGAACAGGATAAGTGCAGAATAATCCTCCAATATCTTTTGTCAGTCCACCTGTTGGGGGAATAAGGGAATGCACATCCGGGCCCAATACCCACCCAAAGCCCTGTATCCTGCAGTGTGTGTCAGTGCACTCTATCAGCCCTAAATCCCAATTGGTGTGCCTGTGCAATGGACACCCAAAAAAAACCCTCCCGCCCTCCAGACTCCCGCCCTGAAGACCCCCCCCCCCTTCCCCAACCCCCAGGAATGTCGCTGATCCGTCAAAGCATCTGTAGGCCTTCGTCGGGCCCACAGTGTATCATGGACGTTATATCCCTGATCTCCGGTGAGAGGTGCAATTGGATGGGGTGTGTACCGTGTCGGCCTGTCCCAGTAAGAAGACGCCAACGGGCAACAGGGTAATCCCGGGTTCATTCTCCTGCTAGGGGGTCCACCCTCTCAGGGTTGTCAGCTGCGTCGTCAGTCGGGTGCTTTAACAGGTCCACCAATGCCATCCATGCCTTTGCCATCTCCAATGTTTTTTTCGTTCCCAGTGCGGTGGGCCACCTGCAGTCGTAAGGTCCCCTCGCAATCCGCCCACTGCGCTAGCGCCCTTGTCCATTGTGTCACACTTGGGCCGTTTTTCGCTTTCCAATGACTAGTGAGTTCTCTTTTAGCATTCACCAACCCCTGATCTATGAACTTACTAGTGACTTTATTCTTGGCATTGTGGGGAAACCAGTGCAACAAACTACAACCTGGAAACTGATGCATTGTCTGATGGACATGTATAAACATCTTCTTTGCAGCGTTGAGAAAGCCCTGTGGGCGAAACGCGCATCGGCTGCTGTGGTGCTTCTTGTGAATTGTGGAAATTAAAAAACAAACCTCAACATAGAAGATCTGATTGGACTACTTGATTTTCTTTTCCTTTTTCTGAAACATTACGGATCTATAATATACAGGGCGTTGAGACACTGTTGGATTGTTTGGAGAAATACCTATCTGTCCTTTTTTTTGTGGAAATAATGATATTGGTGTGCTCAGGTGTTTTGTGTTTATATGTATGACCTGGGTTCGGCTGAATCCCAGGACTGATTGACACTTTGGTGGGTAGGTGTCATATACCTTTAGAGCACCCCGGCCTTAGTCGTGTTTGATATTAACAGATTTTTTCATTAAAACTGGCATGACACTGAGATGTGCGGCTCAACATAAGCAAACCCATACTCTGTATACGTATATTTCAAATTTTGCTGAGCCTGCACTCTATGAACTGCCGAAACTGTATTACTAACACTGTTCTGAAAAAGAATCTCGTGATATGGAAATGTTTTGATTCAGATGCATACAGAAACTGTGGAGTGAATAATACTGACTGATACAGTGTCCCACGCCACTTTAGCTGCCTAAGGGACATTAGAGTAAAAAGATCTTCCGACAAAAAAATTCTAGAATGGCTTCTTTTGATGATAACAGAAATGTCCTTATGGACGATCTGTTCTATGCAAATCCCAGCAAAAATACTAACAGTACTACAACTACTGGGAAACAAGGACTAAAACAGAAATTCCTACGTCTGGAGAGGCTCAAGAAGCAGTAGCTCTCCCGATGGTGGGACGCAACTGTCCTTCGCAAGTGCCTAGAGGGCTGCGCATCTTACTTTTTCCCTCATTTGAGGACCTGGATAGGGGTCACCTCAAGGAATGGGAGAAGTTATTATTCAATTCTTCTATGGGTATGATAGACATCTTGATTAGGGATGCGGAGCTCAAGAGGGACAAACTTCTAGCTAAAATTTCTGCATTAGAGAAAGAAATTGATGATATGAATCTTCCAGATGTGGTACAAACTAATCTAGTTATACTGAAAGAGGAGATACAGAAACACCAGCTTTATCTAAAAGAGAAAAAATTACAAAAAATAAGAAGGGATGAGAGGGATTATCATAACGGCAGAGTCTACACTTTTGCTAGAAAATTTGATAATGTGAAGACAGTAGAACACATGAACAAAGATGCTAGGTCAGTCATCACTGAAACCCCGAACTTGTCGGAGGCATCAAGTGTTAGTAGCATTACAAGTGCAGAATCTTTAAGTCTATCTGAACCAACACCCAGTACCAGCACGGATCCGTTTTATTTAGAGCTACAGAGGTTCCGCAAAGGGAACAAGCAAGCTCTACAAAAAGAGCGATTTACAAAAAACCAAGGAGGGGTAAGTGTAGAAAAAGATCAAAACACAAAGGTGGGAATGACAACAAGATCAGCAGCACGCAA
Organism: Lissotriton helveticus; assembly: GCF_964261635.1. Classification (NCBI taxonomy): domain Eukaryota; kingdom Metazoa; phylum Chordata; class Amphibia; order Caudata; family Salamandridae; genus Lissotriton; species Lissotriton helveticus. The sequence continues at coordinate 758,203,826 of NC_136061.1, read as the reverse complement.
CCAGCAACCATAGATTGTATCTATGCTGGTAATGACAAAGACAATGTGAATGTGATTAATCTATCTGACTATGAATTGTCTGTAACTGAAATAAACCTTCTAAGCAGAGGCCTTGAGTTTTGTCCATATGTCTATCCTAATTTCTCCTCATTTCATGCAAGTTGTTTCAAATTCACCAGAAAACTTAAGCTGCATAAATTCTTTCGAGACACAAAACAAATAAATTTGAATACAACGCAACTAGATACATTAGGGCAAACTCATTCAATCAAAGACATTAAAGCGATACATCTACTAATGACAATAGGTGATCAGGACACATCGATGTCATTAGAAAGTTTGGCCTCGGAACTCAATCTTGACACATATGATGGTTCCGATAGCGGGCTAAGGCCCAAGTCCAGGTTTATACCCCAATTACCGAGTAACAACTCCATAGACTTTTTCCAGGAATTGGTATATGAAGATCTATACAGGTTGGAGGATAGATTTAAATACACATATCACAAAGACAATTACAATCTCTCTCGTGAAGAAAGTGATGCCTTGAAGAAACTTGTTTGCAACACCTCCCTTGTCATACGTGAGGCTGACAAGGGAGGAAATATAGTACTCATGAACAAGGCGGAATATATTCACGAGATAGATAGGCAATTAGCTGATGAAACCACCTATACACTATTACCCAGCAATCCAATAAGAACAATAGTCACACTAATTGAGACACGATTGAAACACTAGAGGGGTAAAGGATTAATCTCAGAGACAGAGTTCAGATATCTTTTTAATGACACTCCTACAAATCCATGCATATATGTGCTTCCAAAAGTACATAAGCAGGGCAGGTTTCCTCCTGGAAGACCAATAATTTCCGGGATGAATTCACCAACGGAACAAATATCCGAATACATTGATATGTACTTACAACCACATGTAGTAAATCTGCCTTCTTACATAAAGGACACCCGAGATATGTTAAGTAAGATATCTGATGTGGAATGGACAGAAGGCCATTTATTGGTTACAATGGACGTTTGCTCATTGTACACCTGCATACCAGGAGAGATGGGTCTCAGTGCGATTGAACATGTTTTTGGACAGCCGTCCAATTGAATGTTATGAACATACACTAATGTTATTGGACTTAATAAACTTGGTCCTGGACAATAACATCTTCCTACATAATGGTCAGTGGTATCAAAAGATCAAAATTGAAGACATAGGTGTCCTGATTATTAAGAACAGGAACTGTATCCCAACAATTCAAGTAAGTTGGCATGTTAAGCATTGATAAATAGCCTAGATAGTGACAAAAATTAGAGGTGCCCACAACTAGAACAATTTCTCTCCGACTACGATAAAGGAAAATTAATGGTATGCATTTCTTTTTAGAAAGAAGATCACATTGGGTTTTAATTCGTCTGTCCTGAAGAAGGTGCCACTATACCTTTAAGCACCGAAACGCGTCGACAAAGGACCTATTTTTATTATGTGTGTATATTGAAGTAATATGCCTATTAAGTAACTTGTGAACTTCTTGTTTTATTTAATATTTAAGTTTGATGCATAACCATCAGTGACTCTGTGCTAGAATACCGTAACACGGAATTGTTAGAAAAAGGTGCTCATTTTGTACCAGAGCACTGTACGAAGATATTCGCAAAATGTTTTTAATGAAGAATGAATATGTTTTAAGAAAATAAACTTTGAGAGAACTAAACTTATACTAGTGTGGTGCAATTAGAACACTTAGTGTCACGGCAAAAAACAAAAGTCATTCGATATGCATGTAGGCCTGTTGGTCACTAATATAAAAGCCTAATAACACAGAAAGGAAACTGTTTTAAAATTACTGTATACCCGGTCCTTTCTGGTCTCTCTTCTTTGCAAGATCAGATTAATGACCTTACCATTTAGAAAAGAAACGGCGTGCAATGCCACACTGCACGCAATGAGTGCACACCCGTCATCACAAATAAATGCCATACCATTCGGTGAGATGCTACGTATCAAACGTAACTGCAGTGTGGAATCTGCTCTGAATGGAGAACTTGAAAATGTAGAACGCAGATTTGCTCAGAGAGGGTACTCCCTAGCTATTATCAAACAAGCTAGAAATAAGGTGAATAAAATTAAGAGATCAACCTTATTGACTAATAAGAATGGCAGAAAAAGAAAAAAATTTAGGAAACTAAATTTTATTGCTCCCTACTCCAGTGCCAGCACTGATGTCTTTAAAATATTGAAGAAGCATTGCCATCTATTAACACACGATACAGATCTTAAAACTGTAGTGGGGAATAATCCAATTATCACACATGCTAGAGGCAAAACACTTAGGCAATACTTGTGTCCAAGCTTCGTACCACCGCTAAGGAATGAGAATTGGCTACGGCAAACACAAAAAGGTTTTTATCGCGGTGGAAATTGCAGTATATGTTGCTTTGGGTTACACAAAATAACTGAGTTCAAATATAACGCAGAAAAGACCTACTGTATAAATAGCTTCATAAATTACAATACGAAGTTTGTGATCTATTGCATTGTGTGCGTGTGCGGTAAAATATACATAGGGAGCACCATTAGACCCTTAAAGGATAGAATTCAGGAGCACATACGTGCTATTAAAAACAATAACACACAGTACCCACTGGCAGTACATTGGAGAAGTGTGGCTCACTGGTTAGAGGAGGCAGACCCTGAAGCAGAGGTCAGACCCGGGACCAGGGTTCAATTCCCGACGCGGCAGGGTCTTGAGCCCGAATGTCCATGGACTCGATAATTCTCGCTTCGGTGCCTACTCGAATCACGGGTTCACACTCTGCAACTCTGGGCAATAGCTTGCTTAATCTCCACTATGGCCCCCCCGCGGCGGGAAGCCTGGCTTTCACCTTGGGGATGCCCAGTAGGGGTGATCTCACAGGGAAAAGCCAGGACAGGTTCCCAAAGCAAGCGCCTTGAGACCTTGCGGTGATAAGGCGCTATATAAGAACCTTTGACATTGACATTGACATTTCAATAACACACATAATCCAAATGACATACATAAACTTGGAATGCATGGTATTGAGAGTGTGAACATGGGGCCAAGAGGTGGTGACAAATTGTCATGCTTACGCAAGACAGAGAGCTTATTGATCATCAAGTTACGTGCAGTGGAATATGGTATCAACATTGTAAAAGATCTACATGAATTCCTTTAAATGATACATATCCATAATTAAATAAGGCACTGTTGGATAGATGATCAGCTATGTGCTTTTGATGACGCTTGTGAATGGGTAACAACAAATGTACGGAATTAAGAGCTTCACATAATACTAACGCAAGTGTACAAATGGGATAATGGATTGTTTTTCCATCATTGGTGTGAGCAATAATGAATAATATATTATAATTGCCATATGACTATAAATCAAATAGTGATCTAAAATTGAACTATGCGAGAACGTTGTAAAGGTGAATATGACAATGCTTATGATGGTTCTCTCTCTCTCTCTCCTATCAACAAGAAGAATAATGTTTCTTTATTTAGATTGTATCGGTGGACAAAAGACATCGGGGTCCTTCCTTTATGTTGGTGGAATAGACGTGGTACTGAATAGACCAATAATAGTAGGTTCTATGATGGAAAATGAATCTACTGATCTTATGGAAATCATTAACTATCTTAGTGATCTTTCCTTTCACATCGACTTTGGATGTGATTTATGCCCCATTTTATAATAATCTGATAAGAAGTGTAATTCAAAATATTTGCGCTTAAAATAACGGATTTCGTATAGTGTTTATACTATTCATCGAAATTACTGTTAGCGCAAGAAATCAGTGGTTAAATTGGCCTAACATATGGAGAATAGGGCCATTACAATATACAAATTACATTAGTATTATGTTTAGAAATGGCGACTGGTTTCCTTGAAGAACAGATAGGCTGTAAGCAGAAACACACAGATTAAGTCCGCCTTTTATGTTTACGAATCAAGTGGCGTTCCCTATCACACATAACAGCTGTGGGATACACGGTCCGGCTCTAGTACGAGAAAGAATACCGAGTTGACACTACTGGTAGCGGTCTTACAACCATGGGCGTCCGCAGAAATTTTTCTGGGGGTGGGGGGGCAAAATGTTAACATCATCACCATCCTCCGACATGATGTGTGCCAGGTGGGGCACAACAAACACTGGGGCGCAGAACTGGGATAGACTCAATTAAATGCCAGGAATCCAGGACATGTGACTGACCCTGCCACAGGCCAACAAACACCACCTGTAGGGAAAACGCTAAACTTTCTGACAAGGTGCTTTATCTCGGTCTGCTAGGTGTGCAGACTTCAGGGTCCTCAATCCAACACCAATCAAGGCTGCCTTCAGCACGATTCGATTTTTATCAGAGTACTTTAAAACATCCTATGATTAAAGCACCAGATTAAATATACTGTATGCACAGTGTATGTTAGGGATTATTTGTAGCACACATATTTACCAATATTGGCTTCTTGGTGCTAGAATTCATGATAACTTTTATCCAAAGTTAAAGCACAACGTCAAAGTTAGTCATAAATAATGCATCAAACACACACGCTACTGATTCGCCAATGGGTGCTCCCTTTACTAGAATTCCCCGGACATTGCTAAATTTTACACACATTCAATTAATTTATACAAAATAAAATGTATAGGTCCAAATGTTACCTATATTTTTTAAAAGAAACTTAGAGTCCCTCTACGTGTAGTCAATGTCAAACTGACAATGACGCCCACGTTTAGGGATACAATAATGGACAGCTCCCTTATGTGGAAGCCCGGCACCGTAAATGTGTGGCACAGGCGCCCGCAGCGGCGGCACATCACAGGTCCAGAAATGCTGAGTCTTACACAGTGGTAGAAGTGGGGGAAAAAAGTAGGAGAACAGTGGGCGGAGAATCAAAGGGCGGGAATAACCCAAGGATTGGATCTGTGGGTGGAGCCAGAGGTGAGGCCAGAATGCGCAGACATTCCAATTTTTAGTATTTGTTTGGCATTTCACTGCCCAGTTTAATCAACCAATGGATACACATGATTATTTAAGGTTATAATGAGTTATTGACATTAAAATATATTCACAAAGTGGGATATGCTTCTATTCACAGAATGTACCAAATACGATAAAATGTGGAAACACAAGCCATTTGTCTCCGAGCCATGGAGTTTCTGTCATCAGCACTACTCCCTTTTTCCACAACAGCAGTTCAAACATGAATGGCAAAATATCCTAGTTTGCAAATGTTTACTCTAAAATTATGGCTCTGCCATATTTGACTCATAATGCAAGATTTGCTGCATGATCTGACTATTTAAACTAATAAATTGTCTGTAGCTCAAACATATCAAAAGGGAATATAAAATGTGACTTGTGTTGCTGCAGAGTGGACGGCCTATTGTAAAGGTTGAATGATCACCTTTCTCACTGCTGTGTTTGTATGTTACACTGGTACTAATAAGGCAAAATCTTTCCAGAGACTGTTAGCATGTGTACACACGTCAAAATAATAAAATATCTGAAAATATACTGCATTACGCTGCAGCCATTTTTTAATGCATAATTTAGTCAACACTACGGCATAATGTTGTCATCCTTTGCTGCATAATTAATTCCAGTGGCCCCACAGCAGGCAGCACATGTTTAAAGTGCTTGTGAATGAAGCCGGGTGACTGTAAGTTTGCAAACTTAGTTTGGTGTGCGTGCAAATCCTGCATTGCCAATCCCTGGTGAGTTGCAGCTACTACTGCTGAAACAAGGCCAATGGAGGTACCTATGGGTGAGGCAGACTGGCCTCAAGGGCAGGGCCAGCCATAGCACTGGTGGTGTCCTGTGCATTAATGTTTGTTATTGCCCCCCAATGACCACCTCTGCCATGGATTCCCTCACTACCACCCTTTAACTGTGCCCCCCAAGTTTCCATGACCATTCTCTCTCAGATGCCTTTAATTTGATTTACAGTGCCACTCATACCATTGTAGGGTGTCAGAGCACTTTACATCACACACATTACACAGAGACAATCAAAATGTGTGGAAATCACTGTATAGAAAATGTTACATAAGACTAAGGACTACAAGGTGTAGGAGTCACATGACAACCATACTAGTGGCCCGTATAGTTTTATTGTGATTGGTCTGGAGAAACACAATACCCGGAATTTAAGACGTGATACCATGGTTGGGGGTTCTCCTTAATAATCAGAATTGATGTCTGTCCAAAAGAACACTTTTTGGGACATTAGGATAATGAAAGACGGGGGAGGGGGGGAACACAACGCTCTAATTTATACCTTGCAGTTTGTATGCAGCTCTTAGATGACAGTTAATAGCTCACTGTTCTAAGTTAGGATTTTAACTTATAAACTGTAAGTAATAAAAGGATCTCTCTGACAAAAGCAATAGCCCACTGACCTATTTACATTATGTGCACCTTGTGATCTGCATGGTGCATGTTCTTTGCAGCCGGTACGTTAACCCTCTGAGCTACCTTTCCATGAGTCAAAACTTCCACTAGACAAAATTCTGATTTCACTCTAGGAAGAACATTAATCACGAGAGTCATCATGACATTTTTATTGTTGCCGAAAATTGCTGGAGGCCAGGAAGGAGGCAGCAAGCGTTTTTAAAACCATAATATACTTGCAAACATGATGCCTCCACCTAAAGTCAGCAACCGGTGCGGTCACACTGGTTGCACTGCCCTAGAGCTGGCCCTTCTCAAGGGTCCTGTGACCTCAGTGACAGGGTCACTGTTGCTCTAGGGTGCGCTGCTTCATAGGCCTGCCCGCAAGACTGGAGGTGAACTTCAGTATGGATAGTGGTGGACAAGCCTTTAAGGTTAACCTACACTTGTCATGCTAGGGTCCACCTGCTGGTGCGAATACACCAGGACTTCTAAGGTGTTGCGAAGCCTACTAAGGTCTAGCATGTGATTGTGCTCTCGCAGGAGAGTGGTCTGGTGGACTGGTTATTAAGGCTAAACCTGGTTCCCAGTTCCAAATTCAGCAGCTCTGACCATAGTGCCACATCCTCTCCCCCACTGAACACCGTACTGCCCCACTGAGAAAAACTCCCACTGTCTTCAACTTCAACCCAACTGTTGCCCGCTATAAACACCTGGATGCGGCTCAATTTAAATTACGCACTAGACAAGAGCAATATGCGGCTTACAAAAAAAAAGTAACAACATCCTGGAAAAAGCAAACACTTGTAGGGAATGGAAAATTTAGCAAACCATGGGAAATGTAAGCAGGAACAACATGGTTACCTTAATGCTTTTACACTCACTATTCAGAAATCAGTGAGTGCTTTTACTTGAAAAGTTAAGGACGCGACTACAGGGCCCTGAATGGACGAATTTCAATGGCCATTGCTTATATCCTTACAGAACATAGGCAGTATGGTAAAAAGACTACATCCCTGGACGCAGAGCCGCAGCACACATTTTGTTTTCCAATCCACACATTGTAGTACCTCCAGGATTGGTGCATTAGTTCCAAGTCCAGGGAAAACAAAGGCAAGGAAACAAAAATAGCGCCTCACTGGCAAACTCTGTAAAAGTGGCGCTAATGTGTTTCAGTGTGAATAAAATCAGTTTGGCCAGTTTGCTACCACCCTGTCTTACTTTATTTAGTTATTTATATATGTTTAGCCTTTTATTCCCAATGCTGCACTTTGGAATTAAAATGTCTGAAAAATATGACATTTCCAGCAAAAGCGTCTTTCTTTTTTGGATCCATTTCAAAGGGAAGCAAATAAAAGAAAGGAGAGGAAAGAGAGTTAGAACCCCGTCTTGAAGTCACGGTTTTCATGGGCGTCCGCAGGGGGGGCAAGGAGGGTCGCTCCAGAGGGGGGCAAGCGCCCCTCCTTGCCCCCCCCCTGCGGACGCCCATGCTTACAACGACACAAGGTGAGATATCTACGCTTTTACTCGCCGAACCTGGGGACTGGTAGGAGGTGACTTGAACCCTCATCCCCTCACGGCGCTAGATCAGTTTCTTAATTTTAGGCGGCAGACAGAGATTTCTCGGCGTAAATAGAATAGTGCTATAGAGACTAGGAAATGGTGACAACGTAAATGGTCACGACTAACGCAGGCTTATATTTTTTGTTTTCCGACAATCCCTGTGGAATACATCGTGGGTGTGATTACAACGCAAATTGGCAGACGTCAGGATTTATCAAGATCCGACTGGAAAGGAGACGATACAAACGATGGGGCTTGGTTATTAAGCCTGGATGGAAAACGATTTAAAAACTTTATTTATTGGGGCAACAACTATTGATATGATGGTAAGGCCAGTTTTAATAGAATACAGATACATTTTAAATTAAACATGGACTAGCACTTTCAGTGGGTGGAAAACGGGTTGAGTGTTCTGCGGTAACTTTTAAAAGGTGTGGGATAATTATTTTTTTTTAAAATACATGTTCTTTGGACTTATGAGGAATCGTTATATCTGGAATTTATTCGACCTGTAGTGTATAGTGTATCTTCATGACCCATAACAAATGGAATGTTATTGGCGCACAGCATTATCATTATAATGGCAGTGCGATATGGCTTCTTTAATAAATGCAGATCACTAGAGTGGCGTAGGGGCCGGTTTATAATGGAATTGGAGATACAGAGGGGTTCACAGCCGGAATGTATTCAGAAATATTTTTGGCCAATGTTAATAGATATGATGGCATTATTTTTGCAGAATGCCATTAGGAGGGTGATTGCTCAATAATGAACTGCAAGTGTGCTTATATACATCCGGGTTACCATCCATCCGCAAGAGAAACGCATTTCATGAAAATCTCACAATCTCAGGTCTTGGAGTTACCATCAAAAGGTGAGACATATCAAAGTAACAGGTGCATGGTTTATGCACTGGGTGAGGGGTATGGTGTACATATGTAGACACAACTCACGATACAAAAATAATCAATTATCGCACAGTCTTAGGTGTGTGTTCTGTGAAACGCATTAGGTTTCTGTCCATTTTGAAAAAATTCTCTCTGTTCCTTCCACCAACATAAATAGATGGTCTCTGGTAGACTCTGTCCACAAGGGTGCTATATATAAAACTTGTATACAATTATGTTGTTTATTCCTAACCACAAGGGATTTTGCATGCCAATAGATGATTAAAAATGTTTCAACAAGATGGAAACTGATACATTGTCTGATGGACATGTATAAACATCTTCTTTGCAGCCTTGAGAAAGCCCTGTGGGCGAAACGCGCGGCGGCTGCTGTGTTGCGTCTTGTGAATTGTGGAAATAAAAAAACAAACCTCAACATAGAAGATCTGATTGGACTACTTGATTTTCTTTTCCTTTTTCTGAAACATTACGGATCTATAATATACAGGTCGTTGAGACACTATTGGATTGTTTGGAGAAATACCTATACGTCCTTTTTTTGTGGAAATAATGATATTGGTGTGCTCAGGTGTTTTGTGTTTAAACTACAACCTGGCGTTAACGCTATCTCACTCTCCGTCGTGGCCGTCAACCCAGTTGTCACCTCATCCCAGAACTCTCCCAGATGGGGACAATCCCAGAACATGTGGAGAAAACATGCACCCTCTAAATTACATCTTGGGCACACAGTCCAGGCTCCGAAGTATTCATTAATCTTGCCCGGGGTAAGGTACGCCTTGTGCAAAACAAGTGAATCAACTCGAATCGCGCATTCCTAGAGCTCATCCAGGCCCTTTCCACAAGTTCTCCCCAGGGTTTCTCGTTAATGACCTCACCCAGGTCCTACTCCCATTTGAGACGTAGTGTTGTTAAGGGCCAACGCATTCCCTGTGTGATACGAATGTAAAGGCAAGTAAACGCTTTTAAAGTACCAGCCGTCATCACTACATAACCCCAGTTCATACCAATAAGCTCTTCTCCAAGGTCAGTACACCTTCCTAGGCCTGTTAGCCTTTAGGGGTCTACACAGCAGTGATATCAGATGTCCACCCTCTCCTACCTTATGCATCTGTAATGTCCTTGCCTGGCATGGAGCACTGGGGAATCCCATCCAAATATCCCTGGCGGTCTTCCCTCATTTTTTATATTGTAGACACAAGGACATCTCTGGAAGGAGACGTGGTGCTCCCCGAAATAGAAGCCACCTGGTAGTCTGCATCCCGCCATCTGCAATTGTATACTGGGCATTGTATGACTGATATTATAGAAGGGCTTTAAGATCCATACTTTCAGGTCTCTAGAGAAGGGGGCTGCCGCAAGACCCTTACCTGTTCCCATATATGTGTGTTATTTTGCATCAGATATGGGTATTCTCACACTCCACTGGAGCCCCTCGTCAATAGCATCATCAAGGGTATGTCAGATCATGTTCTGATTAGCATCCTCTCTTCCCAGCTGTCTGTCTTGGTGACCTATTTTACCACATGCTAACAGTGCGCTGCATAATAATATAGTTGTCTGGGAGTCTAAGCCCCTGCCCTCCTGGGTCCTGATCTAGTTTAAGAGTATCCAAAACCACTCAACTCCTCAGTCCTACCCACACAAGCGCAATGCTGTTAGACATATGAAATGTATCTTTAGGCAGCGTGCACAGTGAATTTTGGACAGCCAATAGGCATGTAGGCAGAAAGACCATCTTCGCAATAGCCACCCTTCCCTTCGTTGATGGGGGTTGATGTTTTGAAGCAAGCAGCCTGCTCAACCAGCCTTCCCACAATGTACTGGTATCACTTTTCGGGTGTCTCAGTCATTCATGTCCCTAAGCATCTAAAGCTGTCTTGTTCCCACTGAAGCCCAAGGTTCGGCAATCGTTTCCTGGGTCGTCCTGCCAGGCCACCCAGGGAAGAAAAGGATGGACTTTTTTTGGTTGATCTTGAGCCCATCCACCTTCCCAAATTCTGCCAAATAAGTCAGTAGTTCTAGTATGGCCTTTCTAGGCAGCTGTAAATAAAACGTAGCGTCAGTGTCAGAGTGAAATCAAATCAGGGGAGTTGGCCACTCTAATCTCTCAACCTGTAAGTACTTCTCGAAACCTCCACGCCAATTGCTCTATAGCCACCGCAAATAGAAGTGGGGACAGAGGGTATCCCTGTCCCTCTCTCAACTCCCTAATACTCTGAGAGAATGTCCCTGCTCCGTAACCTGGCGCAGGGATCAGTGTACAACAACTGCGCCCATAGGCGGAAAACTAGGAAAAGGCTCACACGCCGAAGAACCATCAGGTACAGCCACCAGTGCCAACTCTCCATCTCTCACGTGCACTGACTGCAGTATATGTGTTCAATGCTGTAGGTTCCTGGTCGTACTGCAGTCTAGACAAAGACACATTGGTCATCATGAACCAGTTGCCCCACTACAGTTCTAAGGGATGTTACTAGGTTTTGCATAGGACCTTGGTATCCACATTGATCATGGCCAGCAGCCTATAGGAGGACAGGTCCATAGGGTTCCATGCATGACTCCCTCTCTCAGGTCTAGGTCTCTCACATACCTCTAGCCGTTTTTCTGAGATAAAAAATGTTGGTAGTACTCAACCCGGCACCCCCTTTAAGCCCCCCCGCCCCGGGGATTTTCCCGCTGCCAGCTTCCCCATGTCTGTGCTTAGAACTTCTAGGGTAATTTCTGCTTTTAATTACTCTTGGAGGGTGCCAGGCACCTGAGTTAGCATGACCCCATCTATGAAACCCACTACTGTATCCAGAGCAGCCCCGCTCACAGCTTCATACATATCCACAAGGCGATCCTGAAAAACATCTTAGCCTGCATCTTAGCCAGCGTGCCATCAGGGCATTTCAGCAATGTGACCAAGGTAGCCTCTCATTCCCTCTGCAGCTGCCAGGCCAATAATTTACTGGGTTTATCTCCCTTTGTATGTAGATTCTGAAGACATTTCCTCTGCGTCAGTCTGTCAAGTCTATCCCATGTGTCAGTTACCGATCTGCGTGCTTCCAGCAACCCAAGACTGTGCTCTCTGTTATAATAGCTCCGTTCATTGGACTGCGGCTAGATGCGTTTCTTGTTGCATCAAGACTCTTTGGAGCTACTTCCTTACACCATAAATTATGCTCATGCAAACCCCTCACAACACTGTTTTTAAAGTCTCCCATTCATTCCCCCTGGTAGTCATGGAACCCCAGTTGAGGTCTAAGTAAGATCTAGGTCCCCAGGTCCTCCCTGCACTCCAAATCCCCAAGTACTCCAGGTGGAAACTTCCATGGTGTGTTTGCCCTGTGTGTTCCCCCACCATAAAACTCCACTATCAGTGGTCATGATCAGACAGGAAACAGGGTAGATATCTCGCCTTGCTCACCATGAGGTGAAAGTCCTCCATTGCCAGGGCCCTATCCAACCTAATGTATGTGTGGTGTGTTAAAAGAAAGACATGAGTAGTCCTGTTTCTACTGTCTGTATTTTGCATCACTGCTTTAAGACCAAAGGTCAGACCAGGTTTTGTATTGTGTTTGGCGGGTCTCTTATCTAATGCCCTATGCAGTATACAATTGAAATCTCCCACCACTTATAGTGATGTCTCTGCCATCCAACGTCCTTTGCAGGAGAATTAGTAGTTCTCAATGTCCGCCTCGGTGTATTTGAAATTAAAAACGACTATAGGAGGGGCGTGGCTTCGATGACACTTAAGATGGCCGCTTGACATCGCGGCTCCGCCGCACCGGAGACAAGTCGCAGTTTTTTGGTGCGTTTTCTGCACCTTTCATAACTCGGAAAACGTTTTGTCGCTTTCTGCAATGTTTTGGGAGTCCCTGCAACCTCATCTTTCAACTGTAACTTATTGATCTCTGCGCTCCAACTCTGAAGGTGTACCTCTTTTGGCTATCTATGTACCTTATAAGTTTTGAGGATGCTATTGTTCAATACAGGCTATTAGACTACAAATTACCTCTATTTCCACTGTTGTCAACCTTTCATGAACGTGGAATTTTTTCTACTGGATGTGGAGTCTCAACTTTATTTTGGTCATGCCCTGGCAGTTGTGACATACTTTTTGTCCTAGATACGGCTTTTTAGTATGTCTCAGGTTAGTGCTTTCTACTAGGGCTTCTTTATGAGCGACTTTAGCTTCACAGACGCTATATATAACTTTGTGGCAGTACTTTTGAGGTGCTTATTCTGTTTGGAACCTGCTTCTGCCATTTCCATCCAGTTGTATGGTCTCCCCTTTTATGGGTAAATTAAGAAAACCTCAATTTGTATTTATCCCTAAAGGGCAGCTTTCAACAAGATCTATTTCTCATTCATCAACAGTAATACGACCACCTGTTATTGAAGAAATGGCTGGTGTGGCCTCTACTCGTACTTCCTCATCACAATCTGTGGTAAACAAGACTTCTCCACCATCTTCAGCATCAAAAGGGCTGAAACATGATCCACCCTCTCCTGATAAGCCGTCACCACCTATTTCCTTGGAGCTGCTGCTGAAGGAGATTCGAGCTCTGCGTCCCTTTGTAGAGGAAACAAATAGAAAAATAGAGCTTGTTGATGAAAAGTGATCTTCAATGGAGAGTAGAGTATCTGTAATGGAGCAGCAACTTTTGAATGTCCAAGGAGAAATTCTTTGGAAAGGGAGGTTCACAGGCTACAACAGCACACTGAAGATTTGGAAAACCGAAACAGGATGAACAATCTATGTATTTTTGGCATGCCTGAAACTTTGGAAGGAGACGATCCTGCCTCCATTTTTACCTCCTTTCTGCCAGAGGTATTGGATAGGCCCTCTTCAACTTCGCTCAACATTCAGAGAACACACAGACTAGGTCCTCGCCCTTCGTTGTCTGCATCTCCGGCCAAGCCGAGAGGTGTCATCATCCTCTTCTTGAAATTTACTAACTTGTTGTTGGTCATCTCTGCAGCTAAAGCTAAGCGTCAAGTGTCTTGGCTGGGACAGTGATTATTCCTTTCTCACGATGTCTCCAATGCAACCGCAGCAGGAAGAAAATAATTTCTTAACCTTCATGCTCCTCTTCGTTCACTTGGAGCCAGATATGACCTCTTCCATCCTTGCATTTTCATTTGAGGATCCTGCGGAACTAAAGAAGTTTATATACTCTCACACTTTGAACAACAAGGACACTGCTGGTCCTTCCAATGGTATATTTGTATGCAACTAAGGTGTTCTCATTGTTCTGGAATTATAGTCTTATTTTGCGATTCCTTACCATATATCATTTTGTTTGATGATATTTTCTGAAGGTTCTAACGTACTTAATATTTCTTACGTTGTTTTTCTTTGTATTCTTGCAGGTTCGCCAGTTGTAGTTAACATGTTTCCTCCATTTTCCTCCTTGTTTCCTTTATTTGCCCCAGGTGTGGCTGGGACCTCCACGTCCTTAGCGTGTCATTCTTCCGTGTGTCGTCACCACCCCAGTGTTCTTTCATTCTTGTCCTATACAGGTTTGTCTTTTCAGTCATCCTTTATGGATATGTACTGTCACCTCTTTTGGCTTTTCTATCTCCCCTTTCGTCTTTTCCTTTTCTGTCTTTTTGCTTCCTGTCATAATTTCCCTTTTTCCTGCTTTTCTGTAAGTTTCTTTTTTTCCCCCTACATTACCTAATAGGTTTTTCTGTTCTATTCCTCTCTCTTTTCTCGTATGTACCTTATTCCTTTTCTTTGGCTTACCGTATTGTTCTCTCTATACTCCTTCACTATTGTCAAATTCCATTGTTTTTACTTTTATGGTTACTCTCTCGCATTCAGAGTTGTTACATGGAATAGAAAAAGTTTTAATAATCCTATAAAAAGGCAACAAATTATTTCACAATTTGCCTCTTATAATCCTGACTTAGTTTATTACAAGAATCTATCTCATTTATCAGAAGCTGAGGCTCTTAAGCTCAAACTTAATTGGGTTGGTTCTGTCCTTGTCTCTCCAACTACAAAGAAGAATGGTGTTATTATTTTATGTCACAAAAAATTGAAATGATCTGTGGTTTCACAAGAAATGGATGCAGATGGTAGATAGATTTTGGTTAAGCTACTCATTAATAATAATGTTCCTCTAACTGTCTTTAACATCTATGGTCCGACCCAACCAGATTATACTTTCTGGCGTTCTATTACAAACAAATGTATGCAACATAAAGATGAATTTTTTATCCTTGGCGGTAATTGTAACCAGGTTATGGACCCATTTACTGATGATCGTAAATCCCAGGTATGTTTCATTCCCCATAAAACTCAAACAATTTCATGACACAATATCACAGACACATTTAGTAGATGCCTGGAGATTATGTAACCCAGATCAAACAGAATTTTCCTTTTTTCCCCCCACCACATGGCTCTTTATACTGACTGGATTACATTTTTCTATCCAAACCTCTATCTCAAAATCGTATTTTGTCTTCGATTGAACCCATTTTAATCACAGACCATGCTCCGGTGATTGATTATTTTGATTTGCTCCATTCGCAGCTCAAATCTTCTAGATGGAGATTCAATAATTTTCTTCTGCGGGATCTAGCTTTTTCATCCTCCTTAGCGAAAGAATTATTTTCCATGAATGAAGGTCCATCTATATCCCCTGCCTTGGTATGGGATACCTTTAAAGCCACCGCTCGTGGGTTCATTATTGATTTTGTAGCCAAGAAAAATAAATGCACTCTCACGCCACATAAGGCTCTTTTACCATTTTAAGCGCTTAGAACATCAATTTTACACTTTCTCATCTGATTCAATAATTTTCTCCTGCGGGATCCAGCTTTTTCATCCTCCGCGAAAAAATTATTTTCCTTGAATGAAGGTCCATCTATATCCCCTGCTTTGGTATGGGATACCTTTAAAGAAACCGCCCGTGGATTCATTATTGATTTTGTAGCCAAGAAAAAGAAACGCACTCTTACGCCACATAAGGCTCTTTTATCCAATAATAGGCGCTTAGAATGTCAATTTTACACTTCCTCATCTGAATCTACCCTGCATGAGCTTATTTGGGCTAAACTAGAGTTTAACAAAATTTCTACAGATAATGCCTCATCTATTTTACTTCGTAGTGGTGCCCGATTTATGGAGGCCGCAATAGAGTTGGTTCACTCTTAGCTAATTATCTAAAATCTAGAAAAGAGAGGACGTTGATAGACTATTCAGTCCACGATGGGAAACCTCTTTTTAAAGATCAAGATATCCTTGATGAATTTACAACTTTCTACAAGAATTTATACTCTCCAGAAGAGCCTGCATTGTCTTCTCTTATTGATTCTTATTTAAGTAATATTCCTTCTACTTCGTCCACTGATCTTGATTTTGACTCCCTAGACCTAGATTTTTCGCTCCAAGAAATTACTAGCTCTGTTAACTCACTAAAGAAAAATAAATCCCCTGGTCCGGATGGTTTTTCTGTAGAATTTTATTTACACTTTTCCAATTGTCTCCGTCCCAAACGTTTTAACCTCTTTAAATACTTCTATACCACTGGCAAGGCAAGTTACACTTTATTAGAAGCCTCTATTTGTCTCATCCACAAAGAAGGTAAAGATTCCAAATTTGGCAAAAATTATCACCCCATATCCTTGGTAAATGTGGACTATAAAGTCTTTGCTAAATTATTGGCATTATGTCTTGATTCACTACTACCTCGTCTAATTGGTCCAGAACAATGTAGTTTTGTTATAGCCAGACTAACCTCTGATAATTCTAGGCTATTTTTCATTGTTTTAAATAAGGCTTCCACGCTATCTCATTCTCTGGCTGCAATATCAATTGACGCAGTAAAAGCTTTCGATAGAGTTGAATGGTCTTTTTTATTTGAGTCACTCCATTGGCATGGTTTTGGATCTAAATTAATTTCCCTGGTTTCTTTACTTTATACGGCATCTACTGCTTCTACTATAGTTGATAGTCTTGCTTGGAACCGATTTTCACTTCACTGACGTGTCCAACAGGGGTGTCCTCTATCTCTTCTCCTTTTTATTTGTTCCCCTGAGCCCTTTCTGGCTCACATGCGTCATAACTCTTCCATTTCTGTTTTTTATTTGGAGACCAATGCTCTCTGCCTATGCAGTTGATATTTTACTCTTTATTTCTAACCCATAACTTCCCACTTTATAACAAGAATTCTCAGATTTTTCGGTGATATCGGGTTATACAATATATTTGGATAAAACTGAGATTCTCCCTTTATCCAAATTCTGCTCTAAACACCACTCCGATCCAACTGGATTCCATTGGAATACTTCTAAAATTAAATACTTGGGACTGTGGTTCACCAACTCTATCTCGGACTCGATCAAAATAAATATGAAAGAAACTCTTGATCGGATCTCCAAACTCCTCTCCTCCTAGAATCCTCTTTTTCTTTCCTGGTGGGTTCGTCTAGATTCTATCAAGATGATGATCACTCCTATTATGCTATATATTCTTTCAATGATTCCCGTCCACATTCCTTTTATCTATTTAAAACAACTAGACTCTTTACTTTCCAAATGTTTGTGGAACAACAAAAAATCCAGAATATCTTTATCCCATCTTGAAAACTAAAATCCACTGGAGGGGTGAATTTTCCAAATTTTACATTATATCATAAAGCCTTTTGTCTTAACCAAGCCTCTTTCTGGCTCCAAGAGAATATTTCTTCCTTTACCCCTTTATCGATTAGTATTGAATGTCGTCTCGGTTTCCCTTTCTCTTTCCCGGAAGTCCTAGCCTTTACGGCCAAAACCAGTCTTACATCTCTTCCATTATTCAAGCGCACTTGCTCATTGTTAAGGCCTTATTGTCAACCAAAGAGGATGACTAGGAACATGTTCTTGCGTTCTCCTCTTTGGCATAATCCCCTTCTCATCATTAAGAATAGACCTTTATTCTGGTGCTCCTGGAGATCTAAATGCATTATCTGGGTTCAGGACATATTTGATGGCACCTCTCCTTGTTCTTTTCCCCAGTTCTAAACTAATTTTAATTGTCCTCACTCATTTCTGCATACGTTTTCATTGCTTATGGAAGCCCTTCTAGAAGCCTTCTATGCCCTTCCTTCTGAAGATTCGTGTTCTACCCAGGATCCACTTCTTAGAATCCAGTCAATATCCCTAAAGGCCTCTCTTATTTATTAATCTCTAAATTCCAAAGCCCCGGGGCCATCTAAGACTAAGATAGAGCTCGACTGGGAGGCGGAGTTTGGTTGCGAATGGAGCAATGAACTTTGGAGCAAATTATGGATCAGATCGTTGAAAAATTCTAGATCTGCTTCTACTACTCAATCTATGTTTTTTCTTTACCACAGACTTTATTTCACTCCTACTTCCATTGGCAATTTTACACATTCTAATAATAAATCTTGCTGGTCTTGCGATCATCCATTCGCTGACCTCTATCACCTTCTTTTTTCATGTCCTCCTGTATCTTCATTTTGGTTACAAATCTGGCCTCGGTTCAAAAATATTTTTAACATAAATATTCCCTTATCAAACTCCCTCTTATTCATGGGTCATTTAGCAGAATCACTTGGTATATTATCTCATGAACGTGGGTTGTTTGATCTCATGCTAGCTTTATCCTTTCAACAAATTAAACTCAATTGGAAATGTCCAAATACACTTTCAGCTAAAGCTTGGTGGAACACTGTATGTCATTACCATAGATTGGACATAGCTTTTGCTTCTGGTTGCACTCCACAGTTAAATAGAGATCTTTTTTGGTCACCTCTAATGGTTTATTTAAATAAGCCCCCTATTTCTCAGATTTCTAGCAACTGGTCAGAAAATGTTCAACCTCCATGAGTTTTGTTTATTTGTTTTATCTCTTTGCCTTTTTCTCCTGTTTAATATCAATTATATTGTAATATTCTGTAGATAATATGTTAAATGAGTCTTCAAATATTCTGATGAGTTTTTACTGCGAGTTCACCCCCACTTAGAGTATATTGTATTTCTCCCCTTTCCCTTTCCCTCCCCTTCTCTATCCCTATTTAAACCTTAAAAATGTAAAATAGCTTTCAGTTACTTTTCATGGCATGCTTTCACTACATATGTTTGTTGTTAATATTGTAACATTTTGCTATATGTTGTACGATGTATAATACATTAATAAAGCTTCTTAAACTTAAAAGAGAAATTGACTGTAGGAGCCACCCACACAGACACCCTCAGACATAGGCAGATTATGTGGGGAAGTACAATTGACCTCACCATTACTACTTGAGTTTCACTTCTTCAAGGTACGCTAAATGAGTTTCTTGTACACATGCAATAAGTACTCTATGCATCCAATGTGTGAGAGGACCGTGTGGTGCTTCACATAACCACGCAGCTCCCGAACATTCCAAGTTATTAAGTTATGTCTAGGGGCTATTGAATGTTCTGTCTACCCGTGTAAGGCTTCAAAGAAACCCACGCCCATTCCTCCACACCTGGGGTGGGTTCACCATTAGTGCTTCCGTATACCTGGTTGATTCAGTGCACAGCCTAAGATATGGAAACACTACAACCCCTTTCCCACCTGAGGGGTAAACAAGTTATCAGTTCAACACAGTGCCTGCCCATTTCCCATCCCTGAAAAAGAATTTATTTCCATTGTTCAGAGCTTCTTATCACCCTGTGCCGCTCAACCTTTGTTGCCATCTTCTAAACAATGGTGTGAAGAGCTGTCGTCTTTCTTCTCTGAAATTTTTTTTAAAATCCAGGAGGATTTGGTGGCTGTCTGTGACATTTATAAGTCCTTTCCAGTGCTGCCGTCCGTACCCATGCCCAAACTGACAGCTTTTTCTCCGGTTGGGGAGGAAGATGTCCTGACAGTTCTTAAATCTTTGAAGTCGGGCTCTCCCACAGACCCGTGCCCTGCTCGGGTGCTTGGGGCGGTCGCTGCAACGGTCTGTAGGGAAGTTACTCAGATCGTTAATCTTTCCTTCTCCACGGCTAATGTTCCTATTGTGTGGAAGCAGGCGAAACTTCTGCCGCTCCTCAAAAAAGCCGGGTCGGATTTAGCTGCTCCGTCGAGCTATCGGCCTATATCCTTGTTACCGGCCCTGGCTAAAATTTGTGAGAAAATGGCCTTGCGCCAATTGGATAATTGAGTCTTCTCAAGCTTTACATCCTGCCCAATCGGGCTTCCGGGCTGCCTATAGTGCTGAGACGGCCATGGTCGAGGTTTCAGAGGCAATTAGGGGGTGCTTGGACGGAGGCGGAAGAGCAGTTCTGGTTTTACTGGATCTTTCTGCCGCCTTCGATACGGTGCCCCACGGGCTTCTACTCTCCAGGCTGTCTTCTATCGGCATCTCGCGGTTGGCTCTGGACTGGCTAACGTCGTTTTTAAACGACAGGACGCAGCAAGTCTGGATGCCACCATATGCTTCTCAGCCAAAGTCACTTTCCACAGGAGTCCCCCAGGGGTCTATATTGAGCCCCCTGCTTTTTAATTTGTATCTGACTCCCCTGATCTATCTTACAGAGTTTTTTGGGGCAAAAATTATGGCCTACGGCGACGACACCCAACTTTTGTTCACCTGGCCAGATGATAATTTGGATACCTCGGTTGTGCAGGACTGTCTTACCTCAGTCTTTCGTTGGATGGCCCAAGCACAGCTTAAATGTAAAAAATCGGAGGTCCTCTTCTACGGAGCCTTTCCAGATAACTTTAGAACCCTTCTCTGGCCACGTGACATCCCCTGTCCAAAATCCATGGGTGGCCGGCTAGGAATTTGGGAGTCTGGTTTGGGGATAATCTCAAATTTGAAGACCATATCAGAAGACTTACTGGTGTCTGCTTTGGCACCCTAAAAACCCTGAAAAGATTCTTCCCTTTGCTCCCGAGAGATGCTAGAGAGAGTATCGCGGGCGCTCATTCTCTCCAGGTTAGATTATGCGAATGCGTTGTTCATTGGAATACCTGCCTATTTGATCAAAAGGCTGCAGGTGGTGTAGAACGCGGTCGCTAGACTCCTGTTCAACATCCCTAGGAGGTCGAGCATCCGCCCCCACCTGCATAGCCTGCATTGGCTCCCAGTGACGCAACGTATTCTGTTTAAGGCTCTTGTTCTCTCCTTTAGGGCTACCCATGAGCTTGGGCGTCAATATTTAAGAGAACGCTTTTCCCTGTACATCCCTAACCGTGCCTTGCGATCTGCTAACCAATGCAGGATGGTCATCCCCAGATTTAGATATGCCAGGCTGGGAGGTCAGTCTATATCTGTTCTGGCGGCTAGAGCTTGGAACACCCTTCCTCTTTCGCTCCGCTCTTCCCAGAATGTTGCCATCTTTAAGAAAAACCTTAAAACTCATCTATTTAAAGCCTTTTAGCTCCCTCTCTCCCCCTCTGCACGCCTTATCCTCTGCCTACCGCGCCAGGATACTTCCGAGTAACAGAGCGCGTTACAAAACCCTTAAAATAAATAAATAAAATAAAATAAAATAAATAAAAATGCTTAAATCTCAGTCCCCGCCAATAAAGACGACTATCCAACTCTAGGAACTATACACAGGGAGAGGACTACTCTACGCGAGCCTCAAGACTATACAATCAGCTGAGACCAGACATGTCCTGATGCAGCACATTGTCAAAGAGTTCAAGCCATGATCATATGTCCTCTGGGGTTCAAAGAAGTGTATTTTTTTTTCTGTGCCACAACTCGGAGACGGCCTGGGTATAACAGCATATAAGGCAGATTCAGAGCTCACAATTTTTGTTTCACGTCTATTAAGGTCTTTCGCTTAGTTTGGACTTTCCTGGTATAGTCCGGGTAGATAGCAAATTTCCATGGCTACTATTAATTAGATTGAGTAATTTCTTTCCCTTTAATGCTATGATTAATGTATCAGTAGACAGCTTCAGATGTGCATAACGTTTGCTTAGACCGAGTGGCCTGTCCCCCAGTACTAATTAATTGAAGTGTATTCTGGCAAATATAGTATTTACCACTATCCAAGGCTGTTGAGAGGCTACATTTGCCTCAATTCCTATTCCTCCTCATCACACAAACTATAGTACATTTCAACATATTTATTGATTTTTACTGACTTTTTGAATGCCCCATTAAAGGCATAAGCAAACCATAATCATTATGGAGTCATTTGTATTCCTAAACTAACTGTCACTTCTCCTCTGTACTGATGGAATTTTTTTCACTATGAGGCAAAGGGTCGAAATTTAAACATTTTTCAGGGCAAAGAAAAAAAACGTGCAACGCCAAAGCACGTTTATTTGTTTACATTTATAGTACATTTATAGTAAGAAGAGACAAGCAAAAGGCTAGGGTAACAAAACGTTCTGCTCACTGGAGGAAATAAGGACTCCTCTCTTTCTGGATGCATTGAGTTAGCTCATGGATTTTAAGCCCAACTAACGAAAAGCAACGATAACACCAAATCTGTATGTAGTTTGATAAACCACAAAAAAATATACTGATTCCTCGATTGCAATACCATTCTAGGCTGGGAAAAGATTTGCTGTATAAGACAGGAAACCTCCAATACACACAAGATACTTAACAAGTAGTATGTTAATTTTGAACTGTGCTCAGAGCTTTACAGTACCATTGGAAACATGGCCCGTCCTATGGTTTCCAAAGTTCAATTACGCTGTAGCATTCTGTATTCACTTCAGCTAAAACAACCATGTTTATATGAGACCTTTCCGTACACAAATTTCCAAATGATGAACACTGCTGAGAATTGCTAATGAGCTGGGAAGGTAAAATACACTACTCTTCAAAGTTGGAGATTTTGTAACCAGCAATCCTCAACAGTGCTGCCAATGTGAGGTTCTGTAAATAGTGACGGACTGATAAAAATATTTAGGAAGAGGATATGATGAATGGGACAAACGAATCAGTCTTGGGCTACTGAGTTGAGCTATAATGCAGCCACAACACCCAACCAACAAGTAGTATTACTACAGCATAGTTCTCTAAAAGTGCTATTTGGGTGTTCACCCACATATTAAGATACTGTCCGCATAACAGTAGGATTTCAGGATTTCCAGATGGATTCAGTGGCTGTTTATATTAAACAGTAATAGGAGCATAGATCACCCATGGAGAAGCTTACAATAAGTAGCCAGCAGGGGACAGGTGAAACAACCCAACCTGACACACTGTACCATGCCTGGCTTTCACAAATGCAATCAACTATCATAGAGTTAAGGCGATATATAGCTCCAACCACTACTTTCAAACTTTACAGTAATTAAACAAGGATAGCAGTGTCAACCACCATGGAGAGGTCCAACATAAGAAGTGATAGATCATTTTGAAGAGAGACTAGAAGGAATACATATCAGACACTGACTAAGGCAGTTCTGTGCCATGTTTGAGGAGGAAAGCAGATGCCCATGAATCAAGGATAATATAATCTTCCATCCCATCTCCATACATCTCACCTCTAACCTCTATTCTCTCTTTCTATTTTCTCCTTCTTCCTCTTATCTACTCCGTTCCTTTCCTTTCCAACTCCAATTCCTTAGTTTCATAGCCCCTCAGGAACCCAGCCTAGGAAGGCTGCATGGTAATTACAAGTATTGATTGTATGTACATTGCAATTTCTGATTTGTATGATATATAACCCTGAAACTTCCAATAAAAACTTTTGAAATAAAAAATATAATCTTACATCTGAGCCTGTAGCTATATAGGACTGAAGGACTTAACAATTATTTTTCTGAATTATATATGCTAACTGCTGCCTCCTTTATGGTGGCCAGACGGGTGTGCCTGCGGTTGTTTAACTATTGACATCTTTATGTTCCTTGCCCACCAGTGGCAGCAAGCGATCTTGTGTTTTACATGTCAGTTTAAGTGTAAGGAGTACACCTAGTCATTCCTGTTTACAAATTTCATGGACCACAAATGCTGAGCTGATATTTCACACTTATGGGCAATGAGAAGTTGGAGGGTAATGATTGGTGGAACTCATGTATTTTGGACACAAACCAGGCACAAAAGGCAGGTCCTCCACTCCAGAAGCAGGTACCCGGTACACTTGTATGCCAGCGACTAGAGAATTCTATTACTTAGCCATACTGCTTCAGTCATATGACCGTCTAGCCAGTTATGATGGCTTTTGAAAGGCTTTCTTCCTGAAAACATGCCTGTCACTACTTTGTGAATGCTGGGGGAGTGTAGGAATCACCGACACTACTTCCAATGGCACTCCGGTAGGGATGAATATCCTTAAAAGAAAGTCTTAGTGTTGTAAACGATGTAAACTGAGGGAAACAATTTTTCTCAAAATTCAATTGAAGAGTTTTATTCAACTAGTCACATATTTCAATCATAGCGACATTGTTCATTGTTCATAAGACATATAGTCCTTTTATGCTCCAAAGTGTCCGATTGTAGTACCAATGTCCCAATGCATTTCGGGACTGGCGCCCTTCCTCAGGGGACTAGTTACAATCCGTGGATAAAATTACAGATATTCAGGAAGTGGGTACACCCTCACAGAGCGAGTACATATAAACATGACTACGACAGTGCCTCTAATCATGCAAGAGATATCGAGTGGTGCCGGGTATTAATGATCACGAATGGTGGTGTAACAACAGGGAATAACATGGGGTGTAAGAAAAGTATCCTATGGATAGTCGGGGTAAAAAATCATAACTAACGGGTGTAAATTTCAAAACATAAATCTATCCGTCTAAATGGGCATCCATAGATGAGAAACGAAAATGTAAGTGATAGTGAATCAGTGAATTAGGGAGGAGATGTGAACTAGAATCACAACGTCGATTACACGCTTTGTGATATGGGTATACGCGAAAATGTTAAACGTGGAACCCGAGGGCGTGGTATATACCGAGAAGCCGTTGAGTGAGCCTAAAGCGTGTCTTTCACCGTAATAAGAATTATAAAATGTGGCAATGAACAGCACAAGCTTACCGAACGAATCTTGCCGAGCAGTGTCCTGGTGTCTCAGGCGTGTTAGTATTCCGAGTGATAATAAGGAAGTAAATAGGTGCATCAACGGAGTGCGTAACGTGCGTAATCGGAAACAAACAGAGGACTGATAGAAGGTCGACACTAATGGCCGGTCAAAAAGACAACAAGTTGTCGAGGGTACAAAAAGTAATAAGTGGAAGAACAAGGAAGTTAACCAAACATTAAATGAAGGATAAAAGTAAAAGAACAAAAAAAAGAAAGAAAAAAAGGAAGGTACCAACGACAAAGATGGTAAAAGTATACTGGTATAAATGAGAATAAAAGACAGACAATTTGGTGCGGCCATCTTGAGAGAGGTTCAAAGAGGAAAGGTGTAAATCAAACACACAAAAAAAACCATCCGATAAGTCACAAGAATGTCAGATGCAACTAGATATAGGTAACAATGATAGACACGTGTGATACACGATGTTAGTAACAGCAGGTAGAAAAAAAGAAAAGTGTAGAAGGATAGAGAGAACAAGTGTGGACGTGAAAAAGAAAGTATGATGGACAAGCATCAAGTGTGAAAATCAAAGGAAGCAACTGTATTCCATTCTATCATTGAGGCCTTTCGGTTGGCACGCATCAAGTCTCTTGATCCAAAAATTTCTCTTTGTAAGAGTCTTTTTCTGTTATCAACGCCCAGTCTCGTAGGTACAGTCTCCAAAAAAAGGAACCTCAATTGGCTGACGTTGTGGTGGTGTGAAGTAAAATGTGCAGCAAGGGGTGATTTCGCAGTCTTGTTCCTTATGGTACTCTTATGTTCGGTTAGACGAACTTTTATTTTCCTCTCCGTTTTACCCACGTAAGGTAAACCACATGGGCATTTGAGTAAATAGAGAACATTCATGGAGTCACATGTGGCGTTTGTCATGAGTTTGATGATGGATGATTCATGGTGTTGCCTTTGATAATGTTAGGACAATGGCTGCAGGTGTGGCAGGGTCTGGTGCCCGTGAAACAGGTAGGGAATTCGATTGGTTGAGTTTCCAAGATGTTTTTAATGTTTTGTAGATCTTTGATATGCAAAAAGTGGTTTGTGGTTGAAAATTCCACCAAAATCAGGTTCATGTTGAATCATTTCCCAGTTTTTCAAAATAATGCTTTTAATAGCAGTACTCCTGGTAGAATATTTTGACACAAACACAGGTCTCTGGTTGCTGGTCTGGTCAGTGTGGGGGGTCAAAAGGTCTTGGCGGTTCTTGAGGGAGATGCGTTCTCTAGCTGTTTGAAGAGTAGATTCCGGATATCTCCGCTCTCTGTATTTCTGGAGAATGTTGTGTTCAGTAAATTTGTAGGTATCAGGTTCCAAACAAATTCTTTTGGCCCTTAACAGTTGAGAGTAAGGCAAGTGTTTCTTCAAGGGTGTTGGGTGGGAACTGGTGTAAAATAAGGCATTGTTTCTGTCAGTCGCTTTAACGAACAGGTTCGTGATAATTTTATTCTCCTGTAGAGAGACCTGAACATCCAGGAAAGGTAGACTCTTGGTACTCACAGAGTGGGGGAACTGTATATGGTCATCAATGTTGTTGATGTAGGTAATAAACCCAGTTATTTCTTCGGGTGGGCCAATCCAAATTAAGAAGATATCATCGATGTATCGCCAAAATGTACAGATTTTCTGCATCCATTTAATATTTTTCAAGATGTGGTCCAGTTCCATGCAGTGCATGAAGAGGTTGGCATAGCTGGGGGCTGCACAATTTCCCATGGATGTGCCAACTAGTTGCATGTAGTAGTCATTGTTCCAAGAAAAGTAGCTGTGGTAAAGCGTAAATTGTATTAGCTCTAGTAGAAGAACTTTCAAGTCATCATCGATGGGGTGTGACAGTAAAAAGGATTCAATTGCTTCAATACCTCTGTTGTGAGGTATAGATGTTTACAAAGCACATACGTCGATAGTAACCAGAGTGTAAAAGATATTCGGTTCCAATACCACTTGTTGTAGTTGATTCAAAAAGTCAGTGGTATCCCGTAGATACGTTGACATGTTTTTGACTATTGGCTGAAGGTACATATCTATGAATTTGCCGGTAGGTTCATGTATAGAATTCTTGGTTGATACGATTGGGCGAAATGGGGGTTGATACAAGCTTTTATGAATCTTTGGTGGCATGTGTATGCTAGGATATTTGGGATGTGGTTAAATTAAGAATTTTAAGTCTTTCTCGGTGATGGTTCCCATCGTCAAAGCTTTATCCAGGATAGTTTTCAGGCTCTTAGAAAAGTCTCTGTGGGATCATGTGATAACTTCATGTAGAGATTGACATCACGAACGTGGTCTGTCACACTTTTATGGTAGTAGTCATTATCCATAATAACCAACGCTCCCCCCTTATCTGCTTTGCAACAGACGATGTTTTTATTGCTGGGAATTTGCTTCAAAGCTCTGGTTTCTCTATGGTTGAAGTTGTTCCATTTTGGGGCGGGTTTCTGAAAACACTCTTTAATGGCATTCATGGTGATGGTTTCATATGAATCCAAAATCTTGTGGCTTACAGGAGCCAGAAAAGAGCTCTTACTTCTCAAATGTTTGCAAGTGTGTACCACGGGAGGGCCCGTGGGAGGACTTATGTTGGTAAAAAAATGCCGCAGTCGTAGGTTACGCATGAACTTGTACAAACTCACTTCGATTTCCAATTCATTCGCGTGGTATGTTGGGACAAATGATGTTCCTCGTTGTAGTGTCATCATTTGAGATTTGGCTAGGGTCACTTTGGAAATATTGATGATTAGGTTCTTTTGCTCCAGGTTGCTTGAGCTATAGACGAGGTTGGTTCTCTTGCAGCTTCTGCTCCTCCGGGTTCGACGGTGACGGCGGGGCCTTTCTCTAAAAAACTGTCCCCAGATGTTGTAGAGGTAGTTTGAGAGAGGCTTTCTGAGATTGTAGAAGGTGAGGCGTTTCTTCCGGGTCTCCCAGAGGATGCACCCCCTCTTTGAGAAGTTGATCGGTCAGTTGAACTACCTTCATCAGAAGTAGGATTGGAGTACGGTCTTTGTTGCCTACGTTGGGCATAGACCTCAGCCCAGCTGTAGACTTCTCCCAGTTTGTAGTCCATGGTGTCACGTTTATATTTTCTGATCTTTCTATCATTAATTCCCTTCGTATATTTATCCAATTGGATGTTAATGTCTTCCAGGGATTTATTCAATTCTTCCTTAGACATGTTTTATCTAGATTTTGGTGAATTTGCGCGATCTCTTTCTCCAAATCTTCAATGACTTTAGAGAGTTCTTATACTATTAATAAGATTAGGTCGAGTGAACAGCGATTAAAAATGGCATACCAACGTTCCGTGAATTTCAGACTGTTCCTACAGAGAGTAGGCTTTAGGGCAATGCGCAAGCCTCTCGGGATACGTTGGTCTTTGTGGTATCTTATGAGAGTACCAGCATGTAGGCATTGGTTAATGATTAGTTTAGATGTATACAGTAGCTGTCTAAGCATGCTAGGGTTAGAAAATGTGCTCGTAGAGGATGGATCAACTTCCTGAATTAGCGAGTATATTCGACTGGAGGTGAATCCGAACATTCAGCGCGATTCGCCGTTGTACTTGCAATTTCTTCGTAAGACATCTTAAATGGGTGCTCGCACTGGAATGGCCAGAGAAATATATAAATACACAAAAGGTTTGGTGTGCGGCACTCCCTCTTGATAAGATCAACTTAGTTCTTTTTCAGAGTAATGGTAACAGTGGAATGTTCGGGTGCCGTGGAATAAGTCCCTCCTGGCCTCAGGGGACTAATTCGAACGAGAATGCTGGGGGAGTGTAGGAATCACCGACACTACTTCCAATGGCACTCCGGTAGGGATGAATATCCTTAAAAGAAAGTCTTAGTGGTGTAAACGATGTCATTGTTTGGATCAAGAATCTTGATGCGTGCCAACCGAAAGGCCTCAATGATAGAATGGAATACAGTTGCTTCCTTTGATTTTCACACTTGATGCTTGTCCCATCATACTTTCTTTTTCACGTCCACACTTGTACTCTCTATCCTTCTACACTTTTCTTTTTTTCTACCTGCTGTTACTAACATCGTGTACCACACGTGTCTATCATTGTTACCTATATCTCGTTGCATCTGACATTCTTATGACTTATCTGATGGTTTATTTTGTGTGTTTGATTTACACCTTTCCTCTTTGAACCTCTCTCAAGATGGCCGCACCAACTTGTCCGTCTTTTATTCTCATTTATACCAGTATACTTTTACTTTCTTTGTCGTTGGTACCTTCCATTTTTTTTTTTTGTTCTTTTACCTTTATCCTTCATTTAATGTTTGGTTAACTTCCTTGTTCTTCCACTTATTACTTTTTGTACCCTCGACAACTCGTTGTCTTTTTGACCGCCCATTAGTGTCGACCTTCTATCAGTCCTCTGTTTGTTTCCGATTACGCACGTTACGCACTTCGTTGATGCACCTATTTACTTCCGTATTATCACTCGGAATACTAACACGCCTGGGACACCAGGACACTGCTCGGCAAGATTCGTTCGGTAAGCTTGTGCTGTTCATTGCCACATTTTATAATTCTTACTACGGTGAAAGACACGCTTTAGGCTCACTCAACGGCTTCTCGGCATATACCACGCCCTCGGGTTCCACGTTTAACGTTTTCGCGTATACCCATATCACAAAGAGTGTAATCGACGTTGTGATTCTAGTTCACATCTCCTCCCTAATTCACCGATTCACTATCACTTACATTTTCGTTTCTCATCTACGGATGCCCATTTAGACGGATAGATTTATGTTTTGAAATTTACACCCGTTAGTTATGATTTTTTACCCCAACTATCCATAGGATACTTTTCTTACACCCAGTGTTATTCCCTGTTGTTACACCACCATTCGTGATCATCAATACCCGGCACCACTCGATATCTCTTGCATAATTAGAGGCACTGTCGTAGTCATGTTTATATGTACTCGCTCTGTGAGGGTGTACCCACTTCCTGAATATCTGTAATTTTATCCACAGATTGTAACTAGTCCCCTGAGGAAGGGCGCCAGTCCCGAAATGCTTAGGGACATTGGTACTACAATCGGACACTTTGGAGCATAAAAGGACTATATGTCTTATGAACAATGAACAATGTCGCTATGATTGAAATATGTGACTAGTTGAATAAAACTCTTCAATTGAATTTTGAGAAAAATTGTTTCCCTCAGTTTACATCGTTTACACCACTAAGACTTTCTTTTAAGGATATTCATCCCTACCGGAGTACCATTGGAAGTAGTGTCGGTGATTCCTACACTTCCCCAGCATTCTCGTTCGAATTTGAGTCCCCTGAGGCTAGGAGGGACTTATTCCACGGCACCCGAAAATTCCACTGTTACCATTACTCTGAAAAAGAACTAAGTTGATCTTATCAAGAGGGAGTGCCGCACACCAAACCTTTTGTGTCACTACTTTGTGCCATACCTCAGTATACCAGATGACATAATGGTAGTCTTCAATGTCTTTCGATACCTTTATCAATTTTAGGGGCTCAGGAAAGTAGAACTTTTGTCTCTTTTATGAACACAACCCTCCTCTCCTTTGGAGGCTTCACTGGCTTAGACTGTGAGAGATAAAAAATGCATTGGAGATATAACTATTTTCTAGAGACACCAACACTCACACAGGGCAACAAGAATTAATACATAAACATTTTCAAAGTCTTGTTCACTTTTTAATTGGTCCTGATGAATCAGCGACAAATTTACCAGGGCAGTAAAATATGCTGATTCACAACCTACAAAACTCGAATAGTTTTAAACTTCTCCAGCTACACCATCAATAAAACAACTGGTGTGCCATGTTCAACGCTTTAACCATCCCCTTACTTTCACTTCTAGGCTTAAACTTGCTCTACTCTCTGTTTATATTCTGGTAGATTGCTAACGGTAGGATCAAGCACTTAGAGGAAGCTCTATTTGGAATTGCCCTCCACCCACACACTGCCAGGATACTTTGGGAAAACCAATTACGAGAAGCTAGGGTGGTGTTCTAGTAGGTTCCTTGGACCACCTTTAGGTGCTCACAAGAGGCGTCTTAGTTTGTTTTCTCTTAACACCTTGGGTGCTTCCCAGATTTTTCCCCTGTGCTGAACCTTATTGATTCCCACTGTTCATGGCGAGCTCAGCTCGTCATGAGCACCCTAGAGGTATACCTCATGACGAGCTGAGCTCGTCATGAGCATGGAAGGGGTTAAACTATGCTGAATGTGTACTGGTCAGGCATACTCCAAGATAATTGCATGGTTAGAACACCTCGGTGTGAAATACAATATGAACCTGCCATTTGTATTGATCATTTCCTAAATAACAATAATAGCAATCCAAATATATGAAGTGTTTACCTCGCTTTGAAAACTGTTTTCCTTGGATTGTA
Source organism: Lissotriton helveticus (assembly GCF_964261635.1). NCBI lineage: Eukaryota > Metazoa > Chordata > Amphibia > Caudata > Salamandridae > Lissotriton > Lissotriton helveticus. The sequence goes on along the minus strand of NC_136061.1, from coordinate 758,172,584 downwards.
TCTTTCTAGAATCTTGTTTTCTCTTTTGAGTTTTGTATTGAAGGCTAGATGTATCCCATCTCCCTATATGTTAAGATGACTAAAGGCATCCGTTATAGCGGTATTTACAGATCTTCCAAAGAAGTTCTCTGGTAAAGAAAATTAAGAAAATGCAATTGGCTTATCTACATATTCTAAAACTGAGAGGGATTGTTCTTTTGGCCACACTGAACCAGCATCCACTTAGTAGCAGTATAGTTAGCTTTAGAGGTCCACCAAATGGTTTCCAATTAGCTGCAAAATATCCTTATAATTGCAAGTTCACCATGGAATCTGGGGCCTCTACATGTTGCTTATTAACTTGCTAAATAACAATTTTTATGATATACAGCTGCTGTGACAAAATGATTGATCGAATATTTGCTGACAATTGAAGGTAGAACAATACACCCCATTCCAGGGGTACCTTCAGCAATGCCATGTGGCAAGGTGGCCTTCAGCACTGGCAATTAGATATTTTTCTTAGACCGATAACACAATAAAGGAACTACTGAGACCAATTTAGTGTCTGTTATGAGAATGGGCACCATAACATGCTGGATCAAAAGACTAGATCACTAAGGTACTGCATGGTATTTAAAGGACAGACTTTTAAATATCACCAAATCCAAAAAATGTCCCAGGTCATTAGAAGTTCAGTTTAGCTTGAGCGTCATTTTGCCATGGGCAGTTCCACCACAATTTAAAATTCCCTATTGAGCACAGTCATGTAGGCTGCTAATGATATGTGTTTCGCAGAGCTCCATTACATTTGTTGAGATACGCAGCGTGCAAAGATTCCCCAGCTAAATACTCGGACTCTGGCATGTACTTCTTAGTCAGGTAGTACTTTACTTCTGTGGGAACTCTGTGCTACCATTGCTGAGCGAAGCAGAATTCTTGGCTAGGTACCCAGAGACGAGAAAATTGGCCGTGAAGTGGCTGCTTTGGGAAAACTCTGGAGATCGAAGATAATACCCTTCACTGTCCTGCATTGTAAGTCAAGTGCTAAAAGAGAAGACAGACTGCCAAGGGGACACCATACCTATACAAGCTGGCACAGTTACGCATTCCAAGAATTGGACAGACCCAGTAAGTTTGTGATTGAGGGAGATGTCAACAGATCCTTGTGACTTCTGTGAGCTTCCAATCAAACCTGCCATTGTCTTGCATGGACAGCTTTTGCACTGAACGTCCAGGGGAGAAGTCTAGATGATTTCTGTGCCCCCGACCAGTGCTCATGGTTCCATTAATGGGGAAATGACATACCAATATGAGTTATAGTTAAAGGTGTATTTAATCACAAGGAGGTGATGAACGGAGCGCTGAAACACTCGGCCCCAGTCAAAGATCTGGGTTGAATCCATTATCGTTCTTTAGCTCACTTCGCCACCCCAGTTCAGACCAGCTATGTGCTAATCAGTCTTGACCCTGCGCCTCATGGGAACAGTCCAGCCCGAACTGCCAAGCTGTTTTTTTCCTGGACCGGAAACAAGCATCCTGGGACCGGTTCATAGTAAGATCCCTCATCACCCAGGCTAGCTTGAATCCAGTGGCAAATTGAGCAAGGGACCCACATCTGGGCATAGAATATAGGCACTTTATTCCGCATGCTTTCCCCCGCATGCATTACAACAACGACCGCATTGTAACAACGCATACCATTACCCCGCAAATCATAACAACTTACTCTAAAGGGGGGGGGAGCTGTATGTTGGAATAGTATAATTTATTATTCCAACTCCAGTATGTGCAACAGTAGGGAAGGTGTTGGATTTTAAATCCAACACCTTCTGCCCCTTCCGCAAGTCGTTGTTCCGACTTGCGGAGTAATGGTATGCATTGTTACAATGCGTCGTTGTAACAACCACATTGTAATTACCTGCAGGGAAAAGGATTTGTGGTAAACGATGTTTACCCTGGGCATACCCTGCCAACTTAGGGCAAACAAGGCAAACACAAGGAGATGATGGACAGAGAGCTGAAACTTTTGAGACACTCATCCTCAGTCAAAGATCTGGGTTGAATCCATCATCGTTCTTTAGCTCACTTCACCACCCCAGTTTAGACAAAACTATATGCAAATCAGTCTTGACCCTGTGCCTCATGGGAACAGTCCAGTCCATGAAGACAAAAGTCTCAGAGTCTAGGGAGAAGTTGCATAAGAAGGAAAATTATTCTTTCTTTAGAAGGCCCCTCACTCACTAACCTAGTTGGTGACATGCTTCATCATTGGGGTCCCACCCGAACAGCCGTATGCCATCCGGGTGTGCTGCGACACCTGATTACAGTGGAGCGTTTTTTTTTTGTTGTGTGTGAAGGTTAAAAGACGAGTTAAAAATTGGCCAGATATAACTCACTAGAAAACCCTTTTTATTCTGGAGCAATCTGGACAATGTTAAAAAATTGCAAACATACATATTTAGGTTAAATTGACTTCTGGTATATTTTTAAAGTGAACTCAAAATAGTGCAAATAAATGTATTTGCACTATTTTATTTGTTTTCTTTGCACTATTTTGAGTTCACTTTTATAGATACCACAGGTCAAATTAAACTGAAAGTTGGTGAGTGAGGGGTCTTCTAAAGAAAGAATAACTTTCCTTCTTGTGCAACTTCTCCCAAGACTCTGAGACTTTTGTTTTCCTTGTCTTTTGGTGATACTCCTACTTTTGTTTATTTACCTGACCGTAAAGGGGACCAGGAGTATTCCCCTCCACACAGTGGAAATCCCTTTCTCTCTCCTTTTGTTTTGCACAACAGGCCAGTCCAAACAGCCAAGCCAGGTCTTTCCTGGACCGGAAACAAGCCTCCTGGGACTGGTCTCGGAGTAACACCCCTCATCAGCCAGGCTAGTTTGAATCCAATGGCAAAGGGAGCAAGGGACCCACGTTTGGTCATACCCTGCCAACTTAGGGTGAACAAAGCAAACACAAGGTGAATTTAATGTCTGCATTTGCCATGGGAATGTTATTATTCAGTAGTGGCTAGTGACATGTTAAGGTTCGATTATGACATGTTGAAGTTCCTTACGAGAACACTGGTGAGACACTGGATGAAGTGGTTGGGGACTAAATGTGTCTTTAGGGCTCAGTGTTTATGTAACTTTAAGTGTTTTTATCTACCAATAAAGTGTATATTGGTTTAACTTCCTGTACCTACATGTCCTCATCACTTCACAATAGTCCTTCATGGGATGCTGGATTCCTACTTCAGCCCGAAACACCATCCAGGGAATGAAGTACTTCTTTCATGAGAGGCCTCTCGAAAAGGTGAAAAGACTTCAACGGCTACTTGGAGAGCTTCCATGAAAGGGTGGATCAATTAAAAAAATATCACCTCAGGAGATTGAAGACTTGAGGCCATGGCTTTGAGAGAGCTGGTGCATAATAAGACACCCATGCCTTTGAGAACATGATGAAACCATTGAAGAATAAATAACCATGCAACAGGAGACCAACACCTTTTTCAGAACTTTTTAGAGGTGTGCTGTGACTTCAATTACTAATTGGGAGGACAGGTTGGAAGCACTGGAAAACATTGAACATGCTGCTACCAGCCAACAAATCATTTTTTTGCAAGTGGTATTTCAAACCATGGTAAAGCAGGTGGTCCATTTGCCATCAAAAATGTAAGAAGGAGGACAACAGCAACCACTGGTTGGTACTTCTCACACTACACCATACAAGCATTGGTAATGCCAATAGGTCTTGGCTATGAGACTACTGGCTTTGCCAATATTTTGTACCTATGCTGTATAGCAGTGCAGATTATTTGTAGTATGCCTAAAACTAATTTTAAAAAGTGCTATGACGCAGCCATGGATCATTTCGCCTTTATTTTTTTAAGTACATTAGCTCTGAATGCATCCTTTATTATTTTTAGCCAATCTGCACATCAGCCGAGCTGCTACACAGCATGACCACAAATCATTGCAAAAAGTCAGCAATGCCCATGTTGTATGGCACAAACAAAAGGCAATGGCTTAGCCATTAGGCTCAACGCAAGACCTATTGGCTTTGCCAATGCTTGTTAGGTCCCAGCAGAACACCTGCGATTTTAAGCAAAACAGTAAATCTCCCCTTGCTTGAAAAATAAAAAATTATATAATTTGGCAAAAACATCCTAAGCCGTAATGAACATTTTTTCACCAATGTCCATGTCTTAGTGAAAATATATTTGGAAGCAGATACCATCTGTTCACATAATAAAAGCAGATAACCAATAAACACCCATATCAAAGGAGAAAATGTCTTCTTTGAAGTGTGAGTGGACTAGTAGAACAGCTACAAATGGCAAGAGGTTCAACAAGAATGACAGGAAAGAAGAAAAGATAAAAGTACTACCTCAATCACAGCACAATCAACGGAAGGACAGCTATCAAGCTGAAGCAATCAGTACTTGGTCCATGCTCCAATCAAAGGAAGAGATAGTGAAGTTAGCATACTGACCCATTAGAAAGCAGCAACAAATAAGTGTGACAATTGAGACAACTAATGTAAAGAAATGGGCAGGCTGCAAACCCTTTGTTGTATTCAATATCTCTTGTAAGCAAGAGCACATTAGGAGTATGCACTCTCACAAGTAATACCTAAATATGCACCAAGATTTAATATTAAGGTCGGAGTCCAGGAAAAACAGCCATACTGCAAAAACACACGAAAAGGGAAGTTTATGAAGAGCTTTTGTGTAGCCTCCATGGTTGAACAAGGAAAATAATTTGATATCTTTGCATCAGTCTATCCTGACTAAAATACAGTAATATAAACGGTCAGGTACTGTTAGAGTACTATCGAAAACCTTACGTTCCCAGAAAATATCTGCGCATAGATAATGTTGCTTACAGCTTGCTTTGAAGCTAAGAGAAAAATAAAATATGCATATCTGTCTTTGAGATAGAAACTTATGTTTATGCTCGGGTAGTACCACGCTTTCAAAAAAAGCCCCCTTTTGCTAGTATGTAACCCTTGTACAAGAAATGCTATGAAATTAGCTAGGAAATTATGCTCCAACACTTCAAGGAAAGAAAGACATACTTTCCCTAAGGAAGTATATTGTTGAATACAAAAGCATACGTGTTCTTAATGTTGTGAAAGCTGTAAATAAAACATGCCCGTTCCTTATTATTTTAAAAAAAATAAACAAAAAGATTTTACTCAATGTAAGGGATTTATTGTTCAATGTATTTCCCCTCTAGTGGCAATTATCTTTAAACAGATGAGTGTCACTAAGTCCCGATCTTTATTTGACTGAAGTGTTGTAAACGGGCAAGACAAATACTAAATTAAAAGTGTCCCTGCAGAGAAAAAGAACATACTTGAAACAAGCCTGAACGTTTTTTTTAAAAAAAAAAACAACAAAGCCCTTCACCATGCACAACAACATAAGCAGATTGCGTAATACAATAAACATTTACTGAAAACTGATTTTAAAACAAACATTTCCGTAGGAATTGCTAAACCATTACGAAAAAGGGTTTCGAAGATATGAATGGAGGCCACTTTCAAGCCAAATTAAACACTTGGGATATTTGTAGTCAGGATGTTTACCATATAAGCAAGCATACACCAACACTGGGACTTTGTTTTTAAAATACCATACTTCTAAATGACTTCACTACACAGAGATAGCGCATTCTCTGAATAACTTCCCTCTCTTGATATATTCAGGGACATAAGTAATTATGACATGGTTAGTGTATACAAAAAAAGGTTCATGAACTGAACTAATATAAAACACATCTTGCATACTTGATGTTGGAAAAAATAAATGCATATTATCAGTCACAGCGATTACTTATTCAGGTTCTATAAGCTGTAATGCAAATCAACTCAAAACAAGCATTTTGTGCAGTACACCTATAGCCATCTGGGGCCATATTACACACTCTGCCCTGGGGGCGTGTGCCTGCTTTTTGTGCCGGGGGGGGGGGGGGGGGGGGGGGGGGGGGGGGGGGGGGGGGGGACTATGGTTTTAAAGAAGGGGATGCAAACGCTACTGAAGCCCCTTCTGTAATACCTATGGTGCTTGCGTACATATGGGGGCAGTGCTCTCTTCCGAGGGTGTTCCCTCATTTGCATGGGGGCGTGGCACCATATGTAAATAATATGGGCCCTGGTGTTTACAGTGAGCAACTCTACATCTGGTCATTGGGACGAAGCGGTATGTTGGAGGAAACCTACCAATATATATCTACAGTCCTTCCATTTGAAACAGTAGCACTGGAATATACTCTTTCTTTAAGAACACCAGGGGGGTAATGATGGGTATGACAACCCTGTCCAGAAGCAATATTCTTACGGCAGCAGTTATGCTCAGGAGACACTCTTCAATTTTAACTTAACTCAAATGTTTTATTTCCTCAAATACGCTCGGTTCCAACTGGAGTTCATTTGGTATTAAGCGGCAATAGACAATTCAGAAGAGGAAAACTACAGAGCTGAAATATCTCTGAGGTATAGTGGGATAGTAGAAATGGTAAGCCAAAATCAAGAATTGCATTCATAGTGATTCAATTAAACAGTGCTTTGTCTACAAGAGGTACTAAAGTAAATAATGCCCCCTTGGTGCTTGTAAAACATGCATCAAGGGGTGGGAGGAGTGTGTTTCCTTTGAAGAAAACTATTTTTATTATAATGACTAAAAATATCATACTAGAAAATTCATGAATTGCAAGACCTCCCATTACATCTACCAGAGGAAATATGCCTGTCACAAAATGTACGTAGAGGCTATGATCAGACCTTTGTTAAAAGACACAACGAAAGAGTACAGAGCAAATTACTATGATGATCCAAATTGTCAAAGTCAATCGAATGAAAATAATCTATGCTGCGGTTTCATGACATGGAACATATTCATGAAGCAAAGGGGCAAGGTGACTAATGGTGCACATACACAGACAGGAAGAACAAGTTACTTAACTTCAATAAGTTTCTTTCTAGTGAATTCTCTACCTAACCGCGGATTCCACACCTTAGAATCCTCCCCAGGTGCCAGACTGGACCCGGAAAGTTTTCATGAGCAATACTCCCGTCACAACTAGGTTTCGCCATGCATCTCCGGTCTGATGTCATACTACCCGGAAGTGACAGTACAGAGCCTGCTTATAAGCGCTACCCTTGCATAGGACGTCAGGTTATTGCTGGTCTCTTTCCTTGCCCTCAGATCTGGAGTGTGAATGTAGCAAATCTGCCTTTTTGGAATGGTCACCTAGGATTTTTTGCCTTTTTCGGGACCATGGTATTACTAGGTTTTTAACTCTGTGCACCTCCGCCTGCTAAATGGGAGTAAAGTGCCAAACAGGTTGAAGTTTGCTTAACCCTAACTGGCATACTTAACTTTCGTACAAGGCCATAATATATGGTGCAGAAATACACCCATGGTATGGAAAGTTAAATGCAACTTGTGGACTGAATCACAGAACTGTGCCATTTACTAGAGCTTCAGGCCTCTCCTGAGTTGCAAGACCGCAGCAGACTAACCTATTGTGTAGACCTGACAAAATAAACCTTTTTGACAGGCACAAAAACCTATGTTATGTATTTATTCATGCAGTTGAAAGAAAATGAAATTGCATGCAGTAATCAGACCCGATTTTAAAATATTAATAAGTTGCCCTAAAATACACCTAGTCGCCTACAAGGTAGGCTGCCTGACATTTAAAAGTGCAACATGTGCAAAAATAAAATAGGAACATTCCTCCAGTGACGAGTCCCCAAATGCTAATTTCACTGGAATCCTAGAAAATGCCAAAGTACAGATTAGAAACTTTAATCTGTAACTTTTGACAGGAAACGGCTACAAAAGTAATTAAAACATAATTTGTTTAACATTAGTAAAAATGCTATTTAATGGGTATGTCAGATTTGACATAAATATGTAAGAAAAGATACATTTGAGCAGTTGCCTCAACCTCCAGTAGACTAATTAGCATCAGCCTACTGACAGCTGGTTTGTGAATGCTTGGTCTTAATGTGGTTAGAAAACTGCTGCCAGGGCAAGAACAATGGCCTGGGTGTGTAGAGGTGTTTCTGTTCCCCTTGCAGGAAGATCAGAAATGGTGGATCCAGGAGCTTCATTAACTTGTAAAGGGGCTGGCAATTTCACAAGTATATGTGTGGTCAGGCATGTAGAGGGCAAGCCTTTGTCCCCCCCGAGCCAGGCTGGCACCATACCTAATGGGAGGAAAGCTACCACAGAACCAGTTTTGAGTGAACACGGCGGAGAGGACTCTGAATTTCCCTGTGTCCACACCTGGGTGGGCACACAAGCTCTGCAAAAAGGTGAAAGGGTCTCACTTTCTTGGATTTTAGGAGTGAGGGGTATTGTGGGATTGTTTGCAGTACAGCAAACGGGTAATGCTGCATAAGGAGGGAGGGATGCCCCTGGGAATTTTTACCCCACTGGTTAGGAACAAGTCAGGAGCCACCCGCCCACTAGCTGGTGCCAGCCATAAATGAGTCATCAAAAGCCACCCTTCTCGAAACACGTTCTGGAGCTGTGAAGAATCAGAAGAGAACTAGACCCTGCTTGCTGTCATCTAAGTGGAACTTTGAAGGATTGGACCTGCTTCCTCTTATATCCAGGGCATAGAACTGCACTCTAAGGGGCAGTTTACTAACCTCCTGTGTGGTTGCAGGAACACAACAAGCTGCAAGATGTCTTTTAACCTGAAATTACCAGCTGACCAATACCAACTGGGCCTGGACCTTTGTTGGTAGCATCTGCTGGACTTAGTCCTGGCACCTAAGTGCTGTGCCTGAGGTCCTAAGAGCCTTAGAATGACCGAGAGGAGCTGCTCCAGAAAACCTGAAAAGTTGTGATTTAGAATATCTTTGGGCCTCCGAAACCTCCAGGGCTGTCAGGTGGACCTTTTGGACTAGGTGTAACAGCATAACATCATGGACACCCTGAAATTGCACCTAGTTTCTGATCTACAGCTTCCATAAACCATAACTGATGCTAGTACTATTTGGCACTATTTTAACTGAAAACCTAAAAAACTCATATCTTTGGGTCCCCCAAAACTTGAATTTTGACATTTTGGCATCATTTTGTTTATTAAATTGTACTCTATTTGCCTAATTCAATTTGGGCTTTTGATTCTTTGATGTTTTGATTGTATTACTGTTTTGGTACTGCATATATACTTTAAACATTGCTCTAAATTAAGCCTTTCTGCTCCAGGGGGCTGAGCTCAGGTTAATCTAGTTGGATTGCCTACCTGAAATAATAATCCACTTATTTACAATGACAAAATGTTACTACCAGTGCACAGATTTGTAACTAGGGATTTTTTAGAGGTTAAAAAGTGGCTTCTCCACAGAAAGTAGAGGTGGGAGGACAGTGAGGATCTGTGAGCAGACAGAAAATCCACCAAAAAGAGAATTACCAAAGGTATGTAACTTGTTCTTCTAATGGATACTTCTAACCGCAGCTTCCTCAATTTAGAATAGACACCAAAGGAGCACCTCCACAAGTCAGATCTGTGGTTTGGACTCAAACCAATAAGCATTGCACGACCAAGCAGTTGAACGGTCCTTCCCACCAGACCTAGCTGTCAAGGTAATGGTGCTTTGTGAACATATGCAATGACGCCCTTATCGCAGCCTGGCAGTAGTCAAGGCAGGCAACTCTGTATGTCAATGCAGTAGTAGCTGCCTTCTGGAAGGATGGGCTTCAAGACCTTCCAGTGATTGCTTCTTGGCCAATGAATAGCAGCTCTTCATGCAGAGGGCTATACACATCGACAGTCCTCTGCTGCACAGAGATTTTCTTCGCCTCAGAGAACCCCACAAAAAGTTGTGCACAAAGGATCCTTGTATTGCTCAATGTAAAAACCTAAAGTCCTTTTGGGGTCCAACCACTGAAGCCTTCATCCTCTTTGAAAGGGTGAGGGGTGCAGAATGCTGGTAGGTTGATTGGTTGCCCAGCTTGGAAGGGAATCCGGACTTTAGAGAAGATGGATGCCAGAGTCTTCTGCACCAGTTTATCTGCAAAAAAAGGTGGCACTAATAGTGCCTCAAGTTTACTTATGCGACAAGCTGAAGTGATTGCAATGAGGAAGATGATCTTGAGAATCAGAAGATGCATCAATCATCTATGCATCAGTTCCAATGATGTTCACAAGAGAAACATCAAGACCAAGTTAAGATTCCACATGCGAGTCAAACTTTTAGGAGACTGCTTCACACCAGGTGATTTAGAAAGGCTGGTCTGACAAACACACAAAAGCCAAAAGGGCTGATGAATAACTTTTTCTAGTGTCGACTGCAAGCATGTGCAAAACAAACAATAGAACATCCAACAGTTTGGCTTGTAAAGGCCCTGTCTAACAGACTCCAAATAAGGCATCAAATTTGTCCCAGCGCCTGGCATAAATGGACTTTGTGGAAGGGCAACAGGCAGCAAGGATGACAGACACAACTTCGGTTGGCAGATCAAACTCCGCTAACTGCTGTGGTTCAATATCCACACATGGATTTGGGTGACGGACCCTGCCCTGCTGCTGCAACAAAAGATCCTTCTGAAGTCGTAGTCTGATCGGTGGCCAGATGCTCATGCTCTAAAGTTCAGGGTACCACACTCTCCTGACCCAATATGGAGCCACCTGGATGACTTGTGCCTGGTTGTTCCTGATCTTTTTTAGAACTCATGGCAGGAGAGGCAGACGTGGAAAGGCGTACAAGAGTCCTGTGTTCCATTCCAGCCAGAATTGAAGGTAAAATTTGCACCTCTTGCAACAGAATAAATAGAAGTGTTCCGCTTAGTTTCGCTTTGATGTGGGGGAGAAGGCAGGGGAGCTGAAAGAAAGGATAGGACATAGCCATGCTGAACGATTTAAAGGACCCACATGCCTGATTTTTTTTCAAATTCTTTTTATTGTGGTATTTTTCCAGTACAATATGGCATGACAGAAGAATGATAACATATTGGTCATAATTATCATGAGGCAATATGTACGCATCAGTCCACATCAGGCTGTGGAGCTCAGAATGGAATCAGAGTGTGACAAAGCCATAGACGGACCACCACTGAGAGAGTGTGAGCAAACTGAGTGCTCTGTGCCGAGTGGCTGAAGGAGTGTGCTTTTCCACAGAGTCATTCTCCAGTACAGGTACCACTGAAACAGTAAACATAGGGTAGGGGTGAAGTTCCATGACAGCACGAGTCTCATGGAATCATTGTGTCAGGAAAGGGGTTGTGGCGGTCGGGAGGGCATACAAAAATGTGTCGTAACTGGGGTCTTGGCTCATGGTGATGTTGAATAAGAAGCCGCATCAGTGGCCATGCATAGAAGATTATAAGGGGTGGTTACTCAGCGTGTTCGGGGTCCTGTGGGCACATGCAGTGCATCAGTCGTGGAGAAGGAATGAGGGGGAGGGCCCACATCCTGATGTCTTAGAGGTGTAGGGGAGGTGTCAGCCACCCACATCTCTTTGCGGAAGTGTGCAAGTGTGGGGCCCGATGCTCCTGCTATGGGCTGGATGCGGAGGTGTGGGGGCACCTCATGAGGCAGATTTGTACTTTTGGCATCTCCCCACCCAGATGCCTATGGTAGGATATGGCGCATCAGCTGGGACACCCGGGTCAGGCACTTGCGGGCTACTCATGCATGCAGTGTCCAGGAACTGTGAATTTTGATGGAGGAGAGTAAGAGCTGGCAAAGAACAGCTACTGGCAGGGGGCTATCATCTGTGGTGGTTTCATACAGGTTACTTCCTGTCAGCCAGTGCGACACCCACTGGAGCTGCGCTGCCAGGTTGTAGGATTCAGACAAGGAGGCCCCAAGCCCTCCCTGTCCCACCAGCAATTGAAGCTTGTTGAGGGCCACTTGGAGGTATTTATCACCCACAGCAGCTCCCTCAGCATGACGTCTAGGTCGCGGAAGAATGCCATGGATGGATATACTGGGACGTTCTCGAAATAATAAAACAGGTGGGAACTAGCATCTTGGAAAGGGTGATTTTTCCCATAATCGTTAGTGGGAGGCGATTTTAAAACTGGTCTGGGATTTGAGGGAGGTGAGCGCCCACTTCAGGTTCCCCCCGAAAATGTCAGCCTATCAATGGTAAAACTGGATCCCTAGGTATTGAGTTATTTCACCGGCCCAGTTGAGGGTAGCACCACCCAACTGTATATCTTGAGGAAGCTTGTACCGGCAGACGTATACTGTTACTGCGTGAACTCTTCCCCCCCCCCAGAATAAACCACAGTGTGCCCACTGCTCTGAGGCAAATGGAGACTGGGTCCATAGAAATGGCAAATAAGAAAGGGGAGAGGGGACAACCCGGTGGGTACTCCTGTCAAAGAAAGATGTGCCTAGGGTTGTTGAAGTAACAGTAATACAATGTCTCAACAAGGATATCTTATAGAAGGACAAATTATCAGTGAATAAATCACAAAGCAACAGGGAAAAAGGGTACAAGGGAGACCAAGTAATGATACAAAATTATTATTTTACATGTAAAGAACACATAGGCAATAAATTGCAGTAACCAAGAATAACCAAGAGTGTACTGGCAAAGTGAAGGTGAATAAAAGGCGCAGTGACACAAGTGATCATGTGACAACGTGATGCGGCATAAAATAAACAATTAGCATACACTGGTCAAAATATACTATTTACAAATATCTACAAAAGTTACATTTATTATTCACAAATTGACCAAACAAAAAAGAAAAGAAGCAGCCGCGATTAGCGTTGCAGGGTCGACGGCGTTTCAACCTTTATGACTTTAGGTCATCATCAGGACAATGGTTACTTAAATGGAATTCTGTGCTCTTTCAAATAGGTAGACATAGTCCAGGTCTGAATATTGGAGATAAGTCTTCGTAGTAGAATCAAGAATTAATCAGAAGGGCTGTGGCTGACTGTCCGCATCAAATGGAAGTATGTATACGATAGTTCACTCTATTGACTCAAGGGCAAAGTAGCAGTTTAAGCCGTGGCCGTGGCGTGCCGTCCAAAACGGCTGTAAGTCAAAGTGAAGTGTCCCGTGTGAATCAGGAGTCTCTCCTCGGTAGTGTGGTTTTAGCGGTAGCAATAGTGTGCCGACCTAACAGCTGTTAGTCAAAATGAAGCCTCCCGTGTGAATCGGGAGTCTCTCCTCGGCAGTGCGGGGGCCAGTCTTAGTAACTTGACCAGTGTGACGGATGTATCGTCTGCAGGGTTGTTGAAGGCATTACGGCCGGCGACAAACCAGTTATGTTCTGGGTGCAAAACGTTGGGTAGCACTTTAATAGAGTGGTCTGCAAGAATTGCCCTAAAATCTTATAATCGGCCCCCAACATTGCTTTGGGTCAATAAGTGTGTAGGGTCCTTCCCACGATTTAGTAGGAAAATTATGAAGGATTCTCTGAGAGTGGGAGACAATGTCCCTGTTTCAAGTGCCTCGTTGTACATATCAGCAAGTCTCAGAGGTAGATGGGCCAAAAAACAGTCATAGTACCCGACGAGCAGACAGTACATGCCCGGTGACTTATTGCGGACCAGGTCATGGATGGCCGTCTTCATCTCCGCTACTGAGATGGGTGTGTCTAATTCCTCCCGCTCCAGCGCTGAAATACTAGGGAGGGAGCTGCTACTGAAAAGTCAGTCAAATATGAACAAACTGAATAAGAGGCATGGAAAGCTTGGAGGATTTTGTGTTGTGTAACACATGATCTCCATGTTTGAGGATGCAGCAACCTCCGGTCACGTGAGCCAAGCCAGGAGGCGGCCCGACTTATAGCGCCCATGGAGTGCCTGGTTTCTGTGTTGGCGAGGTCGCTTGGGCTTTTGCATCATGTGGGGTGCGACACTCCAGCTCCCTCAGGGCTGATTCTGTCTGGGTCAGGTCTCTCTCTAGTTCCTGACACATTCCCCCTACATTTTGAATGCACAACCCGGAGTGACAACTTTAAAGGCATCCCATTTCATGGTTCGCATGGTGGCTGTGGCATGGTGCTCTGTGAAATAGTGGCCGATATGTTTGAGTTTGGTGTCCCGGAAGCTAGGGTCCTTGAGCATTTCCCAGAGGAGTTGCCAGCTAGGGACCCGGGTGGGAGGTGCACTCCAGTCCACGTTCATGATGTGATGATCAGAGATGATATGCCCTCGGTAGTCTGAGTGTTTGAAATTCAAGAGGATAGTGGAGGAGCAGAGGAAGTGGTCAATGTGGACATATAAATCATGGGGAGGTGAGTAACGCGGGTACTGCTTTAGAGTTGGATGGTGAGCCCTCCAAGCATCTAACAAGGACCATTGCGAATTGCGCAGAGATAAGGTGAGCAGGCGCTTGCGGAGGGAAGGATGAGACCTGTGAAGGTGTATGTCTAGCACACAATTTTAGTCCCTGCCCAGTACCCAGGGTATGTCTAGCCATTGAGCTAGGACCCTGGACAAAGTGGCCCAGAAACCATCATGGTCTGTATTCAGGGCGTATATGCTACCTATGTGTACTTGAGTTCCGTCAAGGCGCCCCTCCGTGAAGGCATACCGGCCCTCGCTGCTGACAACAGTAGTGAGTGGTTGGAAAGGCGTCCCTGGGCGGACCCAAATTAATGCTCCCTATGTTTATGCAGAATATGCTGTGCGATACAGCGTTCCCTGCCACTGCTTCCATAGGTGTAGTTCTACGCTGGTAAGGTGTGATTCCTGTAGAAAACACATATGCATGTTCTTTCTCTTTAGATAAGAGTTTATAGAATAGTGGCGTCAACCTTTGTGCATGCCCCTGATGTTTAGGGTGAGGAACCAGGTCTGCGAACAGTGTGTCATCTTATAGAGATAGGATGATGTAGACAAGGGGATTGATGGCCTCCCTGGAGCAAGTGCCTCCCCCACCGATGCTGTGTTGGTGCATTGTGTATGGTGACGATCACTCGCCCTGCATGGGGTAAAACTACTGGAAAAACATAGCAAAGCCAGAACGGTGATCAGAGCAGTCAGCAAATGAGATTTGACAGTCATCATGGATGTGGAGGTGGAGACAGCGGGTCAACCAAATTGTCTGAAAAAGATAGGGGATCAAAAGGCAGAGAAAAAACTCCAGAGGGGCAATCAGGGATCTAGGGGAGGAGAGGATCTGGCACCAGACCTCCAGGGCATATGCTCTGTGGGGTTGCTAGCAGGGGCAATATCCAGCAGGGCCAGTCTCAAGATGCTGCAGTATCTACTGGAGCCATGGGGCGCATTTCTTCTGTCCGGAGGGGAAAGGCGCCGCTTGGGCCCCCAGAAACAGTACCTGTGGGTATGGACCCCTTCCATCTGTGATGGCATGGTTATCAGAGTATATCATTGGACGTCTGCGGGGTAACTTGTGGGCCTGTCAGACCCCGGAGAGGGAGGCAGGTAGGCCCCAGGCAATTATTGTTTGCAGTAGATGCATTTCTGAGTCGGAAGGTACCACAGGCTGGAAGAACGACCAAGCCATAGCGATGGATCATTGCTGACCCTCCTTTAGCTCCTGTTAAGATGAAACTTTCTGTGAACTGGGTGAGCCTCTGGATCCGTGACCAATGTGTCCCCACGTGAGCAGGCCCTGGGTTTCATTCCGCTCCCGCTGGGGGAAGAGATGCCTGGGACTGACTGGTGCTTTATTCAGCCCCTGATGGATGAGGGGTCAATCAAGAAATACGGACCCATCTGTCGAATGTGATAAATTGCGATATGTGGCTGGCCCAGGTTGTAAAATTTACATAGGATATCTGTCTTAAAATCAATAGAGGGCAGTTATCGGTCCAAGACCTCACCTGCTTATTCAGTTGCCATTGCAAATAATGCACTCTCTTCCTTTGGTGGTCCAAATGACGAGCTCAACCCTGTATCAGGGAATGTATCAAGCCTGCTGGCTCTTGTAAATCCATATAAAAATTGTCCTCAACATAATGAGGGGGTAAAACATCCCCAATCCCCAACACCACCATATCTGGGATGTGGCAATCTTTGGTCAGAATTAGAGCCAAATAGATAACGAAGCCTCAGATGGCGTGTCTGCTCTAGTAGAGGAATAGTATTAGAATCAAGGCGTATGGTAACCGGCTGCACTTTAGCAATTTTGTAACGCAGCATCAATTGGGATTGCATTGAAGTTGTAATAGGGTCAGATATCTAAACTAGTGCTGGTTATTTCTCCAATACCACAGAGATAGAGGGACCGATGGGGGCAGATCATGGGGCCAGGTTGGAAGTCAGTACCAGAGCCAATATGGAGGCTGACAAAGGTACAAGGGGTCAAACTTAGCCATGGATGGATTTGCTGACAGGAACTCGACTTAGGGTCCCTGTGAGTCTCGTGGGCCCAAAGGCACACCAGAGGGAGCTAGAAGAGTGTCAAATATCTTCATTATGGCCTCCATAAAGTCTTCAATTTACTGCTAAGACGATGGCCAACAAAGTTTGGGCACAGTAGGAATCAGCTACACAAGTAGAGATCTGGAGACTGACTGACATCCTGGCACATAAAACATCTAGCTTTGTGGCATTCAGAGTTGAGAACAAATCCTGCTTTTGTGATTGTAAATCTTATTAAATTAAGAATGTTCAATTATTTATTATTAATGTTAAGAAAAAACCCTAGCAGCACCTAATGGTTTGAACTCAGTAGTTTTTGTTTCATTCATGCAATAGAAACATGGGGAATGTCTAGAAAAAATGCAGTAAATAATTGTAACAAACTATTTCTCCAATCAATGTACTAATTTTTGATGCCCTGCACACAACCAATGAGAAGTCAGAATAACCAACCAAATGTAAGTATGAGATGTGCCGCTGAAGGTCACCTAAGCATCAGTGCTGCTCAATCTATTCTTTAACAAAAACATTCCTCCTCTCTGGATATATAAATTCCCCAAAACAGAAACTTATGTAAGGTTACCCTTCATAAATGTTCAACACATTTTTTGGACTTGGCCCTTTCTGCAGGGTCATTCCTAAATGTTTTGCTTTTGCCCTCCACTTTTGGCTGAATTTGTTTTTGTTGGCTTTAGGACTCTACGCACTTTACCACTGCTAACCAGTATTTGCACTCTCTCCTTAAACAGAGCCTGTTAACTAAAATGGTACTAGGGGGCCTGCAGCACTGATTGTGGCACCCACCTAAGTAGCACTCTAAACACGTCTCAGGCCTGCCATTGAAACCTGTGTTTGTGCAGTTGTAAACTGCCATTTAGACCTGGCAAAATGAACCTTTTGCCAGACCCAAACCCTCCATTTTACTGCATACAAGTCACCACTGAGGTAGGCCATAGACAGGCCAGGGTTCAATGTATTTAATAAGTTAGACATGTACTTTTAAGCTTTACATGTCCTGGTAGTTAAAAACTCTTAAACTTGTTTTTCATTACTGAAAGGCCTACCTCTCCACAGGATAACATCGGAGGTAACTTATTACATTTATACGTGTCATTTCCAAATGGAAACAGGTAACCCCTTCATGTTGGTATCTTTGGAAAAATCCTAACTTCTTGTGAAGTCGATTTTACATTACAATTTTGAAAATGTAACTTTTAGAAAGTTTATAGAACACAGATTAACCTAGCTGTAATTATTCAAAGAACAGTTTATATTCCCAGTCAAGTAAATGGTTTTTCTTGACCTGTGTATTTATTCACAACTTATTTTGTGAACTTCTAAGCAATTCTTTACACTTAAACATATCCATTAAACCACATTCAGATAATCAGAAAGAAACATTTTTACACCATACACTATACAAAATGCTGACATTACTTATACCATAGTGATAAATACTGACACATACTCATATGACCAGTCTGATAATGAATAAAATGCAGAGATTGTAGTTGCTATGATTATTTATGAAAACCCTCTTGCTACTAGTGTCCCTTGGGGGTTCTAAGTCAGTTCGGTTACAGTGGACTATCAGTTCTTAAGCATTTTTTGAAAGTCTAATGAGTAGGAACTGGAGTGACACCAAGCCCCAATGTAATTCCACAAGAAAATGAGAACCCTACAGAGGACAGAAGGATGCTATTTTGATAATGTGCTCCAATTAAAAAAGAACGAGAATTATAACCAGTCAGGGTCCTGAGGAGAACCCAAAAGGAATAAGAGGTTTGAAGCCGGTCAACGGATAAACGTAGGGAGTGTCTTAATTGGATTTAAGTTGTACAGCTGAATATAAAGTGTTCTTTAAATAACGACAGCTAGGGTAATCTGTGTTCTATATGTTTTAAGGAGACCCAAACCAGCTGTACTTAAAGTGCCCAACCCCCAAATACGTAACTTTAATAAAGTTGGCATTTTCTTGCCTTAACAATTTGGTGCCTGCAGCTTGTCTCTGGGTCACATGATTGGGTGTAGCTGACAGTTGAGCTTTGTGTATTCATCCTAGATAGCCACACACATTGGAGAGCTTAGGTGTGACTGGATGGGCCATCACTAGCAGGATGGGAGGATACAGCTGGACCCAGCCCCACTTACACTTGAATAGGAAGTCGTGATTCCACACAAAGGGCTGCATACCCCCTGTAGTGGCCTTAGGACACTACTGGACCGGTGGATACAGAAGGACTGCTCTCAAGCTGAAACAAATGCCACTCTTCTGGACTACTGCTCTGAAGGACTGCTGTCTCGCTGTGCTGACCTGCTGCCTTTTTGCCTGGGTAAGAAGTACTAGACCTGCATCTGTTGTCTCAGAACCCAGAGTGACTTCAAGGACTAGTTGGTTGGCCGCCTGCTCCGACACAACAGGCTTCCAACAACCTTGCATCTGCAACTGGACTCTGCGATCTGTGAGTATACCCTGCCAAGTGGTGGCACCCCCAGTCCTGGACCCTTAGAAGTGGCTTAGGGTAATTTGCCAGCTTCTGTGAATCCAGCAAAACCAACTCATCTCCTCTGCTGTGTGGCGCAAACCCAAGAAGAACCGACGCATCACTGCTGATGCATAGAATGGACCTGTCGCAAAGACCTGCATTACTGGTGCAGCCCATTTCAACCGCTACTGCACAATGCATCCTTGGCGCAGGCCCTTGCATCTCACATCGACGTCAGCCTCAAAGACAACCATGACAGACTCCACAGAGTAGCTCTTCAAAACACACATCGCTCCAACTGCAAGTCACCACACAAGCCCGGTCAACGAGATCCTTGATGACTATGGAGGCCCTTGAATCACAGCCTCACTGCACCTTGAAACCACTTCATGCGCAACACATCCTTGAATCAGACGTTTGTAACTCTCCGCAAACCAAGATTTAAGGTACTTTGTTCAGTAGGCCTAACTGGGTCCCTGTAGCTGACCCCCACTCCATCATGGCAGGCCTGAACTTTTAACTTCATCCCGTTCCGTAGCGACCAGATATTTAGTTGCCACTCTGTGCTTTTTGGCACTATTTTCACAAAAATCTTTACAATTGCATACCTCTGGTTCTACTGATTGGATTTTTGTCACTTTGGTCTTGTTTTGTTTATTAAAGAAAATAATATTTATCTGACTTGGTGAGGTATGCTTTTTGTGAGATGCTTTCACTTTATTACTGTTTGAAGTGTTGCACAAATACTTTACACATTGCCTCTAAGTTAAGCCTGACTGCTCTGTGCCAAACTACCAGAAGGTTGAGAACACATTAATTTAGGATTAGCTAGTGTCTCACCCTGATAAGGACAGTCGTTGCTGCTTGACCAGGGCTCAAACCCCAGCCAATCAACAACCCAATTTCTTACAACATTCTTTCTAAGAATGTTAAAAGAAGATTTTATTGGGAATCAAAATCTTCTTGTACCATGATGCTGGAAACACTAAAAAGTAGGATCAGACGCAAGGCCCTTCTGCCTACCAATTTAAGGCATTCTCCTCAACTGAATAAAATCCTCATGGTCAGGCACACGTTTCTTTTAAAATAATTCTCCTCAGTCTGTGTTTTTCAATGTTCCTTCTCCCCCACCACCCATCCGTTGCTCCTTGATTTTATTGTCCATTCTTCAAAACATTTCAACCAAGAAATTCCTCCCAACTGGTTCAGAAAGTAATTTGTAGGGTTTCCTTTAGTAGGGAATTTAAATTGTGGAACCTGCCACTCTTTCGAAGAATTAATTCCACCATGTTAATGGAGTAGTGGCAGGAGGAGGCCTGGCTAGAGGTGGGTGACCTTTTTCCGGTAGACACCTTTATATCCTTTCAGGTTGCAGAGAACTCATTTGGAGTGGCCACGGCACATTTCCTTTATTTCGCCAAGCTGCAGTGTGTGGCGAGAGATGTGTGGGAAGCTCCTCATTCTTCGGGAGTCCTTGGTGATCTCAATGGATGGGGAGTGGCGCCATTTCATCACACATTTCTACAAAGCCCTTACAAGTGATATGCAGCCACAACATACCCTGTGCTAAAAGCCTGGGAGAAGGACCTGGGCACACCCATCTCCAATCTGGACTCAGGATTGCATTACATCTTGTTCGCACTGTGTCCTGTAATAACAGGTTTAAACTTCTGCCTTTCTATTTTCTGCAACATACATGTTACTCTGTACACCTTAATAAAATAGATCCTGCGAGGGGCGCTGCTTGAGCACGTTGTGGGGTGGTTGGGGCTACTTTCTTACACTTAGCCTAGGAGTGCATCCAAGTTCAAACCTATTGGGCACATGTTGTGCCCTGCATAGGAACAACTACAGGAATTACCGTTCCACTAACACCGCTGGCCTGTCTCCTGGGTGTGGTGACGCGCCCTAGAGGATGCAAGATCCCCTATCGGCTAGCCCAGCTGCTGGCAAAGAGACAGATAGCTATTGGCTGGATGGGGGTGAAGGCCCCATGCTGACACATGGGTTGAGGGACCTGCTGGAGTGGGTGTCGCACACACAGCTCTCACGTAATGAGGAGGGAGCATATGAGGTTATAATACAATGGGTCTAACTGCTGGGTATGTTCTAAGATGATGACCATTCCACTGAGGATGGGTCTGCGATGGGGATTGAAGAGAGAGCTGGATTAATGTACTTCTTGTTTCCTCAACAACCAAGTGGTCATTGATGTTTTACTGTATGATATCCTGCTCGATGTCTTGGTTTATGTATCAATGTCTTGAACTGGCCTCGGACGAATGGACAATTCTACTGCTTCCTTATCCAGTCCTGGTTTTACCTGAGGCGAGGCGCTGTGCGAATCTCGGAAGGAGAGGAGAAGCCGCAGCCTGAGGCAATCCGCGACCCGCACCCGCCACAACCATTGCGATTTGCAAACTTTCGGGATATTGCGGTAGGAGCGGAGAAAGTGAAGAGAGGCCACAGCCGCGGCCACCACGGCTTTCGAGAAAGCCCGCAACTGCGGTAACAGAGTACTCGGGGACAGGCAATCGGCAGCCAACATTCAGTTCACCATAGCTAAAATCTAGCTACAACCCAAGCCGGCATCTGCACCTCCCTCAGCTTCGGATTCCCATGGTTTCCAGTGATCCACTGCGCACTTCACTCCTCACATCCCACAGTCTGCCCGTCTGGTGTTGTTTACATCGCTGCTTCTCCCTTGCTCCTCTGCCCCTCTGGGCCTTGAGCCTGAACGGGGACAGCTGGGGTGCGGCTGGACCACGGTAAGGGCGCAAAGGGGGGCCAGAGGGGAGCAAGAGGGGAATCAGGAGGAGGGTCAGAGCCACAGTGAGGAGAGGAACAGGCATCATCCGCGAAAAAACATCACAGACTGCAAGACCACAGACCAGATACTGCAACTACCCAGGAGGCTATGGACAAGCGAAGAGCCAGGTTGGGGGAGTCGGCCGCTGACAGGCACTGAGAGGCAAAGGCAAAGTGGAGTTGGGGAGAGCCGGAGACTGCACTCTGCTCCCTCTCCCTTCCCTCCCCCCACCAGTAGTACAGCAGCAGAAGCAGTATCTATCTCACATTTACCCCATACAATCTACACACCCCACCCTGCACAGCCCGACCAGCCGCCGCCCAGCGAGGAGTGCAGAGCGCTGAGCAGAGAGCCAGCTCAGGACTTTCAAGGAGCTCCCAGATAACCAAAGTGTTCAAAGACAATGATACACGAGTTGAGTGAAAGAGACTAGAGCCCAATACTGCGATCACTGGAGAAAACACAAAAAAGACACAGGATCAGCTTCTGGACAACAGTCAAATAAACTTTTATAATGGTAATCACAGTGAGTGCGACTGCCAGTAGGGGGTGGTTGCAGAGTGCGCGCACGGACTGACTACGGAGCCGGCACTACTAGGTTGGGTGCAGCGAGTGAGCTGCCAGGGAGTCCTGCTCACTCCTAAAGCCATAATCCGTCAACAGCTCAAACCTAACCCAATCCTGAGACGCAAAATCCTCTGATCAAAGTGCAAGGTATTCAAAAGTCTTTCAATTAAACAGCAACACAGAGTGATACCAAAGAAACAGACAGACGGTTAGCAATGAGATCAGGGAAAGAAAGGCGGATCATTACAAGTGTTATAAACAATTGAAAAAAGAAAAATAAGATCCTGAAAGAACCGTCTAATGCAACCATCCGCAACCACGAAAACGCGGTAGCAGGAGCAATAGACTCAACAGACTCAATGGCTAACCGAGAGTTCGAAGTGCTAGTAGATTTGAAAAGTGAAATCAATGGAGCTGCGAAGGCACCAATTACATTGTTCCAACCCAAAATCTACTCGAAATTTTTCTTTGTAAAAGACACTGGGGCAGTCCTAAATTTTTCCAACAAAACACAAAAGAGACTCCCCTCCCCATTAGACCCAGAAAAAATCTCTCAAAAAAGGAATGAGACAATAGCGCCAATAGGCCGACCGACAGAGGCCACCCTGAGAAACGGCAAAGGAAATCAGCAGAGCCAAGCCTTAAATATAAAAGCAGTGGACAGAGTCGAAGAAGGAACTCCTAGCCACAATAAAGCCCAAGATCACGATACAGATCCAATGGAGGCAACTAACAATAATGTTCGTAAGGTTCGGAATGAGGTGCCCATTATCAAAACGTTCACAAATGGCAGCAATAATGCCAAGCAAACACCAGGAAATTATTTTGTCACCAATTTCCCGGAAGTATCTAGTCTCTTATTGAAACCAATTATACTGATTCATCCTTCCCTCCAATTACAGCAAGAAGCAAAGGATAACAGTCTCCACCTCCCACACATGTTCAGAACTTAAACAGGACATCGTGACGATAGTAGGTCTGTTGACAGTCATTAAGGAAGCACCGGATACTCCAAAGTCCCCAGGCGAATTATCCCCTCCTCATACTAGTATGGGTACGAAAACACAGAACTGCCTGCATCAGAGAAATAACTCACAAGCCATTTGCTCTGACGTCCAAGAGCCGGAACGATATCAATCATTTGTCACGCCCAAGACTTCTAACAACAGAGCTGAGCTGAGTGGACTTGAACAAGACGAGACTCCCAGACATCAAGGAAGTAATCTATCTTCTCTTACAGTGGAGGAATGGGAAAAAATGGTTACAACATATTCCCTAGGAAATGGCGACACAAAACATCAAGAAGCCGGGAACTCCCTCAAAAACAAGAGCAAGGTCCCTCTTACAGAAGAATATAATATATGGAAATCCCTACTTAACACCACGCAATTATCAGCAAAAGCCATGTAATATCACTCCAATAGGATGGATATCCAGTTAAGCGTTCTCAACTGCTTAGCTATGCATGTCACAAATATCGACAATAAACTATTGGAACTGAACAATCTGATTAAGAGGGTCCACTCCGAAACGATAAGCCCGCCCAAGCTGTGCTTGCTACTCAATTATAGACAAACTAGCCACATTACCGGAAGTAATGGGAGACCTTCTAACTGATCTAAAGAAATCAAACAGCACCCAAAACAATGGATCTCACAAAACAGAAGGCATAAGAGGTGGAGAAGGCAGTTCACTAGAAAGGGAACCTCAAATCAATTTAACAGAGATTTTTCAGGACCAAGACAAATCGAAAACGCAAAGAGAAGAGCAAATCACTTCACACATCCAACAAGGAGACATTCCTCGGTCAACAAACCAAGAAACACTCCAGAATAAAGGCAATCTAAGAGGGAGCACTCTCACGAGGTTGGCCGAAACAGTGCCCCTTGACAATCCGCAACTAGAAAAGCCCCAGTTATGCAGCCAAGCTGGGCAGCAAAGTAACTTAGATGAAGAGGACACACAGTTCTTCAAAAAGAAAAATCGAAACGACGACGTAAAATGAAGAGAAAAGGGAGGAACAAAACCTCCTCCGTAAAAACCTTCTTCCAAATAGCGACTAAAAGCCCACCAGGGGAACTATTGGAAAAAAACGAAAGTAATGCACCACCAACCCTGCAAGAGAAGTCACAAATTGTTAAAAAACCATGCCCAAGTGAAAGCGAAGAGGTAGGAAACTCATCTTTGCCCACCAATAAGATAGCTTTGCAAAAAGGAGAGACCTCACTGGCTAGGAACCTCATAGCATTTAATTTAAGCAAAACAAATAAAGTAAAAATGAGAGCAATCACCTGTAATGGAAACGCTAGTAAGAAAATCTCGACCGAAAGTAAACTACCAGCAATTAATAGTTTGATAGGTGAACCAGCGGTTCAAACCAAAACGTTAAAAACCAGGGAAATTAACTCCCAGGAACCCGTAATAGAAAAAGCATCCACAACGCCACAAGAATTAGAATCTGACAACATGAACCAAGAGATGTATAAAGAACACCACACGGGACATGAGCTCCGACCAAGCCAATTGCCGGGGGAGGAGGGGAGTAGCCTTTAGAACCGCATCACCCCGGAGTCTTCCCCGGCAGAACTACGCAAAAACAATCCTACTCATTCCGGATTTTAAATCCATAGGGCAGAAAGATATTCTAAACACAAGGAATATTCTCAAATTGCTATCCTCCATTAGTAATTTAGCAGGCATTGCTTCACAAGATCTGGACTCCGTAGAATTTGTACGACTCGTACATCTATCAGAGCAAGAAATAACAAAAACCACCTGGACCACTGTGGAAATAGTGGAAAAAATATTAAAGGAAGTTCATCAGTTAGAAGCCTGGGGAATACGCATAAAACGCGTTCACCAAATAGGTTACCCAGAGCCATTTCTCAGAAATCACCGCAATCTTAATTAAAACTTTGTAAGAATATCAAGAGCGGGCCCGCCTACAAAATCTGTGCTAAAAGGCGCCTGTAACATTACAGTGAAACTCACGGACAAATCTATCCCGAGAGTAGGGGATAATTGTGAGATGGACACATCAAAAGACTGGTCTTGGGTAGCTAGAGTCATTAATAGCAGTCACTCTAGCCAATGACAGACCACGGAACAACTAAAGAATGTCCCATATCTAAAGCTTTGCTTGTGGAATATAAACGGCCTAGGATCAAAAATTACGAACGCAGACATAATAATCTACTTTCAGGAGTTCGACTTAATTCTACTCCAGGAAACATGGCAAGCAGAGCCTTTCCATTTACAGGGGTATAAGTTGTACCATCTTCCAGCTAGCAAAAGGTCGAAGTTCGTTCACCTGAAAGGAGGACTCACTATTTATGCATCCATTAAATTTGATTACCACAGCTAAAGAACTATTGAAGAAGAACTCTTTTAACAATGGAATTAACGTACTACAGATGGAGATAGCAGGGCCCAGACAAAACAAACAGCAGTTAATTCTGGTTAACAGCTATCTACATCCGAGTGGAAAAAAGTGTCTGAACTAACGAGGCTCATTACTGAAGAGGAGACATCGAATTATATTGTCTCAGGAGACTTTAATATGCTACCCTCGGGGACAGCATGGA